>NC_135783.1:36924696-37551946 GCF_051106095.1 Pogona vitticeps
ATATGTTATTTTTAGTCATGATAATTTTACAACGGTTGTTTGATTTTATTCTAACTATATGATGTCATTTAAGATTTATTACAGTTGGAATTGCAGAATGGAGTGAAATGGAATTTAAAGAATGGTTTTTTACCCATCCAGGACAAGTGGTACTAGTTGTGGTAAGCAATACATTTACATACCTTAAAAACTTTATATAATATTGCTTGGCTACATATACACAGATCATACATTTATGTGGCAGATGAAGAGAATTAGGTTAGAAGAAATCATCTCAATGTGCCCTTATATTTCCTCTATAGTTTGTGCTAAAGCAGTGTGAATAACTTCCAAGGATTCAAGGGTCATCTTTGCTCTTCACTTGACCTTGTAGGCCACATTCCATAATCATTCATATTACTAAAATATTGTAATAGTGTAGAAATATTGATCCCCACATTTTCAAAATGTGCACCCAGAAGTCTCAGTGAGAGCATGATTTGTCATTTTTATTATAATCTCTCTTCCACCTGTTTTCTCATTCTTCTGGAAGAATCCATCCAAGAAGAATAAGTCCCTTTTTTTACCCAGCCATAGAAGGGGTTAACTAAGGGTGTAACTACACAGGAGGAAAAATGAAATTGCACCTGGGAAGTTGGGTTTTTCTGGGTTAATTCACTTCTGCCCTCCCCAACATTGGCTCAAGCAAGCATATCACAGAACCACTGCAAATGCATTTGATTCCAAAAAAGTTGAAGTCCCAGTGGCAGAGGGGAAAACTAAAGGGTAGTGGGGGACTCAGGGCTGATTCACATTGACTTGTACATTATGTAGTCAATATAATGTGGATCAGACTGTCCCAATCCTGAACATTTCCTGCATACTTTGTCAATTTAGTTGCACCCTAAAAAAGAAACCTTTGCACATCTAGTACACATGCTTGGCTCCTACTGCAGTTCTTTTCCATGCCATTGCCCAGGACAGGCTTCTGTTTCTTCTCATCTGCTTCACAGCCCTTGATTCCATTTCTCATCTCTATTCATGTTTATGTAATAAAGAAAACAAGCAAACAAACAAGAAACTTCCCTTTTCCTACTTTCCCTTTTGCCTTGGCCTCTTTGGGAAAGTACATAGGTAAAAGTGTAAAACAGGTGACAGGAAGCAGCTGTTATTTCTCTGTAGACTAGAAAAAACTAAGCTGGTATGATCCTTACGCAAGCCTGATGAAAAAAAAGAGCATGCTGGTATAGGTTGAAAGCTAGATTATTTTTAATTGTCTAATCAAAGTATCACCTGCCCTTGCTTTAGCATCTTCTAGGAATTAGAATGATAGAGCTAGTCCCCTGCCCCCAAGGACCTTCCCTAGCATCAACTGTCTTAGAATGTCAGCAAAAGGGTGTTGGAGAGTCATCCTACAGCTCTTAATCAGGGCATGTTTGTGGCTTCCTTTTCACTTGTAGAAGCATACTTTCCTAGTTCAATATTCCAATTCTATCAGATTTCTGTCTACAACCACAGACGTTATCAGGTCCCTCTTGCTGGTCTCAGTAGTTTTTTTAAAAGACTAGCACACTTCAATGTATTCATATATACCCATATTTGAATAACACTATTATTATTATCATTCAAGTATTTTTCATCTCATTTCTGCTTATCAGGTCTCTTAAGGTGATTTACAATAAAATCAAATCAATCAAGAACACATTGAAAACATTCAAAACTATCTAAAAGCATTTAAAAACAGCATTAAAATATTCTCCAATATACAGTGGTGCCCTGCATAGCGACGATAATCCGTTCCGGAAAAATCACCGCTATACGGATTCGTCGCTATGCGGAACAAAGAAGCCCATAGGAATGCATTAAAACACGTTTAATGCATTCCTATGGGCAAAAAACTCACCTTAAAGCGAAAATCCTCCATGCGGCCGCCATTTTCGCTGCCCGGTAAGCGAGGAATCCGGGGCAAAACACAGCGGGCGGCCATTTTATTTACCCGGTGGCCATTTTGGAACCGCCGATCAGCTGTTCTTAAAACAACCCAGCGGCCTCATATAGATGTTAAACAGCATTGGGGAGATAATTGACCCCAGTGGAACCCCACAATTGAGACTCCACGGGACCAAAACACTCTCCCCAAGCTGTACTCTTTGGGGGCGGTCCTCGAAGAAGGAATGGAGCCAGGCCAGTGCCAAGCCACCAATTCCCAGCTCAGAGAGCTTCCCCAGGAGGTTACCGTGGTCAATGGTATCAAAGGCCGCTAAGATGTTGAGGAGGACCAGCAGAGACATTTTGCCCCTGTCAGCCTCCCTCAAGAGGTCATCACACAGGGCGTCCAATGCCGTTTCTGTACCATGGCGCAGCCTGAAGCCAGACTGAAATGGATCCAGGGCATCTGTTTCATCGAAGTGCGCCTGGAGCTGGTCAGCCACCACCGTCTCGACCATTTTGCTGAAGAAACATTGGTGACGGGCCTATAGTTGCCAATTTCGTCCGCCGCCAAACTGGGTTTCTTTCTTATGGGCCTAATGAGTGTCTCCTTGAGGGTAGATGGGAACCTGCCCTCAAGGAAAGACCCATTGATTATCACAGTGGCCCATTCCATTGTTGTAAGCTTGGCTGCCTTGATTAGCCAGGCCGGGCAAGGGTCAAGTGATGGTGAACCTATGGCATGTGTGCCACAGCTGGCACACAGAGCCATTTCTGTGGGCACATAAGCCATAAGTCACTGGATTGCTATTCTCCCCTCTGCAGCCAAACTGCAGAGGTGGCTGCAGCCATGGTGCTGGTGCTTCGATAGGTGGCAGGCCAGGATCCGGAGCAGCTGGTGCTGGCGGTGGATCAAGAATGGGGTCTGGAGGCACCTCCATGCTGCTACTTCTGGTTCTGCTACCACCACTTCTGGTTCCTCCATTGCCACGGCCTGACACCCCTGTTGTTTTTTTTTGGTTTGGGCACTCAGGCCCAAAAAGGTTTGCCGTCACTGATATAGAGGCTCAAGATGCAGAGCACCATGTCTTTTACACATTTTCTGTGCATTCTCTCCAGCTCTTCCTTTGCAAGAATGAGGTGAATGGGTTTCAGTGATAGTCATGGCTCCTCTGTGGTCATGCTGACCCTGATTTTAGTGTTTTTTCATCTGGTGGATAATAGGTAATTGCATCTTCCGCTTCTTGCAACACTTCCACACACTATTCATCACCCAGTCCTAAAATGGCCCCATCTAGCTGTCTGTCATTTGAAAGGGGCTCCTGCCTACATTGAGGCTGTTAGAAAAACATGGGGTTATTATTCTTGCATCCTGAAAGCCCTCCGTAAGCTAGGTGAGTACAGACTTTGTTTTATGGTGTAGATGCAAATGCATATCACACTCTACAGCTTGTGATATATTAGCA
This sequence comes from Pogona vitticeps, assembly GCF_051106095.1. Taxonomy (NCBI): domain Eukaryota; kingdom Metazoa; phylum Chordata; class Lepidosauria; order Squamata; family Agamidae; genus Pogona; species Pogona vitticeps. The sequence continues at coordinate 36,928,071 of NC_135783.1, forward strand.
TTCCTCCAGGCAGTCTTGGATCTAGGCTTGAGGTCAATACCTTAAAATGTAAGGGACAGTTTTTTGCTGTCTTTTGAGACATGGCAAAGTGTTCAATACGTCTTCATCTTGAATAGATTTTTTGGTCGCATTCCTAATCAGTCCCTCTGTGATATTTGTGTAGTGTCCCAAATCCCATACAAAAGTGCCCTTCAGATATCTGCATAATACTTTACTTTACTTTACTTTAATTAGATTTATACCCCGCCCCTCTAGACCAGGTCTACTCGGGGCGGCTTACATACATAAAAACATAACAAACAGCATCTTAAAAGCATTTAAAAACATAAAAATTTTAACAATTATATAAAAAGCCTTGCCAAGATGGAAAGATTAAAGAAAAGTGGAGGTCAGTTTAATTGACTGGAGGGAAAGCCTGCCTGAAAAACCATGTTTTCAAATGGTCTTTAAAAACATCCAGCAAGGGTGCCAGCCGAATTTCTGTCGGGAGGCTGTTCCAAAGCCGAGGGGCCACTGCTGAGAAGACCCGGTTTCTTGTTCTTTCTTTCTGGGCCTCTCTTGGCGTTAGGCCCCTCAGCCGTCCCTGCTGGCTTTGTCGGGTGATTCGGGTAGAACTAGGTGGGAGAAGATGCTCTGCCTTCCCTAAAAGCTTCAGTACCTTGAGGTAGTTTCCTTAGTAGCCATCTCGACCATATTTCTCAATTGATGCCTTCTCTATTAGCAAATAATTTTGAGTATTTGGGCCACAAACCATTACTTTATGTCCTACACTTCTGTTAAAGTAAACACTCTTATTTCATAGATGTCCTCAGTTTCTCTTAAGCAGTAGCAAAGGCATAGATATACGTGGGCTACTAAAAACTTACATTAAAAGAATATGATCTTTTTGTCAATCCCTTTTAGTTTTCTTACTACCATCTTCTCTAGAAAAGAAAGTTACAATGACTATGCTCCAGTGAATCAAGATATCTCTTTTGCTGGTCTATAGGACTTCTCATCTCCTAAGGCACACAACATCATAGCAGCTTTGTCTGGGCTACAGTATTCTCTAAAGATGCATAATTGCAGAGTTATGTAAGGTTGCCTCATGGTTGGAACCCTTTACATGTACATACTTCTACAAACTGGATGTGGCTTGGCTGAACAAGGAAAGTAGAAGGGTGTTGCATGGATTTATTCCTTCCAGTCTTTTCTATCTGTATTGAACTTAAAGAACTTGGGTAAATCTTACGTTTTCTGGACAGCTGCCATCCACAGATCAAGAATGGTTCACTAGATCCTTTACATGAAGGACCATTCTGGCCTGTGAGAAAAAAAGCATACCTATATAGTGGCTGACGATAGCTCTAGCTACATGACCTTATTGGTCCTTTGATTAACCTGTCCCATATGCTGCACTGAGGTTCTTTCTTCCCCCCTTATAGTTGTGCTTATTCTTCTTTTTCCTGTGCTTAATAACTAAAGAACTTGGGAAAGGGGAGCCAAGTGTCTACTATGTTTGCAAATATTTTGTTTTGGTTATCCCTGCCCTGCCTAGGTGGCAAAAGAGAATAGCCCACTCTTCCTGGGTGTTTCTTCCCTTGGAAACTAAACTAGACTTTACAGTAAGTATCTAGTGCACTATTTTCAAAGAGAAAGTGCTCATTGGAACTGTTGTCCATGACAGTTTTTCTAAAAATGTACTCAAGGAAAGTTACTGTTATTTTTAAAAGCTACAGCCAATGTAAGTTAAAAAAAAAGGAAAGTTCTAGTGAATGTAAGGGGGAGAAAATGGCAAATAGGAAATATAAGAAATATGGTTGTGTGTTTTTTTTCCTGAGCAGCTGAATAATTATTAATACTTCTAATACATTGTTTTCATTTCTAGAGTCAAATTATGTTTACTCAGGAATGTGAAGTATGTTTACTAAGTTCTAATACAAAGAAGGAAATGATAATAGGTCGTGATAATCTAATCAACCTTATAGAACAACTTGCAGAGATAGCATCAGATGTTCTTCCTTACCACAAACAAAGTACGCTGGAAGCGCTGGTTACGTTGTTCATCCACTGCAGGGAAGTACTAAATTCACTGATTGATCTTGAGATTTGCAGCACTGAGGATTTTGAATGGATAAGGTATACCTCAAAATTATTGTTCCAGTGTTAATATTCGAAATATGTATTTAATTCCTTCCTTCTGAAAAAAAATTATCAAACTAAGGAAAATTATTTTAAGCAAACTAAAGCAAACAAGGTAGCAACCTATAGAAGGAAACACAATGACTTTTGACAAGTAACATGTGTCCTGTTAGACAAGGCCAGTGTCCTGTTGGCAATCATGTACCATAAGTATCTATGCTCCAATTTATGTGGAAGTTATGCTGGACTGTGCAACCAGTCATGCTGAGGGGCCATATCTCAAGTCTGCAGCACACATTGTTCAATAGAGCAGGATCTGTCAGAAACCACAACTGCTTATCCAACATTCCATGTGCATAGCATTGGGCATATACCCATTCTGTGATCTCTCCTGAAGCATAACTAGGTAGCATATATTCTCAGCAGGATTCTGGCCTTTCTAATAATAAAAAATGTAAGCAATGGTTAAAAATCTTTCCCAAATGACCCCAAAATATAATGTGTTTAACATAACAAATAAAATGACTTGTTGCTCAAAACAATAAACTTGTTTTGTTCTTAAAACAGTCACAAAAATAACACTCGTTGCTAAAAACTAAAGTAATAAAATCCTATTCTTTTTTAAGGTAGTAGTTGTAAAAGGGGTAGCCGTGTTAGTCACTGCAAGAATTATAAGTGAAAACAACATTTTAAAAAGAGTTAAAAAAGATGAAAATGTGGTGGCACTTACCACCATGTTTTGCCTTTTTTAAAAAAAAACTCTTTTTAAAATTTTGTTTTTACCCATAATTCCTTTTTTACACATTCCCTCTAAGCTTAACTGTAATGCTGTACTTAAGGTAACAAATTTGGCAAATGTTGCTCATGGTGCAGTGGTTAAACTGCTGTACTGCAGCCAAAACTGTGCTCACGACCTGGGGTTCAATCCCAGGTAGCCAGCTCAAGGTTGACTCAGCCTTCTATCCTTCCGAGGTTGGTAAAATGAGTACCCAGCTCGCTGAGGGGGGGGGGCAATGTGTAGCCTGCATAATTAACTTGTAAACCGCCCAGAGAGTGCTTGAAGTGCTATGGGGCGGTATATAAGCAGCACGCTTTGCTTTTTTTTCTTAAGTATTTGTGATGCAGTTCTTTCAGGCTCTGTGTAACCGTTCCTTGGAGAGGAACTTTGATACCAATTTTTATTAATATTGAACAATAATAATAACAAATTATATTATGGATTTTCATATATATGCAATTTTGATAAAAGGAATGTGTTGTTTACACAGCTAAAAAGTATTTTCATTTCAGGCAGTTGCGTTATGAATGGCATGAAATTAGCCCATGTAGAGTTATTCAAGGTTATGCCTCCTTTGATTATGGTTATGAATATTTGGGCTGTTCTCCACGTTTGGTTATTACCCCTCTAACAGATCGATGTTGGTTAACTGTCACTGGGGCTCTGCAGCTGAATTTAGGGGGCTGCCTTGCTGGGCCAGCTGGGACAGGAAAAACAGAGACTGTTAAAGATCTATCAAAAGTAAGTGCCATAATTGACATCATAATTTGCTTCCTTTCGTAGGATCTGTAAGGAAATATTTTCTTTGTAATCTGTACACATTACACAGAGAGGTTCTGCAAGGTCCCAGAAAGGTTCTTTATACAATGCACTGTTCAAAATATTCTAGATTTGAAAATCTTTGGGTAGAAGTCCTTCAGCCCATCTAATTCATGGCATAAGGGAACCCATTGAAAGTTTAACAATATTTTCATTGACATTTGCTGAAGCAAATGGGCTTCTCCATGCTCATACTCATTCATCTGTGAAATCTGTGTTAGTTTCTTTTTCCTAATATCCATACCAATCTCTAACCTACAAAACATCCAGAGGTTTTGCCATTCATTATTTTGTAGATAGATGAAGTCATATTTCTAAATTTCATTTTAATGAGATAATATTCCCTCTAAATCAGCCAAGGTTCTGATGCCTTGTTGCACTGTGAGTGGGTTCAAATTTGGGAAAACCTCATTCCCCTTTTTATTCCCCAAGAAGTGGAGATAGTCCTTTTTCACAAACGCTTTTTTTTATTTTCAAACAATGGAGTAATATGAATAACAACTTCAGTTGGACCAACGGGTCCTTCAGTTTCTTTAACTTTAACATAATTGTCTCTTAACTCAGGCATCACAAAAGATTTCACCATTGGAGGTTCACTCCAAACTGTTCGCGATCTGTTGGGTTTATCATGGGCCTCCTCAGATTGGGACATATGGTGCTGCAACAGGGGTGCTGAGCCCACTCTCCCTCCGTGGGCATTTCTGGCTGAGGGATCACCGCTGGTTTGGCCCCCTTCGTCCCCCAATCTTCCTTCTTTGGATAGACATACACTGTCCATTCTACGGGTTCTACTTCCCCTACCTGTATCACAAATCCTTCCTTTCTTTGCCTTTTCTCCTCTTCTTCCTCCTTTCCTATCTTAATCCTTATGTGTCCAACTGTGTGATATTGTTGTCTCCTGTCTATTTCTTCTATGGGCAGTTTCATTTTAATGCATTCTTCTGTCCAGGGGTCTTCCATTTCCAACCAGCCCCATCCTAGAGGAATTTCTTCCTTCTACATCGCCTTTTCTTTCTTTTTCCCCTCATCCTTTGTCACCCCAGTCTCCCAGTCTAGCTCCTTTTCACCTTCTGAATTCTCCTCAGCACCTCTCATCAGACATCCCTCTACTATTGGCTCCTCCCCTTTCTCGCCTCCCTCTTGCTCTTCTTTTCTGCTCTTTTTCTCCTCTACTGTATTTTCAATTGGGACACTGTTGGTATCAGCATATACACTATCTCGTATCCCCCTTTTGTGGGTGCTTGAGGGGACGACTCACACTCCTCTTTGCGACTGGAAGTAGTTCCTTCTCACGTGCTCTACTTTCAGGTTCTTTATAAAATATAGTTGTTGATGTACAAAAAACCCAAATACTTTATTTTGATGAAAGTCTTCTTTAATTTGTTGTTCTCTAACCAGTTATGACCATAATACAAATATTTAGTGTGACTAAATTTGCACCTGTCTGGTCTTTAAACTGCCCAGATTTGTGGGATGATAAAATAGAAGATGTAAAAGAAATGAATACCGAGGGCACGAAATTAGGCATCAATTTATTCTGAATATTAAGAGTTGTCTTAAGGAGTGATGATTTTCAAAATGTCCTGTTCAGCTTATGAGCCAAAATATTTTTTAAACAGGACTATATCTTTTAATTCAGTTTCTAATCATGGTTTTTACAAATCTGAACTGAGAAAGAGAAAGAGATGGCTCAACTGAAAGGCATCATAATATGTTTAAAATTTAAGCATATGTAGTTCCCCTTCATTAGGTGTACTAAATAGTGCTTTATGAGGCAGTCTGGCTTTTTGCTTTGTGAGAAAAATTACAGGCCAAATCCTATTGCTTAGTTTAGTAGCTAGCACTAGAGTAGGTGCAATCGATCAGTGGGAGGATTTGGTGGGTTCACTCCACCATACGTTTCATTTATTCAAATTGGCCTACTCTAACTGTGATTTACTTTGCTAAAGTAAATTGCAGTTAGAGTAGGCTATCAAGTTGTTAGACCACATTAGAACTGAAAAAGCACTATAATTCATGACACTCTTTGACCATTCAGCCTGGGAAATCTGTCACAGCTAACAATCCCTATGTATTGGGTTTTGTATGCAGTATTAACCAGAAGACTTGTTATACACAAATAACTTTCTTCCTCTGGATATCCTTTAAATATTTTGCCCAGGCATCACACAAAATGTCCAGAAGAATTATTTTCTTCTTCTTTTGTGTTGAATTTGAAAGCAGGATTAATAACTTTTCTATAAAAATATATGTAACAAATATAGAAATCTTAATAATGAAATAGAAACGTCTGAATAAATGACATCCTAAGGACTTGATACATCTATGGAATATATCTTTAAAATGAATAGCTTTAAAAATACAGTTATTTTGAAGTCTAGACTAGAGCATAAGAAGATAAACAATCTTATTCATTTTAAACAGTTATGCATACCCAAGTGGAATATCTTCCTGTGGATTTCCTCTCCTGCTCAAGTTTACTTTACACTGGTCTATTCATAGGGATGTTTCTGCTTACCTTTATTTATTTACATCCATTTGCTATCTTTGCAGACTTTATTAGTAGCTGGCTAATGCAAAATCTTAGACTTCAGCAGCAGAGAACCGGTTGATAAGGATAGTGCCAATAAATTCTCTTATGTTATTCATTTCATAACGTAGCAGTGGATTTTCTCACAGTCTGCCTTGTTAGGAACTTCTGTTTATTTAACATTGCCCTTCATGTTGCAAGCAAACCCCACAGAGAAACAAGTCTCTGCTGAGTTATAGAAATACAGGGGATTATTAGAAACATCTTCATTAATTACTCTGTAGTGACCTCTAATGGACATTCAGTATATTACTTTTTAAATGTTACATTCCTTTCAAGACAAGGAAATGAATCTTTTCACAATGCCAAAAGGTCTTGGTTTCTTTTTACATATTATGATTTATTTATTTTTTAATTTTGTCAAACTTTTTGAAATGTTGATGCCTAGTTAATTAATGGATTTGGATTCAGATTCCACTACTATTCTTTGCTGGACTTTTCAATTAAGATTAAAACATAAAATTTACAGTTTTGTACTATTGATATTTAATTTTGCCCCTTGTCTGTATCTTCTAAGTTAAAATAATAGTTCCAAGACTGCCTCTATTTTAATTCCCTTTATCTCTGGGCTGAAGTGCAGAGCTATTGCCAAAGGTTTAGAGATGGCAATCTAGTTCCTCTCTCCGACTTTATTCTCTTTGTTTTATAATTTCTTATTCTAATATGCAAATGAATCTCTATAGTCAGCTAATTACTTGGGGAAATGTGATACTCAAATTCATTTTTTAGTAATTGTTCTTTGAAGGAATATGACCAATTAACATATTACTAAATCGTCTGATTACTACATATGTATATACTAAAGCAGTGTTTCCCTTTTCTTTAGAACTTGGGAAAACTCTGCTTATCATTTAACTGTTCTGAAGGTTTAGATGACAAGGTATGGTACATAAATATATTAATATATGATATAAAAGCTTAATTAATTAAATTCTTTTAAAAATGTAAATTAACATCTCTAGCAGTTATTCAGAAAATTTGGTTGATTTCTGAATACTAATTGCAGCTGTGCCTGGGCAGCTAATGACTACAGGAAAGCAGCACCCCAACAATCTCCATAGCAACTCTGCTTTCAAACCAGTGCCATTTGGGGGTTCTCCTATAAGCCCCATCCCCCACCCCGTTTCCTGGCAGACCATCTCTAGAGCATTTTCATGGTTGTTTTAATGTTTTTGTTCAGTTGTTTGTATTTGTGTTGGTGGCAGAGCCACAATAAGTTTCATAGATCAAGGCATTAAATGCCCTATTTCATTTTCACAGTAATATTGGCAGTATAGATCACACAACATGTAGTTTGGTGTAGATTGTTTGCAATCTGATGACAACTTGTGAAACTGCTGAGATTGCTATACTAGAAGAAGATAATTAAAAAATAATTCAAAGGAGAGACAAGAGGTGCTCATTAGGGGGGATGTTCCCACTGTACTGGCATATCCTTCAGTGGGGTGTGGTATTCTAGTACAGTAGGAATATCTCTCTTAAGTGAGTGTCCCTTGTGCTTTTCTAATATATCACAATAAGCACTATAATTTTGAAGTTGTTATATCAGCTCAGCCTATGTCAGTTGCTACCATTTTTATTTAAAAAAAAGATGCTTCACTGTCAAGGTCATCTTAGGGCATAGCACCACTGCCCCTTTGAACAGATATTAGTTGATCACAAATGTCAGAAACTGAGGGGAAAAACAATGCAGTGAGAATCACAACCAAAGAACACTAGGTCTTGCCAGCTGAACAAAAAGCAGCTAATGCTCATGAAAAAAGACCAGGCTTACTCATTATTTGCTGTACGTCATGTAGTTGATGAAAAATACATAGAATAAACCATGCCAATTCCAGCAAAAAGCACAGGAGGAACTATATTGCAGTTGTACACTAACTATACTGTACGTAAGATTGCAGCCTGAAGTTTTTAAATGTACATGCTAGTTAGATGTATTGATTTCAGTGGATTAAAGTGTACTGGTCTATTCTTTATTCTCCTGGCAGAAGTAGGTTAGCCATACTGAAACTGATTTAGAAACTGATTATCAAAAACTCAGGGTAGCCTCTTTGTGGCCTCTATGAATGCACACAAATGGGTTTAGACTGCGCCTGCGCAGGACTCCTCGGAATCTTCTAGAGCTTAAAAACATGTGATTAGTAGGACGTTTCCCCATGGTGCACATGCTCCGCCTGCCTGTAATAGCTCAGTTCCTTCTTGCTGCCGCTGAGATCAGACTCTCTTGCAATGTCTAGAGTTGTTTTGAATTACCTATTTCAGTTTTTTGATTCTGTTCTGGCTTCCTGACTACCATTTGTGTTTCTGGAGTACTTTGCCCTTTCAACCGGTTTTGTTTATGATTACGATTGCCAGATTTGGATTGACTACCTTTTTGTGATTTCAGGATTACTGACCTTTGGACTGATTACCGTTTCTTATTTGGCTTATGGACTTTATTGTGATTTTTGGCTTTTAATCTATTTCGGCTTTTGACTTGGACTAGCGATCATTGATGTTTTCCTGTGAGTTCTTCTCTTTTTTCCCCTCCCCCCTTCTGTTCCCACTAATTTTTATGGCCTTGTCAGGTCCCTTTAAACGCTGTACATCGTGTGCTAATAAGATTCCCTTCACGGATGGCTACGACCACTGCTTATTTTGTTTAGGGGAGAGGCACCAGACCCACACCTATCCGGAGTGTAAGAAGTTGACCAAGCCTGTCCTTAAGCTCCGCTTACAGTGGCTTCATTCATACTTGTGGGAGAAGTCTTTAACACCCTCAAGGCCGGCAGACATGGAGCCTACCTTGACTCCTGCTCCTCATACTCCTCGTCCTGAGCCTGCTGCCGCCATCCCTTCTCCAAGGGCTTCTTCAGAAGCACCTAAACTGAAAAAGTCTTTGGCATTGATGTCAAGCTCGATACCAAAATCGCCTGCAGTAAAGGATCCTAAGAAAAAGAAAGAGGTGGTTAAGCAGAAAAAGCCTAAATAATCTGCTAAATCTACTCATCCTCGGGAGATCCCTTCAGTTCGAGTTTCTCTTCCATCACCAATATTTGAGGAATTGTCCAGAGAGCTACCAGACTCTCTTTCTGAAGCAAGCGATTCTGTACCTCCACCACAGGCTCAGGCTTCGGTATCGATACCAAGCCTATCTCCCACTTATGGCCATTTTGAGGCTGATGTGATCTCCAGCCTGGCTTAGGCCCATTCGAGCCCTATGTCAATTGGGCGGGCAACAGTAATTCAACTGTCAAACTCGGAGGTGTCGCCACAGCAGTCTCCTCCAAGTAAACAGCTGGCTAAATGTCAGCACATCTCTCCAGCCTGACAGTCTCAGCATCGGGAGGTTATACTTCTTCCTCGTTGGTCTCTTTTTTTAGTTTATATTTTTATTCTTTAAGCAGAAAAACAAATACAAAAATACAAATAATAGTGTTTACTATACACTAAATTCTACCGTGCACCCCATACCCACGGGACCCCATTTAACAATACTTTTAATACGAACTTCCTTTCCAAAATTGTATAGATTATTGTTTAGAAGCTTTCCCCTTTCCTTTCGTTAATACAAATTCAACAAATCTACCCCAAATAGCATAAAAATATTGTAACTTATTTCCTCTCTTTTCATCTTGAGTTCAATAGTCAATTTATCATTTAATGCAATGTCCCATACTTCACCATACCAATCTTCTAATCTAATATCATTTTTGTCTTTTTAAAATCTAGATATTAATATTCTAGCACTTGTCATAAAGTTAGAAATCTATTCCTTTGAATAATAATTAAGATCTATCTTATCAAAATGTGACAACAAAGTAATTTTAGAGTTAAATTCAATATCTTTACCAAATACATCACATATTTCCTTAAAAATCAGTTTCCAAAATTTCTTAACCAATTTACAATCCCACCACATATGATAATAAGTGCCACTTTCTTCATTACATTTCCAACAAGCTTTAGAGTAATCTGAATTTATTATATTCAATTTCAATTTCTTATCGACATTAACCTTAAAACTCTTATCCTCCACATTTTTACCCAATCCTCTATTTTAATTTCTGTCTTTAAATCATTTTCCCAAATTAATTTCAAACCTTCTGTTCCCCTCTCTTTTTCCTTTTGTTCCGAAATTATATTATATATTCTACTTACTACTCCCTTCATCAAAGCATCTTTCTGTATATCTTCATGTGATGATAGAAATTGTTCGTACTTAGTACATTCTCTGCATTTACCATTCGTTTTCAACCAATCATTTGTCCAAGTGTCTAACTGAATATACTATGATAGTTTATTAGTATGAGGTTTAACCATAATCAACTCCTTCAATCTCATATCCTTCAATCTTGCAACACTTTTATCCTTAAACAAATCTACTAAACCCTTTAGATTTGTAGGGAAATTTTCTATTTCAGTCACTAATTTTAATGGTGAAGTTGAGAGACATAGCTTCTCTCTATATCCCATATATTTAACATATTTCTTAAAAAGGGAGTTTTCGTCTGATTTACTGTATTTCTTTTTACTACATTAAACAAGTATTTTTCAACATTCCCATTTATTTCTGAGGATTCCATATCCCATTTTTCTTTTTGTATATAATCTCCCTAATAAATCTTAATTGATTTGCTATATAGTAATTTTTTACATTAGGCATACCTAAACGTCCTTTTGAGGGGGCCTTATACCAATATCTTTTATTTATTCTAGATTTTTTTTACCTTGATTACAAAATCCATTAACTAATCCCTGCCAATACTTGAAATTTTCTTCTTCTAATTGTATTGGGAACATCCTAAATAAAAAGATAATTTTGGTTATATTTTCATTTTAATCATAGCGATTCTCCCAAACCACGATAATTTCAATTTAGAGTACTCTTGCAATTTATCTTTAATATCACTTTTTAGTTTATTAAAATTTTTCTCCTTCAATTTTTGAGTCATTTTAACTATATTCATACCTAAATATTTAATATGATTAGACATTTTAAAACTATATTTATTCATAAACATTTCTTGTTCCTGTTTATTATGATTAAACATCATTATTTGTGTTTTTGCCAATAATAATTAATCGTGTTATTTCCCTAAATTTTTTAAGTGCTTTTTAATATTGTCCATACACTCTAATAGGTTTTTAATAGTCAATAATGAATCATCAACAAATAAATTAATCTTAATTTTATCACTTTTTCCTAATCCCTTAATTAATTCATCATTTCTTATTGCATTAGCTAGCAATTCTATAACCATACAAAACAATATTGGTGAAAGTGGACAGCCTTGTCTCGTACCTCAGCCTAGAAAAATCCATTCTGTTAAACCATCATTAACTATTACTTCTGAAGTATTATCTGAATACAATTGGTCTATAACTCCTATAATTTTTTTTGCCAAACCCCCAACCCCTTATAAGAAGTTTTAGTTGTGGTTCTTCCTCGTCCATCTCAACGCCGGGCATTCTCAGATTATGAGGAGCCTTTATATGTAGAGGCCGATCGAAGGGGTGTTTGACGTCGATACCATGGGGACGACCTCTACCTCAATCCCTATTATGTTGCCAACGATTATGTAAGGTCCAAAAGAGTGTGTTACGTCTATGCCTCTTCTTCTTCCCCATCGCCCTCTCCTCCTCGGTGTCGACATTGAGCTTATTATCAGCTTGACCCTCCGCCATCGAAGATGACTTCACCACCCTCAGAACTATCAGTTCTGAGTTTCTAAGACTGCCTCTCCATACATTCCTCCTAACTCAGGACAGAGGCAAGATCTGTCATCCCGATCTGGAGTCACTTCACCTGATGGTGTGGAGGATTCTCCCAGTGTAAAAGAAGACTTGGACAGAGTTAGAAAACCTACAAAATTGCTATACTCTTATAAATGGTCTATTTTCACCAAATTTACTGCTTCCAGAGGTCTTTTGGCTGTTCCAGTTTAGCTGGATACTCTTCTCACTTTCATCCATTATCTGTTTGATCGAGGTCTGGCCCACTCAACGTTAAAAGTTTATATTTCCACTATTGTTTCATACCAGCCTGTGGGTTCAGAAGCTTCCCACTTATTTTCACACCCAACTTGAAAGGGATTCCTTAGGGGTTTGCGTAACATTCACCCATGTCCGGCTTCCACTCCCTCAATGGTCTCTGCAGGTTGTTTTATGAGCTCTTGCTTGCCCACCTTTCGAGCCCATGACTTCTACTCATCCTAAACTTCTTTAGATTAAAACTTTTTTTCGTGAAGCTATTACTTCTGCACAGAGAGCTAGTTGACTGCCCTTTGGGCTGATGCCCCTTATATACAGTTTCACTCAGACAAGGTTGTCTTATATCCTGACGTGTCTTTTGTCCCTAAAGTGATTTTGAGTTTCCACATTAATCAACCACTAATTCTCCCAAAGTTGTTTCCTAATCCTTCTTCTGATATTGAGCGCATTCTCCATTCCTTAGATGTTCGTCGTGCCTTGGCTTTTTACATTTCCAAAACTTCTCCTAAACTATTTGTCTGCTTCCATGGCCCACAAAAAGGTGTTCCGGCCTCTCCATAGACGGCTTCCAGGTGGATCGTTTCTACTATCACCTTGTGTGTGGGTGCCATTCCCAAGGTTGCTAAGCTGTTGACTTAATCTACAGTAGAGGGCAATCCCTCCTGGATGATGTCACAGCTGCTTCTGAGAGGCATGACTGCTCACCATTCTTCTTCTTTCTCATAGGTGTTAGAGAGCTTGCATAAGTTTCCTTAGGCTGATCATAATGACATGATGTAACCATTGTCCTATATGAACTCTGGAACCTATCTGTATGCTGTCCACTATCTGTGAGCTTGTAAGGATAATAAAAGCACAGTCTTCCTGGGGGCACGGCAGAATTCATTGGGAACCCATTCGGTGTTATTCTGCCTCTTCTACTAGTCACCCACCAGGAGCACTACTGGCAGACATCCCTCTGTGTGGCTTACTTCTTTAACTTCTATCTCTAAGAGACTATTTGCTGTCCTAATTATCTGGTGATCATCACAAAGCCCATGAGCCTTCTCATTTCGTGATCCCAACAACCTTGGCCTATGAACTGGCTGTCAAGGTACCACCAGAGGCATTGAAGGCACACTCCACGAGAACTGTGGCTACTTTGACTGCCTGGTCATGTGCCATTGAGGTCCCTGACATTCGTCAAGTGGCCACATGGTCTACACCATCGACTTTTCTGATGCACTACCATCTGGACGTCAGGGCCAAAAAGGAAGCAAGTTTTGGAAGGGCTGTGCTGACTTCAGTGTTGGCGTGACAGCCCTCCTTCCAGTAAGTGAGCTTGCAAGTCACTCATTTGTGTGCATTCTCAGAGGCCATGAAGAAGAGAGGTTACTTACCTGTAAACATAGTTCTTTGAGTGGTCCTCTGTGAATCCACACATCCTTCCCATCCTCCCTGCTGTCCGTCATGTTGGTTCTTGAACTTTGTTGCTTTTAGAGCCTTGACAGCAGTGGACATTTTGGAACTGAGGTATTATGGGTGGGGAGAGCATGCACACCATGGGGAAATATCCTACTAATCACATTTTTAAGCTCTAGAAGATTCCGAGGAGTCCTGTGCAGGTGCAGTCTAACCCATTTGTGTGGATTCACAGAGGACCACTCAAGGAACTATGGTTACAGATAAGTACCCTTTTTTTATATATTTGAGGAATGTATCAGATCCTTTGAGAAATCTGTTTCCTTCTGCCTGTTTTTTCAAAATGACTAGTGTGTTTCATAGATAGGTCATAATTTTGTAACTGAGTACGTAATAAAAATATATCTATCTGTTTATATTTAAGGTGATGGGGAAAATGTTCTGTGGACTGGTTCAGTCTGGAGCATGGTGTTGTTTTGATGAATTCAACAGGATTGATCTAGAAGTCCTTTCTGCAATTGCTTCACAGATTCAGGCAATCAAAGCAGCTAAAGACAGTCTCACAGTGAGGTACAGTATTCATATTAAATTATTCAGAACTTTTGCAAACAATATATAGCCAAACTAGTTATTACATGAAGATCAATGCAACATTTGCTTGCTGAATACCTCCATGAGTTAGGTATGTGGCTGCAGAGCCACAGGATGGGAATTTGATTCTTCACTGTGCCTCCTGTGAATAGGGCCATCCTGTGTGGCCTTGGGCAAGTTGCATAGTCCCAGGAGAAGGGAATGGTAAACCACTTCTGAGTATCCTCCGTCTGGAAAGCCCTGAAAAGGATACTGTATTTTTCCGTGTATAAAATGACACTTTTCCCTAAAATAATTAGAAAAAATTGAGCAGTCATCTCCTTGTGATTGGGTGGCAGCGACAGTGGTCAATGGGCAGCAGTGAGAGGCAACCAAGCCCGGCTGCTTCTTTGCCTCAATCTCTGCCTCCTGCTGCTGCTGCCTCCACTGCTGGTTGTGCGCTCAGTGATCTTGCAGCCCTTTGATCCCTACTATTTCCTTCCTTTTGCTAAGCCCCATGGCTTAGCAAAAGGGAGGGAAAAGCAGCGGTCAAAGGGATTGTGCAGCCCTTTTATTCCTGTTTTCCCCTTCCTTTTGCTAAGCCACGGAGTTTAGCAAAAGGAAGGGAAAAGCAGGGATCAAATTTTCAAATTTGGGGTTAGAAAAGGTCTTATACATCAGGTCATCTTATAAATGGAAATATACGGTAACTATAAATCAAAATTGATTTGACAGCAGACGATTGGATTGGGTATGCAACTTTACTGTCTTTTCCTCCTCCTCCTTATTAAAAAGATCAGTAACCAAGAAGTCAATTGCTGGGGTAATTTGGAGGCTTCTGCACTATTAGAAAAGCAAGAACACAGTCTGCTGTAAATTCTCTATATTCTATATACATCAATGTAATTATGCCATTTCATTTTTTTTGAAAGAATATATATTTCCTCTCTCCATTGAGCCGCAATATAAAAATAATTTATGTGAGTGTATATAATTGGTTAATGTTAGATGGACAGCCTAGTGAGTTAGGTATCTGGCTGCAAAGCCAACGATTTGGAGTTTGTTTCCCCACTCTTGCATCCCAGAATAAGAGCCAAGCTGTGTAGCTTTAAACAAGCTGTGTAGTTCCAGGGCATCATGAGAAGAAGGGAACAGTAAGCCATTTCTAAGTACGCTGTATTTAGGAAACCCTTCTTCTTCTATAGATTGACAGATCATCCATCTCGTAGTGGGGTTCAGCTTGTTCACCATAAAGGATTAATTCATCAGATTCATAGTGGTGGAATGCTTATGAATTAGTTTCTGTAATTAGATGCACAGGAGTGTTCTGTGGCACAGTGCAAAATTTAACAACTTGGGCTGGTACTCGGACCTCATCACAACATTGATTGAAATAACCTGGCATCAAGTGATGCACATTTAGATTACTCCAGTGGACTTTACATGGGGCTGCCTTTAGAACTAAGAGCTACTTCTAAAACTTTAGTACAAAATATCACAGCAAAAGAACTGACTTGAATCTGGCTTTACAACAATCATATTATGTTAGCATTGTATAATCTTTACCAGCTCTTTGATCTTTTCAAGGGCCGTATGAAATAACTAGTTCTAATCTTCATGGCTTAGTATTTGAAGAAGTGTTTCTTAATCAAAGCCCTCCAAGTATTGCTGCTTAGTTAAAAACATCAGGTAGCTATACATGACTAGGACTTTTCACTCCTCACCATTCTGGAGAGTGCTCCCCAGAAAAGACAGTTTGGTGACTACTTGCGGGTGTGTCTGTGTCTGCACACATTCACACAATAACATGTGAACTATGCAAAGATCTCTTGCATCTGCACAGACCTTTTTATTTAAAAATGTGCTCTGCTTCCTAGTTGTATCTTAAAGACTACTGCATTTTACGCCTTTTTAAAAATCTATTTAGTATTTTTGGGTTTTTGGTAATTTGTTTTAAATTATATTTCAAGTAGCTCTTCATTTTTATTGCATAATAATGGTTTTTATAAAATTTGATTTTGAGATTAACAAAGTTAAATTAAGATATACGTAGGCAAGAAATTCACAAAAATAGGTCAGGACAAGACAATAGCTTTAACACAAACCTTTAAATTTTCTGGGGAAAAAACCTATTTTAAAAATAATTAATATTTGCTGCAGATTTGTACTGGAAGGAAAAGAAATCCGTCTGAAACCATTCTGTGCAATCTTTATTACCATGAATCCTGGGTGAGTGATGACATAGCTTCCATTCCTCTATATAATTACAAGATCTCTCAGTAATAATAACAGCCTTACAAGCCAATGTTCCATCTAGCTAAGCATTACTAATAGTATATTGCTTTCCAGAGTTTCAAATGGGGTTGGATGAGGGAATTTTACAGATCTACTTGTTGACACTTTATAGAACCTGGGTTCTTCATGAAAAGCACATACTCTACTATTGATCTAAGAATATAATGAATACTCACAAATATTCTGATCCGAAATGAAAAGGTATGTCTTGATAGCAATTCTGCTGGCCTGCTTTGTGTGCACAAGGCTGATGATGCTCTCTTTTTGGAAAATGTAATTAAAAACAAATAGTAATAATAATTTAGTACTGTCAGTGACCAAGAAGATAAAAATACATTGTTGAAATAAAATCACATAATATCAGAGATGTGGTGAAGACATGTCACTATCAATGCAGCGTCTGGCTCTTTTACGACCTTAAAGTTAAAAAAAAGTTCTACATTAGCCAGTGGCATTGAGGGATATCAAAGCCTTTAAAACATCACAGCAGTTACATGATATATGATGAAATTAAGAGACACATAAAACCATCAATATGCCACCCCAACTCTTCTAGAAAGTAAGTTAAACAAGACATCTCTAATAAGGGCGGGGGAACTCAAAAGCATTATGTGGTCAGGAGACTGTGGCAAGCTATTATGGCAGCTCAGAATTAGACCACTTTACTAGTAATGTAAGAAGCCTTAGAATATAAAATTCATTGGATCTCCCCGGGAATTTTTGAAAAATAGGGGAGAGAAGTTCCTTATGGAGATCTCAATAGCAATGACAGTATAAGATAACATGCCCCACTCTTACTACTTCACCACCATCACAAGGACATAAACAATCAGAATAGGGTATGCCCTGAAATCTCCCTTCCAAGAGATTAGAAAGCAATACATTATATCTGGCTAAGATAAAAGCTTTTTTAGATTTAGGTGATGTTATACTAGCCATATAGGTGGGAAATATAAAGTTCTTCTTTTTTACAACATTGGATTTGTCCAGTGAACCTAAATGTTCTTGAAGTTTTATGTCCCAGATCCTTTGTTTGACGGCTGATTTGGCATTAGCATTATTAAATATAAAAGTATTCAACTCTCCCCTTCAGGTATTAGTTGTACGTAGGGATCCCTTTTGACCTGAGGAAGTTGAGATTTGGGAGAGGAAATAGCTATTTTCAGACGTTAAAAGCTTCCTTCCATCCTAGCCTCCCAAAAGCTTCCTCGGGTCAAAAGGCATTTCCAGGGAGCCTCAGAACCTGAGGAGGGAATGCATTTCTAATTAAAGATAAAATGTCATGATTAATGAAGTCATCAACACTATCTGTATGGATGGATCTTGCCAACATAATTCAGGCCATTGAGACAACCTCTTGAAACAACTGTCTTCTTCCTCAAGACTGCTTGCTTTTCCATAAAAACAGGACTTTATTTTTGACAGGAGCAGCATTAGCAATTTTTTCTGCTCGGAAAACCTTGGTGGGTACTCTATTGCCTAAATATAGACTGGAAAGGCAATCATGGATCAGCTCTCCTATCACGCAACCAGTTCCATAACCAATCTCAGATGCAGTATGAGAACAGGGTTGTGAAACGTCTGCCAAAGCAAAAAAATACTAACATGGTTGCTCTTTAGCTCTGTATTTAGGTAACAAGAAAATACAGTGGTGCCCCGCATAATGGGTGCCCTGTTTAACGACGAATCCACATAGCGATTAAGTTTTTGCGATCGCTTTTGTGATCGCATAATGATGTTTTAAATGGTAAAACATTGCTTTGCGATGATCGGTAAGCTGTTTCGCTTACCGATTTTCGCATAGCGATGTTTTTAGAACAGCTGATCGGCGGTTCCAAAATGGCCACCGGGTAAAAAACTGGCCGCCTGCTGTGTTTTTGCACCCATTCCTCGCTTACCGGGCAGCGAAAATGGTGGCCGTATGGAGGATTTTTGCATAACGGTGAGTTTTTTGCCCCAAGGAACGCATTAAACGTGTTTTAATGCATTCCTATGGGCTTTTTTTGTTCCGTTTAGCGACGATTCCACATAGCGACGATTTTTCCGGAATGGATTATCGTTCCTATGCGGTGCACCACTGTACAAGGCTTTGTGTAAACATTTTTGTGCATTTTTCATTTTAGAAGTCCCAAAATGCAAAGGAAAAAGGAAATGAAAGAAAGAAAAGAAAAGAAAAAAGTTCCCAAACTCTTATGATCTTGCGTAGTAGAAATAAGACCTTGGAAATTTTTCATTCTCAACCGCGAGATGATTTATATCCCCATGAAGAGCTAGAGCTCAATTCTGTAGTAGTAGGCAACCTTCAGTCTCGAGAGACTATGGTAACGTGCTTTGAATAGAGGTCTTGGAACAGCGTCTAGTGTGGCTGAGTGACAATCCCTTCCACACTGAAGATAAATACAATCTGTCCCCTGTCCAGCTCCCTGATTTTGCTGGGTTTGGGACTGCCTCTTTGCCTCGGTCTGCTGGATAAGTGTTCACCCTAAACCCCACGTACCCTGTGAAGTTAACAGACTGTGGCGAGGCAGCACCTTACTGGCTGGGGGGTTGCTGAGCTTAAGGCAAGCGGTAGCTACCTAGTGAGATGCAATGACCTCTCCAACTGTTGGAAGTAGCCCCTGGCATAATGCTCTACGCCAATTGAGCAAAGACCTATAACCAGTAACTGCTGCTTCCCATGTTATTTTGACACTGTATGTGAACCTGGGTAAAATTATATGGAGGGTAGACCCAAGCAGAAAATCCCCCCTCTCCATGTCACTGAAATAGTCCAATGGAAAGGCAAGAGCCAATACAACTAGTTCCAGCGACGTCACAAGCTGCCTCCGGGACTCCGGCTCCAGATTTTGCCTTGAGGTTAACTCCTGAAGCCTTTTCCATCAGTGGATATAGCCACAAGGCAGTGGAGGTTTGAAATCGGAGTTTTCTTTCTCCTAGATAGACTGCCTTCCAAGGCTAACGAGCCCCATCTGTTTAATCAGATATCTGATATTTTTCTTTAGAGACTGTTATTTCTAGAAAGACAGTTACATTTTCTGTTGCAATTAATTGTTATTTATTTATTTATTTATTGTTTGTTTGTTTGTTTGTTTGTTTGTTTGTTTGTTTGTTTGTTTGTTTGTTTGTTTAGCAACCACCCATCTGGCAGCCAGAGCCACTCTGGGCGGTTTACAATAAATAGACAAACAACAAAATAACAAATTAAGCTTCCATTCATTTTCTAGTACTGTAGGTTTGTAATTGTCATAATTCACAAGATAATTTCACAGAACTATATTGTAAGCCTGAATAGGAAGTGATAATTCTGCAGTAGTAGGATGAGGTCCTGTGTGTTGAGATCAAGGACTACCAATGACTGTAGGGCTACTGCAGTGATTGCATATGCAATACTCTACCTTTGTTAGAAGTCATTTTTTTTATTTTTAATGGATTTTTTACTAATTACTTTCCCCTTTCTTTTAAGTTACAAAGGTCGTGTAGAACTCCCAGACAACTTAAAATCATTATTTCGTCCTGTCTCAATGATGGTACCAGACTATGAACTCATTGCCGAAATAATGCTGTTTTCAGAAGGTTTCAAATCAGCAAAATTAAATGCAGGGAAGATAGTAAATCTTTATCATATTTCCAGCAAACAGCTGTCACAGCAGGTAACATTTTCAAATAGGTATCTATGATAGCCTCCTGCAACAGGACGCTATCATGCCTTTAAAAACTGGCACATGTTATGCATAAGCTTAAACAGACACCACCCATTTTATCAGCTGTATGAAGTGTTATCTCAGGGTGTGATCAGGCAAGAAAGGATTGCATCTGATTGTACCAAAAAGGCTCAGTTTGCTTGGAGCTATCTAAAGTGAACATTCCATTTCTTGCTGTATCATCTGGAAAAAATGGCTTATAAGAAAAAGAGGGCTGCAGTCCTCTATCTACTTACCTAGAGCTAAGCTCCATTTAACTCAATGGGATTGCTTCTAAATAGGCCTGCATATTATTGTGCTGCACTTCCACAAATTGTCATTTAAGTGACATAGGCTGGGACAGGGACATGGATTCTATCTTCCTTCAGAATAATTATATATCCACTGTCTCTAAAAGAATTAATTATGGATCAGTACTTTATTCTGTAGTAAGCAGGTAGAAATGTTTTAATTCCTTTAAAATGTAATGTGAATAACACACAGGAATGTTCAGAAAACAACAGGCAACTATTTCTAAATATGGCAGTGAAAAGAAGAGTTATCAGAGTTCTTAAATATATAGTTTGCATGTAGGTCTTGCGTGATGAGATCTTGACCAAAATCCTTGCACTGGTAAATTACTGCTAATTGAGTCAATGCTTTGATTCCTTATTGCACACTAGAAAGGTGGCTTGGCATGCAAGCAGGTGTCCAAGCAGTGATTTGTTAATGGGGAGTAGTTTGCTATTGTTACGCATTGCTCTTTTACCAGTGTAATTACACAACAGGTTTTAGGCATTATAGTCCAAATCAAATCACAAGTACAATTTAAACAAGTACAATTTAAACACAAGTACAATTTTCCTCTAGCACAGTAGGTTTTCAGTCCCAAATGCTCGTTGTATTTTTAAATTGGAGTGGAATGAGCCACACTCACACAGGCCCCATATACTATCAGTGAGAAACCAGAGGATCAAGAATGTTAAACAAACCATTAAAAATAAAGGGAAAACTCCTCATCTTGTGGGTACTTAGGCAGGGAGCACATCAATGATTAGTGAAGTTCAGTGAGAGAAAACCTTGTTAATATTACAGTGAAATTGTTAAAATAAGTTTTAATTTTTAAAATAAGCCGCCCAGAGTGGTTGACCAGATCAGATGGGCAGGATATAAATCAAATAAATAAATAAATAAGTTAGAATGTTAATTTACTGACAATTAGTCCATTAAAAAAACAAATGAATTAAAATTGAACGAATTAAAATTGAGCAAATTAAAATTAACAAATTATTTCCAGTTCTTCTTCGTGGTCTCTGTGAATGCACACAAATGGATTGTTCTGTGCCTGCGCTGAATGTCTTGGAAGATTCTAGAGTTTAAAAGTACAAAGTTAGTGGGACGTTCCCCTGTGGAGCACATGCTCCACCCAGCTAAGATTCCCCTCAGTTCCTTTTTTCCGCCGTGCTGATCGGATCTCCAGAAGAATAGAGCATGTTTCTGAACAATTTTTAGCAACTATATTAGTAGTTCCTCTTTTAATCACTTAAATTGATAGCTTTCTATTTTCCAATCAACTAATCGATGTTCCCCTGTCAGTTAGTTTTGTTTCTTTGCCTTTCCTGCTTTTGGCTTCCTGCCCCTCCCCCCATCTCTTTAACCGCCTCTCCCTCTGTTTCCCGCTCTTTATGGCCTCAACACATTATTTAAAAGGTGTGTCAGCTGTTCAAATAAGATCCCATTATCTCTGATGGCCACAAATGCTGTTTATTCTGCTTGGGCGAGTAACACCCAACCCATTCTTGTGCGGCATGTAAAAAACTGAGCAAGCCAGCACCTAAGCAAAGGCTCCAAAGGCTCCTATCTCACCTTTGGGAGACAACCATGAGCAAAAAAGGTGAAAGGAACCATCATTTACCACTGGCTCATGCTCCAGTGTCAACTGGTAGCCTATCTCCCTACACTGGCCTCTCAATGGCTGATGCACCATCCAGCCAGGCCTCGGCCCATCGTAGCCCTGCATCAGGGTAGGTGATTGAAATCTAACTTTCAGGATCGGACTCTCATCAAAACTCTCCCCGAAAACATCAGGAGAAATGGAAGCATATTTATCCTCCTCGAGATATGCCTCCGTACGGAGAGTACTACCAGTATACCAATTTCCCACAGTACCATCTGTGTGCTTATGAATTATTCCAGAAACCATCTGTAATTAATAAACTAGTTCGGTTGAAACATCAGTACTGGATGGACCTTCGTCTTTTTTAAGTAAGCTACGTTGATAAATAAGATCACCTGGTGGCAGTGTATCAGAGGGTGTGCTGAGGTACCTTGTGAGCTCTGTGTTTGGGTAACAAACAGGGGCCATGAGGGCAAATGTCACACCATCATTTTGACGTGGAGGAAGGTTTCCCGTATTGCGATCCATATCACATGGAAGCACACGAAGGTCATTTATATTATCAAGGACCAAAGTGATATGCACTACCTTACCAACAAAGATATCCTCAGTCACCATCTCCATTGCCACCACACCACTGACACTGCTCCCAACTCAAGGATAGAAAACCTTCCCTTCGACAGCACAAGTCTCTTTAATCAGAAAACAGATGAGAATATGGAAAATCTTTTTAAAATACAGAAAACAGCAAGATCATACACCAACCAACAATCCTTTCAATACCAACGGCCTCAATACAGACTGACTCAATTCTATCCACTATCATTTCAATGACAATCATATCAGAGATTCCAGCCATATTGACAGTTCAGATCAAAACTAGTTAACAGGTCCTTTCAAGGTCCACCACCATCAACGTCATCCTTTTGGAATCGAAATCAGTCCCATCGACACCAGCCTTTTTGAAAACTCCAGATAAAGGGGAGAATGGTTGTGATAGAGCTACAGGACACTTACTTCTATATTTCAATCCATCCATCTCATCAAAAATTTCTCAGATTCCAATTCGACAATATCGTGTACCAGTTCTGTTCCGTACCATTCGGACTTTCCATGGCACCGAGTTCTTTCACAAACTGCATGGCACCAGTTGCATTGCATCTCTGCCTCCAGGAGAGCCATAGACGACTGGCTGATAGTTGCGACGTCGTACCACAATGCCATGAGAGCTAAAACCATCATGCTCGACACACTTCAGAACCTCGGACTCAAAGTAAACTATACAAAATCTCATCTCGAACCAGCACCGACAGTCACCTACACCTGAGCCCTCTTCGGCTTCATGAAAGCCAGGGCCTTAATCCCCCTGGAACGAGTTATAAGGTTAAAGAAGGCAATTTGCCCCTTTCGATCTCAAACATCCATTCCAGCCCATCATATTCAACACCTCCTTGGGCTCATGACATCAACAACATCGGTAATCCAGCATGC
The DNA here is from genome assembly GCF_051106095.1 of Pogona vitticeps. NCBI lineage: Eukaryota > Metazoa > Chordata > Lepidosauria > Squamata > Agamidae > Pogona > Pogona vitticeps. Next base: position 36,951,686 of record NC_135783.1, read on the forward strand.
CCCGACTCAAAATGAGATCGCTTCAATCGGGGTACTTGCCACTATTCAACCCAGTGATAGACCACCCATCCATGAAATTGACTGTGACACCAGAGTTAGCCAGTCAACTCACTTGGTGGACATTGATGTCGAACCTCCATGTTGGACGGCCATTCCTGCTTTTCCATCTGACAGTGCAGGTCACTATATTCGCGAAGGCTTTCACGGCCGGGATCTAATGGTTGTTGTGGGTTTTTGGGGCTCTTTGGCCATGTTCTGAAGGTTGTTCTTCCTAATGTTTCGCCTGTCTCTGTGGCCGGCATCTTCAGAGGACAGCACAAAGTGCTGTCCTCTGAAGATACCGGCCACAGAGACTGGCGAAACGTTAGGAAGAACAACCTTCAGAACATGGCCAAAGAGCCCCAAAAACCCACAACAACCATCAGTGCAGGTCACCATTGACTCCAGCCCGTCCGGCTGGGGAGCACATTGTCTTCATCAAGAAAATCATAACCTATGGACAAGACAAGAACAATCACTTCACATCAACCGTCTCAAGCTCTTAGCGATCATCAGAGCTTTCCATGCCTTTCTTCCAATCATCAAAGGTCAAGTGGTGCAACTGGCAACAGACAATATAACTGCCCTATATTATGTAAAAAACCAGGGAGGAACACATTCTTTATTCCTCCTGTACCTAGCCCTCAACCTGTGGGAATGGTGTTACCAACATCGCATCTTCCCTATTGCAGTACATATTTCCACGGACGACAATTACATAGCAGATCATCTTAGCTGTATAACATTGAGGACTCACAAATGGTCCCTCAAGGATACCATTTTCTATCAACTCTGTTGCCATTGGAGAGTATCTACCATCAATGTCTTCACTTTGAGTGCGAATGCAAATATGGTGTCTATTGCTCTCAAGCCGGAGCAGATGAGAACTCCATCAGGGACGCGTTCATGACAGATTTGAACAGTGAATTATTTTATCGATTCTCACCAATACCACTCATACAATGGACAATTATCCACCTCTGACACTTTCAGTCGAATGCGATCGTCTTCACTCCCTGGTGGCCAAGGCATACGTGGTTAACTCACCTCAGGTTGATGTCGACGGACTCATTTAGACTCTCTCTGGTTCCCGACCTCCTAACTCAGAACGATGGGATGGTCTACTATCCAGACCTTATATTGTTGAACTTGACAGCTTGGAGGATACTCCTGCCTTGAAGCGCATCTTGGATTGAGCGTGAATACCATCAACTCAGCTTCTATATGCAAATAAGTGGAAAGCCTTCCTTAATTATATGTTAATAAATACCCGTTTCCTTGAAGACATTACTTACATTCTTACTCCATCTCTTCGAATCTGGACTCTCTCATTCCACTTTAAAAGTCTTTATCAGCCATTATTGCCCATCAACCAGATAACTCCACGTCAGCAAAAGTTTTATCTCACCCTATGGTTAAAAAATTCCTCAAAGGACTCCATAACAGCTGTCCACCACGTCAACGTATTATTCCCCAATGGCCACTACAAATTGTCCTTAATGCGCTCATGTGGCCACCATTCGAACAAATGGCCTCTTCAAATCTTCTCTAAAGACATATTTTCTGGTGATTATAATATCTGCTAAAAGAGCCAGTGAGCTTGCTGCTGTTCGTTCTGATCTGCCCTTTATCCAATTTCATCCAGACAAGTTGACTTTGTATTTTGATGTCTCTTTTCTGCCCAAGATTGTATCAGAATTTCATCTAAATCAACCAATTATATTTCCATCATTTGGAAATATCCAAATGTCCTCTGAAGATGCCAGCCACAGAGACTGGCGAAACGTTAGAAAGAACAACTTTCAGAACACGGCCAAAGAGCCCAAAAAACCCACAACAACCAATTATATTTCCATCATTTTTCCCATCACCATCAACCTCTCTAGAGCACATGCTTCACATGCTTCACATGCTAGATGTAAGATGCTCTCTTGTATTTTATATTGACAGAACTAAGGCTTTCAGGAAAACTAACAGGCTTTTCATATGTTTCCATGGACCTCACAAGGGAGGCCCAGCCTCATCACAATCCACTTCCAAATGGATAGTCCAAATTATTTCTCTGGCATATGAACTATCAGGCAGACCACCTCCTGATCATTTGAATGCACATTCTGCTAGAACGCTGTCAACACCTACTGCAACACCTATCGCAAAGGGTAGCATTAATGGGAATTTTAAGCAACCCTTCCACCTGCCAGGGAATCAGTCCAGCTGAGGCCCCAAAAGTAGAAGGCCTACAGCTAGACTGGAAAGGTCCAGCTTGGGCATGGATTGGTGTTGGGTTGAAGAGCATTTTCCTGCACATGGTATTATCATTGGGAAATAGATTGTACTGAATCTCTCCAGAAGTGATCTAAATTGTAATTTATTTCTCTGTGTGATCATACCCTAAGACTGTGGTAGTGTGGAGATAAAACAAAGTGTGCTATGAGGCATAGAGGGAAGAGGGGATTGTGACATAATTGATTAAAACAAGTGCTGAAAGCCATTTCTAGCAGTAGACTCCTTCTGAGTACAAGTGGCTCTCAGTTTGCTTTCAGCTGCATCCATCTGACCTATAACAAATGAAAAGCTGAAACTGCTTGTGCTGTGAATTAACTTACTCTCCTCTCTTGCCAAATATTCTATAATATTATAGCAAGAGCAGGGTACAACATTTTTAAAAAGAATACTTTTCTTGTTCTATGATTTCTAGGACCATTATGATTTTGGTATGAGAGCCATAAAAACGGTATTAATAAGAGTTGGTCAGAAGAGACAAGAATTAAAAACTCAGTAAGTATCATTTAGTCACATAATGTATAACTATCAATATTTCTTGAGATTAGATTATATGTATAGAGCTTTAGAAGAAGTGGCTAGAGAAATCAGAATCATGCTACAGAATCCATTTCATATTTACATGGAAATAAATCACACTGGTAAAAATCTTAGTGGAGGTCTGATTTGGTTTACAACTCACCTTTTTCGTGGTCTCTGTGAATGGTTTTGTCCACTCAGAGATGGGTTAGTTCACTCCTAAAGATGGTGATCAAACAATGTCTTTGCTGAAATGAACCAGCCCACCCTAAAAGTGTTCTTATTTACACCTTTTTGGTCCCTGTTAGGGGTTACTACTTTTTTTTACTACTTAGACTAAGACACATCCTTCTTCTTCAAGATCTAATAGTCACATTAGCAAAAAGACATAGATCGTTCTAGGTAGGATTGCTGTTTTTGTTTGTTTCCAGTGTGCAATCACTGGAAATGAACCAAAAACAATCCTTCCACTGCCAAATTACCAATACAGAGGGGTCTTGACTTGAGAACTTAATCCGTATTGGAAGGTGGTTCTCAAGTCAAAAAGTCTGTAGGTCAAGTCTTCATTGACCTACAGTGCATTGAAAACCGATTAATCCCGTAACAGGCCGTTTTTGTTCCATTTTGGTTTTTTTCTGGTCTGTAAGTCAAATCTCAGTCTGCAAGTCAAACCTAAACTTTGCGGCCAGAGAAGTCTGTAACTCAAAAAGTCTGTAAGTCAAGCCATCTGTAAGTCAAGGGTCCACTGTACTGTGAAGTGGCTTAAGAATAAAGCCACTTCAGTGTATTAGAAAATTAAACAGTTCCTCGGCTCTGTGGATGAATGAAAAACATCCTCCTGGAAGTGGGAGGAAACAGGAGACGGCAACGAGGGGGATTTTTGTCAATTGCTTCAGTGTATGCTCTCTTGAAATTAGATGGACTTAGATGTTTGGACCCTGAATCATATAGGTTCTATATATTTTGGAGGAACATTTGTATTCCATTCCAGAAAATTGTATTCTTGTCCACAGGGTTAGGTACAATTCTATTTTTATTTAAAGAAAGCATTTTCAAAATGTTATGTGCTGTCAAGTCTCCTCTGACTTATGGCAACCCTGTGAATGAGCAACCTCTGAAATGTCCTATTTACAGCCCTACTTAGATGTAGCAAACTCATAGAACCAAAATTTTGATTCTGTCATTATGTAAAAGAGTCAGACATAGGGCTATGATCTAACCATGTGTATTCCATTATGAGTTTAGACTTATAGCAGAATCACGCAGAGCAGAATGGTCAAAGCTGAGAAAGCAGACTAAGACACATCCTTCTTCTTCAAGATTTAATAGTCACATTAGCAAAAGGACATAGATCATTCTAAGGATGGTGGGCAGAGAAATTTTAGATGGTCAGCTCCTGGGTAGCAAAAGTAGTAGAAAGTGACACTGGAAGAGGATCTTTCATAAAAATGGAAATTACATTCAAGCTAACCCCTGTTAGTACTGCTCAGCATAAGACAATGATAAATGGAACTTTTGTCTTAAAATCTTATGAGACAACCAAAGGAAACAAGAGATAATGTTAGAATCTGAGACTCGCAATTTGGAAGGCCCTCAGTCAGCTACTGTGAAAGACTGAACTCAAGAGAAAGACCTAATATGATTGCCACTGACTATTGACTCATTAAAGGAAGCTCTGGCCTTTAATTTAAAAATCTGAGCAGGGTCATTAATGATAGGACCTTTTGTTGGCAAAAACTGGAAATTATTTTATCTATTTATTCATTTTATTTATGTACTGCCCCATTAGTATAAGCATTATTCTGGGCAGTTTATAGGTTAAAATTTAAAACCTCACAAAATCCCACATAATATAATACCATATTTTTCCATTATAAAATGACACATTTTCCTAAAATAATTAGAGGAAAAATTGAGGGTTGTTTTATACATGCAAGTAAGGAGGGGGGGAGGGATCAAAGTGCTTTGGTCCCTGCTTTCCCCCTCCACTTTATTTTCTAAAAGTGGAGGGGGAAAGCAGCTTTTTGCAAAGAAAGTGGAGGGGGAAAGCACTTTCCTCACAAAAAATGCAGGGGGAAAGCGATACTTTCTTTCCCTCTCCATTTTCTTGAGAGGAAAGTACTTTTCCCCTCCATTTTCTTCACAAAAAGCTGCTTTCTCTCTGCACTTTCTTTACAAAAAGCTAGTTTCCCCCTCATAAAAAGTGGAGGGGGAAGCAGCTTTTTGCAAAGAAAGTGAGGGGGGAAAGCACTTCCCTCACTTTCCCCCTCCACTTTCTTGCGAGGAAAGTGCTTTCCCCCTCCACTTTCTTTGCAAAAATCTGCTTTTCCCAGCCACTTTTTGTGAGTGGGAAAGCAGCTTTTTGCAAAGAAAGAAATTTTGGGCTAGAAAAGTGGGGGTGTCTTATACATGGAAAAATACGGTATATTCTGGGGAAAGCAGAAATATCCATTAAAATTAGTGTATTTTAAATAGACACTGTTAATTCCCAGTGTGGTGTAGTGCAAGGCTCCCCAACCCCCAGACCTTTGAACAATTGGGCCACAGAGACAGATCTTCACAGGCAGAAGGAATGCGCATATACGTGCATATGCAAGTGCACTCTGGCCCACCTACAAGCATGAATGCACACACACATTCCCCCTTCTGCACACACACATGGACAGCCAACCACCCCCGCATGCATGCCGTCCCTGACATGCACACATGTTCCCCCGCACGCACAGATGCATGCACACATGCACACACACCTGCACAAACACACGAACGCCACACCACTGCCCCCAGTCCTTGGGAGAATGGTCTTCTATGAAACCTGTCCCTGGTGTTAAAAAGGTTGGGACCACGGGTGTAGTGGATCGAGTGGTGGACTAAGACTGTAGAACAGCGTTCAAATCGGCACTCAGGCATGGAAACTGCCACTCCTTAAATATTTCACTTAACCTGGTAGTCCTATTAAGGTTGCTAAAAGTCAGTTCTGACTTGACAGCATGGAACACACAGACAAATAAACACAGTCAAAGGCCAAAAACACACACAGTGTTGGCATTACAACACCAATGTGATAGAAATTTCCCTTGGCCTTCCTGCAGTTCCTTAAAAACCCACTCCAGAGGACTTCCTTGCCTTCTGGAGTAAGATTTTGGGATGCAGAGAACAATAGAAACAAGATATCACTCCTTCCTGCTTCCACAAGCGCATGTTCAGCACTGGATCCTATATGATGGTTCTGAAGACCAAATGAGACACAGAAAGATTCAAGATTAATTTTTAAAGTCGTTATTTTTTTTAAAAGTTCAGACAGCTGCATCACCCTTCCTTTTTCTTCCTTAGCTTCCTCTCATCTTGTCGTAATTTTTCCTTTGTATGATTTATTTAACCGTATTGTTGTTGTTTATTGTTGTAAGCCGCCTAGAGTAATCTTGGTTGATTAGATAGGCGGGATATAAATAAAATAAATAAAAATAAATAAATAAATAAACCATATTGAGGGAGCAGCGCTGATGGAATAGATTATCTTGTGCACCATTTTCTGATCTCCCTCTTTCCCCCTCTCCCACACATGCATGCACATACCTGCAATTTTGTCATTCAGAAACATTTGGTTGTTTTGAACTTTTAAAAATATGATTTATTGTTATGTGCTATTAAGTCATATTGTCCTTTCATAACTCTAATCGGGTTTTCAAGGTGCATTATGTGAGATATTAAGAAGTGATTTTAACATTGGCCACACACACAACCAGTGAGTTTCTATGTCTGAGTAGATATTTGAATCCTAATTCTCAAGACAGTGGTACCACATCTGTATGTTATTTAGTGATGTGTAAATGCTTACAGTAAATAATCTGACTGTTTTCTATTACTATTCTTGAATTTCTTTCACATTTTATGTAGTAATAAAAGGAAAAGATTTTCTGCAGCAGAAGAAACTCTAATCATAATGAGGGCACTAAAAGAAGTTAATTTACCAAAGTTTCTTGCTCATGATGTTTCACTGTTTGAGGACATAATGACAGATCTGTTCCCAGAGATGAAAGTTCCGAAAGTGAACCCCAAACGACTAGAGGTAATGAAACATGCACTTTCCTGGTGTAAATTCACAGAAAAACATTTTAGTTTAAAACAAGTTTCTAAACATTCAGGCCAGGGCCATAACTAGGCTGATATATAAGAATTATTTGTTGTCAAATTGATTCTGAATTATGATAACTTTTCCAGGATTTTTTAGATAGAGTACTCAGAAGTGATTTGCCATTCATTTCTTTTTCATCAATATAGAACACAAACTATTATTCATTATCATATTTTTGAAGTGTTGTTATGATTATAATACTTTTTTTAAATCTTAGAGTGCAGTATCTCTTGCAATACAACATTTATGCTTGCAGTCCTTGGAAAGCCAGATAGAGAAAGTTATACAGTTTTACAACCAGCTTATGGTAAGTGCAATAAAAAGTTTTTGTTCAAATGTGTTGCAGAAGTTAAATATCCAAGTAGAAAATAGACAAAATCTTGCTGATAAGCATAATTAATTGCAGTGGAATAGGGCCATTGAATCAATAGGGATGTAATGAGTCAGCTCTATCATAAGTTCTTTTCATCCAAATAGGCTTACTCTAACTGCAATTTACTTTATCACAGTAAATATTTTGGCCATTGTGTGTTCATGATTTTCCAGAAATACCTTATATTACAATCAATATACAGTGGTGCCTCGCTTAGCGATGTTAATTCGTGCCGAAAAAATCGCTGCTAAGCGATAACATTGCTATGCGATATTAAAAAGCCCATAGAAACGCATTGAAACCTGTTCAGTGCGTTCCTATGGGCTTAAAACTCACCGCTGAGCAAAGATCCTCCATAGCACTGCCATTTTTGGTGCCTCTAAAGCGAGGAATCCGTGCCCTGCGATCATCGCAAAGCGAAAATACCCCATAGGGACCATCGCAAAGCGATCGCTTTTACAATCGCAAAAACTCCGTCACAAAGCGGAGCGATCGCTGTATTTATATAAACTGGTAGAAATAAGAATATAAAAACAGCCAGATTGGATCAGACCGGAGGTTAGTTCAATATTCTATTCACACAGTATCCAGATTGCAAATAAAAACAAAACAATCCCCCCAAAATCATATGCTGCTTATTTAAAACTGTGCTGCTTATTTATTTATTTACCAGAAATTTTTTTAGCCACGTCATCACCAATGATCACTGAGTGGTGTACAACAATATTAAAACTTTAAAAACATTAAAACCATTAAAAATAGGCAATATTATAATAATACCCTATATTAAAACAATCATTAAAACATTAATATTAATAAATCCTGCTGCTTATATGGCCAGCTAAAGAATACTATTTAATTAAAATGCTGGTTAAACAGAAAAGTCTTTGCCAGGCACTGAAAAGCCAAAAGTATTGGAGCCAGGCAGATCTTTATGGGGGGGGTGTTCCAAAGTTAGGGGGCAACAGCTGAGAAGGCCCTATTTCGGCATGCCATCCCCCTCACCTCTTTCAGGGATGGCACCTTCAGAAAGGCCTCTTGGCCTGATCTTAGAGGATGGGCAGGCTCGTATGGAGTAACGCGGTCCTTTAGGTAACCAAGTCCTAAGCCGTTCAGGGCTTTATGTGTCAAAATAAGCACTTTGAATTGGGCCCGAACAGCAACCGGCAGCCAGTGTAAATTTTTCAGAACCACCGTGATATGAGTCCATGCAGCGGCACCACTTACTAGCCGCACAGCCCAGTTCTGTGTCAGTTGCAGTCACCAGACCATCTTCAAAGGCTACTCCATGTATAGTGCATTGCAGTAGTCCAATCTGGTTCTTACCAGTGCATGTGTCAATGTTGTCAGGCTCCACTCATCCAGGTAAGGGCAAAGCTGATATATTCTCCAAAGCTGTAAGAAGGCACCCCTGGACACCAAGTCCACCTGGGCTTCCAAAATCAGACCCGGGTCAAGGAGCACCCCCAAGCGGTGGACCCTGTCCTTTAGGGGGAGTGTAACCCCGTCTAGGCAGGGAAATGGCCCTTTAACCTATCTGGCGGAGCACCTACCAGCAGCACTTCCAACTTGTCTGGATTGAACCTCAGTTTATTGACCCTTATCCAGTCCATTATCAAGTACAGGCATGGGTTCAGAACGGTGACTGCCACACCTGGATTGGTAGAAAATGAGAGGTAGACCTGGGTTTCGTCAGCATATTGTTGACTCCTCAGCCCAAACCTCCTAACGACCTCCCCCAGTGGTTTCATGTAAATATTGACACAACCGCCATGGATCAGAGCCACTGTCCCCCAGCATCACCTTCTGGACTCAATCAGCCAGGTAGGCGCGGAACCATCATAAAATGATGCCTCCCATTCCAGCCAATCTGTCCAGAAGGACACCATGTTTGATGGTGTCAAAAGCCATTGAGAGGTCCAGGAAAATCAACAGGGATTCATTTTCCTTGTCTTTCTCCCGGCAAAGGTCATCAAACAGGGTGACCAAGGCAGTCTCCATCTCATAACCTGGCCTGAAACCCAATTGAAATAGATCTAGATAATTTGTTTCATCCAGGAGAGTCTGGAGCTGCTCAGCCATCACACATTTCAACACCTTGCCCAGAAAAGGGAGGTTTGCCACTGGTCAGTAGTTGATCATTAGACCTGGGTCCAGATTAGGCTTTTTAAGGAGTGGGCGAATCACTGCCTCCTTTAACAGAGCAGGGACCACTCCCTCTCTTAACAAAGAGTTGATGACCTCCAGGATCCAGGTGCGAACCCCCCTGGCAGATTCCTATATTAGCTATGATGGGCTGGGCTCGAGTTGCATAGTGGTGGCACAAACCGATCCAAGCACCCTGTCCACATCCTCGGGTTGTAGCAACTGAAACTCATCCAATAAATAATGACATAAGTCCAGAGCACTGGACACAACCATAGGCTCCGCATCAAAAGTGGAATCCAACTCTTTGTGAATCTGAGCAATTTTCCCCCTCAAAGTGTGTAACAAATTCTTTACAGCAAGCCACTGAGCAGTCCGGGACCTCCACTGAACAATTAGGCTGAAGAAGGTCCTGGACCAGTCGAAATAGCTCTACTGGACGACAAGCCAAGGAAGCAATACGACTGGAGAAATGCTGGTGTTTTGCCAGCCATATCTCCACAGAGTAGGCCCGATAATGGACTCTATCACCCCATAGCACTTGATGCACTCACTAGGCGGTTTACAATTTTGATTATACAGGCTACACTTAGCCCTCCCAGCAAGCTGGGTACTCATTTTATCAACCTCAGAAGGAAAGAAGGCTTATTGAACCTTGAGCTGGCTGCCAGAATCCACTGGGATCAAATGCTCACTGTGAACAGAGTTTTGAGTGTGATACTTCAGTTTAATCACTGTGCCAGGAGGTTCTCAATTGCTTAAGGAGAGCCCATGAGCAAGACAATTGAACCATTTATTTTACACTCCTTGGTAGCTGATACACAGAGGCACTTGGCCTCTTGTACTGGAGGTTATGTATATTTTGTCTTAAAGCTATCCAGATTGGCAGCCATCTTTATATTTGGTGACAGTGAATACCAAAGTTTAACTCTGCAGTATGTGAAGAATTTTTCAGCACCTGACACATATTGCAAAAAACCCAAATTGACATGTGTGACGGTTGCCCCACGTCCCTCCTGTCACTCACAGTCTGGTTCTCATTTGCATGAGTCTATGAGAGGAGTGGAGGGGTGGAGTCAGGAGAGGGAAGAAGGTTTGGCAGAAGAGAAGCAGAAAGAAGCAGAAAGAGAGAGAGAGATAGTCAGGGAGATAGTGAGAAAGAATAATAATAGAGATAAGTTGGTCAAGAGAAATAGAGCAGGTGGTGAATGTGGAAAGATATATGATATTTGAATGATTTGATTATATGCAATGAATAAAGAACTTCTGTGATTCTGATTAAAGTTAATACAATTCAATAAATAAGTTCTGTTGGCAGCTACCTGACAAGTGTCTGATTAAAGTTCATTATTTATTGTGGACAAAGGAAATCCACTGGTGGCAGTGAGGGAAAAAAGGGGGAACATCCCAATTGTTATCTGCTGGTGAGAAGACATAGTGTGAGCCCTTTGTTTGGGGAAACAAGCAGGAGTTATGTGGTAAACATCACAACATGCCAAATTGATATATTTAACAAGTTTATTATGCACTTTGAAAATTGTCTCAACAGTTTAAGGAACTTTGATATTCTGGAGTTCATCTTCAAACTGTATTTTCAGGGACGTGTCGGTGTCATGTTAGTAGGCCCTACAGGTGGAGGAAAGACTACCATTAGAACAATTTTAGAAAAAGCCTTGATGATCTTACCATTGATGGATACAGAAAATATTACAAAGTTTGATGTTTTTCAGGTAGGCAATTGTACTTTTACTAATTTTTAATTTTTCTGCCAGATTTTTAAAGCTGGTATTCATGTTCTAATTTTATCTTAGCATTTATTAATGAGATTGGATTGGTATGAGAAAGCATTATAACAAAGCACTGCAATAGTACCAAAATATCCAATTTTCTCTTTTCCATTTAGTTTTTTATTCAATTATTCAAATTGACTTTGCATTGAAGGAAACTGTATCTATTTTTAAACATTTAAGTTCTTATTTTAAATGTAAAAACTGCTTAGCTGAAAGAAAATTCCCGTTTCCCCACCATGTTGCTCTTATTGGGAAGGGGAGGAAGACGATGGCAAGACTCTTTTTATTCATTTTCAGGTCAGTATGTTACCAAAGTTTAATCAGAATCACTGCTTTTTGAACATCCTTAATTTTTCACTCTCATTGGCAAACATTTAGATTTTTTAAAAAGTATTATGAAATATTATTACATTTTACATTTAATTTAAAAATAATAACATTTTTGAAGAGTTAATTGCTTAACTTTGAGGGACCAGCCAAATGAGGGGATTTAGGCCAGTAGTCCACTGGCCTAAATGCTTTATGGGGAAAAGAGTTTATGACTGCAATGAACCTTCTCACCACTGCTCCTCCTCCTGTCAATATTTGAAATTTTGTGTCTGTAGGGTGATAAAAATGATTAAGGGGGTTGCAAAAAAAGTTGCCCTGAAAATGAAACTGTATTTAAAAGTAGAGCTTGAAACAATGGTTTACATTAGTTATTTCAAAACAATTGGCTGCTTTCCAGCAAGCCTGGGAACAAGGTTATGATATGATAACATTACTTTGAGGAATTTCATTACCTGCAAGATTAGCATAGAAGAAAATTAAGAGTTGAATTGAAAATATGCTGTAATGAGTAGAATGTGGGGAAAATTTATGCTGTTATGCTGTTACAATGTATATGTCTGTGGCAGTAGCAAATGTATATCTATGACAATGGCAGGCCTCATGCTAAAACTGCAAGTCACTAGTTTCCAGTAAGGATAAATCATTGACCTGCTGTCTATTGTCTCTGGGTAATGTAGTTAAAATGTCTACCTGAGGAATGTTTACATTGGCTGTGTATTTGAAGTTAGCTGTGTCTGTTTACTGTTGACTGTCTGTTTGCCAGCCTGTCTGTTTACCAACCACTGTATTTACTGATGCCTTTGTATTCAAGGAAATTAGCTGTCTCTATTTACCAGCACTCTGGTTATTCTGGTTGTGTATTCAAGAAATTAGTTACCTCTGTATTGATTAACTTGTTCAAAGGTAGGGGATACAATAAACTGAGGGGAGGCTGGATCGAGGAGGAAAAAAAGGAACTCCCACTGAACAGGTGCCTCACGGCAGGCTGTTCTGTGTTCATCCGGATCCCGTCCTGAAAACCACACTCGAGTGTCCTGTGTCTTTTCCTTTCTCCTTGCTGGTCGAGGAGAAAGATCCCCACCCTGAGGCTTCATCTGCAAGACCCCTACTTCCTCTCATCTTGCAGATCCCGACAAAATGGTGCCCTCTCTGAGGTAATTCACCTCTCTGAGGTCCATTCTTGAAGACCACCTACTCATCACGCCCGGTATGGAAGGGCTACAGCGCGCGCATGCATCCTCTGGATCCCGATGAGTAGGACTGAGGTCAACTTTCGACAATTCGCACTCATCTCGCCTGGCACAGGTCCCAAGACGCGTCAATCATCCGCAAGGATCCCTCGGGTGAGTGGAATTTGTCAAGTAAGACACCTACACGTTTAGCAACATGGGAACTTCTTTATCAAATCTTCAGGAACAATTTCTAGTGTGTACTTGCCTTCAAGACACACGTAACATCCTTTCCGATCCAGAATTCGAGGCTAATCTAATCAAACAACTCCCTCAAATTCTGCCTCCGCTCCCTTCAGCCTCTTTGGCTTGCCTGGAGCAGCATGAGAACATCTCCTGGACAATCCAGGATGAATTGAAAGCATTGCCATCTCAGGCAACTGAGAGTGATAACCATCCTTCAATGGATACAACAGAAACTTGTCCAGAAACTAGCTGTGCAATTTCTGCTGTCATGCAAGAATCTGCCATAGCAGTTCCTGTTGGATCTGAACTGCCCCCATCTCAAGACATTCGCAAAATGCAACTCAGTCTTAAAGACACAGAGACAGAGGCTCTCCCAGACTTCTCATCCGTCCAATGGCTTGTCTCTAACGACTGCAAGGCCTTGATAAAAGATTTTTTTCCACCAGCAGAAGGACTCATTTGCCCTAAGCAAGTGGAAATTAATGCTGGTGCATCCCCTGATGGTCCTCTAATGTTTATGGGAGGAGCTGCATTTACTACTGCTGTTCAGCAAAGCTTCATGACAACAGCTTTAACTCAAGCAGCAGAAGTATCTTTAAACGCATTCCAATCAGCAAATCAAACTGCATGCCTGACTCCCTTGCTTGCTGGTCTGAAAGAAGCAGCAGCTACCTCAGTGACTCCGCCGGTTCAGCCAAAGTTGCATGATATTTCCTGGAATTGGGACCCAGGCCCAGATTTCTGTGATCATGGACTGGGGTGCAAAAGCAGCTCTACAAGCATTTGATGGATCATATAAGGAAGGGGAGAAGGAAGAGAATCTAAGGGGGGTGGCTGCTACACCCAACATGAAGCTTGTCTTGAACTGTTTTTTTCCATGTGCTAATCCTGTTTGGGTGAAAAATCCTACTCAGCCGGACATGGCAGTTATACAGATCATCAAAGAATGCCTCCCACCTGGCCAGTAGAGAGACTAATGCTGCATATTGGGGTGGGAGGAGGCGAACCAGAAAGTTTTCCCCCATCACCTTCCAATTTGGAGAAAGCATTGTTTACACTCAAGCCACTTGTAAGGATCCAAATGATGTCCTGCACACTCTAGGTTCCATGTTCTTAGAACCACAAGCCCTATCATACCTTGCATTGCTGTGAGCATATGGGACTTCATACAAGCCTGCATTCCTGTCTCTGCCTTCCAGGAGTAACAGTGTCACATCCCTGAGAAAATGTTTGTTGCAAATGCTGTAAATTGTCAAAAATGTTTGTTTTTCTTTCTGCATGATAAAGTTGATAAGAATTTCAGAGAAACAATTCTTAGTTTTATACTCAGAATTAACTGCAGTTTTAGCCTTTGAGCTTTTCTCTAATGCTGAATTTAATTTTGTTGTAGACACTGTATGTTTATTCTTTTACATGTCACAGTTTTCCTTGAAAATTATTTTCTAATGTAATATGAAAACTTTGTCTGTTTATCCCTGAGACAGAGAAGCATATTATTCCCTACAAGTAGGCCCCACAGTAGGCAATTTTGTACACTGTGATGCTGATACATCTGACATGCTTGCCTGTAGAAACATATTTTCAGTCCAAGGGAAATTTAAGGGCACTAGCAGGCAACTTTTTTAATTCAGTCAGTTGTACAGTTTAAGAACTTTGCCCCAGAGCCAGGCAGATGCATACCAGCATCATTCTTTACTACTCATCCCTCAAAATAAGTTTCTGTTCTGTTGCCAAGCTCTATATGTATCTCTCCAGTCAAGTGTCATACAAGAAATTCATGGTGTGTGTGTCTTCAGTGGGGAAGTTGTCTGTGTCACATATTTCTATGCAAAAGTTCTGTAATACCTTAAAGTTTTTTGCTTTTGCCTCTTAACAGTATGTTGTGCTTATATATCAGAATAATTTGTGATTGATATGTTTTCTTTTCCTGAAAATTGTTATTACTCTTGTTATGCAAACATTATTGTAATTGTAATTTTAGTTATCCAATTTTGTGTTTTCTGTAATCTACACTGTAATGTTGATGTCATCAGAATATGCCATCTAATTCTCTTGCCAAGATTCCAGGTTTATTCCATCAGAACAATGTTTTAAAGTTGTAAAGAAAAAGTTTTGCCTCTCAGTGCAACAAGGAAGCAGGTTTGGCTATTTGAATGCTTCCCTTATTTGCAGTGGCCTGGAATATGCTATTCCGCCCTCTGCTGAAGATGAGCCTGACTTCATGCCTGTCTTCAACAAAATAAATAAAAAACGGTTGGGATGTGGGGAAAATTTATGCTGTTATGCTGTTACAATGTATATGTCTGTGGCAGTAGCAAATGTATATCTATGACAATGGCAGGCCTCATGCTAAAACTGCAAGTCACTAGTTTCCAGTAAGGATAAATCATTGACCTGCTGTCTATTGTCTCTGGGTAATGTAGTTAAAATGTCTACCTGAGGAATGTTTACATTGGCTGTGTATTTGAAGTTAGCTGTGTCTGTTTACTGTTGACTGTCTGTTTGCCAGCCTGTCTGTTTACCAACCACTGTATTTACTGATGCCTTTGTATTCAAGGAAATTAGCTGTCTCTATTTACCAGCACTCTGGTTATTCTGGTTGTGTATTCAAGAAATTAGTTACCTCTGTATTGATTAACTTGTTCAAAGGTAGGGGATACAATAAACTGAGGGGAGGCTGGATCGAGGAGGAAAAAAAGGAACTCCCACTGAACAGGTGCCTCACGGCAGGCTGTTCTGTGTTCATCCGGATCCCGTCCTGAAAACCACACTCGAGTGTCCTGTGTCTTTTCCTTTCTCCTTGCTGGTCGAGGAGAAAGATCCCCACCCTGAGGCTTCATCTGCAAGACCCCTACTTCCTCTCATCTTGCAGATCCCGACAGTAGAATTGCCACCTCCAGCACCAGATGCTCCAGATCTTGACCCACTGTCTGCCGGGGCACTAGCAGTGCAGCTGCAGCCGCCTCCTCAGGTTTGGCTGCCAGGGGTAGCAATCCAGTGACTTATGGCTCACATGCCCACAGAGAGGGCTCTGCATGCCAGCTGTGGCACGCGTGCCATAGGTTCGTCATCACTGGTCTAGTGGCTTATATTTATAGAGTAATAGTGCTCCAGATCCTGTAAAAAATGACAGTGAAAACAATGATGAAAAACATAATAATGGCAATAAGCCAAATACTGTATAGAACTGTATATTTCTAAAGCTGCAAGACCTGTTGGAACAATACAAATTTTATTGAAAAAAGCAGATGATGGGGGAAGTGAAAACAATTTAAGGAGTAAGAAATATGAGGAGATAGGGCACATGTGCACAAGGCATTCAACTCATCATAATAAGATGGCTCCATGCTGCGTTATGAGATGTATTCTGTTTTTTGTTTTTAAACATGCCTTATTAGGCTATAAACTCTTGCATTTTTAGAATGTAATTGAACTATTCTTATTGTTCTTTCTTATTCTGAAAATATATGCTCCTTATGTATTTTTTAGAAGGATTTTGTTTAAGCATTTGTGCCTACAGTTTTTCCATAGCTGTTAGACATTTTTATTTTTAAAACAAATTCTGAAGTGTTTTGTGCATATGGAATATAAAGCAATGTAGGTAAATAAAGTTTGTAGATATGGGCAAGCTGATGCTGCCTGGAGTTGTTGCAACAGTGAAAAGGTATTGATACAGACGAAATTTTGGTATGATTGTTAATGATCATTGGGTTTCATCCTGAAGTTAACCCTTGATAAATAACAGCTGTGAGAAACACAGGCTTCTGATTTTTCCTGGGAGGTCTATAATATTCTGCAGGACTCTGAGGGGTGCTTCAAATCTTAGTTTATTTAACCCACATGTTCTCAACTTGGGGTTCATGACCTCCACTGGGGGCTGTGAAGTGTTTTCTGGGGGTCACTGCAGTTAGTTTTAGTTGCAATTTTAAAACACAATGGTGTTTTACTTTACTGCTCTTGGCATACAGATAGATAAATTTATTCTGAAGTGGAATTGCAGCAGTCTAGATTTCTTACTCATTTCTGTACCATTTGGGGCAGATTTTCCTTTTATGCATGTGCATCCCTCCAGCCACCCTAAAAATGTTGCTCTCACTCATTTCTCTCTGCTCCTCTGAATCTACCTTTGGAGGATTAGTATCAACCCTTTGAACCCAAACATTAGCTTGGCTCAAAGAGGCCTAAAGGAGGAAAGCACATGGTATACTCAGGAAACTTGGATGCCCAAAATGGCAGCAGGATTGAAAAGTTCTTGGTGCTGTGGCAATGAACAATGAGGGGAGAGGGGACCTGGATGGGGAGATGCCTCCGTGCTCTGCTGAGTCATGGAGGAGGAAGGCAAGATGGCAAAAGGTGAGGGAGGAAAACCAGCGAGGGGGGAATGTGGGGAAGGTTTTTATTTGGGCTTGAGGGGCAGGGGGTTCTTTTGGGGGAGAAGATATAAAAAGAGGGTCATTTCCACATCAAAAAAGCAAATTAAACTCAAAGTGTATTGCCTTTTTTTCTTCTCAAATTTTATATGGTAGAGGCAGATCTACAGCGCCACCATAATTATGTATTATTACATTAATATAATAGGTTAGAATTATATTCTGAAAAAATATTTTAATATGTTTTCTTTCCCCCAATAAAATGTATGTTTATGCAAATATGGCGGGGTTCTTCTTCGTGGCCTCTGTGAATGCACACAATGGGTTTAGACTGCACCTGCACAGGACTCTTCAGAATATTCTAGAGCTTAAAACATGATATTAGTAGTATGTTTCCCCATGGTGCATGTGCTCCGCCCACCCGTAACACCTCAATTCCTTTTTGCCACCACTGTGATTGGACTTCGTGCCTAGAGCTGTTGTTTTTCTATTGTCTGGTATTGATTCTGGTCTGGCTTATTAATTATCAATCTGTATCTCTGGAGAATTTTGATCTTGGACTGGCTACAGTTTACGATTATTGGATTCTGAATTGTACATTGTTTCCTTCGGCTATTTTCATCTCCAGATTGATCATTGATTCTGGTTTTTGGATTATGGACTTTGTTGTGATTATTCAGATTCTGATTCTGATTTTCAGCCTTGATATTGGATAATCATTAACGTTTTCCTGTAAATCTTCCTTCCATTTCCCCCTTTCTTCTCTCCTCTGTTTTCGACAAATTTCATGGCCTCATCAGGCCCATTTAAGTGGTGTACATTGTGTGCATCCCCTTCATGGTTAGCCACGACCATTGTTTATTTTGCTTAGGGGAGAGACAGCAAACTCACTCCTGTCAGGAGTGCAAGACATTGACCAAACTGGCCCTTAAGGTTCGCTTGCAGAGACTTCATTCATATCTCTGGGAAAAATCAATTTCTCCTTCGAGCCCAGCAACCATGGAATCGGCCTCGGTTCCACCTCCTACCCCTCGTCCTGAGCCCGCTCTCCTTTGGTCCCGGCTACTCCATCCCCAAGGTCTTCTTCTAAATCTTCTAGGTAGAAGAAGTCTTCGGCATCAACATCAACTTTGATGTCGAAGTCACCAACTGGAGAGGGTCATAAGAAAAAGAAATTGGTCGGTAAACAGAAGAAGGATAAGCAGTCTTCCAAGTCTATTCAGCTATGAGAACTTCCTCCAGTTCGAGCTTCACTTTCATCTCCCGTACTTGAGGAATCATCTTGAGATCTGCCAGATCCGGACTTCCTTTCTGAAGGAATTGATTTGGTACCACCACCACAGGCTCAGGCTATGGTTTTGATACCGAGTTGGTCCCTGAGCCATGGCCATTTAGAGGCTGATGTCATCTCCAGCCCGGCCTCGGCCCATTCGAACCCTATGTCTATCGGGCAGGAAATAGTAATTTGTCTATCGAATTCGGAGGTGTCACCACAGCAGTCTCATCCACGGAAACGAACAGCCAAACATCAGCACATTTCTCCAGCCCGACAGTACCTTTAACATCGGAAAGTTGTGGTTCTTCCTCGTCCCTCTCGGGGTCAAGTTTTCTTGGATTATGAGGAGCCTTTATATATGGAGGTCGATAGAAGGGGTGATTGACGTCGGTACCATGAGGATGATTTTGACCTTGATCCCTGTTAGGATGCAGCCAATTATATGAGGCCGAAAAGAGTGTGGTACATCTACACCTCTTCTTCCTCCACATTGTTCTCTCCCTCTTGATATCAACATCGATCTTATTATCAACTCAAACCTCCGTCATCGAACCCGACTACTAAGAGTCACTCAGCATACCGAGACATTCCTCAGCAAGTAACTGACATGTCAAAGAGGCCTCAATCTCCTTCGATACCGTCTGTGATGATTTGTGTTTTTATGTGTATTAGAATGGGATATGTAGTACTAAGATTGTCCCAATAGCATCCATTTTGATTTAAAGTCTGTTCTGTAGTAGGAATGTTTTACATGCTGTTTCAGAGAAGCTTCGCTCTCTGGTTATCTCGTTGCTAAGCTGAGTAGAGAGCAGAGAGTTTCGTAGTCAAAATAATTCTGCCACAAAGAATGATAACAACTGAAGCTCCATGAGAAAGTTAGGCGGGACAACAAGACCCAGGAGGCATTCTGGGAAGAAGAAGGGTGAGGAGAAGGAGAAAAGATGGAGTTTGCCTGAGAAAGGGGCAGACACGTGCTTTTCCCCTTAATGGACTATTTTTCCTACCATGGACTGGTTTTCATCTAGCATCAGCCTTTGAAGACTCAAGACACGTGAGATGGACTATGTTATCCTTTATACTAGTTAGCATAGTTTCATTTCTTTATTTTTTCAGCTGGAGTGGGGGGAATGGAGTATTCCGTTGGTCTTGAATGAAAATGTACCTACTGAACTATTTTACTATCAACTGAAACCTTTCCTAAAGTAATTCTTTTTAATAAAACAGTAATGATTGATTTCTATCTAGAAGCATTGTTTCTTGAACAGACTAGCTGAATGTCTAATTGGCCACGTGGGTTTGCTACCAAACTTTCAGAGCCAAATCATTCTGAGTATATCTCATGGTTATGTCTGTGTTGCTTTCTTAATAAGGAGATTGGCCTCTGAGGAAGAAAATTTAGACAGAACCCGGCTGAGTTTCAAGTGGCTCTGCTCAGCAGTTAGAGTTTTGTCTGGTTTTCGTACTCGTCCCAATTTCCGGCACCCCCATAAATCTTCTTGGAGATACGGGGCAGCTTACACCGTCATCTTCCATATCACAGCCAAGGACATCTCATGCTTGGTCTACTCATCAGACAGCATCCTCAAAGATCCCTCACCTGCCTAAGACAGATGCTTCAGTACCGGTCCTTCAAGTCCCAGCCCACGTTTCAAGAGGTCACTGTCTCTCACCTTCTCCACCTCTTTCTATTATGAGGAGTTCTTCTGTTTCATCCATTTCAGAACACAACATACCTTCAGAGGCTTCAGAGGAATCTCCATTGAATTTACCAACTCCAGATTCAGACATTAATAACCTACATCCTCCTTCCCCATCTGAGGACTTTACCTCGTATTTGCAGATGATTCTGCGCATGGCTAAATCTCTGGAGCTTGACATAGAGCAACCACCTCCTCCCAAACAAGACCTCATCTTTGACGACATTAACCAAGATAAGTCCCCCCCCCATTGGCTTTCATCCCATCAATGATGGACATCGTTAAAGAATTGTGGAATTAACTGTCTACGTCTTTTCTGATTCCTAGATGTGTGGAAAACCACTATAGAACGCATGGAAATGACATGGCTTTCCTTACCAAGCATCCTGCACCTAATTCCATAATTATGCAATCAAATCAATCTCGAGTTGGAAACTGATCAAAAGTTACAGCCGTTAACAGGGGAGGAAGGAAACTGGATGTTCTGCGCCACAGGATTTTTTTCCTCTAGCGTCATCTGTTATGAGGGTGTCAAATTATCAGGCAGCTATGGGGGGTGTATCAGAGGCAGTTATGGAGCAAGATTTTGCCAATTCTCCAGGCTGCTCCTGAGGATTCTAGGGCTGCTGTCCTTAATGCTCACCTGGAGGCAACAACATTGGCAAAGCAACAATGTTTAGCATCCCGCCACACGTCTGATGCTGCTTCTAAGGCCATGACATTGGCCATTGCGCTCAGGAGGCATGCTTGGCTGCATTCAGCAGGGATCACAGATGATGCAAGGTCCCGCATTTAGGACCTTCAATTTGATGGAATTGGCCTGTTTAATGAAAAGACAGATGAGGTGATGGAGAACTTACATAAGATCAGGAAGACAGCTGGCTCTTATTCTGTTCAACAACGGTGATACCAAAGTTATAAGTGGCGCAGACCCTTCAATAACCAACAATCATATCAACAACCTTCCCATCAAGCATACCATTCTTACAGATCTCCTGCACAAGAAAAATCCAACCCTCCTCCAAGTTCTAATACCACCGCTTTTAGACCACAGGTTCTTGTGCAGCATCACCAAACCTTAAGTCATCCTGCAAAGAAAGGAAAACAGTATCTTTGACTGTCCTATCCTGGA
This sequence comes from Pogona vitticeps, assembly GCF_051106095.1. Taxonomy (NCBI): domain Eukaryota; kingdom Metazoa; phylum Chordata; class Lepidosauria; order Squamata; family Agamidae; genus Pogona; species Pogona vitticeps. The sequence continues at coordinate 36,973,190 of NC_135783.1, forward strand.
CCATCTACCCGACCTCTCCCATCGTCCCCGGCTAGCCACCTTCTTCGAAAAGTGATCTGTCATCACCAAAGACACTTGGGTGCTTGCCATCATACGTTCTGATTACTTCTTGGAGTTCACAGATCTCCCTCCTGTTGGCCAACTCAAACTCACAGCTTACGCATCTGCTCTAGAGCAGAGGTCCACAGCCTTTTTAATGCCAGGGACCAGTTTTGTTGGAGACCATTCTTCCAAGGACCGGGGGTGGGGGTCTGCCACTGCCGGCATCCATGAATGACGGGGCGTGGGGGGCGTCCATGTGTGGGGGTACTTGTTATGCAGTAGGTTTTTGGAGGAATTTCCAAGGCATTAGATATACCATGGAACACAGTGAAGACAGTCATCATCAAGTGGAGAAAATATCGCACAACAGAGACATTACCAAGAACTGGATGTCCCTGCAAAAGAAATGAAAATACTAGAAGAAAATTGGTCAGGGAGGCTGCCAGGAGGCCTACAGCAATATTAAAGGAGCTGCAGGAATATCTGACAAGTACTGGCTGTGTGGTACATGTGACAACAATTTCCAGTATTCTTCATAGTCTGGGCTATTGGGTAGAGTGGCAAGACAGAAGCCTTTTCTTATGAAGAAAAACATCCAAGCCCAGCTAAATTTTGCAATAACACATCTGAAGTCTCCCAGAAGCATGTGGGAAAAAGTGTTATGGTCTGATAAAAACAAGGTTGAACTTTTTGATCATAATTCCAAAAGATCTGTTGGCGCAAAAACAACACTGTGCATCAGGAAAATAACACCATACCCACAGTGGAGCATGGTGGTGGCAGCATCATGTTTTGAGGCTATTTTTCTTCAGCTGGGACAGGGACCTTAGTCAAGCTAGAAGGAATTATGAACAATTCCAGTCAATATTGGCACAAAACGCTCAGCTTTCTGCTAGAAAACTGAACATGAGGGGGAGCTTCATCTTTCAGCATGACAACAACCCAAAGCATACATCCAAATCAACAAAGGAATGGCTTCAGCAGAAGAAGATTAACATTTTGGAATGGCCCAGCCAGAGTCCAGACTTGATTCTGATTGCATATCTGTGGGGTGATCTGAAGAGGGCTGTGCACAGGAGATGCCCATGCAATCTGACAGATTTGGAGCGTTTTGGCAAAGAGTGGGCAAATATTGCCAAATCGAGATATGCCATACTGATAGAGTGAAACCCAAAAAGGCTGAGTGCTGTAATAAAATCAAAAGGTGCTTCGACAAAGTATTAGTTTAAGGGTGTGCACACATATGCAACCATATTAATTCAGTTTTTTATTTTTACTTCCCTCCACCTAAAATATTTCAGTTTGTTGTTCAATTGAGTTGTACAGTTCATAGGTCTCATTAAAGATTGAAAAAGTTCTGAGATATTATTATTATTATTATTATTATTATTATTATTATTATTATTATTATTATTATTATTATTATTATTATTATTATTATTATTAGTAGTAGTAGTAGTAGTAGTAGTAGTAGTAGTAGTAGTAGTAGTAGTAGTAGTATCAGTATCAGTATTAGTATTAGTATTATTTATTGTATTTATACACCGCCTATCTAGCCATTTCGACCACTCTAGGCGGCTTACAACATAAAACATGACAAGTTCAAAAAAAATTTATAACAATTAATTAATTAAATTGTTTTGCAATGGGAAAAATACAAAATAAATCAAATAAAGAGAAAAAAAAGGAAAGAGGACAGGAATTAACTGGAAGGGAAGGCCTGCCTATACATCCACGTTTTTAGTTGGTTCTTAAAAGTGCCCAGCAAGGGTGCAGCGCGAATCTCCGGAGGTAGGTTATTCCAGAGGGGAGGAGCCACCGCCGAGAAGGCCCGGTTTCCTAGTTCTTTCCTTTCGGGCCTCCCTCGGCGTCAGGCTCCTCAGCCTCACCTCCTGGCTCGCATGGGTGACACGGGTAGAGCTAGTTGGGAGTAAGCGTTCCGCCAAGTATCGAGGTCCTAAACTGTTTAGGGCTTTATATGTAAGCATTAATACTTTGAAGTCAATGCGGAAACGGATGGGCAGCCAGTGCAGCATGGCCAGAGTAGGAGAGATATGTTGATATTTTCTCATTCCAGTAAGGAGTCTGGCCGCTGCATTCTGCACCACTTGAAGTTTCCGCATCAGCTTCAAAGGAAGCCCCACGTAGAGCGCGTTACAGTAGTCTAATCTAGAAATTACGAGCGCATGTACTAAGGTAGTGAGCACCCCCGTGTCTAGGGTAAGGTCGCAGCTGGGCAATCTGCCAAAGGTGGAAAAAGGCGGTGCGGACTATCGATGCCACTTGCGTTTCCATTATGAGCATCGGGTCCAGGTGTACCCCCACGCTGTGGACCCCACTCTTTGCAGCCAGGGCCACCACCCCCAAACATGAGGGAGTTTCCCAAGCCACCATCCACAGGGTCACCCACCCTCAGAACTTCTGTCTTGTCTGGGTTCAGCTTCAGCCCGTTCTCCTGCATCCATTTCTGTACGGCCCCCAGGCAGTGCTGGAGGGACAGGACGGCATCACCTGCAGTTGGTGAAAAGGAAATGTAGAGCTGGGTGTCATCAACATATTGATGACACGATGCTCCACACCCCCTGATGACCCCACCCAGCGGCTTCATATAGATGTTAAACAACATTGGGGAAATGATCGACCCCTGTGGAACCCCACAATTGAGACTCCACGGGGCCGAAATACTCTCCCCAAGATGCACTCTCTGGGGGCGGTCCTCCAAGAAGGAAAGGAACCAGGCCAGAGCCAAGCCACCGATACCCAACTCAGAGAGCCTCCCCAGGAGGATACTGTGGTCGACGGTATCGAAGGCCGCCGAGATGTCAAGGAGGACCAACAAAGATATTTTACCGCTGTCGGCCTCCCTCAACAAGTCATCGTACAGGGCGACGAATGCCATCTCTGTACCATGGCATGGCCTGAAGCCTGACTGAAAAGGATCCAGGGCATCTGTTTCATCCAGATGTGCCTGAAGCTGGTCAGCCACCACCCTCTCGACCACTTTGCTCATGAAAGAAATATTGGCGACGGGCCTATAATTGCCAGTTTCGTCCGCCACCAAATTAGGTTTCTTTCTTATGGGCCTAATGAGTGTCTCCTTGAGGGCAGAGGGAAACCTGCCCTCAAGGAAAGACCCATTTATTATTGCAGTGGCCCATTCTGTTGTTATCGGCCTGGCTGCTTTGATTAGCCAGGCCGGGCAAGGGTCCAAGGAGGAGGTGGTGGCTCGACAGCGGTCCAGAATATTCTGAGGAGTCCTGCGCAGGTGCAGTCTAACCCCATTTGTGTGGATTCACAGAGGACCACTTGAAGAACCATGGTTACAGGTAAGTAATCTTCCTGTTCGCAGGTTACCTGGCTATTATAAAAGGTGCTCACGACTCAAAAAAGGTTGGGAAAAATGGGTCTAACCTGACACTCCTCTTCTTTTATGTATTTTAAAGATGCTGGTTTTGCCTGTAGTCTCAGTAGCATAGTAGTGGTGGTAGCAGCAGTGGGAACTAAGAAGGAATAATAGCAATGCCAAAAGCTCTATAAAAAGTTCTCATTTTTATACCTATAAAGATCTCAAATTAAAAAACAGAAAAGGAAAAAGGAAGGAAATAGTATGAAGATATTCAATTCAAGATCAAACTAAAATGGCTGCCCCCAACTCAAACTACCTCCAAAGATAGGGTGGCAAATGAGGGTGTTTAAAAAAAAAGCTTTCTGTGATAATTTTTTTGTATACATTTTGAGACTCATAACATTTAAGCTCCAGACATCAACTAAACATAATGGTAGTAATGAATAGTGGGTATGAAATATATTCCAAATGTTTTAAGTATAAATTGGGGAATATCTAGGATTATATTGTGTAAATATTTTAATGCAGTATATAAAAAAATTAAAAGATGATAGAATCAGTATTTTTTTACAGAAGAAAAAGGTAAAGCAAATAATGACAGATTGCACATAGCACAAATTTGTTCATGTTCATCTCTTGATTGCTCAATAGTTAATAATTTAAAAGAAAATTAATGGAATAATCTTCTTACCCCCAGAATTCTTCAAGGAGGGGCAAAGTAGACACTTTTGTTTTAAACCCAAAATGTGTTACTCTTGGTGAACTTTTTGGAGAAACAAATCCTAGTACAATGGAGTGGTCCGACGGTCTAATATCATCAGCAGTTCGAACCTTTGCCAAACTTGCAGCCAAGAAACCTAAGAAGAAAGACCCAACTCCAGGTAGAAATGATGAAGTACAGGACTTATACACAGTAAGTTCAGCATCTGCTGATTACAGAAATAGATTTTTTAAATCAGATTATGTAGACATAATTTTGAGGTATGCTATATAGATTTACTTCATGTATATCCCATCTTTTCACATTTCCATCTCCCTCTTTTTTGTGCAAGCAGAATGTCAACTGAGTGCCTGTCCAGACTGGCTGTTTTGGTGTGGGCTGGATCGGGCTACAAAGAGTCTGTTGAGGCCAGGGGAGAAGCAATGTCCCATTGGGTGTGCTTTCTTGTCTGAACAGCAAATGGCCCCTTGTAGCCCAATCAGCTGTCAATTAAGTGCTTCGCCTGATTGTCTGTGGAGGGTCAGCAGAAGTGAAATTAATTTTAATGTCCTCCTCTTTCTCTTTGTCAGTGCCATACCATTTTCTCCCTTCCTTCTTTCCTCCTTCCCTTCCTTCATTCTCCCCTCATTTTCTCTCTCCCTTGGAATCTGCACCTACAGTGGCGGTTGAAAGCTGAGGCTGTTGGAGGCTGCTATCTCCTGGCTAAACAGCAAGATAATGAATAATGCCAGAAAGCAAAAAGCAAAAGCAAAGCAGGCTGCTTTTTTCCACCCCATAGTGCTTCAAGCACTCTCTGGGGGTGGGTGGGTTACAAGTTAATTATGCAGGCTACACATTGCCCACCCACAACGAGCTGGGTACTCATTTTACTGACCTCGGAAGGATAGAAGACTGAGTCAACCTTGAACTGGCTACCTGGGATTGAAACCCAGGTTGTGAGCATAGTTTTGGCTGCAGTACAGCGGTTTAACAACTGCGCCACAAGGCTCTTCTCATCAGAAAGAATGCACATCCAACTGTTATGGTAGAAAGGTGCACCACAGCTCTTAAAAGGGAAAGATAGATCAATCTAAGTAGAAACTTTTGCAGATACTGTCTTTTTTTTCCCAATCTAAACTGTTCCATCAGTGATTCATATATCATACCTATATGCCAGTGTGAACACACCAATTTATTTATACACACACACGCTACCCCATTAGTGCAGTGTACTATTTTGCGCAGTTTACAGAAAAATAAAATATTTACCACTTGTTTAGTATCTGGATTTTACAAGCTAACATCTCCCATTATCAGTACTAACAGATTCTGAAGTTAGCTGGAACAAACAGTACTCTGGCTAAAATCCTTTCACTTAGTATAGTAAGTCACAACCAGAGCTGGCCCACTGAATCAATGGAGATTTAGTTCCATTGATTAAAATGGGGCTACTCCAGTTGTGACTTACCACACTAAGCAACAGGATTTCATCCAGTGCCTTCTACTTTTAACAGTACCTTAAGATAGTTGCCAAATTACTGATTCTTCAAGATTTAATTTATAAATACTATCTAATGTAAATACAGTGATGCCCTGCATAATCAGTGCAGCAAAAATAGCTGCAAAGCGATTTCGTCACTATGCAAAAATAAAAAGCCCATAGGAATGCATTAAAACCCGTTTAATGCGTTCCTATGGGGAAAAAACCTCACCTTTAAGCGAAAATCCTCCATACGGCAGCCATTTTCGCTGCCCGGTAAGCGAGAAATCCGGGCGAAAACACAGCGGGCGGCCATTTTATTTACCCAGTGGCCATTTTGGAACCGCCGATCAGCTGTTTCTTATTATGCCAATAAATGGAACTGGCCTCTATGCTGCAAATATTAATAGTAAGAAGGTAGTAGGAAAAGAGAAGAGCCACTAGTAGGAAAAGAGAAGGGCAACACATTAGATAGATTGATTTAATAAATGATGCTATGACTTTTAGTCTGCGAGACCTGATTCATAGGGACATCGTAAATTGGAAGTGACATGATGGCAGATAATATCAACAGATTATATATCAGGTCTGAATACTGAATCAGTTCCTCTTGGAATTTAGTTTATCGCTGTTTTCATATGAAATGCTGTAATCATTGTCCTAATTGCTTATAAAATTGATATCAGTTATCCCAACCTTCATATTTCTTGCCTGAAAGAGCTTTTCATTTTATGCTGAGTAATTTGTTCAGGCTTCTGACTTGGTGAATTAAATTAATCTTTTTATTGTTATTTTGGCAATCCTAATTTCCTCAAATATGACCACTAGTGTTGTGCTTTTTTTGTATGTGTTTTTGGACTGCAGTTTATGACCCTTATGTTGATTTGCTTAAACAAGAAAGCTGTTCCAGTGATTACTGAGAGTTGTAATCCTGCTACTTTTCAGGCTCTATTGAGGGTGCCTCCCAAAGAACTATGATTCTTTGGAAGTACGGGCACAAGTTTTTAAAAACAAAACAACAGGAAGTAAAGGCCTGAGAAGACAGTAGTGCACATTTTTAGAAAAAGCTAAATCCTTTATCTCGAGAGACAAACCTACTTCTGTGCTGATTTGGGGGTGTAGGCCGCAATTTCTGGTATTCCTGGAGAGTTCTCAGAATTTCTGGAGAAATTTCAAAATTGAAGTCCCAAAACATGAAAGAGCATGCCCCTAGTGACTACTACTGAGAAGAAGAGAGAAACAAAAATGGGAAGGAGGGCAGCAAAGTAGAGAGAAAAAGCAATAAAAAGTCCATTGCTAGATACCAACTAGTGACTGTTTCAATCAAACCAGCATAAACAAAGTTTATACTCCTACAGTAGCAATCTTCCATAGTTTTCACCCAAAGCTGTACAATGTTCCTCTATAGCTCATTTATCTATAGCTAAGGCAGAATCTCAAACTCATCCATGTTTTGAATGTTCTATTAATTTCATCCTTGGAGCACTAGGCTTTTAATCTCTGGCAAGAACCAGCAAGGGTAGATTTAGGTAGGGCTGTGAGGAAGGACTTGTCCCAGTTCACTGACTGGGGATCACTAAAGTGATTCTCCTGAAATAATAAAAAGTTGCTTTCTTATACTTCTAAATGGTAATTCTGAAGTACTAACTGAATACCAGCAGGAATACATAACATATAAACAACAATATGTACTACAAGGACAGTTTTTCTGTTCAGTAAATGTTTTTATCTATGATAACACCTCTGTCTGACCTGACCCAGCAACACAACTTTCTGGATTTCTCTAGTGCGCCCAAATATAGACACTTCCTCATTCTCCCTCTTCTCCCTCAGAACTTTCGTCTATCTCTGTAATTGATATAGAAGAAAGAGAAAGAAAAATCTCATTTATTGTTATGTAGTGATACTTGAGAATCCTTTTTCAAAATACGCTGTGCATATCATTCTGACATTTCTTTATTCCTTTTCTAATTTCATAATTTGAGTTAAAACATGCACCCAACACTATATCATCCATTGAGCGAATAGATCTCAAATGATATATTAGGTGTATATTCTGTTGGTATTGTAGTGAATTATTTTAAGATATAGTTCGCTTTCCTTAATATAATGATCGGAAGTGGCTTGCAAAAAATTATGTTGTGTAGAATTTGTTAAGAAGAGTTCATATTACCAAAATCAGTTTCATAGTTAAAATCAACAGGGAGACTGAACAGGTCCACAGGACAATTCTGCACAGGAACAAAGAAACAAAAATTCAGCCCATATTAAAAGCTTAGAAAATACTTTTTAAAAACAGTACTGTATTAAAGATTTCCCTGAAGCTCAAAAGAGGGGCTGACCAAGCAAACATATAAGGTAAAGGGAAAGGTTCCCCTTGACATTTAGTCCATTTGTGTCCGACTCTAGGGCATGGTGCTCATCCCCGTTTCCAAGCCATAGAGCCAGCATTTGTCCATAGACAGTTTCTGTGGTCACGTGGCCAGTGTGACTAGACATGGAACGCCGTTACGTTCCCATGGTGGAACTTATTTATCTACTCACATTTACATGCTTTTGAACTGTTAGGTTGGCAGGAGCTGGGACAAGTGATGGGAGCTCACTCAGTTGCGTGGATTTGATCTTACAACTGCTGGTCTTCCCACTCTGCAACACAGAGGCTTCTGTGGTTTAACCCACAGTGCCGCCATGTCCCAATATACTGAATATATATATATACAATATACTGAAACATAAGATGAGGCTCCAGATTTCATGCTATCCAATTTCTATAATGAAAAAACAATATTTTGCTTGTTTTAAAAAACATTCATCAATATTTTCTTAGATTTTTGGTTTTTTAAACAAATTATCAATTCTGCATTGAACTTGTCAGCTTTGCATTGTGAATTTATTTATAGTATAACTAGTCTCTTTTCTGTTTTTAGCTGAATACAGTAAATGTTGCTGATGCTGTTGTAACTGATGAGACACTACAATCAACAGAAACTGTTAACTGTCAGTATAAGTATTGTAATTATGCATTCAGCAACTATTCTTTCTTTAATTATCAACAATGATGGGGCTATATCATGGAACATTTTAATATTTATGTAATCATTTGGTAGTTCTAAAATCAACTGCAGGCTATTGTATTTTATTAATTTTGCAGTGCATAAGACTACTGATATCAGAGGATTTTTGTTTCTTGGATCTGATTTAGCATGAATTAAATTAAATATACTGAAACTTACATCACATAAGATGGCTATGTAAGATCAGTGTAGTTATTGATTATGGAGTAGTATTTGTAATACGTAGTTTCAGATAAGACCTAAAACCTTCCTGGCTGTCTAATCCACAAACATTTTTGGAACAAACTTTTTCCATTGCCTTTAGTGGCAGTGGCAGGGGTGGCTTTGGATCAATGGAATTCAGTTCTTCTCTGATTCCATGTAAGCATAGATCAACATTGGACCATATACATATTGTTTCTCCTGTTGATTTCAGATGAAGAGATTTAAATAATGGAGAAAAGAAAAAAGGGAACCACTGAAAGAGAGACACCTACTATTTTCACCTCTTGCTGTTACATTGTATGTTCCAGCAGAGCTTAGCAAGTCTCTGGGACTCCACAGCAGATGTCCTCATTAGGCCCATTTAGAACTGCTTTCCCCAAGAGAAAATAATATAATCGAAATAATATAAAAGATTGAAAAAATATCTTATGACTATGTAATTCCCTACTTTGCTTAGAATTGATAACCAGCACTGTATTTTTCCATGTATAAGATGACCCAGTGTATAAGACAACCCCCACTTTTCTAACCCCAAATTAGAAAATTTGATTGCTGCTTTCCTCCTCCACTTCCTAAGCCCCACAAAAGCAGGATCAAAGGGCTGTGGAAATGGAGGGGAAAAGCGGCGATGAAAGGGCTGCAAGCTCTTTCATCCTCCAGCCTTTTCATGGCTGCTTTCCCCCTCCACTTCATAAGCACTGTGGGGCTTATGAAGTGGCAGGGAAAGCAGCCATGAAAGGGCTGCAGGATCACAGCCCTTTGAACCTGCAGTCTTTTCATAGCTGCTTCCCCCCTTGACTTCATAAGCCCCACAGGGCTTATGAAGTGGCAAGGAAATCAGCGATCAAAGGGCTGCAGGATCAAAGAGCTGCGATCCTTAAGCACTTTGATCCCTTTCCCCCTTACTTCCTTGTATAAGATGACCCTCAATTTTTAGTCTAAAGATTTTAGATAAAAGTATTGTCTTATACATGGAAAATATGGTAATTAGTTTGCGGATTAGTTTCCCCAGAATTTCAAAAGAATGTCTATGAAGGTTTGAACTTCTTTTTAAATGTTATTTTCTATTTTGAAGGAGGTTACTAAGAATTTCTAAAATTAATGTTTCCTTGTAGATGAAACCATTACCGACTGGCAATGGATAATCTTTGATGGGCCAGTAGATCCCATTTGGGTGGAAAATCTAAATTCTGTGCTAGATGACACCAGAATGCTATGTCTTGCTAATAGTGAAAGGATATACTTATCACCAGGGATCAGAATGATATTTGAAGTGGACAACCTGGCTCAAGCCAGCCCTGCTACTGTTAGTAGATGTGCCATGGTTTATGTGGTAAGTTTTTTTAAAACAAAGCAAAGCAAAGTGTGCTGCTTATATACCGCCCCATAGTGCTTCAAGCACTCTCTGGGCAATTTACAAGTTAATTATGCAGGCTACACATGGCCCCCCTCAGCGAGCTCATTTTACTGTACTCTAGCTGCCTAGAGTGGTCCTCACCCGACCAGATAGGCGGGATATAAAATAAATAAATAAATAGATAGATAGATAGACAGACAGACAAATACATACATACATACATACATACATACATACATACATACATACATACATACATACATACACACACACACACACACACACACACACACACATACATACATACATACATACATACATACATACATACATACATACATACATACATACATACATACATACATACATACATACATACATACATACATACATACATACATACATACTGATCTCGGAAGAATAGAACGCTAAGTCAACCTTGAGCCGCTACCTGGGATTGAACCCTAGGTCATGAGCACAATTTTGGCTGCAGTACAGGAGTTTAACCACTGCGCCACGAGCAAAAACAAACAAAAAGTACCCCATAGCTATTACACCTTTTTTCACATTATATTTTAATGGTTTCACTCAAAGTTTGCATTGAACTGATGAGTTTTATTTATTGTTTTTTAAAACAGTAACCTATCCATTTCAAAGGAATTCTGTATGTGTACTTAGTGAAGTATACACTATCATAATATTATTCCGTAGTAAAATCCTTGTGATCTGGTGGAAGGATTTATGCACCTTCATTGTTCTTTGTTGTCATTTTATTGACCAATATCCAGAATGGTTTTCATATTAATTAATTGTATTTAAAGTTTCCAAATGAACAAAAAAATATATCATGTATAGCACAAAAACACTTACTCTTTGAACATTTACTTTTGAAACTAAAACAAAAATTCAAACGAATAAAAGTGAATTTAAATTAATTGAAATGAATCGGTAAGGCGACTGATTTTTTTGTCACAAACATGTCTACAAGAAATGAAGAAACATTCTTTGACCCTTCAACATACGTGAAAATTTCCAAGCCCTTGATTGCATACAGGTCATAGGAGTTAATTTCTAGTTGTTCCACGTCATCCTGCCCTTGTTTACAGCCAGGATAACTGACAGCAATGCCTCTTCAAAGCTAATATCATTGGCAGGTGATGCCAGTGCTTACTTCATTTTTACTTTGGTTTCCCCTTCTTTCCTTGACTACACATCTATGCTACAAAACAGGGATAAGAAAGAAACCACTGTAGCTGAATATATTTATAAATAATTCAACTTAATTTGATTTGAGGTGGCCATATATATTATGTATGAATTTCTGGAAATCATGGAGAATGGGCAAAGTGCCATATGATTGGAGAAGGGCTAATGTCCTTATCTTCAAAAAGGGCAAAAAGGAAGAACCAGAGAACGACAGACCAGTCAGCCTGGTATTGATCCCAGGGAAAATTCTAGAGCAAGGTTGTAGCGTTCACCTCTTGTTATGCAAAATAAGTCATGTATTATTCATGTACTAGGTAAATGTGGTGGAGAGGCAGAGCCAAGAAAGAGGTTAAAAGGTGGAACCTGAGAGAAGGAGTCAGTCAGAAGAGAGAGTCAAGAGACAGTCAGGAGTGAATCATTGAGAGTTAGTCAGAGTCATAGAGTCAAGGAGAGAAGGAACAGATATTAATAGAGCCAAGCTGGTTAAGATATATAGATAGAGAAGGTAGTAATTAATTATATGTCAAGAAGCAAGTATGTATAGAGAGACCTGTGAATGATTTGCTTGCGTACAATTAACATCTGAAGAACATCTGTGATTATTATTAACTTTGCTACACTTCAATAAATAAGTTCTGTTTGCATTTACCAGACAAGTGTTTGGACAAATGTCTTTTATAGTGTAGATAGAGGTAATCCACTGGTGGCAGTGAGGGAAACAAAGACTGGAACCTTTGTGAGGGCACAAAAAGTAGGTGCTTCATTGAGGTGAACGTCACAAAGGTATAGGTCACTCTGCAAGCATCTTGAAAACACTGCCGTAATAACCAGAAGCCAACATGGACTTGTCAAAAACAAATCCTGTCAGACTAATCTTATCTCATTTTTTGGTCAGGTGACCTCCCTGGTAGATGGTGGGAATGCTATACAGTGGGGTCTTGACTTAAGAACTACTTGAGTTAAGAACATTTTGACTTAAGAACCACTCTCATAGGAAAATATTGACTTGACTTAAGTACTTAGATTTGAGTTAAGAACTGAAAAAAAACCACGTGGGAGGCAGGGAAAGTGCAAAATGTGATCTTTCAGCTAACTGTTGGCCAGTGAAAAGGGTGCCTGTCTGCTTCCTCACTCCTCCCAGCGTTCAGAGAGTGGATTGGGAGACAGTCTTCAGACTGCCTGGTACTGTACTGCCTGGACTGCATTTTCCCTGCCTTCCCTGAACCTTTCTTGGCCTAAGAAAAAAAGAAACAAAATATCCCCCTCTAGTGGTTGAAGGCAGAATAGCAGCTTCCCATTAGTTTCTATGGACGGAAAAGAGCAGATATGGATCAAATGGTTTTCAATGCATTCCTATGGGAAATGCAGATTTGACTTGAGAACATTTTGACTTGAGAACCGCCTTCCAATACGGATTAAGTTCTCAAGTCAAGACCCCACTGTAGATTTAATATTCTTTAACTTCAGCAAAGCTTTTAACAAAATGCCCCATGATATTTTGATTAGCAAGCTAATTATGTGTGGAATGGATTGAGCAACTATCAGATGGATACACAAGTAGTTGCAGAATCCGAGAGTGATTATCAATGGATCCTTCTCAGACTGGAAGCAGGTAACAAGTAGGGTACCACACGGTTCAGCCCCGGGGCCAGTGCGCTTCAACATTTTTTAATTACTTGGATGACGGAGTGCGGGAAGGCTTATAAAATGTGCAGATGACACAGAATTGGGTAGAATAGTTAGTACTTTGGAAGATAGAAACAAAATTCAAAAAGATCTTGATAAGCTTCAGCACTGGATTGAAATAACAGAATGAAATTTAACAGGGATAAGTGCAAAGTTCTATACCTAGGAAAAAGAAACCAAACACAGTTACAAGATGGGGAATACTTGGCTCAGTAATACTACAAGTTAAAAGGATCTTGGAATTGTCATAAATCACAAGCTGAATATGAGCCAACAGTGTGAATTTGACTGAAAAAAGGCCAATGCTATTTTAGACTGCAGTAACAGAAATATAGCCTCCAAGTCCCATGACTTACTAGTTCTCCACTATACGGCACTGGTTCAGCCTCATGCTGAGTACTGTGCCCAGTTCTGGACACTTCACTTTAAAAGGATTTTAAAAAGATTTAGGCAAACTGGAACAAGGTCAGAGGAGGACAATAGGGATTATGAAGAGACTGGAAACCAAGCACTATGAGGCAAACCACCTTGGGTCCTTTTAAGGAGAGGAAAAATATTTTAAATAAACAAAATAAATAAATAAATAAATAAATAAATAAATAAATAAATAAATAAATAAATAAATAAATAAATAAATAAATATGCAAGCAAGCAAGCAAGCAAGCAAGCAAGCAAGCAAGCAAGCAAGCAAGCAAGCTAGTACTGGGTATATTTGGCCTTGTGAAAAGAAGACGGAGGGGAGATATGATAGCAATCTTCAAATACTTGAAAGGTAGTCATACAGATGAGGGGCAGGATCTGTTTTCAATCAACCCAGAGTTCAGGACAAATAATACTATATGCTCAAGTTAGAGGAAGCCAGATTTTAGTTGAATATCAGGAGAAAATCCTAACAGAACAGTATGACAATGGAACCATTTACCTTGGGATATGGTGAGCACTCCAATGCTGGAGAAATTCAAAAGAAAATAATCAAACATCTGTCAGATATACTTTGGTTTGAATTCCTGGATTGAGAAAGGGGTTGGACCTAGTGCCCTTATAGTCCCCTTGCAACTCTATGTGTGGGGCGTGTGACAACTCATGATCTTTAGATCTGTGCAATGGTAAAGTCTCACACTAAGGCTTAGGGAGCTTCCCATGGAAAGAACCACTAATACCTTATTTAGTAAAGCTGCCAGATCTCAGAGCACTAGCTGAAGTTTCAGGGGATCCACTATCTTTCTCTGTGTCTCTGGGTGAGAAGATAAATCTCAAAACAAATGCCTCTGAAGGAAGAGAAAATCAAATTTTTGTTTGTAATGTCTTTAAAGGCTAAACACTCATCTTCATCTATTTGTAGTTTCTGTGTTGAGCTTGCTTCCCTCCTGATCTTTCTTTGCCCTTCTGTAAATTCATACGGACACACTCCTGTGAAATTACAAAGGTTTATTCAGCTTGATTTAAACATATGTATTCATTTATTTTTTCTTTTCAAATCATATTTTTAAATAGTGTATAAATGTAGCTATTTCTCTTTGTAATGTATATTTGGCACATAATGAACTGTTATTCTTGAATTCACTTAGGATATTTTGATGAGTAGAAAATGTAGGGTACAATGCTTGTTGACCATGTTACATTTCAGAATCTGGCATTCTTAATGACATTTTTGTAATCAAGTGACTTAGTTGAAGAGAAATATATACTTGGAAAAAAAGAAAGAAATGGCGAGAGTACCCCTTCTGATTCCACAAAGACTTGTCACATTCTCAGATTTCAACTCTGACATCTCAAAGCTACTGTTTACCTTACCAGCTCTATTGTTCAGGGTATTTTTGGCTAGAGAGTACTCTTATCATCTCTAAATTCATAGAATCATGAAGTTGGAAGGGGCCTATAATGCCATCAAGTCTGTCCCCCTGCTCAATACAGGAATACAAATCAAAGGATATCTGCCAGGTAGTTGTCTAAATTTCTCTTGAATGCCTCTAGTGATGGAGCACTCACCACCTGTTGATGTAATTGTTTCCATTGCCGTTCGGCTCTAACAGTTATGAAGTTTTTTCCTGATATTCAACTAAAATCTGGCTTCCTTTAACATGAACCCACTGTTGTGTGTTCTGCACTCTTGGATGATCCAGAACAGACCCTGTCCCTCCTTTGTATGACAACTTTTCAAGTATTTGAAAAGTATTATCATACATCCCTTCAATCTACTTTTCCCATGAGTAAACATGCCAAGTTGTTTCAGTCCTTCCTCATGGGACTTGGTTTGTAGCCTTCTAAATCATCCTTGTTGCCCTCCTCTGGACTTGTTCTAATTTCTTAGCATCCTTCTTGAAGTGCGGTATTCAAAGCTGGATATAGTACGCAATATGAGGCCTAACCAGTGCCAAATAGAGGAGAATGAGTACCTCGTGGGATTTGGAGACTACTACTACTAATGCATCTTAAAATAGCATTTGCCTCTTTTGTAGCCACATCACACTGTTGGCTTATATTCAGCTTGTGATCTACGATGATTCCAATATCCTTCTCACTCATAGTATTGCTGAGCCACGTATTCCCTATCTTGTAATTGTGTGTTTGATTTCTTTTTCCCAGGTGCTGTACTTTGCATTTATCCCTGCTGAATACCATTTCTGTTGTTTTCAGTTCTCTACTCAAGCCTATCTACAGTGGGGTCTCGACTTGCGAATGACCCTACTTGCGAACAATTCAACTTACGAACCCGCCCTATAGAGAAATAAGGACTCGACATACGAACTTCCCTCGAGTTACTAACAGGAAAAAAAGTGCCCCCTCCCTCCCCTTAGAGGCTTCTGGAGGGGGGAAAAAAGGTCAGAAACTTAAAAATAAAAGAAAGTCACTTACCAAGCCTTGGTAGCCCCCAAACAGCAGGAAAAAGAGCAGGAAACAGCTAAAAGCCCACACCAGAAGGGAGCCTGGCAGCCATTTTGTGCTTTTCATTCCTGCCCTCTCCTCTCCCCGCCTATCAGCTGATTGGCTGGCTCTGAAGAGGCTTGGGGAGGCTTGCTCAGCACCTAAAAAGCCTGCCTGTGTGTCTTTGTGCTGGAAAAATCAACACAACATGGTTTAAAACATGCTATAAAATTGGCTTCGTTGGAAAAAAAAGATTTCAAAGGTGCTTTGCAAACTGTTCCCTGCCTTCCCCCTCCTTTCCTAAACCTAAGGAAAAAAAGAGAAAAATATCCCCCTCTAGTGGCAGAAGGTGGAATAGCAGCTTCCCATTAGTTTCTATGGACGGAAAAGAGCAGATACGGATTAAATGGTTTTCAGTGCATTCCTATGGGAAATGCAGATTCGACCTACGAACTTTTTGACCTACGAACTACCTTCCAATACGGATTAAGTTCACCAGTCGAGACCCCACTGTAGATCATTCTGAATTTTCCCCCTATCTTCCAGGGTATTAGCTATTACAACCAATTTTGTATTTATTCTCGAAGGCTTTCACGGCCGGGATCTAATGGTTGTTGTGGGTTTTTCAGGCTCTTTGGCTGTGTTCTGAAGGTTGTTCTTCCTAACGTTTCGCCATTCTCTGTGGCCAGCATCTTCAGAGGACAACAACAATTTTGTATTCTCTGCAAATATGATTAGCATTGTCTGCACCCCCTGATCCAGGTCATTATTAAAAATGTTGAAGAGCACAGGACCCAGGACTAAGCCCTGAGGTACCCCACTTTGTTACTTCCACCCAGTTTGAGAAGGAGCCATTAATCATCACCCTCTGAATACAATTCTGTAGCCAACTATGTTTCCACCTGATAGTTGTTCTGTCTAGCCCAGAGGATGTACCCACCAGTATTTCCATCTTTTTTTTACCCTCAGTCAGAAACTGAGTTTAGGTTCCTGTAACAATCAGTACTTCCAAGAAGCCAAGGAGGGACCAATTACACTACTCAACCTGTGGAAGGCTTCATTTGGTTTTAGCTATTTGTTGAGACACAGTTTTTCTATAGCTACCCTATTGAGGAGATCACTTTATTCAAGGGAGCCAGCCAGGAGCTACCTGACCTTGAACTTTAGCTACGTTGATTTGACTGCCAGAGACCGTCAGTGTTCCCTGTGAACTTCAACTACTCAAATGAAGCAAAAATTGCTATTTATGGTAGAACTGTAAAACAGTCAATGAAATTTGTGCATTCTGATTATAAAAATTACAGATCAGTTTAGCAGGATTAATTGTTCTTTTTACCAGTATCCAAGCACTGCAGGGCTGGATCAGCTGTCAGCAGGTGTTGATGCATTTTTGTTCTGCTTTGCTCCAGTGAAGAATCTGTTTCTGTAGACCCTAGCACTGCATTGTTCCATCCTGATCTGTGTACTTTATGGATGTGTTCCATTTAGTTAGGTTTCCTTATGGACATTTTTCTGCTGGTCAGCTTCCAGCTCTCCATGCCCCCTTGATGGGTAAAATAAAAACTGAAGAAAATACAGACTACAGAGTGAAGTAGATGGGAAGGCGACAGAGATGACAGGTAAAAGGGAGGCCTATGTGTGCTGCAGGTGAGACATCAGGAACCAGGAGTAAAATCCCAATAGGATTCTGGCTATCACATAAGGATTAGTGTTCATGTAGTCTCCACAGATTTTTCTTTCCTTTGCCTTAGATAGGAAACATAAGTTTGTGATTCATGCACCATGAAAATAAAAGTATAACGAATATAAATAAATTGATGGATTCTTTTTTCTGAATATACATCCTTTCATTTTATTTATTTACAGGACCCATTTGATCTAGGATGGGAGCCATATGTCAAGACATGGTTAGAAGGCTTTACTGAAATAATAGAACAAAATGATATAGAATATCTTGAAAGTTTATTTCATTGTAGTATAAAAAGAGGACTAGACTTTCTCAATCAACATAAGAAAATGCAAGCATTTCCTGTACACGAGATGGGAATTGTAATGAATATTTGCAGAATTATTGGTTCATTTATTCACATAATTAAGCAAAACAATGGACTACAAAGTGGTATGTAAAGTCTTTCTAATATTAACATTTGGAAGGAAGTTCTATTGAAATGCATATGTAAGTTGGTTCATAGTTTTCATGTTTGGCCACTAGCAGATGAGAAGGGGCTTTTCCCTACCCTTTTTTGGTTAAACTCATTTTTCAGTTAAGAAAAATCTAATATAATAAACTTTATTGTACATATCCATTAAAAGATTTTTTGAAAAAATATACAATGTGGCATTTTTGGCTGTGCCCCTCCAACATTAGCCACATTACCTTTTAAGCATTGTCCTTGAGCTGCTTCTCATTCGTGCTCTAAAAATTAAGGGACATCCATGCGCTTAATATCTATGTAACTGGAGGTGTGTTGTAACTCACAAGTATTAACCAGAGTATTACATATATATGGGCTTATGGTTCTGGTAGGGTGTGGCAGTAGTGTTTCTTCTCTTGCTGCTCCTTTGCTGCTTTCTAACCTAACTCTTTTATACACCTTTTATAATTTTTTAAAAAAATTAATTTCCTTTTACAGTGGGGTCTTGACTTGAGAACTTAATCCATATTGGAAGGCGTTTCTCAAGTCAAAAAGTCTGTAAGTCAAGTCTCCATTGACCTACAGTGCATTGAAAACCGATTAATCCCGTAACAGGCCATTTTTGTTCCATTTTGGTTTTTTTCTGAAGTCAAATCTAGTCTGCAAGTCAAACCTAAATTTTGCCGCGAGAGAAGTCTGTAACTCAAAAAGTCTATAAGTCAAGCCGTCTGTAAGTCAAGGGTCCACTGTACATACATTTTACATAGGATTTTGTTGTTGTTAATGTAAAACCTGTTTAGTTAGGTATGTGTTTTATGTCTTTTATGTCTTCTGCTACATTTTTGAATCAGTAGACCCTGAAGTTATTACTAGGGAGTTACAACAATTTCTGTGACTCCAGATTTTTCCGCAATATCTTTTTCACATTATAAGGGAAAGAGACAACAGCTGAACTGTTTGCTTGTTGCTCCAGAGTGAACTGAACTGAATTGCTCCCTGATTATTCCCTGCTTGAATTGAAAAGTAAGAAGTTATTTGCATGATGGACTTTTCTTTTCAAGTTATTAACCCCCGCATGTGCTCCTGAGGCATTGGAATTTTTGTTGCTGTTGCTTTAGTTGCTGCTTTCTATCACAAAGTCTTCATATTTATCCTTTTAGCCCTGAGTGCTTGTTTGACAGGCATTGGCCCAAGCATTTTAACTCTGTTTTATTTTATACTAAAAGTCTTTTCTGGGTGTCACTTGTAGCGCTTGCCAAAAGTTCTGTGTTGGCTGTAGAAACACCCTGAATTCAATGGTGGAATCTCTGCTCTGTTTTACCATGGAAAAATTCCCATTGATCCTTTGAATGATACAGAGGGAAGTTCTCCTACTTCACCAGAGACCTTACTATATCAGAGCTGTTAAATGCAGAAGAAAAGGATTCACATCCACACTGCAAGAAGGATTTTCAGTGCTTTAGCTAGCTTTTGCATGACCTGGCTAGCTGATAATTGCAGGAACTAAGGGCATACTCAGGACTACACAGCGAGATGACACAGCTGCTGGTTTATCAGTATTACTGCAGCATCTTATTTCTGCTGGTTCTGGGCTTCCCTGTGAAAAAAAGGAGGGGAAATGGTGCACACAAGGACAAACTACAAAGACCTGAGTATTTCTTCCATATTTTTGCAACACCCTGTAAAACCTCAGCCTCAAGTTTTAACATAGACCAAAATAACATTTTTTCTAATCCAAAACCTGCAGCTCCAGAGCAGGAGCAGGTATTGGCAAATTCTAAAGTACTCTATCAAAGACCATCTGGCTTAACCAGCTCGGAGCCTAGGATTCTTGAAACAGGGCTGTCTCAAAAAGAGTAAATGCCTGATAGCATTTGAATATAGAGACTCTCCAAGCCCCCAGCTGACACCAAAGCCCTGTCTTGATTGAGTCTGCCTTGATTTAATGAGGACAGAAAATATGTTACAGTGGTGCCCCGCACAACAACAATAATACGTTCCGAAAAAATTGTTGCTATACAGATTCGTCGCTATGCGGAACAAAGAAGTCTATAGGAATGCATTAAAACACGTTTAATGCGTTCCTATGGGCAAAAAACTCATCGTTCTGCGAAAATCCTCCATGCGGCTGCCATTTTCACTGCCTGGTAAGCAAGGAATCCGGGCAAAACACAGCGGGTGGCCATTTTATTTACCCGGCGGCCATTTTGGAACCACTGATCAGCTGTTTTAAAAACATCGCTATGCAAAAATCGGTAAGCAAAACGCTTACCGATCATCGCAAAGCGATGTTTTACCATTTAAAACATCGCAATGTGATCGCTTTTGCAATCGCAGAAACCTCATCGCTATGCAGATTCGTCGTTAAACGAAGCGCTCATTATGCGGGGCACCACTTTATTTGCAAGCACATTACAAATTATCTTACAGGGCATCTTAAGTATTAATCAACAAATTGAAGGACTTAGGCAAGCCAAGGGAGACTTAGTATGCGTGATTCCTGGTCCACCCTTGAATATAGTTTCAACCAGTATGCCAACTATATCAAGATGTGATATCTGCAAAAAACATCATTCAACTGCTGATGTTCAGGTCAATGCCAGTACTTAAATTAATTTTTTAGATGTCCCACTAGGAGCTGCAGAAACAAACAAGAAGATATCCAACAAATCTGTAGTGCTAGGATTTCATCCTCTCAGTGACAAAACAGAAAGACAGAGAAGGATGGAAGGAGATAAGAGAAAGAAGACTAAACAAAAAATTCAAAGCAAGAAGTGCCACAAAAGAAATAACAGATCAACCAGGAGGGGAGTGAAGAAACAAATTCCCTCCCATTGTAACTTCAGTTTTATGAGACTGTTCCAGCTGCTTGAGACAGAGGATAAGGGAAAAAGAGGTGTAAGAACCAATCTTAATAGGGCAGGAAAGTCTCCAAAATTACAGAGTAAGACAACTGATGCTCCATGTGCTCCTCTATTTCCCCCAGCAGCCGAGGACCTCAATTTACAGGCAATAATTATGGATCTTTTGTGTCGTAATCCATCTAATTTGGAGCCACCATCAAATTTTCCACCTCTAATCATCAGTCTAGAGGCAGATGTGACCTCTATCAAAGTCAGATTAATTAAATTACTAAATACTATGCCAAACCTAAGCCTACTTCCTCCAGTAGTTCAGGACCTTGATCCAGAGGCAGCAATTATCGATCTTTTGTCTCTCAGTCCATCAAATCTGGCACCATCATCTATCATTTTACATCTGACCACGAGTATACATGCAGAAGAGAATTCTGTTGAAGGCAAACCTATCCAGTTACCAAACACATCTATGGTGTGTCACGCCCAAATCTCCCTAAGGAGCATATGATGTTCAGGCAGGGAGTTCCGCAGGCCACAAATCTACCACTCGATGCTGGGGCAAGTCCTCAACCTCCAGCAGTGCATAGCATCTGTGCCTTGAACAAGCCTGACCTTTAAAGAACACTTTACATTACTCAGCACTTTGCAAGTACTGCAACATGGGCTTTGTGATTCCTTAGAACTCACAACAGTTTAGTTAAATAGGACTTCTCTATGGTAGCTAGTCAATGGCCATTACCATTCCTCTGGATTTAGCCAAACCCTACTGATCCAAGAGACTAGTCCACATTAAGGATTTTTATAATTATTTTTTATTAAGAAAATATATAGTTCTTCCTTGTGGTCTCTGTGAATGCACACTAATGGGTTTAATCTGCATTTGCGCAGAGGTCTCCAGAATATTCTACAGCTTTATGATACTTTGTCAAGGACCGCCCCCTAGTACACATGGTCCGCCCGTCCTGGCAATTAGCTCATATACTTTTTGCCGCTGCCGAGGTCTCTCCTCTCGTTGAGCTCTGTTCATCATTACTTCTTTAATCTGAGGAAAATTGGAAAATACTTTTCGAGTGATTCTTTCCAGCTTCTATACAATCAAAGGAAAATTGTAAGAGACTTTTCGAGCAATTTTTCCCTATCGCCCCCCCCATTTTTTCCCTCCCCACCATTTATAGCCCCTCTTCCTCCATTTAAAAGGTGCACCTCATGCTCCAACAAAGTTCCCCTCACGGACAGTTACTATCTCTGCCTTTTTTGCCTGGGGAAATCTCACCAGCCTTGTATTTGTTCTTGCAGAACTTCACTAAACAAGCCTTTAAGCTCAGACAACAGCGTCTCAGATCATTCCTCTGGGAACGTTCCTTGCTACCAGCTTAGACTATGGAACCGTCCCAAACATCTCAGCCCCCTAAAGAATCTCCAGGTGCAACTACCACTTCTCCGACAGTTAAGTCGGTTTCCAAGACCAAAACGAAATCAAAGTCTAAATCTTCCAGTTCAGCAAAGTCCACCCCGGTACCGAACCCTCCTTCAGTATCAGAACACTCAAAATAAAAAAAAAAAATGAAGAAGACTTCCACCGATTCTCATCAATCCAGACACAGATCCATACCAGACTTGACACCACTACAGGATCAGCCTACAGTCTGCCTTGATTCTCCAGAAGAGACCCTTCTTCCTCCTTCTGATCAACCACCATCTCCGCTACTGACACAGTCTCCATCTTCTGTGCTTAATTCGGCTGACATTACCATCCTTCCTCGATTGGCACAGTTGAGCAATGCTTTCCACCAGGAGGCCATGGCCCTCGGATGTCAGGAACGTATTACTGCCAGACATGTTATCAAAGCGTCATCCAGGCACATGGCTACTGCTATAGCCCTCCGTAGACATGTCAGGCTATGATCAACCTATATTTCAGATGACCCTCGTATGAGAATCAAAGACTTACTGTTCGATGGTACTGGACTATTCGATGAAAAAACTGATGACATAATGGACAACCTGCAGAAATTAAGAAAAACACCATGATCATACAACACCCAACCATACTACAGACCACAACGGTATCAGTGGTGCTGCCCTTACTGTCACCAACAATCCAGATTGTTTACTGACAGGAATAAGTATACTTCACAGCCTGCCCCTTCTTTCCAACCTCAACACGGGGCACAATGTCAACACCCCAAACAGTTTTTTTGTTGCCCTGAAAAGAAACAAAAGCAGAATCTTTGACTTCTCTATCTCCCAGATCCGCTTACCTTTCTCCTTCCACTGCCACTCGTCTTTCAGCCTGTCTTCCATCTTGGGCATTTATCACCACCAATTCCTGGGTTCTCACCATCATCGCTACAGGTTACGCCATAGAATTCATTTTCCCACCTCCACCAAGGATTGTTCTAACCGCACCGTCTGTTGCTCTCAAACAAGAAATTCAATCTCTTCTCCTAAAGGACGCCATATCACCTGTCAATCCTTCAGAAGAAGATCCAGGGTTCTTCTCCCACTATTTTCACCATAGGACCCCATGCCTACGAATTCCTTTTGGCCTTTCTACAATGCCAAGGGTATTCACCAAATGTATGGCACCTGTAGCAGCCCACTTGCGTATTCTGGGAATCTCCATCTTCCCCTACATAGACAACTGGCTAATAGTCTCCCTTTCACATTCTCAGGCTTTAAAAGATATCCAGTTGGCCCTTTCTCTCCTCGGAGATCTGGGCCTCAAAATCAACGAAGAAAAATCCATTCTTACCCCTACACAACAGATCACCTACATAGGCGTGGTCCTTGACTCTACGAGGGCAAGAGTTTTTCTTCCTCCAGAGAGAGCAGCCAAACTTCACATGCTCATTGAAAAATTCCTTCCTCACTCATTCGTCACAGCACATTCGGCTCAACGTCTCCTGGGCCTCATGGCCTCCACCACATCAACCATTCAGCACTCCAGGCTAAAAATGCGCTCCCTACAATCATGGTATTTGTCCCTCTTTGATCCTATGACAGACCCATCTTCCAAGCTTCTCCAAGTCACCCCCAAGCTGTCTTCTGAGCTCCTCTGGTGGGACACTGCATCCAACCTGTTCATTGAATGGTCCTTTGCTCCTCTCTAACTATTGGTTCAGATCACCACCGATGCAAGGCCTACTGAATGGGGGGCACATTGCAGCAGCCTGCATATTCATACTACCTGGTCCCGTGCCGAGCGAGCTCTTCGTATAAACAATATCGAGCTCTTAGCAATTTTCAAGGCCTTCCGAGCCTTCAAATCCATCATTCTCAACAATGACATTCAAGTTACAACTGACAATACCACTGCATTTTTTTTTACATAAACAAATAAGGAGGCACCGATTCCCTTCAACTGCTGCATCTCACTTTCCAATTCTGGGAATGGTGTCTAGAACGCCACATTTTTCCTGTAACAGTACATATTGCTACTTAAGACAATCTTGTAGCGGACACTCTCAGCAGACTACATATGCATAAATGGATTCTAGACTAGTCCGTATTTCACCACCTTTGCAAGATACCATGCATAGACATGTTCACCATGTCTCAAAACTCCAAATGCACCGTCTTCTATTCAGGAGCAGCCATGGGAGACGGATCCCTCGGAGATGCACTGATGGCAGACTTGATCACATATCTCATCTATTTCTTTTTCCCCCATTTCTCTCCTTCTCAGAGCAATAGCCAAGATCCGTCATGATCTCTGCAACACAATCCTCATTGCCCCTTGGTGGCCAAGGCAACCATGGTTCACCATGTTCCGCTCCATCACTACAGATTACCTCCGACCTCCTCTCATTCCTCACCTCCTCTCGCAACATCAAGGCAGGACTCACCATCCCGATCTTCACACTGTCCATCTCATGCCGTGGAGAATTCACCCTCGGTAGATGCCATCTTAGCTAAAGGCCGAAAGCCTGCCACTGTTGAGCTCTATTCATATAAATGGACTGTCTTCACAAGGTTTGCACTTCAACATCATCTCCCAACCAATCTCACGACCCTGCAAGCTGTCTTTCAGTTTCTCTCCCATCTCTTTCACAAGCAACTCTCCCTTTCTACTCTCAAGGTTTACCTGTCTGCTTTAATATCTCATCAACCAAGATTCTGATGCTGCTATGCTTTTTCGTCATCCCATATTAAAACTCTTCCTTTGGGGTGTCTCCAACATGCATCCTTCTGCACCTGCACCATCCCCACAATGGTCTCTACCCATTGTTTGTCACTGGCTTACCCGTGCTTTATTTGAGCCACTTGCTTCCGTCTCAGAGCACCTCCTTTCCCTTAAAACACTCTTCCTGGTTGCCATTACTGTACTTCTGCTCGTAGAGCCTCGGAGCTTGCTGCCCTCCAGGTCGATCCTCCATTTCTTCAATTTCACCCAGACAAGGACACCCTTTTCCCTGATGTCTCCTTTCTACTAAAGGTTGTGAC
The DNA here is from genome assembly GCF_051106095.1 of Pogona vitticeps. NCBI lineage: Eukaryota > Metazoa > Chordata > Lepidosauria > Squamata > Agamidae > Pogona > Pogona vitticeps. Next base: position 36,998,589 of record NC_135783.1, read on the forward strand.
AGATTTCCATCTTTCCCAACTTATTGTTTTACCTACCTTTTTTCCGTCACCTATAACTTACCTAGAGCGGTCTTAACACACGTTGGACGTTAGACACACACTTGCTTTCTTTTTCTCATGGACTTCTTCCTTCTGTAAATCAAAATGACTTTTTGTAACACTGCACCTCCCTCACAGAGGTTATCATATTTCATCTCAAACTGTATCCTCTTGGCTTCTTGCAACTATAAAACTGGCGTACTAACAAGTCAAACAGCCTCTACCTGTCATTATTAAGACTCATTCTACCAGGAGAGATTGATGATGTTTTCCATTATTTATTAAGTTGTCCTTTATATGAGCACACCAGAAGTAAATTTCTTGCTGGCATTCTTAGACCTTTGTGTGATAGACCCACAACTTTGGCTCAACTTTATATGCTCCTTTTAGGGATAGTCAAGTAGCAAAATTTGTTTTGGCAGCAAAGAAAAAATGTACACTGTTAATTTCTGAATTAGCAACTGAATTTTTCAAAATCTACCATCTGAAGCAGTTCAGATTCCAAACAGAAGAAAAATGCTTATATTAAATGTAATTCAATTGTATAAGAAATTAAGTTATTTTTGTGATAATATTTACTTTGTTATTTTCTGAATGAGCCAGAAATACATTCTGATCCATTATATTAAAGGCAGTAAAAGAAGACAAAGCTCAGTGAGTTTCTCAACTGGGATCCAGAACAATGTTCCTCGGTTTTCAGAAGAAGCCCGTTCATTCAGCGGAATGGTACCATCCATAATGAAGAAAGGGTGAGGGAACCATGAGGATAATATACTCAGTAATTAAATGCTTCACTTTAAAATTAAGTTATCCAGCATTTTAATTAGAGAACAATAATTTTTATTACTTAATTTTCTTCTTATTACTTAATGTTCTTGTCAGTGAGTCACAATTTTTCTAAGCAGTTGGATGATGCTGTACACTGTTTTACTTCTAGAGGTGGGATTTGATAAATTTCTAAGATTTGGTCAACTTAACCTAAACAGCTTTTTATTTCTATGGCAAAATCATGAGCAGCCTCTCTCTTACATATGGGTCTGTTCAGATTTCAGTCGTTTAAGCTAGCTTCACACAGAGAAATCGGTGAAAGAATCTAAAGAAAAGCTCTACAAAAACACTAAAAAGGTAATTTGTTACACCCTAGCCCCAAAGTACCAAGCTAATTTCATTCCATGGTGCCAAAAATGGTAGGAGAGTCAGTTGGATAGTTCTGAAGGCAAGAAGCATAGGAAGCAGTCGGGATTGTCCAGAGGTAAGCTCAGACTCCCCTTCACAGATTGCTGCCTTGTAGTAGTGAAGGGGCTTGAGTAATTCAGAGTAGCTATGGGCTATGCCAGGGATGGCGAACCTATGGCATGTGTGCCACAGCTGGTACGCGAAGCCCTTCTGGCATGCGACTTTTGAAGTGGCTGCAACTGGGATTTCCCCCTTTCACTTCCTGTTCTGGGTCCTTTAACTTCCTGTCCATCCCCATGATTCCCCCTTTAAACTTCCTGTCCCTCACCATGATTCCCCCTTTAACTTTCTGTCTGTCCCCATGATTCCCCTTTTAACTTCCTGTTAGTCCCCATGATTCCCCCTGAAACTGCCACTTCTTATTCCAGTTCTGATCTTCCGGGTGGCACAGCAGCCACTGGTTTCTTCCCCACCCCCTCATTTTGGGCACTCGAGCCGAAATAGGTTTGCCTCCACTGGGCTATGCCATGCAGGGACACTCAAGACGGACAGGTGATAGTGGAGAGTTCTGACTAAACACAATCCACCTGGAGCAGGAACTGGCAAGCCACTCCAGTATATTTGCCAAGAAAACTCCACGGACAGAAACTAAAGGCTAATATATATGATGCTGGAAGATGAGCCCCTCAGGTTGGAAGGCGTCCAACATGCTACTGAGGAAGAGTGGAGGACAATTACAAGTAGCTCCAGAGCTAATGAAGTGGTTGGGCCAAAGCCAAAAGGACGCTCAGCTGCAGACATGCCTGGAAGTGAAAGGAAAGTCCGATGCTGCAAAGAAAAATACTGCATAGGAACCTGGAATGTAAGAAACTCCAGGAGGCAGTGGAAGACAGGAGGGCCTGGCATGCTCTGGTCCATGGGATCACAAAGAGCTGGACACGACTTAACCACTAAACAACAACAGAAAAGCTCAGACTCTCAAGGTCAGAGTTTCATTTCAAAATGAAGCTGTAAATTGCCCTAGCTACACCTGCAGAAGAGGATGCATGGCAACCTATTTTCTGGAAACTTCATTGGCAATCTTAATTTAATTGACTTGAAGAAGGTCACCCAAGAGCTCATCTAACAGAATATAAAGTTAGTGTAATGCCTGGAGGTCCAGCAAGGCATACTGTTGTTAATAACTCTATACTAGTTCAGAAACCTTGCTCCATTATTCTGTTAATGTTTAGTATTTGCCATAGGCAGCTTTCTTTTTTTCTTGCATGGACATGATTCCAGTGTCAGAGTCCAGCTCTAACATCAGTGAACAGGACAGATCTCTGAAGAAAAACAAGAAGACTGCAGTTGGAGATTCAAAAACAAAGCATGCTCAGTCGTGCCTGCAGGAAAAGAAAAACTTTCTTGGCCATGCCCAGCACCTCCCTTTATTCAGTACTTAGGTTACACAGGAATCACATTACAACCAATAAGGCATCAAGTACATTCTGCCTAGCAACAACTGACACATGCATAGATTAACTCTGTTAAAGAGCTAGGCATTTGGCTGATGCATTCTTCTGCCTACGTGACCTCCTTGCTCAGCTGTAATGAAGTCAGCAGACTCCCACATTCCAGTACCTATTTTCTTTTACCTGAATTGACTGTTTGTTCTTTAAAAATGCTCTCTTTTCAATTAGGTTTGCCTTTTTCTTATTTTTTAGGTAAAATACAAAATCCCTACCTGATGTGTTTCTTAACTGGCATTGAGGTTGCTTGGTTCTAAATTCAATATCCTTAGGGATTGATTATGCTAACATTTGTCACTATTTATATTACTTGGGACTTTCTCCTACTGTGCAGGGCTGATGTTCATCCCACAAGAGCAGAGGTACTAGATTCCTGGTGTACTTTGGAATTCTGAGATTCTGTGGGTTTGGGCTGTATTCTCATGGGACATTTTAGAAGGGCTTGAAGCAGCTGGGTTTTGTTTACATTGAGATTCCTTCTTGGTAGCAGCACTACTGGGGGTTGTAAATGTCCCAGGGCATAGATCTGGTCCTTCACAAGATCAGAGTATGAATTCTGTGTCTCTGAAAGCAGAAGTAATTTGTATGAATGTAAAATATATATATTCTGTGATTAACCCATCTGTCAGCTGATCTTTCGTGAATCCTGTCCATCAATCCTGAGTCATGGAAGTCTCCATTTTGAACATGGCATACTCTATTCTGAAATATCTTGAAATTAAAAAAAATCTTGGAAAAGTGTAGATTTTGGAACTCTGCAGTGCAACAGCCATGCTAGTAGTGCAGAAAGACATACCGTCTGAAGAAATCTACATTTCTTCTGCTTTTTCTCCTTTATACTAGACTGGAAATGCTGTCTTCTTTAGTTCCCTATATACTAATTTTTTTCTTTATAACAAATTCAGTTTAACTTTTGAAAAAGCAACTCCAGGTGCTGCTGGATGAAATTGATTTTCTAGATCCATTTCAATCGGGTTTTAGGCCAGGTTTTGGTATGGAGACTGCCTTGGTCGCCCTGTACGATGACCTTTGCTGAGAGAGAGACATGGAGAATATGACCCTGTTGATACTCCTGGACCTCTCAGCGGCTTTCGACACCATCGACCATGGTGTCCTTCTGGATAGGCTGGCTGGGTTGGGAGTCGGGGGCACTGCTTTACTGTGGTTCTGCTCCTTCCTGGCAGACCATGTCCAGAGGGTGGTGCTGGGGGACAGTTGCTCTGCCCCATGGCATTTATGTCATGGGGTTCCTCAGGGCTCAAGACTGTCCCCCATGCTGTTTAACATCTACATGGAAACGCTGAGAGAGGTCATCGGGAGGTTTAGGCTGAGGAGTCAGCAATATGCTGACGACACTCAGCTCTACCTCTCATTTTCTGCCAATCTAGGTGAGGCAGTTTCTGTGCTGAACTCGTGTCTGTACCTGATAATGGACTGGATGAGGGTTAATAAATTGAAACTCAATCCAGACAAAACGGAAGTGCTGTTAGTGGGTGCTTCGCCGGACAGGCTGGAGGGCCATTTCCCTGCCCTGAATGGGGTTACGCTCCCCCTAAGGGACAGAGTCTGCAGCCTGGGGGTGCTCCTGGACCCCAGTCTAACTCTGGAAGCCCAGGTGGACTCAGTGGCCAGGGCACCTTCCTTCAGCTGCAGAAATTGTACCAGCTACGACCCTATCTGAATGAGCGGTGTCTCATGACAGTTACACATGCACTGGTAACATCTTGTATAGAATATTGCAATGCACTCTACATGGGGTTGCCTTTGAAGATGGTCCAGCGAGTGCAACTGGTCCAGAATCGAGCTGCGCGGCTGGTGAGTGGTGAGGCCACTAGGGAACATATCAAGCCGATTCTGATTAAATTACATTGGTTACCAGTTACTGCCCGGACCCAATTCAAAGTGTTTGTTTTGACATATAAAGCCCTAAACAGCTTGGGCCCTGGATACCTGAAGGACCGCCTCCTTCCATATGAGCCTACCCAGCAGTTAAGATCTAGCCAGGGGGCCCTTTTGAAAGAGCCATCCCTCAAGGAGGTAAGAGGGATGGCTTGTAGACAAAGCGCCTTTTAGGCATATAAGTAAATAAATAAATAAATAAAATACAGATCTATGTCTTCTGTTGTCATGCCTCATCTGCTTACCCCTCCTCTGATGCATGTATACCAACTGATAGATTATAATAGTAAGGTTGTTTTTGTGAGTATATTTTCATAGTGTTCTGGCTGCCTGATTATAGCCAGGTTGGCGGTGTGCTCTGGTATGTATTATTCATTGAGGCTTTTGGATCAGAAAGCAAAAAGTACAAGGAAAGATATTTGGGAGAAAAATATATCCATCAGCTTGTGTCAACAACCCATTACACTTTCCTGTTCCTTTATTCCTTTGCTCCTTTTCTTGGAAACAAATACTAATGTAAAGAGCTGTAGGTGCAGGCAAACTCTTGCTTCTAGCAATAGGTCAACTTAGATGCCATCAAAAGACCTGAATGCTAATATTTGATTTTAAGAGTCATTCTATCAATCCACTTATTTGTATATTTGTTTTTGCTGCTCCAATATATACATACATTTTCTATATACCACATTCTTGAAGGTTTACAGAATGTTATTAATAGTTACTAATTAAATTTGTTGTTGCTAATACTAAATCCATTTCTAGGGCAGCAAGAGCATGAGAATTAAACTCCAGTTGATATAAACATCAACCATAATGATGTAGCAATATGATGTGTCACTCCAATGACCTATTATCCACGATACATTTCTACATTAGTATTAATGCCTTTCTGAAAGGACCACAGAGTATTAGTATATTAAATGCAATACTGGGTCTAATTTGCTGGCAATACTAAACCATCCTCTTTTCTTTCAAGTTCAAGTCGTTATATATTTCTACATTTGTGTACTTGGTGAAGAATAACACATTACTAATTACTAAATCCAATGTTAAGCTAAGCTCAGCTTACTGCAAGAAAAATTTAGTTCTAGCACACTGTTTCTAGAAATTAGGAAAGTTACGTTTTTGAATGACAAATCCCAATTTGGCCTACAGATCCTATAATTTGTTTTTGTTTGTTTATTTCAGAGTAGGTCCAATATGGTTTTGGAAGAAGCAACCTAATAAGGTGCCAGTATTGTTAGGAAAATTGTTCATATTTGCATTTACCTGGGCTGTTGGAGGAGTTTTAAAAAGAGAGGAAGAGCATGAGGGTGAGACTTTAATTGGCATAAACACCAGCCATGATGATCTTGCAAATGTAACACGTGACTTCAATTACCTTGTTCGTGATCTTTTTGAAAGAGAGCCTCTTGCTAGTAAGTTTTGAGTTTTTGCTGTTTTCTCAGTATACTAACTGTACATTATCTATTTTAATAACTATAAAGCTAGTATTAAATTATGAATAGAATAATAAAATAGTAGAACAGGAAAGAACAAAATAAAATGGACTTTGGTATTTGTCTGAAGCCAAACTATCTGTGCAACTTACATGCAAAACTGTTAACATTAAATACTGTAGTCTGAAATAGCTATGTAGGTGCAATGGTCTGCATCAGACTTCCACCACCAGTGTTGTTAAAATATTTTTACTATACCTTTTAACATCTTCTAACCATCAGCCACACTGGCTGAGAGTGATGTGGAAGTTGGAAAGACTGATATAAATATTGCTACATATTTAAGTTAAATAGATTCCTAACTAAACGCATGTATGGAGGAAGGCAGAAGGAATCCAGTGGTAAAGTGTTAACTTTACATGTAGAGGGTTCTGTACAAAGTTTCCTGCATGTTCAGTTAAAACAGTCTGAGCTAGCAAGATGAGGAAGTCTCCTGTGTGAAAATGTAGGAACCTTCTCCTAGCCAGAGTAGATCTAGTGGATCAAATAGACCAGTCACCACCACCACCACCACCACCACCACCACCACCACCATCATCATCATCATCATCAGGTAAGGAAGGTGTCAGAAAATGAGGAAGTCAAGCTCTTGTGGGATTTCCAGATCCAGACTGATAGATACCTTGAACATAACACACCAGACATAATAGTAATAGAACAAAGAAATGTCTGGATCATTGACATTGCAATTCCAGGACATGCCAGAGTTGAAAATAAAGAACTGGAAAAACTAACAAAGTACAGAAACCTGGCAATTAAAACATCTTGCTTGTGGATGAAACACATTTCAGTGGTCCCCATCATAATTGGGGCTTTGGGAACAATATCAAGAAATTTCACAGAGTAGTATAAGCAGTTGCAGATCTCAGAAATAACACCATCAGAGCTACAAAAACCAGTAGTATTAGGAACAGCATACATACTGTGCTGATATTTAACAGATTCTTAGGTTTTCAGTTAAAACTTGTATCTGTTATATGCCAATATGGAATAAAATGCCCAGCCTCTGTCTCTGCACCCAGATACCTGTAGGCCGGCCAGCCAGCTAAATAGACCAATACCTTGGCTCATAAAAGTGCTTTTGTGCATTAAATAATTTAGAGTGGTTCCAGAAATGGCTTTTCCGGTACAATAAACATGGTCAGTTTATTGCAGTATAATAATAGTTATACACAATGTGTTTAATATGCTGTATTCAGATCAGCTTTACCTGGTGCATGTGCTATAGTTTGTTACATCTTCTTAGACGTCAAAGTTAGTTGCCTTTCAGCTCTGATCAGATATTATGCAATAGTGCTCTAACACCTAAACACAATGTTAGGCACATTGTTCTCTGTCCTGATATCAAAAATATTTTCAGGGTGGTATTGCAGCTATCAAGTAACAATGAAGCCTAAGAAATAACAATGATGATGAATAGTTATAGCAAAAGGATATCAGTAGACAATGATGATAGTTGTTCAAAAGCAAAACCATGCAAATGAAAAAGAAAAAAAACATTTAGAGTATGACTAGACAGCCAAATTATCCAGACCTGGATTGGTCTAGATCAGTGGTTCCAAACCTTGAGTCCCCAGATGTTCTTGGAGTACAACTCCCAGAAATCCTGGCCAGCACAGTTAGTAATTACGACTTCTGGGAGTTTTAGTCCAAGAACACCAGGGACCAAAGGTTAGGAACCATTGGAATAGATCATGCTGAACAGGTCTGTGTGGAGGTGCAGTATGGCATTGCGTTGATCCTTAAATCCACATTCAAACATCAACCACACTGCACCTGAAGTGACTCTGTCTAGCATGATCTAATCCAGTCTTTTTCCACTTTAAAGGGAAACACAAACAACATTTTAAAAAACCCTCCTGTCGCTTCATCTGTGCTTTTGCTTAAGCTACTTGATGATCTTGAGAAATGGAAAGCTTCCTTCCCACTTGCCTATGGAGGGAATAGGAGAGGAAATTTTCCTTTACTTTTAAATTGTTATTTACTGACACAGCACATCAAGAATGCATTGAAGGGGCTTTAAAATGCAAAAGCTCTTTTGAAGCATCACTAACATGTTAGCAACAATTAAAAAGAACTGGAAAAGTTCCTTTCCCCCCTCCACAGATGAGTGGGAAGGAAGCTTTCTCAAGACAATTAAGTGCCTGGAGCAAAGGGGGAACTTAAGCCATTCACTTCAGTTTGATCCTAGTGATCACACATGCTGAAACCAAACCAAAATGGAGCCATCCTACCCGCAGCAAAAAATCAGCAGCCCATGACAGAGGCCCCAAAAGGTGCAGGTATGCATCAATCAAGGACTGGATGGTTCACAATGGAATATACATCATGTGGTTGCTGGGAAAAGGAGTGAACCAGCCCATTCCCAATCAGGACCAAATTGTGAAAAAATACCTGTCTGATCACACCCTGGGTTTCAGAAGTGTGGGCTACAGTAAACATAATAGAATTATTCTTCTTGAAAAATCAAGAAATATCTTTGTGAACCTTTATGTATGCACATAATGTGAAGCTTGCCTCATAAAAATGTTTCCTAACTTAACTTTATGGCAGTTCTAAAGACAGAAAATGTTTCAGGTTTGTTCTTCCTAGCAAATATGCACACTTCACATAATTGTTTCATATTTTAATAGCATATTCCTCCCTTTTCTGACTTTTAGATATTCAGATTCCATCTGGAGACAAAACAGTTTTTGATTATTTTCTGGATTTGCAAACAGGAGAGTTTGAACCATGGGCAAATTTAGTTCCTACTACACAGTTTCTTATTCAGAAGGGTAAGAACAGCTAATGTGAATCCATATTTATCTATTTCTTCTTTAATGCTCTTGGAAAAAATATTTTAGTACATTTAAAGCTTAACTTCTACTCAATATTTTAGTGTGATTTTATTTTATTTTTGTTATAAGCTACCTGGAATATGCAGAGACAGAATATAACTGTTTTAAGTAACTACATGAGTAGAATCAGAGTCATTGGCTGAAATTCAGCAGGGTTAAAAGCAAAGTACTGCACCTAGGAAAAAGAAACCTAACACACAGTTACAGTATGGGGGATACGTGGCTCAGAAATACCCTGAGCGAGAAGGATCTTGGAATCGTCATAGATCAGAAGCTGATTATAATCCAGCAGTGTGATGTGGATAAAAAAAGACAAATGTATTTTAGGCTGCATTGTTTGTTTGTTTGTTTGTTTGTTTGTTTGTTTGTTATTTGATTTATACCCCGCCTATCTGGACTACCAGACCACTCTAGGTGGCTAGAAGTATAGTCTCCAAATCCCGTGTTGTACTTTCATTGGCATTGGTTAGGCCTCACCTTGAGTACTGTGTCGAGTTCTGGACACCGCACTTCAAGAAGGATGCTGACAAATTGAAACAAGTTTAGAGGAGGGCAACAAAGATGATTAGGGGACTTGAAACTAAGCCCTGTGAGGAAAGACTGAAAGAACTGGCCATATTTAGCCTTGAAAAAAGAAGACAGGGGAAATATGATAATACTTTTCAAATACTTGAAAGTCTGTCATACAGAAGAGGGGCAGGATCTGTTCTCGATCAGCCCAGAGTGCAGGACATGCAGCAATGGGCTCAAGTTACAGGTAGCCAGATTTCTGTTGAATATCAGATAAAACATCATAACTGTTAGAGTAGTATGACCAAGGAATCAGTTACCTCGAGAGGTCATGAGTGCTCCAACACTGTTGCCATTCAAGAAGAATTTAGACATCAACCTGGCAGATATCCTTTGATTTGTATTCCTGCATTGAGCAGGAAAATGGACTCGATGGCCTTATAGGCCACTTCCAACTTCATGATCCTATGATTCTATGAAAACATGTCTAGCCTAGTAGTGTAGCAAGTTGCAGCTAGAATAGGTCCGTTTCAATCAATGGAACTTATGTAAGAATTGACTTACCAAATTCAAACTGATTCAGTGGGCCAACTTAGTACACTAAGCAATATTTTCAGCCACTGTGTATTAATCATATAATATTTAGTAGGAAAATCAAGTTATCTTTCTCTGATATTATTTCTATCTTGCAATACATTTCTTTAATGTTTTTGAACTTTGCTGAAAGCACATGCCATGAATCATAAGAATTTCTACTATGTGCCATGTTTGATCTAAATAGTTTGCCCTCCTAATTTCTTCACTTTCAGGACGTTTAAGGGGATAACATTCTTTCTGAAATCAGGAAAAGGGGATAGAATCTCAAATGAGGGCTAGGTGTGCCTAGAACTGATAGTGGCAACTGTATTCTAAATAATGTAGTGGCCCATGGGCCACTTGGTTTCCCTGAGGTTTTCTACTCTTTAAAAGGGCAATCTTTGCTCAGCAGAAGACCCTTCAACATCCTGGCTCACATATGCTTTGGAAATGATACTGTTAATGCCTCTGTGAAAATACTTTGAGATGATATTACACAGGACATTGAATAGAAAAAAAGATGGCAGTCCACATCAGAGAAGGAAATGGGAACAAGGAAATCATATAGCCAGTATAGTTCTTTGTGGCCTCTATGATATCCCACATAAAATATATTTTCCTATATAGGATTCAACATGAAACATTATCCTTCTATAAGCAATTTTTATTGGCCAAAATGATCAGCAAGAGAATTTCTGTTTTAGGATGAGCTGCCTCCTGTTGGACCAAAAGCAAATGCTACATATGAAACCATCTTATGTCTAGTCAGATTCTAAATGTGATGAGCTCAGTGATTGGCAGCCTTCTCTATATGGCCAGCTTATTTAACTCTGTGCTCCATAGTTAGGTAATTAAAATACATTTAGTTAATATATCTGTTTCATAAAACTGTGATTGGATTAAGCACTTCACCAAAACAGACATTTCCTGGACTCCATGTGCTAGATAGTGCTGAAATAGTTAATGACTAAAAATTGGAAGGAAAATGGCAGCAGAACCAAAAGAAAACAACAAGAGAAAGCAAACCTAGGGAAAAACTAAAGAAGGCTCTCTGCTGATACCATATTTGGTCATAAGTCATGGCATTTCTTCAGAACTATATGCCTAAATAATCAGATTTGCAAATTAAGCTCATGTTTACTTCCTAATGACCAATCACAAAGGCAAATTAATTTGCAAGACAGGGAGTTGAGAACAGCTCCTGCTAGAACAGACTTCTTTTATCATTTCGGGAAACTTCATTTCTAAATGTAAGGGTTTAGAAATGAAGTTTCTTATCTATACTGACCTTTAAATTAAACATATTGCAAAAAATGTTTTGCAAAAGATAAATTGAACTATATTTAGCAAGTATGATGAATTCATGAAGTATGGGAAAGTGGGAATTTCAAAATGATTTCACTATGATTATAACTCATAACCAAACTTCACATTTACCTATGCAACTAGACGCAAAATTGTAGGACACTTATTTACACTACAAATTATGCAGTGGGATGATATTCAGCTGCAAATACAAATCTGCACAATACTATAGATAAGTATTGCAACAGCCAAAATTGTGAGGAACATATACTATTATGGTAAACAACTGGAAGCCTGGTACCCTTGCTTATCTACTACAACTAATCCATCACAGAAGAGACAGCTCTGTATCTTGCATGCATTCCTGATTTCCACTATGAGGGTAGTAAATTTATAATGTAAGATGATAGAAGAGAACATCCCCTATTCATGAAATAATTGCATTTTTGCTTTTATTAAATGTAGAGACATTGGACCTTCCAGATTCTGATAATATAATGGCGGAAAATCAAGAAAAGAAAACAGAGACCTCTATGTTTATTCCCAATATTGATACAATACGTCATAGTTTCCTAACAAGCCTCCTCTTACTGAATAAACATCCAGTGTTGATTATCGGTAAGACAGTTTCGAAGTACTATCAAATACTTTTGTAATACTGAATTAGTCTTGTTAAGTCAACATACTAAATCCCATTGGTTCAATGTGGGAGTGGCAAGTGGTATGATCAGAACTAGTTATACTCTAGAATTTCTTTCAGTTTGCATATGAAATCTAAACCATACTCCCCAGATTATGGTTTTGGACATAGAGCTCAGTTATCCAGTTTTTGCACTTCTCCAGTTTTTATGACATTTTTGGTGGAAAAGCACCTACTGTATATATATATATATATAAATGTGTTTTATAAAAAATATTTCTATAAATGTGTATTCTGTGAGAAAAATATGCATTTATATACACGTTTTCATGTGGGTTTATTTATGTACTTTAATGCACAAACAGGTCAACAATCACCCAGGTAATTGATTTGTCCATGTAGTAGATTTATAATAATTCCTGCCTGGATTGATTATCAGTTTATTTGCTGTCATCCAATCCAGGACAAGTATAGCCTCACATGCACTTCAAGGAAAAGAGAAAGAGAGTTGGATGTCATCCACATACAAATGACACCTCAAAACAGATGACCTCTTATAGTATTTTCATATATACATTAAATAGCATCAGAGAAAGTATAGTACCATGTGCAACATCAAACCATGAATATCAAGGTATTGAGCAGCAGTCCCCCAGCACCATTAAATTCTGGAAATGACCATCCAAGGAAAAGTAGAACCATCATAAAGTGGTGCTCCTATTGTCAGCACCTGACTTAGACAGCTATAAGAAGGATATTGTGGTTGATTTTATGTAAAACTGCTTAGATGAAATAACACTTTGAACCATTAAATTTTGGAAATACATTAGTTGATTTATTTTATTGCTAAAACTATTATTTTAGTTCTATGTATTTTATGTTTTGGTGTTATGTTTTACTGAATGTTTATATTGCAAAATAACAGTGAAAAAATGAACAGATAAATTTCCCGCTTACTACTTTTCACTAGTGTGAACCAGAACTGAGTCAGCCTAAAACAAGGAGAGCCAGTCTGGCGTATTGCTAGAGTGTTAGACTAAGACTCAGAAGACCTGGGTTTACGTAAATCCCTACTCAGTCATGGGAATAGCAATGGTAAACCAATCCTCAGAAATCTCAAAGTCTTACTAACTCCAGTAGGGTCACCATGAATCTGAAGCAACCTGACAGCACATAACACAAAACAATGTATTCTGTATCTGAAGTATGTATTCTATATTTGAAATCTGTCTGTTTTAGGAAGCAGATCAAGATGAAATTATATAAAGTTGCCTTCTAGTAGTGTTGATTTGAGATGTTTAAATGTGATTTAATTAGACATAGACTATTTATATTTGCATCCCTAGAGATATGAATACAAATAGCAGCAGCACAGGTGCCACAGAGGCCCATTCTTTTGCCCCAGAATCAACCAGTCCACTCACCGACTGCCACATAGAGCTGGAGTCCTTCATCATACTTGAATGTAGAGACATTGGACCTTCGGTGGATGCAGGAGAATGGGCTGAGGCTGAACCTGGGCAAGACGGAGGTCCTGAGGGTGGGTGGCCCCTCCATCTGCAGTTTGGGAAACTCCCACTCTTTGGGGGGGGTGACTCTCACCACGAAGAGTGAGGTTCGCAGCTTGGGAGTACATCTGGACCCGGCGCTCACCATGGAGACCCAGGTGGCTTCAAGTGGTCCGCTCCACCTATTTCCATCTGCAGCGAATTGCCCAGCTGTGTCCCTATCTTGATGTTGGGGCGCTCACCACTCTGGTCCATGCGCTCGTAATCTCGAGAGTAGACCACTGCAATGCACTCTACATGGGGCTACCTTTAAGGTTGTTACGGAAACTTCAACTGGTGCAAAATGTGGCGGCCAGACTTCTCACTGGGATGAGAAAATACCAGCACATCTCTCCCATCCTGGCCGCCTTGCATTGGCTTCCCATTCGTTTCCGCATCTACTTCAAAGTGTTAATGATGACTTATAAAGCCCTAAAGGAGCTCGATACATGGCAGAGCACCTTTTCCCACCTAGATCAACCCGAGTCACTCGTTTTAGCCAGGAAAGACGGCTGAGGGGCCTAACGCTGAGAGAGGCCCGGAAAGAAAGAACAAGAAACCGGGCCTTCTTGGCAGTGGCCCCTCGACTATGGAACACCTTGCCACCGGAAATCACCCTGGCACCCTCGCTGGGTGTTTTTAAGAGTCATTTAAAGACCTGGCTCTTCAGGCAGGCCTTCCCTCCAGTCAACATCTGATTTTCTTTTTTCTTTAGCTTTTTTTCCCATCTTGATCCTCTAATTTGTTGATATAATTATGTGATTGATTTACATATACTTTGATGATTTTATTTGATTGTATTTTATAATGTTTTATTCTTCTTTGTAAGCCGTCCTGAGTAGACTCTGTCTAGAGGGGCGGGGTATAAATCGAATAATAAATAAAATAAATAAATCATCATCATTGTGCCAATCATGGAAGGAGCTCAGCTTGCTCTTCCCTGCCTCCCTGTGCAAGCTAACACTCCAGTGAGGAGGTGGGATGGGGACTCTCCCTGCTCAACTGATGAGTGGTTAGCTGTGCAGGGAGTTGAGGAAGAGTCCACCAGGCTCCTTCTGCAATTGGTGCAGCTATGACGACAAAGGACCCCAGTTCTGTGTGGCAACCGGTGAGTGCACCAGCTGTTCTCGGCGGAGGGAATGGACCTCCATGGCACCTGTGGTGCTGTTATTCGTATTCATATCCCCAGGGATACAAATACAAATAGCCCATGCCTAGTTTATTTTGTATAATTCTATTTAAATGTAGGTTTATTGGTTTACGTAGTGTTAGGGTTTTTTGTATTTATTGTACACTGGTTTTACTGTATAATTTGTTGTGAACTGCCCACAGAGAGTGTTTAGACTGATACTTCGGGATAGAAATGGAAATAATATTAAATGATCAGCTGCAAACAGTTAACTGTCAACTAAAGGGTTCCTGAATACTTCTGTAATTTGACAACATTAAGATAAAAACTATTATAAAAGAAGAACTGTTACTTTGACTCTGCTACGACTAAAGAGTTGGCTTTACAGTCTGCTTTTTAACTTTTAGGTGACTCTGGTAGTGGAAAGACTGTTATGATTGAAAACATGCTTCGACGACTTCAGAAACAAGGAGGATTAAATATGAACATAGGAACAATTTTAGGAGAAGTTTTTTATTATGGTGAAATTCAAAAAACAAGGTAACACATGAAATCTAAAACAACTGATTTTACATTGAGATGATTTATGGAATCAGGAGTGAATGTTGCAGTGCAGTTAGCATAGTTTGGAATAATGATATGGTAAAATTGGACTTGGATATCCTCTGTTAGCATCTACTCCATTCATATACATAGCATATAAAACATTCATTTCCTAATCCAGTCTAGGAACTTTTGCTCTTGGTCTTGGTCTCCATTGACATATCCTTGCACTTTATCTTTTGACTCCTTCATTGCTGCCCTTCCTGGTCTCAGTCTTCTGAATTCTTGGTTGCAGTCTCCGTTGGATTGATAAGTGAAACAAGTTATACAAAATCTATAACTGTAATTTCAGTTTCTTCATTATCAGTGTTAAAAGTTGTGTAATATTTCTGTAGTCATCATTTTTGTCTTCTTCATGTTGAGGTGCAGTTCTGCTTTGGCACTTTCTTCTTTCACTTTCCCTAACAGTTGTTTCAAATCATTGCTGCTTTCTGCCAGTAAGATGATTTCATCTAGATAAAGGTAAAGGTTCCCCTTGACATTTAGTCCAGTCATGTCGGACTCTAGGGCACTCTGCTCATCCCTGTCTCCAAGCCGTAGCCAGCGTTTGTCCATAGACAGTTTCCATGGTCACATGGCCAATGCGACTAGACATGGAACGCTGTTAACCTTCCCACCATGGTGGTCCCTATTTATCTACTCACATTTACAGTGGTGCCTCGTTTAACGATTACCTCATTAAATGACAAATCCGCTTTACGATGAGTTTTTTGCGATCACAATAGCGATCACAAAATGATGTTTAGATAGGGAAAATTTGCTTGATGATGATCGGTTCCCTGCTTCAGGAACAGATTTTTTGCTAGACAATTATTCTAAAACAAATGATCAGCGGCTCTAAAATGGCTGCCTGCTGTGCAAAATGGCTCCCCACTGTGCTTTGGGACGGATTCTTCGCTTTACAGGCACCGGAAAATGGCTGCCCTATGGTGGATCTTCGCAAAATGAGCAGGTATTTAGCCCATTGGAACGCATGGAATGGTTTTCAATGCATTTCAATGGGTTTTTAAAATTCGCTTGATGACGATTTTGCTTAATACCGATTTCAACGTAACAGATTATCGTCATCAAGCGAGGCACCACTGTATATGCTTTCGAACTGCTAGGTTGGCAGGAGCTGGGACAAGCGACGGGAGGTCACTCCATTACGTGGATTCGATCTTACGACTGCTTGGTCTTCTGACCTTGCAGCACAGAGGGTTCTGCGGTTTAACCTGCAGTGCCAGCACATCCCTGCAGTGCCACCACATTTTCATTTACATATGTTAAATTATTGATGTTTCTTCCACCAGTTTTCATCTGAATCTACTCCAACCTTTTGTATAAATATGTTCTGCATACAGATTGATCAGATAAGGGATAAAATATACCCTTGTCCGGCATGCTTATAGGAAACCATCCTATCTCTCCATATTCTGTCCTAATAGTAGCTTCTTCTCTATAATATAAGTTATGCATCAGGACAATCAAGTGCTGAAGCATACACGTTTCTTTAAGAACAACCTATCATTTCCCATGATCTGCATGCCAAAGGCTTTGTTGTAGTATATAAAGCATAGACTGATCTGAAATTCTTTGGTGCTCTCCAGTAGCCAGGGGATATTTGCAATATGATCTCAAGAACGTCTTCCTTTTCAAAATCAGGCATTTCTCACTCTGTATAAGGTAAAAGCCTTTGTTGGAATACTTTGAACATAAATTTGCTTAAATGAGAAATTAATGAAATTGTCCTATAATTTGTAATCCTTGGCATCTCCTTTCGTAGGAATTGAAACGTATATTGAGAGTTTCCAGTCTGTGGGTCAGTGTTTTGTTTCCCATTTTTGTTGACATATTCTTTTTAGGATTTTGACAGATTCATTCTCTGTGGCTTGAAACAGTTCTATTGATATCTACCCCTGGCAATTTATTTCTTCCAAATGCTTTCACAGCAGCTTTCATTTCACTTTCTAGAACTGCAGGTTCTTCATCATAGACTTTCTTTTCAACGAAGTCTGTCATCCTTTTGTCCCTTCTGTATAGATCTTTGGTATACTGTTTCCTCCTTCTCTTGATTATCTCCTGATCACATAATATGCTTCCCTGTTGGTCATTCAAAATTTCTAATCTAGGCTTGAATTTCCCTTCAATGTTTTGGATTCTCCTCTTTCCTTCACACTTCCCTAAGATCAGGGTCTTTTCCAGGGAGTCTTCTCTTCTCATGAGATGGCCAAAGTATTGAAGCCTCAGCTTCAGGATCTCTCCTCTATCTTCCAGTGAGCACTCAGGGTTGATTTCCTTCAAAATGGATAGGTTTGTTCTCCTTGCAGTCCAGGGGACTCTCAAGAGTCTCCTCCAGTACCACAATTCAAAACCATAAATTCTTCTGCGGTCAGCTTTCTTTATGGTCCAGCTCTAACGTCCATACATCACTACTGGAAAAACCATAGCTTTGACTATGCAGACCTTTGTCGGCAAGGTGATGTCTCTGCTTTTTAAGATGCTGTCGAGGATTGTCATCACTTTTCTCCCAAGAAGCAGGCATCTTTTAATTTCGGGGATGCTGTCACCATCTGCAGTGATCATGGAGCCCAAGAAAGTAAAATCTGTCACTGCCTCCATATCTCCCCCTTCGATTTCCCAGGAGGTGATGGGACCATTGGCCATGATCTTAGTTTTTTGATGTTGAGCTTCAGACCATTTTTGCACTTTCCTCTTTCACAGTCATTACGAGGTTCTTTAATTCCTCCTCACTTTCTGCCATCAGAGTGGTATCATCTGCATATCTGAGGTTGTTGATATTTCTTCTAGCAATCTTGATTCCGGCTTGGGATTCCTTCAGTCCAGCCTTTCGCATGATGTATTCTGCATATAAGTTAAATAAGCTGGGGGACAATATACAGCCTTGTCGTACTCCTTTCCCAATCTTGAACCAATCAGTTGTTCCATATCTAGTTCTAACTGTTGCTTCCTGTCCCACGTATAGGTTTCTCAGGATAGATAAGGTGATCAGGCACTCCCATTTCTTTAAGAACTTACCATAATTTGCTGTGGTCCACACAATCAGAGGCTTTTGCATAGTCAATGAAACAAAAGTAGATGTTCTTCTGGAACTCTCTGGCTTTCTCCATAATCCAGCGCATGTTAGCAATTTGGTCTCTAGTTCCTCTGCCTCTTCGAAATTCAGCTTGTACTTCTCGAAGTTTTCGGTCCACATGCTGCTGAAACCTACCTTGCTAGCGTGTGAAATGAGTGCAATTGTATGGTAGTTGGAGCATTCTTAGGCACTGCCCTTCTTTGATATTGGGATGTAGACTGGTCTTTTCCAGTCCTCTGGCCACTGTTGAGTTTTCCAAACTTGCTGGCATATTGAGTGTAGCACCTTAGCAGCGTCATCTTTTAAGATTTTAAATAGTTCAACCGGAATGTCATTACCTCCACTGGCCTTGTTGTTAGACAAGCTTTCTAAGGCCCACTTGACTTCGCTCTCCAGGATATCTGGCTCAAGGTCAGCAACCACTTATCTGGGTTGTCCGGGATATCCAAATCTTTCTGGTATAATTCCTCTGTGTATTCTTCTCACATCTTCTTGATGTCTTCTGCTTCTGTTAGGTCCCTAACATTTTTGTGTTTTATCATGTCCATCTTTGCACAAAATGCTCCTTTAGTATCTCCAATTTTCCTGAACAGATCTCTGGTTTTTCCTTTTCTAATATTTTCCTCTATTTCTTTCCATTGTTCATTTAAGAAGGCCCTTTTGTCTCTCCTTGCTATTCTTTGGAAGTCTGCATTCAATTTTCTGTAACTTTCCCTATCTCCCTTGCATTTTGTTTCCCTTCATTTCTCTCCTATTTGTAAGGCCTCGTTGGACAGCCACTTTGCTTTCTTGCATTTCCTTTTCTTTAGGATGGTTTTTGTTGCTGCCTCCTGGACAATGTTACGAGCCTCTATCCAAAGTTCTTCAGGCACTCTGTCCACCAAATCTAGTTCCTTAAATCTGTTCTTCACTTCCACTGTGTATTCATAAGGGATTTGGTTTAGATTATACCTGAGTGGCCCAGTGGTTTTTCCTACTCTCTTCAGTTTAAGCTTGAATTTTGCTATGAGAAGCTGAGGATCAGAGCCACAATCAGCTCCAGGTCTTGTTTTTGCTGACTGTATTGAGCTTCTCCATCTTTGGCTGCAGAGAATATAATCAATCTGATTTGGGTATTGGCCATCTGGTGATGTCCATGTGTAGGGTCGCCTCTTGTGTTGTTGGAAAAGAGTGTTTGTGATGACCAGGTTGTTCTCTTGACAAAACTCTATTAGCCTTTTTGCCCTGCTTCGTTTTGAACCCCAAGGTCAAACTTAGCTGTTGTTCCTTTTATCTCTTGACTCCCTACTTTAGCATTCCAGTCCCCTATAATGAGAAGAACATCTTTCTTTGGTATCACTTCTAGAAGGTGTTGTAAGTCTTCATAGAATTGGTCAATTTCAGTCTCCTCAGCATTGGTGGTTGGTGCATAAACTTGGATTATTGTGAAGTTGAAAGGTCTGCCTTTCCCTACATTCATTATATATTCCATTATTGAATCTTTGTTATTTCCTGATATAATCATTGTGTATATTTTAATTCTGGTTGTTTGAGAAAATTTCTCTTATGTGTAGCTTGGCGTAGGTATGATATAATCAATCCAATTTGTGTCAAGACACACAATTATCATAGTTCAAAATTCCCTTATGGGTATGTCTCCAAACATGTATGAGTTCATGTATGTTCTATGATAGCATACCTGGTAACAAGTATTCTGGCATTTATGTCTCTTCGTTCTAAAGTTTACTGTTCTTTCTCATGCACTGTTACCTGCTTTTAGAATAGATTGATTCTGTTGCCTCCTTTTTGGAATAGTTTTTACAGGTTCTTTAGGGAATTTTAGTAGTGCCAGAAAACACAAAGGGAGAAAAATGATGAGATGACAGGAAAGAGGCAGTTCCTTTAGTGTAAATTGAAATGACAGGTACACGAAAAATACAAAAAGGAAAGAGGCATCCTCCTGCCCAAGAGAAACCAAAACAAAAGAAAAGTAAAAGTTTTATTTAGCAGTTCTGTAACAGTACTAATTCTTTTTTTGTTCTTTTTTTCTCTTTCATATATATGCATTTTTTTCTTCCTAGCTTGTTGAAGAATTTTAGCTACTTGAGATCTGACACCTTTCGAAGTCCTCGGAAAAGAACTTTTTCTTCAACTAAAGATTTCAGTATGATATTACTTTTTTATATTTATAAAATATAAGAGCATGGACTCATAGCATGGACTGAGTTCCTACTCCAGTTCTCTGAAGTTGCCGGCCACAAAGACTGGTGAAACGTCAGGAAGAACAACCTTCAGAACACGGCCAAAGAGCCCAAAAAACCCACAACAACCATGCTTAATTCCATTTGCTTTTCAATGAAAAGGCACTGAAAATATCAAATTATATATGTTGTAAGCCACCTAAAGACAACCTTAGGTATGGCTGTGGAGCCAGAAGTTGGGAGTTTGATTCTCCCACTGTGCCTCCATGATGGACTTGATGATCCTTAGGGTCCCTTCCATCTCTGCAATTCTATGATGATGATTATTATTATTATGATGATGATGATGATGATAAAGACAATCTTGTTGCTTAAAATTCTTTTAACAAAATAGCAGAAGGAGTAAATAGGCACTCTTAAGGGCTCTTAAGTGCAGAAAAGAGCAATATGGTAACTGTAACAAGAATCCCCTCTCATATCTGCACTGAATGTCAGCTGATCACTGCTGTGAGGGACTTTACTCCACAGTTCCTCATAACATTGATATTTAGCAGTGAAATCTAAATTTATGCTCATTCCAAAACCAAGATGCTAGACTAATGTCCAAAGATGGTGTTAATCATGTAGCAGATCTAGGTACAGATTATCACAGTTTTGCCACTCTCATTAGCTGGACATTCAAATATTTCTTCTTATGGAGAAGATAATATAGCAATAACATTAATATTCTATTAACTCAGATTGATGATGATGTTTTTCTGTTAGATGTTTAGTAACTGTTAGATGTAAATTATTTTGCGCCTGAACTAATCTAATCAAATTAGAATTTTTTTATGGCTGCATTTGTCTAATTGTATTACTTAATAGATTAAAATGTGTGTTTTATCATAATCATCCTGAACACACTGATCTCATCTGGTTTGAAAATTTGAGCAGGGTGCATTCCGGGATAGTACCACGGATCTCCAGAGAGAACTAGGAAAGAATCCTGCCTGAAATTTAGAGAACGGTTGCTAGTCAGAATTCACAGTACAGAGCTAAATAGATCAATGACTGACTCAGTATAAGGCAGCTTCTTATGTTCTCATGTTAAGAAATTCAGTAAGGAATGTATATGATCTGTTAACACTTTTCACCAGTCAATATGCTATAAAAATAATACTAACATGCTACTAGCAGACTAGAATTGTGTGAAAGGTATTTCTTAATCCAGTTGAATTCTAATTACTGTATTCATAATTTTGTATAAGTCTCATCTCTGAGCCTGAGTTCAACAAGAGAGGATACTGATCTAGAAGGATCATCTTCTGAAAGGACAAAAGGTGCTATTATTTGTACACTGCAGTTGGGTGCCCATACCAGTGCTGCCCAAACAAAGGCTTGGATTCTTCAGAGATTAATACTGAAAAGTAAAGATGTTCTAGGTGCTCCACAGTCTAAACAGGTAGGGAGAGATCTAAAACCTGTTGAGAAATAATACACCATTAGTCAATGGTTTTGGTATATGACAAGTAAGATTTTTTTCAATCTTCAGCAGTCTAGTGCTTCCTGGATCAGTGTGTGTGTAGAAGACAACTATACTTTCAATTTCACAATTCCATTATATTACTTTGATAATGTTCTACAAGCAGCCATCAATAACAAAACCATAATTTCTTTTAAAATATGGGACTTGTCAGCACATAAAGAAGAGCTGCATTAGTTCTACCAGGTACATGATTGTGATATGCACTATATTCAGGAAACAGATAGAGAAAACCACCAGTGATAACCCAAAATATCCAGCTGACACTGTTTATCATGAATTACTACTGCAAAAAGTCTGTAATCTAACCAAGGATTATAAGCTATCTAAAGCAATAATTGTCCTTTTGTAAAATCACAAACTTTTTAGGACAACACGGATGACAGAAGATTCAAGATAATGGTCTATTCTGGCGCAGTGTACTGGCTCCTATTTTACGCCAACAATAAACCTCTTTCTCACTGCACCAAAAGTCTTATTTATACTGGCAAGCTCACACGTTGCTCAGTCAGACAGCTTTCAGATGGTAGAGCATCTTCTAACAGATGCATCAGAAGAACTTGGTACATGTTATGCTAGAAATCAACTAAAATCCAACCCTACTAAGAATGAAATATGTGCCTTCCATGTGAGAAACAAGCAGGAATCTCAGAAACTTCAAGTTATCTGGAAGGGCATCCAACTTTCATTGTTTTGTCCCCAAATAGCTAGGTATTATTTGGATCATATGCTGACCTATAAGAAATGCTGCCAAAATACAAAGCAAAAATATCTACAGGGAACAATATTAATTGAAAACTATAAGGAACCAGTTGGGACACACAGTCACAAACACTGTGCTTTGGCCCTATGCTACTCTGCAGGTAAACACACCAGCCTCATAATCAGCCCGTGCAAAACAAGTAGATGTAGCACTCAGTGAAAGCTGTAGAATCATTACTGAATGCTTGAAACCAACCCCTATTAATGAAATCAACTGTCTAGCCAAAATTGTACCCACTGATATACACAGAGAGGTAACAATTAACAGTGAAAGACTCGAAGTTTCTGCATCAAATGCACGTCCAATTTTTGGCTACCACCCTGCCCCTCCCAGATTAAAATCAAGAGGAATTTTTTTTCAGAACATATGTGAGTCTTGAAGGAACAGGAGAGAATGCCTGGATTATAATGTGGAAAAAAATAACTGCCCACCTCTTAAAATGGATAGAACCCCAGGAGACTCTAATCCCTGGTCACATAGAAAATTCCTTGGGATTTACGTCATAGGCTACAAAGTTGACAACAAAAGTGAAGCTAAGAAAATGGAGTGGTTTGTACCAACACAGTCCTTTTTGAGTGTAAAGAGCAGACAATTTCAGTCAGTGTACTCTGTGCTTCTCAAATATGTACTATGGAAGACTTGATGTTAGTTGTGCCAAATGACCTTGATACATGGATGAAAGACTTCTGGTATATTTATTGTACTGTGGTACTCCTGATGTGAACAAAGAAGAAAGTTTCACAGTTCTCTGAATTTTGCAATGTAGTTCTAACCAGAAAAACAATCAAACACATATATTTCCAGACAATCCCATTAGCACGCTTCCCTTAACCTGGCAACCAAAATACAGTGAGATTGAATTAAATGATTAAACAGTTTCTAGGTGTTCTAACACGCAAAGCCCCCTTCCTGAGACAAGTTGGCTTTCTTACAGTGCTGAACATTTAGCCCATTCTGCCCTGTAAGTGCCAGTATTCATATCCTCAAATGAACATATGAATGAGCATAGTCATTGTCTGGAATCAAGCTATTAAGAGTTTGTAAATATGGAGAATTTCTGAGTATACAAAAATTAAAAATTAATTTGGGACCATATATTTGACTGCCAAACTCATAGACATTTGGCATTGAAAAGAAAACAAATTCTACCATTTGAAGGGTTTGTTGGCATGGAATTCATTAACTGCTAACCAAATATTTCTGGGCAAACCTGGAGAAAAAGACATTTTGAATCCGCACAATATCCAGAGTAAACATTGTCCCCAGAAAAAACAGTCTTAGGCTGGGATGTCTATAGCTGGGCTGCTGGAATCTCACCCTTAGCAGCAGGCATTTGGTCAGCTGATGAAGAAACTCTGCTGCTGGATTTGGCCTGTGATTCTCTGGAAAAAGATTTTTTTTTCTTCAAGGCGACACCTACTGCTGAGAAAGTCTCATCCCCACAACTGAGCACAATCTGGGAACCTCTATTCAGTCTTGTGCTTTCAGGCTGTCAGGGTCTAGACTCTAAGATCTGCGAAATCTGGCAATCGCTGGAACACCCATCCAATGAAGCCATGACGGGAGCAGAAATTCTCATTTTTCATTACAAAAAATTGGATGAGATCACTTGGGAGTGGGTAGGAGATCGTTTTGTTCTGGAAGGATATTTCTGAGCTTGTATGCATCCTATGAGCGGAACATTTTCCATTGCAGTCTCTCACTTAAGGTTAAACATGTACTTCTAAACCTGAGGTGGATAGTCCAAACGTACCACAATAAACAAACCAGCACTTTCAATTTCAGCCTGTTTATACAATCTGAGGGCTATTTTTATATACATTTGTCTTTGGTTAAATATGCTGGGTTGCGTAGATATTCCACATGCTAGTAATGTTCACTCCATTATTCATGTGTCACTGGTAACTTTGTAGAAGAATGTGACATCTTTATTAGACCACTAAAAATAAAATAATTCATGCAAGCTTTTGTGGAATAAAAACTTTGTGTAATCGTAACTGAATTCCACTTAATCACATCAACAAAGGTTACAAATATTGGTCATGATGTGGTGGCAACCACACAATCCAAATAAGCAGACTTTTGCTAAGGCTAGTCACCTGACTGGATTGTGGGCTAAGGGCTGTCCAGGTTTTCTTGGTTGGGTAGCTACAGGGGTAGCTATGGAAATATCTGTCTATACAGCACACTGATAATTGTTATTAATAATAATTACATGCTGTTAAGTTGTTTCTGAGTTATTTTCTGTGGATAATTACAATATTAAGATGCTAGCTTTGTATCCAACAGTTTTTCATAATATATTTTATCTTTTATTTGTAATGTTCAAACTTTTAGGTGCTACTTTTTATTGATGATCTGAATATGCCAATACCAGAAGAATATGGATCCCAGCCACCACATGAGCTAATTCGCCAGTTTCTGGATTTGGGAGGATTTTATGATACTCGACACCTTGAATGGAAGGTACTGAATAAAATGGACAAGATTACGTTCATTAGTTCTAATCCTTCCTTGAATATTTAATCTAAAATATTAACAATAATGTTACTATACTGTGAGTATTCTTATTTTGTAGGTAGAGGTTGTTATATTAGATATATTGGAGCTAACTGATTTTTAAGCATTGTTTAGCCTATATTTTATTTTATTTTATTTTTTCTTAAACACACCCTCTTGCACTTCAGTATAAGTGCTTATATTGGCCAGAATCCTGTTGTGCAGTGCCATATGTGTAAAAGCTGATGAAGTAACCATCTCTGTCCTTTTTATTTAACTATTTTATTTTATCTTTATCCCACTTTTTTCCCTTAGTGGGAAGCCAAGGTGATGTACAACTTTTTTTCAAATCAATCATTAGTTCAAACAAATTAATTAAGATTAAAAGCTATAATATATACAAATTTAAAACATGATTTTAAAACTATGTATTTTAAAAGATCTCCCACCTCAATTACTTCCTTACTCCCTAAAGAGGTATGTTTTCATCTGCTGGTAGAAGGAAAGGAGGTAAAGTGCCAACCACACCTCCCAAAGGAGGGAGATCCATAATGTAGAGTCAGCCACAGAAAAAGGCTTCTCTCAGGCCTCACCAGACATGCTTGTGAGAGTGTTGGAACCAAAAAGGGCACTCCCATGAATATGTTAATCCATGTGGAGTCTTATACAGGGAGATACTGCTTTCTGATAGCCTACAGTACATCTAAATGTCTTTAAAGGTCGTGTCCAGCACTTTGAATAAGGCCCAGAACCAAACTGGCAGCCAATTAAGCTATTGAAAGGTGGGAGCGTTAGACAATCATGGTAAACAACCCCAGTAACAACTATGACTGCAGCAGTTTTGCCCCAGTTTCTAAACCGTCTTCAGTGGAAGTCCTGCATAAAACACATTGGACTAAACCAAATGGGAGATAACCCAGACATGCATCACTGCAGCCAAGTCAGACTTTTCAAGGAATGAGTGTAGTTGGCACACTAGTGTTAACTTGCAAACACAGTTTTTGCCATCTGAGACCTGGATGTCCAGCTCAGAGAAGAATCCAGAAGTACATCCAAGCTATGCACCTGAGTTTTCCAGAGCAGTGCAACCTCATCAAGCACAAGTTGAATTCCTGTTCCCTGATCCACCTTTTGACTGACCAGGAGCACCTCTGCATGCCTGCATTAAGTTTCTATTTGCTTAACCTCATCCAGTCTATTAGCAGCTTCATGCACTAGTTTAAGAACAAGAAAGCTTCTTTGGAATTAGGTGGAAATGATAGACAGAGGTGAGGATCCTTTCCAACCTAAGGGATCCTTTGGAGACTCTGGGATGTGGGGGAAGTCTTTAATACCAAAAATTGCTGTTGTAGGTCCCATAAGCACCACTTTGCTTGTAACCTGAGATAAATGTGGTAGTATTATAGTTACAGCCTCTTCTTACTTTGCAATAATGGCTATTGTAGAATTTGCTCATAATTTGCTCTTAATTGTCTTGTGAATTTTTCTGTTTATGGTGTGTGTGTATGTGTGTAGTGTTTTTAAGTGTGGCCGGTAGCCATATTAAATTCCGGGTATGGTTTACATACCTGGCCAGTAAATAAATAAATAAATAAATAAATAAATAAATAAATAAATAAATAAATAAATAAATAAATAAATAAATAATAATAATAATAATAATAATAATAATAATAATAATAATAATAATAATAATAATAATAATAATAATAATAATAATAATAATAGTAGTAGTAGTAGTAGTAGTAGTAGTAGTAGTAGTAGTAGTAGCAGTAGTAGTAGTAGTTCTCCTTGTCCCAACATGCAGGTTGCATTTAGGATTTTGACCCTAATTCAGTTTTACTCCTCATCAGTTACTCCTTGAAGTTTTTTCTTTTCTTTGGACTACAATATGCTTTTTTCCCTTGAAAATGCCTCTGGTTTCATCCCAAGTACTCCTGGTTCATGGTTGATTGATTGACCTTAGTAATGCAAATGTGTTTTTATGTGGTCTTTAAATTCTTCACGAATGTTATTTGAGTCATATTTTTGCACTATGAATGTTACAGTGTTCTTCACTTTTAAATGATTACCTTGACTTTCACTCACAGCACGTTCAGGACATTGCCTTGGTTGCAAGTTGTACACCTCCTAGTGAAGGAAGTAATGAGATTAGTGCTCGTCTTCTGACACATTTTTGCACATTTGTTTTGCCTGCGACATCTTTACAATCTTTGCAACGCATCTTTCAGGTAAAATACAAGATAAATCAGGAATTGCTGAATTCCCTTTTTTCAAAACAAAGCAATTATTGTTGTTGTTAGTTGTTAAGTCATGTCCAACTCTTCATGATCTCATGGACGAGAGCATGCCAGGCCCTCCTGTCTTCCACTGCCTCCAGGAGTTTGGTCAAATTCATGTTGGTAGCTTCGATGACACTGTCCAACCATCTCGTCCTCTGTTGTCCACTTCTCCTCTTGCCTTCACACTTTCCCAAAATCAGGGTCTTTTCCAGGGAGTCTTCTCTTCTCATGAGGTGGCCAAAGTATTGGAGCCTCAGCTTCAGGATCTGTCCTTCCAGTGAGCACTCAGGGTTGATGTCCTTCAGAATAGATAGGTTTGATCTCCTTGCAGTCCAGGGACTCTCAAGAGTCTCCTCCAGCACCACAATTCAAAGAAGCAATTATTACAAGGCTTTAACATATATATAAAATTTAGATATGTTTCCCTTCACAAAAATGTGGCTCAAATCCCATTGACAAAAAATGTGTCAGTTGAGATAAGAGTTCACAGAGGTAATGAAAAGGCATTGCAATGAAGTTTATTCAGATATTCACATGAAGTGTTAAAAACGATGTGAGCAGGGAGGAGTATGCGACTTCCACCTCCGTTGCAATTTTTCACTGCATGTAGAGAGAAACTGTGTGAAGAGGATGGTGTCCTCTAAGCATGCAACTTCTCTATGTGGATCAGGTGTTCTTGTCAATCACCTGAACAGGCTCCACACGTGGAGGATACTGTCTTCCTTAAACTGTCATTCTTTGTTAACAATGGAGTGAGAGGGAAGTGCACTCTTCTCCTAATACATCAACTTTATTTTTATTAATGCCTGAATAGGAGTCTTTTCTTGTATCTTAACTGTGTGGTCCACAAAAGTGCTCCACAACATGTAAAGTAAACTGTAGCTACATTAGGCTATTGGCCCCAAAGACGTATCCTTGAAATGCAAGCATCAGCTTTTGGGAGATACCTTTTGTCAGGATTGTGATATGAAGAAAATATTTATATTTATTTATTTTATTTATTTATATGCCACTTGACTTAGTGGCGATTTGCTACTCTGGGTGTTGAACAGAAAGAGAAGCATGAAACTACAAGTAATCAAACCAAAAAAAGGCAATATAAAATTAACACAATGTTTAGGACCTCAATACCTAGCAGAACACCTTCTCCCACCTAGATCTACTCGAGTCACTCGCTATAGCCAAGAAAGATGGCTGAGGGGCCTAATGCCAAGAGAGGCCTGGAAAGAAAGAACAAGAAACCGGGCCTTCTCGGCAGTGGCCCCTCAACTTTGGAACAGCCTGCTGTCAGAGATCTGCCTAGCACCCTCACTGGGTGTTTTTAAGAGCCAATTAAAGACTTCCCTACTGTCAACACTTGACTTTTGCTTTCTATTTAATCTTTTGTTTCATATTTTCCATCTTGATTAATATTAATATTGTCAATGTAAATCGTTATTTTAATTGTTTTTATGAATAATGAGTAGACATATTCTAGAAGGGCGGGATAAAAATCTAATAAATAAATAAGTAAATAAATAAATAAATATGAAAAATAAAAACCTGCTAATGTTTCTTTGAGTCTGCTGTTATGTAACATACAAAAGACATGTTAATTACATTTGCACAATTACTGTAATTGGACCTTTAGTTGAAATTGAAAAAAATCAGATGTAAATATGATCTTGAGTATGCTGTTCAAAGCAAAAGAAAAAGAAAAAAGAAACGAAACCATCCCAGGCTTTCAAAACATACAAAGTTGCCCTTTGGATCCCAGTCATGTTGCAGATTCAGTCTTTCAGTGGATTTGCAATAATCCTCTCCTGACTGCAAAGGCAGTTAGAAATTTCAAGTGGCAACTTTGTAGTGAGCCACATGTACTCCTACTTGAAAAACTGGGATCTAATTATGTTATAGATAGAATGTTAGAAGCTGAAATTAGAGATGTTCATGAACCACCAGTTCAACAGTTCACCCCAGTGTGTTTTACCTCACAACAAATATTTGGCAGCACCCGGAGGAGGAGGAGCAAGGAAGCTGGGATGCTGCCTCTGAATGGGATCTTGCTGGAGGGGGGAAGGTGCCAAACCACTGAATACCTGTTGCAGTAGTAAACAAACCATGACAAACCACCAAACCAGCAGCTTGTGCCCATCTCTACCTGGAAATCCATTAGTATTCCAGAGATGCAATACAGGCAGAATTTTATGATTGAACAGTTGCAAACAAAATGTGTGTTTAGATATAGAAAACTGCTCATAAAACAAAGCAAGCTGATTTTCAAAATATAAGAAGTGTGAAAAGTTTCTTCTGCAGCAATCATATGTTTGTCTTTCAGACAAATTCCATCATCTGATGCTGGGTTATCTGTTATGTACAGTATAGTGTGGCCCCAATACTGCAAATTTTTTTTCTGAGGAAAAATAAAAATAAAGACAAGAATGTTGTGGCACCTTAAAGACTAACTGCTATATTTTAATATGGGCTTTTCTAGACAAGTCCACTTCGCACTGTCCACAAAAGCTCACATTAAAATACAGGGGGGTCTTGACTTGAGAACTTAATCGTATTGGAAGGCGGTTCTCAAGTCAAATAGTCTGTAAGTCAAGTCTCCATTGACCTACAGTGCATTGAAAACCGATTAATCCCGTAACAGGCCGTTTTTGTTCCATTTTGTTTTTTTTCTGGTCTGTAAGTCAAATCTCAGTCTGCAAGTCAAACCTAAATTTTGCGGCCAGAGAAGTCTGTAACTCAAAAAGTCTGTAAGTCAAGCCGTCTGTAAGTCAAGGGTCCACTGTATATCAGTCAGTCTTTAAGGTGCCACAATGTTCTTTCTTTATTTTTCTTTTTGTTTGTTTTTTGTTTTGTTTTGTTTTTGCCTGACATGCTAGCACAGATTAACATGGCTACCTTTTCTAAAACTAAATTTATTTCAGGATATTAATTTTCTAAATATTAAAAATTGGTTTCTATAATAAAACCTTAGCATCATATTGGACTTAGTAATGAAGTACAATATACAAATTTAACATATAATCTTTGTTGAAATGGAATATTTTTGTAGAAATTGTGAAATATATACATTTCTTTTCTACAGGTGCGTCTAGGAACACACTTTTACAACAACAGATTTTTGGTTGAAGTTCAGAAATGCACAGACTACTTAACATGCTCCTCTATCGCTTTATACTATAGAATGTTTTATAAAATGCGTCCAACTCCAGCTAAATGCCATTACATATTCAACCTGCGAGATCTTTTTAAGGTTTGTTAAGTTGGCAAAACATTTAGTCTGATCATAAATATAGGTGAAGACAACACAGAATTAGCTCAGGTGCCATTTTTAAAATATGTCAGAAATCAGAGGTTGTTTACATTGTTCCTGAATACGCAGTATTGCACTGTTATTTGCATCCAAAGAATGTGACATACGGTGATCTTTATTCACTGTTTACAGAGAAATTTTATAAGGTTGTTGCTAGGACTGGTGCTTTCAGAGCTATGATATATTTGCCTCTGTATATTGCCAGCAGAAATTATTTTCAAATGTACATGTAATTGCCTGTTAAATACAGCAACTGTGCGGTTTTTTCCCAGTTATTCATTTTGTTTGAAATTCTACTGAATAAGCTTACAGTATCAAACAGCTTTCTTTGTGAGATATTTAATTCTAAATGTTTAATTTTATGATTATGTAAAGGAGCCATCCAAGAATAGTTAACTCCTAGCACTATCCATGCCAAATGGGGAGAGGGGGTCAAATGTTCAATTATGTTGACTTACACTATAAACCCCACACTCTGTGTCAACTTCCAACAGGCTGGCTGTTTCAAGACATGGTTTCCACTCTATTCTTTTCTTAAAGACTTTCACAATTTCTTCTCTTCTAACCTCCCCAATCTGTTCTTTATGTCTGATATAATCCTTTAATAATTCTTATGATTCACTTATGCTTAGATTTTTTTAATTCTCCCACCTTTTCAAATTCTCTTACTACCTTTCCCCTCTCTTCTCAATCTTTTCCCTTCCCTCTGAATTCGCATAGTCCTGTCACCAGTGGGGAAGTCTTTGCTTCTTTGAAAGCTTTATTTTTTAAAAAAGAATTATTAATCCACCAGGACAGCAAAGCAGGTCTGTTTCCAATTACACAGCCATATTAAGTTCACAGCTGCTGTTGGAAGTCCCACATGAATAGTAGATTGTGGCCAGTTACATTTATGACCAACAATCTTCTCCAGCATTATAGGTGAGAACAACAACAACAAAAGTGGGGGGGAGAGAAAAACATCATGGTACCTTAAAGACTAACTTTTATAATTTTAATGTGAGTTTTTGTGGTCAGGTCTACTTCATCAGACATAAGAGAAGGATATTTCTTTTTTGGAAGCTGGAGGATTAGAGGAAGGAAATGGGGAGACCTTGGGAGCTCTACTGTCTAACACTCCTAAATGTCCCACCAAAATACAGCCAATAGGTCTGCTTCTATACCTACTGTTCCTCCCCAGAAGGCAGTCCCCACTCTTCAGTCAACAAGTTTTTGAAAAGTTTCAAGACTTGTTCTACCTTCTTTCTAATCCAGCCCTTTTCACCCAGCTAAGAAATCTGGCTATGTCAGATCACAGAATTACATCACTTAGTTTCTCAGTATACAATACAGCCATATTTAAAATTAGTGCTGGATTAAGTGATGAAGCTCTAGCACTACTTTTTTATCTCAGTTAACTTGCAAATCACCTGGTTTGTGACCATCAGAAAGTATGCACAGACTTCATTTGCAAGTCTGATTACTCAAACAAGCTGGAGGACAATTATGCTAATAGCAGGAAATACATATGCCACTTCCTGGCAATTAATACTGTGCACTGAGGTATTAGTGAACAAATATTTATTTATTTATTTATTTATTTATTTATTTATTTATTTATTTATTTATTTATTTATTTATTTATTTATTTATATGCCGCCCACACTACCCAAAGGTCTCTGGGCGGCTTACAGCATTTAAAATACAATAAAGATATGTAACAATTAAAATACAATTAAATAGTATATTTATAACCAACACGATGTGAATGGTCCTGGATTTATTTTTGTACTCGGGGTTATGCTACCATTACTCCAGCCTAAAATACTCCCCAGAAGATTGCTCTGCACTTTGAAAATGGAAACATTGTTTATTTTATTTATATCTGAAATCTGTACTGTGGCCTTTCCTGTGCCAATTAGCATTTCCAAAAGACTTTCCAAATATAAACCAGTAACAACAAATGATGCACATTGCAATATAAAACTACATTTATTGAAACTGGCAGTAACTTAGAATAATTTTTAAAAGTAACAATAATGTGAATCCACTTTCAGTCTGATAAGTCTCTTTTGAATGTATTTATAGTTACTTGAAGGATTACTTCAAGCTCACAGATCTGTCATTGTCTCAAAAGAAACGACAGCATTGTTCTTTGTGCATGAATCTGCCCGGGTTTTTCATGATCGCCTGGTTGATCCTGTAGAACAAGAGATTTTCTATCAATTTGTTGCCAGTGAGCTCAATAACTATTTTAAAGTAAGTTCTATGTACATATGCATGTGTGAGGATGGCCACATGATAAAGCTATTGTACTTTGTACAGTAGAATGAAATTTCTCCTTGCCCATAGCTATTAAAGGTTCAGAAAACCTGGTTCCTTTTTCTTTTGAACACCTCTCTCCCTCTCTCCCCCTCTCCCCCCTCTCTTTGTATGTGTGTGTGTGTGTGTGTATGTGTGAAAGAGAGAGAGAGAGAGAGATTTTGATCATTTGAGTAATCATTTGCTTGTTTACTTTGTGTAATATAGGATTATAGGATTGTGTGTGTTGAGTATTGTCACATCTGACTTATGCTGACTTTTATTTATTTATTTATTTATTTATTTATTTATTTATTTATTTATTTATTTATTTATTTATTTATTTATTTATTGGACTTATATACCGCCCCATAGCGCTACAAGCACTCTCCGGGCGGTTTACAATTTTAATTATACAGGCTACACATTGCCCCCCCAGCAAGCTGGGTACTCATTTTACCGACCTTGGAAGGATGGTATTTTCAAGTTGTATGAGATATTTACCAAGTTTTACCAGTGTCACCCTCCATTAAGTTTCCATGTCTAAGCAGGGATTTGTACCCTGGTCTCCTGACTCCTAATCTGTCAGTCTGTCCTTTACATCACATTGGTTATCCATTGTATAATTAACACATACAGTCAACCCTTGACTTATGAACATCCCTACATACAAACTTTTCAATTTACGAGCGGCTCCATTCGCAAAAATTGGCATTGACTTGCGAACGGAGCCTCAACCTACGAACGAGGTCGAGGCTCCATTCGCAAAAAGTGGCATTTTTGTGCGGAGTCGTTCATCACCTTTGGAGGTCTCAAAGGGCTTTCCCCTCGACATCGGAGGAAGCCCTTTGAGACCTCCAAAGGTAATTTTTTGAAATGTTGGAACGGATTAATTCTGTTCCCATGCATTTCAATGGGAAATGGTACTTCGACTTACGAACTTTTTGACGTACGAACACCGCTCCAAAATGAATGAAGTTCGTAAGTCGAGTTGTGATTAACACATCGTGCATAATATTATATGCACAGAAGCCTCTGTGCTGCAAGGTCGGAAGACCAGCAGTCGTAAGATCAAATCCACACGACGGAGTGAGCTCCTGTCGCTTGCTCCAGCTCCTGCCAACCTAGCAGTTTGAAAGCATGTAAAAATAGGTAGTAGATAAATAGGTACCACCATGGTGGGAAGTTAATGGCGTTTCGTGTCTAGTTGTGATGGCCACATGACCACGGAAACTATCTTCGGACAAACGCTGGCTCTATGGCTTGGAAATGAGGATGAGCATCGCCCCCTAGAGTTGGATACAACTGGACTAAATGTCAAGGGAAACCTTTACCTTTACCTTTGTAAAGTGCTAAATTAAATTTCCAACGAAACAACCAGAAATATACAAAACCAATTAAAAATCGCAGTACAGACACATATAAATCTAACAGCTAACAGCACTTTAGGATTATCAGCACACTTTATAAAATAGTATTTATAAAGTATGCTACCATTACTCCAGCCTAAAATACTCTTCATAGTCTTTATAAAGTAGTCAGGTTTTATTGCCTGTATTTATTAGACCTCTTCAATAAAATGAAATGTGTATGCACAAGAGAGAAGTGCCTTGTTGGTTGTCTTGTCTCAGTTCTATCATTCTCTGGGTTAGGGTTAGGGTTTTATATCCTGTTTTCTGTTTTTGACGCATAGGGGTCCGAGTTCTGCTGACCTACCATTGTCTTTCTTATGTATGTAGGTAGGTAGGTAGGTCGGTCGGTCGGTCGGTCGGTCGGTTGCTACCTACCTACCTACCTACCTACCTACCTACCTACCTACCTACCTACCTACCTACCTACCTACCTACCTACCTACCTACCTACAGTGGTGCCCTGCAAGATGATTGCCTTGCTGGATGAAAAATTTGCTAGACGAATGAGTCCGGTGATGGTTTTGGTGTCTCACAAGAAGATTTTTCCTATGGCCCTGTTTCGCAAGACAAAGCCCCAGGAGGCTTCTGAAAGCAGTGCTTTGCTGGGTGTGGGTGTGTGCGTGTGCTCTCCTCCACTCCCGCCCCCCTCCCTGCCTCACAGCTGATCGGCGCAGGGTGTCAGAGGCTTCTCCGGGCTTTCCCAGCAGGTAAACAGGCAGTGGAAACCCGGGGAAACCTCTGAAAGCGGTGCTTTGTCATGGGATGGGTGGGTGGCAGGGGCAGCCCACCACCCCATGTGCTCCCCTGCCCCCCCCCGCAGCAAAGCGCTGCTTTCAGAAGTCTCCCGGGGCTTATTCAGCAGTGGAAAAGCACCTGGGAGGCTTCTGAAAACGGCACTTTGCCATGGGGGTGCAGGAGGGTGCGGGGTGGTGGTGGTGGCGGGCCTGCCCCTGCCACCCACCCCTACCCACCCACCTTGCGACAAAGGTAGTGGCTACTACTGAGAAGGCCCAGTTCCTGGTTGTAGATTTCCAGGCCTCCCTTGTTTATTTATTTTATTTATTTATTCAATTTATATGCCGCCCACACTACCCAGAGGTCTCTGGGCGGCTTGTTGTAGCCACCACAGCATCAAAGCTTGGAAGCAATGTGTGGTATGGGTGGAGAATCTCAGGGAAAGGTGTTCAAACAAGTAACAAGGTCCCAAACTGTTAAGGGCCTTATTTGTCAACAACAATACAATACCTTGAGTTTAGTAAAGAAGCATATAGGCAAACAATGCAGGTAAGCCAGGACCAGGGAGAGATGTTCATATATTGAGATGCCCAAAACCACCCTAGCCGCCACATTTTGCACCTCTTGCAGCCTCTGCACTGCCCTCAATTTTTGCCCATGTAGAGGACATTGAATGTAGTCAATCTTTGAAATTACAAACACATGAACTAGTATTATCAGGGATTACCTGTCTGGGTAGGGCAGCAGGTTACACTATATCCCTTTTCTTATCCATTCATCCCCAGAAGCTTTATCTGTGAAATGTTAGAAGCTATGGAATCTTCTACAGATGCAAACAATCTAGTAGCTGTTTCCCTCTGAAGGTTCCTTCAGAATAGCTGGCTCCCTTAGATTATTGAAAATAGAATGATACAGAACAAGGAATATTGGATAAATTTTCTAGTAACTGTGTAGAAGATATCATTCTCTTTCTTACTAATAATGAAATTATTTTATAGATACCATGGTCAAAGGAACAATTGATGGAGGATCCCCCTACATTTGTGGATTTTCTGGATTTGAATACACCCATGGAAAAGAGAATCTATAGAAATGTTACTAGGCAAAAGCGTCTTCTTTTGACACTAGAAGAATCCTACATCAGAATGCAAGCAATTAAACCTGAGGTAACATAAAGAAGTGTGAATTATATTTTATGAAATAAAAGATTTTACTCCTGTTAAAAAGTATGCATGTGCTGCATAGATGCAGAGTGAACAATTAATAAGTTAGTGTGATGTAGTTGTTAGAATGTAAGGCTAGAAGTAGGGAGGCACAGATCTGGATCTTCATTCAACCATGAAGCAAAGTCAGTAATTTTAGGGTCCTTCGTGTTTCTAATCCTCACCTGTCTCTCCTTCATGAAGTAGTTGCAAAATAAAATAAAAATATGGCGGCAGGAGTAAATTGCCTTTAGCTCCTTGGAGTAAAAGTAAAATGGAGAGAATATAATAATAATAATAATAATAATAATAATAATAATAATAATAATAATAATAATAATAATAATAATAATAATAATAATAATAATAATAATAATAATAATAATAATAATAATAATTTATTATTTATTTAATTTATATGCCGCCCACTCTACCCTGAGGTCTCTGGGCAGCTTACAATAATTAAAATTCAATACAATAAAATGATTAAAATACAATAAAAATACAATTAAAATTGCCATCATCAGGACCCACAGTTGTTATTTCAATTAAAAGCCTTCTGGAACAGGAAGGTTTTGACCTGGCGCCGAAATGTCATCAACATCGGCGCCAGACGAATTTCAGTTGGGAGGGCGTTCCATAGTCTGGGGGCAGCTGCTGAGAAGGCCCTTTGTCTACAAGCCATCCCTCTTACCTCCTTGAGGGATGGCTCTTTCAAAAGGGCCCCCTGGCTAGATCTTAATTGCCGGGTAGGCTCATATGGAAGGAGGCGGTCCTTCAAGTATCCAGGGCCCAAGCCGTTTAGGGCTTTATATGTCAAAACAAGCACTTTGAATTGGGCCCGGGCAGCAACTGGTAACCAATGTAAATTGAACAGAATCGGCTTGATGTGATCTCTAGCGGCTCCACCACTCACCAGCCGCGCAGCTCGATTCTGGACCAGTTGCAGTCGCCGGACCGTCTTCAAAGGCAGCCCCACGTAGAGCGCTGCCTCTATACGAGATGTTACCAGTGCGTGTGTAACTGTCATGAGACTCCGCTCGTCCAGGTAGGGCCGTAGCTGATATAATTTCCGCAGCTGAAGGAAGGCGCCTCTGGCCACCGAGTCCACCTGGGCTTCCAGTGTTAGACTGGGGTCCAGGAGCACCCCCAGGCTGCGGACCCTGTCCCTTAGGGGGAGTGTAACCCCATTCAGGGCAGGGAAATGGCCCTCCAACCTGTCCGGCGAAGCACCCACTAACAGCACTTCCGTCTTGTCTGGATTGAGTTTCAATTTATTAACCCTCATCCAGTCCATTATCAGGTCCAGACACGAGTTCAGCACAGAAACCGCCTCACCTGGATTGGTGGAAAACGAGAGGTAGAGCTGAGTGTCGTCAGCATATTGCTGACTTCTCAGCCCAAACCTCCTGATGACCTATGTTGGCTTCTTCCATCTTGTCTTTTTGACAACAGATGAAGACCATACTTTTTAGGCAGTCTTTTAACAGCTTTTAATTGGTGCTGCATGTGATTATATATTTAAAAAGAATTAAGGTGTTTTAATGGTATTAATTAATTATTTTTTCCTCCAAGCTTCACTGTATTCTGCTGTTCTGCTACTGGATGTTGAGAATTGGATACTACATAAAACTGGAGATCTGGAATACTGATTTCTGTTTCATTGTTTCCTAGCAATAAAATATTAATATTTCTCATTATAATAACATAGGCCTGAAAAATAGGACAATTTATCGCCTGATGTGTGCTGTAAGTGAGAGGACAGTGACCTCATTCTGCTTGCCACTTCCCTCCTTTCTGCTCCTAGGAGCATAACCTTTTATACGTCTTTCAATTCCACTTCCTGTTCTGGAGCTTGGCTTCCCAATCAAGTGAAAGGAGAATGGTGTGTGAAATCGTAACAATGGTCACAGTGGTGGGAGAGACTATTATTTATTCTATTTTGAGAGCAAATACTTAACCACTTCTCTCTCACTCACCTGTCTCCCCTGCCTTGCCTGCTAAAGCTGTTCCTTCACGCTAATATTCCCATTCTTTAAACTAGTAAGTACCAATGAAAAGGGTCTTGCATCCAATGCCATGTTTACATTTGCATTAGGTCTGTGTGAGTGCAGTTAATGTGTCCACTGTGTTGAGTTTGGAAATAGGCTGATTGGCTAAAAAATTACAAGACTACCTTTTTCTGTTATGACCTTCTGCTGCTAAGGTAAGAGATGCTTCAACCACAGTGAAGTTCATAGGGTAAGAAGGAGTAAAAAGAATACCACTACCTTCTGCAATAAATTATTGCTCCTTTTAGAAAGATGTCCCACTCCCCTATGTTGGTTTTCAGTTTTATAAACTGAAGAATGAGCACAGCATTGTTAGCACATGTGTTACTGATCTCTGTTGTCCAGAAAAGAAATCTCTTCTAGATTTATGGTTAGAGATGGGGGCACAGGCTTGATGAACACACAACTTCCAGACCCCACCAGACCACTTACCACATGGTGCGCATGGCAAGTGTAATCTTCTGTACCTCAAATGTGGCTGTAGCTGCTTGCCCAGCTGCTCTGTGATTGAGCAGGGAGACTCATCCTTCTGCCCCCTTGCCAGAGT
Source organism: Pogona vitticeps (assembly GCF_051106095.1). Lineage (NCBI taxonomy): Eukaryota > Metazoa > Chordata > Lepidosauria > Squamata > Agamidae > Pogona > Pogona vitticeps. Next base: position 37,037,716 of record NC_135783.1, read on the forward strand.
GTCTGGGCCAGCAGGGAGGTGGGCCTGTGGCAGCCAAACTACTGTCTTGATTGGGGTGCAGAAGATTATGCTGGCCACGCACACCGTGCGCTGTGTGTGTGGGTGTCTGTGAGTGGGTGTTAATCAAGCCAGCCACCTGTGCCAACAGGCTTCAAATTCGTATATCAATATGAAGCGCCATCTCTATTTATGATCATTCCCAACTAAGGATATGCCATTTGTGTGGTTTTGTGGGGGGGGGGACTATAAATTCCAGAATTCTCCATTTTAGGAGTCCCACCTGACAGACAGACACACACTAGGGAGAAGAGTCCAAGCTGTAAGGGTTTGTGACCAGGCTTCTTGTTAAAAAAGAAAGCTATTTTTAACAGGAAACTAGGCAGAGCTAGGCCTAGCTGTCTGTCAGGTAGGAGAATTTTGGGAGTTTTAGTAATGGAAAGAAAGGAACAGAATGGCATATTCCTATTCCCATCACTTTCTCTCTTCATTCAGTGCAAAAAATTCTATGTACTGTTGTGACCTTTTGATAGTTATAGAATACTATCTGAAAGTATTCTAAACCCTTTAGTGTTATAAAAAACAATTTGAAATGTGTGTTTCTAGAGTACTTCCATCGTATTTTTCAAGGAAGTTATACAACATATAACAAGGGCTGCAAGAATTTTTCGACAGGAAGGTGGTCACATGACACAAGTAAGAGAATTTGTATTTTAAAATGTTGATATAATGATGTATAGCATTCAAGTGGCAGTAATTTACATTAAAAACTAGCATATTTCAACTAAATAAAAACTTGGTTTAAACCTTTTGTACTATGTTTTAAATTATTTTTGTTTCATCTGTATCTTTCTTTCATGAAACATAAATAATTAAATTATATAATACAAATGTAATTATTTGCCTTATTCATCAACTCATTTCATTACATTACGCTACAGTCCTGTATACAAACATGTCAGCAAGTTCCTTTGAATCGAGTGTGACTTGGCATTTTGGGTGTGCATGTGTTGTCCAAATTCAACATATAACCTGCGTTCCTCAGTATAAAGCAAAACACTAGAGATCTATTAGAGGCGACCCAGCTAGGACAACTGGAAGAACAACTGAATGAATTTGAACATAATTATCCTCTAAAATGTTCCACTAGACTTGAATAAAATGTAGACTTCCATTCATACTTATTTTCAAGCCTTATAGTTTATAAATATTTTATTTAAAGGATTATACTTCTGCTGTCTCAATTATGGTTAATATTTTTCTTCAGATTGGTCTAGATGGCAACGGGAAAGTAACCTGTGCCTCCTTAGCCTGTTGCTTATCTGAATGCAGCCTCTACAGGTTATCTGTTACCTCCAGTTATAGTTCTGTAAATTTTAGAGAAGACCTTAAAAATGTCTACAAGCAAACAGGTCTGGAAGGCAAGAGGACTGTTTTTCTCATCTCAGATTCTGACATAATTCAAGTAAGCATTTCTGCTGTGGAACATTTCTGTGTGTGTCAAGTTAATTGCATACTAGTTAAATTGTCCTTCTCAATCTGTGGGAAGGAGCCATCCAGGAACGGGTTAATATCATCACTGTGCAGGGAAGGTAGGGGACTGAAGACTGGAGAGTTTTATCATAGCCAACCTTGTCAACTCCTCCCATTGTTGTTTCTCCTGCCCTGCCAATAATAGGCTTCTTTCCTTGCATGCTCTTCTCCATTTGGCTTTTCCAAACTTCTTAATCTGTCTCTCTGCCTCTGTGAGTGAGTGAGTGAGTGAGTGAGTGAGTGAGTGAGTGAGTGAGTGAGTGAGTGAGAGAGAGAGAGAGAGAGAGAGAGAGAGAGAGAGAGAGAGAGAGAGAGAGTGTGTTCCCTCGAATTTTCTCTTCTTCATCCTCCTCCTTTCTTGCTATTGGACATGGTTCCCATGGAGAGATATTTCAACAAGGCTACCAAAATGATCAGTCTTTCAGAAAAGCTTCCAAAGCCCCCAGTTCTAAAGCATGTTCAGGCTGTTCAGGATGGCTGCCCTCCTTTCATTCTTTACCAGGAGCCATTCAGAAGCATGAGTTTCTTAATTGCCAGTCACCGCTGCTGCCTCCTTTTCACAGTGGGCACTGCCTAGAAGCTTCGTTTGCATGCATCTAAGGCTGTGGCTTACTTTCCATGAGGTTCCATCCTGGTCTGCAGAGAAAAAATCATCGAGACCCTCCCAAGGATCGTCACTTCTTAGAGCATAGACATATAACACACTCACTAACTCAACTCACTTCTTCATGCTTCTTACATTTTCTAGCTCCTTTTTTATCTTTTCTGTGCGGTGCTGTGGAAAGAGCACTGGTATATACTAAAATAGACAGGCATGATAAAGCTGTTCAGTGTCCAGTCCGCCTTTCCTTTGTGATATAACATTTGACCCATTCCTGGATGTCTCCTTCTCTGTAGATCAGAATGGACTTTCACTGAGGTTAAGGCAATACCCAATCCATTCCATAAGCCAAATATATCCATATGATCCCCAGATTACCTTAGTTTCAATGAATGTTTGACTGGCTGTGCCAGCTGTTCTGTCAGCATTTTGGATAGTCTGTCTTCTTGGGAGGCAGAGTTTCCTGTCATGTTGTGTCAGATGAGATTCAGTTGTTGATACTCAAGGCAGCTGAGAAGGCCCAATGGGCTGCTGACCATCTGCAGACCACATTAGGTCTACGGGTAAGAACCCCACCACCACAAGGTTATATATGTTTCAAAAGCCCCATTATTATAACAAACCATTGTAAAAATAATAGGCTATTGGAACCCGCTAAGAAACAGTAAATGGCAAGATCAGGAGTTTTCAATTACAATTCTCTCATTTTTCAAAGCTCATGTATTACAAATAAACAATTAAATCTGTACTGTCAAGTTAATTCTGACATATGGTGACCTTTTTCAGGGTTTCCTAAGTATATAGTACTCTGAAGTGGTTTGCCATGTTCTTCTGCTGATGCTCTAGGACTGTGCTGCATGCCAAGTGCTCATGGTTTAGAATTTTTCTTGGGAGGCATAAGGCATACAGGAGAATTATCTCCTGACCTAAGTATTCTAACTCACTAAGCTATCCAGCCAGATATTCCTGGAGCATAGATTTCATGCTTCTCTGAAGAAACAATGTGGCTTTTATTGCCCTTAACTGGCAGAAAGATCACGGGTAAAATGCCCTGTAATTCTTTTTTCTTTTCCTCTTTTTTAAACTTTGGGATAAAAGCACTAATATCCAAGCTTCTTTCTGCAATTCTAGACTTTTATTGTGCAGTTCCATTTTCTTCATGGGATTAAAGAGAGACTAACTCTTCCATTTTCCATTTTCCCAACACTATCTCTGTCTTTTGTTGTATAAAATATGAATTGTAGAGGGAAAGATGAAGTAATAGCACATTACCTTTTGAACCTTCACTTTGGAAGGACCTTATTTCTTAGTTGCATGTTATAGTGGAAACACTATCAAATGAATGAAAACAGAATACATTTCCACAGCAAAATGTAAATGTAATTTTTCTGTGACAGAAGCATTTCCTCAAGAAACCCGTCTGGATTATTTATCATTTGTGATATCATTTATTATTATTTTTATTTGTTTATCTTATTATTTAATGTTCACTTGCACTACATCATGCTTCAAATTTTTACACATGTTTTTCTGGGTTATAATTGGACATGTAAAATAAAAGCTGTACTTATATCCTGATGACGAGTTATAAAGCAAAAACTGGCTAATTTCTTAAATACAGGTGAAGATAAATTTATGTTGGAATGAACAGGCAGTCATCATATGCTTTTAATGACATGATTATATCAACTGTGTCATTAACTGTCTAGTTCAGTTCCTAGAAGATACAGAAAGCTTTTTGTATTTGTATAGGCATATTTTAAATAATAGACCACATTGGGTTTGGAAAATACAATGGCTACAGTCCAGCATGAAACAAAACAAAAATAAGCTTTTTTTTGGCTATAATCATGTTTCTTCGTATTGCACGTGGCAATATGATCTTCATTCTTGAAAACTAAGCATCTTTATGGAGATTACTAACGCATAGCATTTCTCTTAGGAATCGTTTTTGGAAGACCTAAGCTGTGTTCTGAAATCAGGACAGGTGCCCAACTTATTTGAAAAGGATGAGTTGGATAACATTATTGTAACCCTTACATCTGTTGCTGAAAAGGCTAAACATTCCAACCAAATAGAAGATACTTACTCCTTGTTCTTACAGGTAGAATTTTAAATGTGTCATCTTGTTGTGACTAATTTGTTATGAACTTTGGCAACAGAATCGTGTTTCATTGTGTTTCATATCTATATTGGGTGGGAACCATGTGGGCCTCCAGATTTTGTTGGATTGTAGTTCCCATCAGCCCTAATCAACATAGCCAGTGGCAAGTAATGATGGAATTTGCAGCAATATTGGTGTGGTACACATTCCCCATAAATGATCTACATAAAACTGCAGTTTGAAAGAATGCTGTAGATTGTCAACTAGAAATAAGAAATGGTGGCAAGCATGTTGTAGATGTAAATTAAGAGGAGCTGGAGCAGTTGATCTAGTAGGTAGCTCTTCAAAAAGTAGGATTTATATATTTTAAATATTACAAAAACTTAAATGCTCCATCTCAGTATTGATATAATATGCTAGAACAGTGGTTCTTAACGTGGGCAATAATGCCCCCCAGGGGGCGATTTCATTTTTCAGGGGGGCAATAGAATGAAAAGGGGTGGTGTGGGGGCTCTGGAGCAGAAGGGGGGCCCTGGAGCAAGCCAAACCTGTTAAGATGGCTGCAGCCTTTTTACAGTGTACATGAATATATATTTTCCTCCAATCTTAATTTAGTTTCAGAGTTTTTGTCTTGAAATTTTTAGTTCCTGCATTGTGGTTTGTTTTTATGCCCTTTTTATATTTCTTTTTGCGTCTTAAAATTCGCTTGCAACTAAATCATTAAATGTTTTGGGGGCATTTCATTTTCTTAGAATTGAATTTTGTTTTCAGGGGTCATTGGATTTAAGTGTAATAAATAAATAAATAAATAAATAAATAAATAAATAAATAAATAAATAAATAAATAAATAAATAAATAAATAAATAAATAAATAAGAAAGATATCATCACCGCGGGGAGGGGGGCGGTGATAACTTCCTCAATGGCTCAAGGGGGCATTTCTTTCAAAAAGGTTAAAAACCACTGTGCTAGAATACTGCTGCGTGCTATTAAGGCGAATTGCTAAATTTTACTTCAAAGTAGTATCTCATTAGATCTTCCACACTTTCACCACTGTTTGATTTAGTATAATCTAAGCAAGTTTATTCATAAAGTCCCATTGATTTCAGTAGATTTCCTTAGTATGCATAGGGTTGTAATCTTAAGGAATGACAATGCAAATTTAAACAGCATTTGAAAATTGACATATATTATGAATGTAATTTTCTCATGTACTGTAGGATAGTGGACCCTCATGTAAGCAAATAGTCTTGCCTGGTTCTTTATCAAGTTACATCAACTTGCAGTCTCAGTGCTTCCACAACAACAAGCATTTAGAATGCTAACTATATGGTACTGAAAGACAGGATCTGTATTTTTTAGCAAATGGGACATACTCACCTATTGCAAAATAAAGGTGCAGTCAGACAGACATTTGTCCCACAGTTTGGTCCAGGTTGGGAACAGGTTGATTAATGCCTTTCCTCAGCAACCACATGCCATATGTACAGTTGCAAACCCATCCACACCTGATCAATTCCTACCTGCAACTTTTGGGGTCCATGTGAGGGGCTACTTTTTTTTGTATGGAAAGGATTTTTCTGTTTTGGTTTGGTTCTATCATGTGTGATCACTATGATCAAACCAAGGTGGCTATTTGTCTGTTCACTGACACTGCACAATGTTCTTGTAAAATGGAAAGCTTCCTTTTCACTCACCTGAGAAGGGAAAGGAAGTTAAGTATCAGTTAAGCACTGATGTGCTGTGTCAGTTAGGAACAATTAAAGAAAAATGGAAAACTTAATCTCTCTTCCCCTCTGCAGGTAAGCAGAAAGGAACCTTCCCATTATTACTCGACATAATTAAGCAGTTTATGCAAAGCACAGAGAAGGAGAAGCACCGAGAAGATTTTATATCAAAATCTTAAAAATCCTGCCCGTCTCCTCCTCAACAGGGTCTCTTAAAATGTGGTGTGTTCGAACCTTGCATATGGATGCAAATATTGAACCAAATGGCATACTGCACTTTGAAGCTACTCTGTTTAGCATGCCCTAGACTGATCCAGACCTTGATGATTCAGTTTTGTGATAGATAGATAGATAGATAGATAGATAGATAGATAGATAGATAGATAGATAGATAGATAGATAGATAGATAGATAGATAGATAGATAGATAGATAGATAGATAGATAGATAGATAGATAGATAGATAGATAGATAGAATCAATGAATGAAACAGCATTTCTACAGCCAAGTGGCATTCCAGCCAATCAGAACACTACTCAAAGAGCAAGCATTACACATACAGTAAGTAACCTATTTTTATGTATTGCCATTCAAGTTACTATTCCGTCCACACACGTTTCATTCCCCCCCCCCCATTGTTTTAACAGTGTTTCCTGGCACTCATCCAACTTATCACAGGCAGTTAAAACTCCGGTAATTTACCATGCATACCAACACACAGCTGTGTGCAAAATATATACAATGAGAAATTACTACCCCTACCACCTAAACACTCTCCATCTATAAAGTTCCACACAGTTGCTCTATGCAGGCATAGATTCATAGATGTGAATGTGCAGATGACTACTTGAGGAACAAACATTACATGTAAGCAGCCTGTTTTTATAAATTGTCTACTGCGGTGATTTCCAGTTTTGGGTCTCCAGATGTCCTTGGACTACAGCTCCCAGAAATCCTGGCCAGCACAGCTAATGGTGAAGACTTCTGGGAGTTTTAATCCAAGAATGTCTGGTAATACAGGGTTGGGAACCATTGGTCTGTTCAAGTGAAACACCCATGTTACCACTCAAGTTACTAATTTTTTCTTAGCCACAATCCAGATGTGGTTTCAATAATTGGAGGGCACTGGGTTTTTTGTTGTTGCTTTCTAGCATACATTCCATGGATAAATAAATAAAATGATCTTATCTATACTGTAAATGGATAATATAACTGTAATAAATGACTGTGGATAGTGTGATTTTCATGCCATATTACCTTTTTATTTCAGAGAGTGCATTGCAATCTGCATATTGTTCTCACATTAAGTCCTGCGGGAATTATCTTCCGCCAGTGTTGCCGGACATATCCTGCTATTGTTAATTGCTGTACAGTTGACTGGTATGAAAACTGGCCTGAAGGAGCCCTTTGCCATGTTGCAAAAAGTTACTTTAGCAACAATGATCTGTTTGGAAATGAGGTAGGGTACTTGTTCATTGTTTATGTTAGTGAAGCAAACTATAACATGTTACAGTTGTCTCATTCATTTTCTCAATGACATCCCATTCAAAAATTCAAACTTTACATTCATTGGTATCATCTACTTTTCAAACTCTGAGTATAAGTTAAATCCCGTGAGATCTTCAGGTAGAGCAAAGAGATAAAATAATTGATCTTTCCTTCCCTTTGTAATTCCCTGAATTGTCAGAGATATGTAAATATTTAGGTCTAATTTAGTGCACTATTTATTTATTTATTTATTTATTTATTTATTTATTTATTTATTTATTTATTTATTTATTTATTTATACCCCGCCTATCTAGTCATTTCGACCACTCTAGGCGGCTAGTCCTACCAAGAAGCAAACTTGATACATCTATCTGCAATGAACCTTTGTATTCTAAATTCCCTTTAGTACTAAAACAAGATATTGGCTCATGCCTTGATGAAGCCATAAAAGCTAGCAGATTGTATTATAGATATATTTTGTAGTGATCAAATAAAGTTTTTGCCTATTGAGCATTGTAGAAAATAATGCGAATCTGATCATCTAAATCCCAGAGCCTTTCTCATATTTTTTGTCAATGCAATTTTTTGAACATTTGCCATTGTTAATACTCATGAAGACTAAGCATTTTCATGGGTTAGCATTGTTCAGGCATGAAAAGGTTTGAGAACATCTTTAAGTATTTTCTGAAAGCTCCAACCCATACAAATTTGTCTTTTTCACATTATAAAAAAAACTCACCACATCAAAATTATTAATGTTTTTTAAAAAAATAAATAAAATAATCAAAAGGGCATGTCCACATGGATAGGAATACCTGTGGAAGACACAGGAATTCCTCCAGTCCAAACAATGCAGAATTTTAAATTGCAGGCTGTATATGGCATGCAGGTCTCTCTTACATTTGTCTACATAGAGGGACATTTACAGATGAGCAGTTGCAGGTAAATGCAACCAACCATGTACAGTGGTGCCTCCACTTATGAACTTAATGCATCCCAGAAGATGTTCGCAAGTTGAAAAGTTCTTAAGTCGAATCAGCATTTCCCATTGAAATGCATTGAAACTCGATTAATCTGTTCCAGCTGTGTTTTGTTTGTATATAGAGGCACCGGTTGTAAGTCGAAACATTAGTTCCCATAGGAACTAATGTAAAACTGGTTAATCTGTCCTCTACCACTAGGGGAGAATTTTTTTAAAAAAACCTAAGATTACTTAGGTTTAAAAAGGGGCAGGAAAGGAGTGATGGAGGGAACAGTGGGGGAAAAAGGAAAGAAAGAAGGTCATCACTGCGGCACACAGACCACTCAGACAAAGGTTTGTGCTTTTAAGGACAAAAAGAGAGAAGACAGAGAGAGAGAAGACAATTGAGGGGGGGGAGTTTGGAGTTTAAAACACATTTTAAACCCACACATGCTAAACCCACACACTTTAAACCCACACATTTTACACCAACACATTTTAAATCAAACCAAGTGTAGTGTTCACCCTTATCATGTTAAGTATTTATGAATATTCATGTTTCAGGCTAATGTTGCTGAGAGGTTGAGCCGAGAGATATGTAATAAAGAGGCGGAGTCAGAGAGCAGTCAGTTAGTCAGTCAGTCAGAGAGTCAGAGTAAGGGCGAGTGAGAGAGTGGAAAAGGAGATAGAGTGTGGTATTTGGGAGATCTGTGGTGATTAGAGTGAAAAGTGAGTAAGAACTGAAATGACAAATAGAAAGTTGAGATTGATGATAATAGAAGTTACCTATGATTAATATTCTGATATCTGCAATCAATAAAAATGTTTTATTTAAAAGACAGTGAAGTTTGGAGCTGCATCTTCATCCTTCCTTAATTAAAGTTGATTTAGTGATCAACTGGTGGCAGCTGGGTGAAAAGGAGTATTAGTTTGGCTTCATGTGCTCTGTGTTTGGAGCGTCAACCAGGGGCACGAGGGGCAAATGCCACAGTTGGTGTCCAGTGGCGGGATACGAAGGAATCCAGTGAAGCCTGAGTTTGGATACAAAGAAATCCAGTCAGGCCTGAGTTTATAAAGAATTTCTCTTGAGTCAAGGGTACCTCTTAGACAGAGGTCTGTGGCAAAGAAGTTTGGTTCCTCACTAGAACTTTTGGGAAAAGCTTAGGGGTGGGGGCTTCCGAACCCAGATCTGGGGGGTCTAAGATAGGGAACGACTCTGAGAGAAAATGTCTGTGTTTTACCTCAAGATTTGAAGACCCAGTGGGCTAGCATACAGCTCAAGGCTCTAAGAGTTTTGAGACCGCTTTTGGAAAAAGCAGAAGCCAGGGGTCAGAGCAGATCTGAGGGAAGAGAAGAAAAAGCCTTTGCTTAAAATAGAATTCATTTCAGTGACTGGAACTAAAAGAAGGAAGACAGTAGAAACACACTCTAGAATAAGTAACTGAGATAAATTTGCCCCCCAAAGGAACTAAAAGACCAGTAACAGTGGAAACTGAGTCTTAAGAGGCACAAAGTTTAGCACCTCAGGAAATGGAAGGAAATGGAGACCCTTTAAATCCAGGAGAACAGTTAGAGACTGAGGAAAATACCTCAGAAAGATCAGGTGTCCTAAGCTCCCTAGATTTTCAAAAATGGAAGTTACAACAGGAATTCAATCTTAGATATTTAGAAATTAGGGAAAAAGCCAGAGCTGCAGAAAAAGCTCAGGACCTACAGCTCAAAGCTGAGAAAGTGGCCAGACAGATGGCATCTGAGCATTAGGGGCAAATACCACACCAAGCAACTTTTAAACAAAACACATTTTAAACCAACCCAAGCACCTTTTAAACCCACCCACCAACCTTTAAAACAAAAGAGAGGTTCAGCATACCACAGTACACAAACCCTAGGAGCCACAGAATCCAGCAACCATTATTCCAGCAAACAAACCCCCTCAGCATTGGGGGGGAGCATAGAGAGAGAGAGAGAGAGAGAAGACAATGGGCGGTAGAGACTTGAGTCTAAACTCCATTTTAGAGCACACCAGCCAGCGCAGACCCTAGCAAAAAAAATTCTGATTTTAAAACCAAAGGACTAAACTCCTTTTTAGAGCAAACCAGCCAGCACAGACCCTTGCAGAAAGGGTCTGCAAGACCCATCAGAGCACAGAAACATAACCCCCCCACGTAGTCCAAATCCAAAAATCACATTTTTTAAAAAAGCCAAAAAAATACAGTACATACAGTATAGTACCAGGCAGTACCAGGCAGTCTGAAGTCTCTCTAACCACTGGGGTGAGCAAGGTAGACAAGTAGCCTCTTCGCTGGCCAATGATTAACTGAAAGTTCAAATTTCCTGCTTTCCCCTCCTTCCCTGTGGTTTTTTTCCTCTTCGTAAGTCGAAGCTCCATTCGCAAGTTGAAGCAAAATTTTGTTTGTAAGTCAAAATATTCATAGGTAGAGGCATTCGTAAGTTGAGGCACCACTGTATTATCATTTCCATATTGATGGAGATTTAGGTAAACATAATAAACAAAATGCTTCAATTACATAGCCAACAACTATAGCAAACAAAATCAGATCAAAATGGCGATAAGCATATATGTTCAGTGCGTAAATATAATCTTTTCATTATTATGTTTCTCTATAGAATTTCAGAAATCTGCTTGTTCACATGTGTGTTAATATCCACAAAGATGTATCTATCATTATTGAGAAGTTTTTGAAAGAAACTAAAAGACACTACTACATCACTCCCAAAAGCTACTTACAATTCATAAGTACTTTTTCAACTATACTTCAGTCAACAAAAGAGAAAACTTTGAAAGACAGGTAGGAAAAATGGCATATGTAATGTGTTATACAGTAATGTACAAACTATTATAGTGTACCATAGCTTCATGAAAGTATTAATATTTTAATCAATTGTGCAGCATTAGAGATTTCTGTAAAAAACATGCCTTTTTATTTCCAATATTAGGCATTTAAATACATTTCTATTTAATCATTAGCAGTGAAAGTGAATCATACCTCTGATACAGTGGTCCAACACCCATTGCATAAGTGCAATCTTAGCATATGGAGTCAAAATCACTGGAGATGATGGATTCTTATATCACTTGCTGGAAACTTCTAGGATAAATTTGGTAGCAAGCCAAAGAACAGAACTAATGCTGAGCCCAGTGTTTACCACTGCCTTGTTCTGAAAGAACCTCATGTTATTTGAAGTTTTGATATTTGGTTTTCCATTTCCCAAAATACTATATACATTATTGAGCTGTAGCAAAAACCGTAGGCCCAGGTTTATTAATATATATTACTAATTATCAATGATAGCTGTGTAATACATGCCATTGGTTAGGTTTACCAATGGCATTTACTAATTTAATCGCTATTAAATTAGGTTTCATTTTTTTAAAATTTCAGAACTTCTTATCATTCTGGTCTGACCAAAATCCTAGAAGCAACCTCACACATTGCGGACATGCAAGACGAGTTACTTGTCCTTGGCCCTCAAATAGAGAAAAAAGCACAGGTACCAACACATTAAATTAAAATATCTTAGATTTTTTTTCAAAATGTTACCTTTCTTCTATCATGTCTCAGATTATCATTTATTCATGTATTTAAACATTTATAGCACTCCCTATATATCACAGAGTCTCAAGGCTAGTTCCAAAACTGTATAAAACAATTTTAGAACATAAGATATTTAAAATTATTTAAAATCAAACATCACAAAATTAAAACATTTATACAATAAAAGCATTAAAAGCATTGCATTAAGACCTATGCAGGCCATAATCCTCAGCCCACAAAGGCTCTAACAAATAAGTACATCTTGACTTGGCGCTGAAATGATGCCATCTAAGGTGAGATTACTGTATTCATCAGTTGGGGTGCTATGAGGGAAAAAGTCCTCCCTGTGTCTCTATATAATGAAGTATTTTCAATGGTGGGACATAGAGCAGGGCCTTCCCAACAGATCTTAGCAATCAGGGAGGTTTATGTAGGGAGAGGTGGTGCTTCAAATATCCAGGTCCCAAGCAGTTTAGGGCTTTATAAGTCATTGTAAACACCTTGCACTCAGACCAGAAGTGTATTGGCAGCCAGTGAACATCCTTCAGAACTGCTGTTCATATGGATTCTGAAGGATATTCCTTTTAGCAGTTCCTGTGGCACCTGCTGAATCATCTGTGTTATCTTCAAGGGTAGCCACATTTAGAGTGCATTGCAGATGTCTAAACGGGAAGTTACTGAGGCATTATTGTGACCAGGTTAGAACACAAAAGCAGCATTTTATATGGATGTATGTAGGGTGCTGCTAACACAGTAATACATTATTAATTGCAAATAATCATTTGGAAACATGATCTTTTTGGTATCACTTTCCGCTTTATCTACATATCCACTAGAAGAGTTAAATTAGTTGGTGTAAAAACAAAGAAACAAAACAACCCTACTCTGGAGAGTTTCTCTCCAGAATAGGTTTCAGGGCTGCAGAAGGGGAGAGAATCTTCCTGATTCTGATGGAAATAGTGGAGTCAAGCAGAGATACAACATGCAGTTCTGTCCTAAAACTATACTGGAGGTCTTGAGAGTCACATACCTTCAACTGCATTATCCTTCTGAGAAGACAGTTGAGTTTAGGGATCGAGGCATCATATTTTGGTGTTCCAGTCCTTCCATGATGGCCAATCCCAGATGGTATAGCTTGGGAATGTTGTGTCCACCCCTTGAGACCTCTGTTTTAGGGTCAACCATCTTCCCAATGCTTTTTAACTCATTTATTTATTCATTTAAAAAATTTTTACCCCTCCTTTCTCTTTAAAAGGACCCAAGACTCCTTAAAAGGACCCAAAATCTACATGAATCTGCTGAGAGAAGTTACACACAAATTTGGTGTTTGATTTCACCAGTATGCTGATGACATGCAGTTCTAGTTCTCCTTTTCTTTGACTGCAGATGATACTGTACAAGTCCTTGAGCACTGCCTATCTTTGATAATGGACTGGATGAGGGCCATAAACTAATACTGATTCCAGATAAGATGGAAATTCATTGTTAGGAGGAGTACTGGGGACTTTAGAAAGAAACTCTCCTGTCCTTGATGGGACTACACTCCCCCCACCCCCCACAAAGGTTCAGGTGCACAATTTAGTGGTATTCTTGGGCCCAGCATTCTCTATGGAAGGTCAAATACCTGCTGTGACCAAGAGTGCCTTCTATCAACTTCAATTGAATGCCCTGTTGCACACCTACCTGGATATGAAATGCCTAACAACAGAGGTCCACTTACTAGTAATCTCAAAAACAGACTACTGTAATGGTCTCTGCATATGCCGTCCTTGAAAACAGTACAGAAACTTCAGCAGCTCCAAAATACGGTGACCAGACAGATTACCAGGACTAGTAAAATTCATCATATATCCCCCGACTTGGCATGTCTTCATTGGCTCCCAGCTAATTTCTGTGCTCAATTGAAGGAGTTGGTTATGACCTACAGTATAAAGCCCTCAACAGTTTGGGATTTCAATACTTGTTGGAACAACTCTCCCAGAAATCAGGTATCCATCCCAGTTGCTCCGCTGCATCCATGTTATTAAAACTTGCAACACTGAGGGAGGCCAAAAAGGTGAATACAATGAATCATACATTTTTGATTGTGGCCCCTGGTTTCTAGAATAAAATATCATCAGAGATATGCCAGGATCCTTCCCTCCTTAGAAAGCTGCACCCGCTGCCCTCTTGTCTCCCGTCCCCGGTGCCCTCTGCCTCCTGTCCACAGGAGGCGGAGGGCACCGGGAACAGGAGACATGAGGGCAGCAGGGGCTGCTTTGAATTTCCCGCCCTTTCCCCCTGCCTTTCATAGGTCAAATCTCCAGCCGCAAGTTGAACTAAAATTTTGCCGCCGGAGCTTTTTGTACTTCGAGATTTCCGTAAGTAGGGACCTTCATACGTCGAGGATCCACTGTAGAGACTGTTAAAGCTGCTCTTAATAATCTTTGAGATGCTGTTAATAACAATGTTTTAAAAAACAGGTCTAGATTTTAATCAGGCTATTCATGTTTGTGTTTATAATTAATGTCAGCTGTATTGCCATATTGTTTTTTATTATTATTTTTTTTATTGTGGAGTATTGAGAGTTTATAAGTTTTAGCCTTGTGTAAACTGGCCAGCGTGGTGCTTTCATTAATAGGGCAGTATAGAAATCAAATAAATAAATAAATATTGATCACATGGTACAAAATTTGATTATAGAATTTATTCACACAAAACATGGTATTGATAATGAAGATAATAAAAAAATTAAACTCATAGAAGATAGATCAGTTAATTTTGATTGAAAGACAGTATGCATTTGATTACCAGGAGATGGCTGACTGTGTCTGACATGCTTACACATTTTCCAGGAATACAGAGCTAACCATTACTGGATACAGCTTGCTGGAATACAGTAAATGGATCTTTGGTTCTTTCCAGAAGGCCAAGTCTTATATTCTTATTGTGATTATAATGTTTACAATCCCATAAATAATGGGAGCCCAAAAATCCACAACAACCAATTTATTTATTAGTTTGGAAGACATCCATTTTGCTTCTAAAATCTGAATTTCAGAAGAAAAATATATGTCTGTTTTCCCCAGGAAATAGAGGAACTTGTAGAAAAGCTTCACAAAGATGCATTGGTAGTGGAACAAGTTCGAACTATTGTTAAAGAGGATGAAGAAATCATGGCTGCAGAAACACGCATTGTGGAAGAATATGCCAAGGTACAGCATATTTTGTTTGTTTTTCCACTTGTTTTCTAATATGTGTCTCTTCAGCTTCTAGACAAACACCACAAACGTGAGAATACCAAGCAAATGTCAGATGTTCTGTTAGATAAGGAGACTGATGAAAAACTTCTTTAAATTTACTAGTATGACTGTTGGAACAAAGAAATTCCTGATTTCATGTCGAATTATCATCTCTTTCTGCAGCTTCTGTGCATTTTGTGATGTGTGCAGATGGTTTGTGATAAACATTCTAACCATTATAGCATATTCTCCACAGCACCACTGAAATAAAACATTTTCTACATAGTACAGAAAGCAATGTTCTATAGCTGTTCTTACTTTTTAAATTATTATTATGTAGCAAGCAACAGAGGAACTCAATGCTGTACTGCCATCTTTGGAAAAAGCCCTTAATGCTCTTGATGCACTTGACAAAAACCACATTGCAGAAATTAGGTAAGGATATTCCTGCTTATTAGAATTTGGTCATGATTTTAATTTAGATCAGTCTACATTTCTCAGATAATGCCCAATCAAATAACGCAACAAATCAATATTTTCTCTTTATAACCACTTGGCTATAGTAGCAATAAATAGAATGCTCCATTCCAAATCCCCATTTCTGCTCATTTTTATTTATTGTGAGTTCTGTTTTGTTTGCTCTGAGGTAATATTTCAGGCTGGAGAATAGTTCCTCTTCTGGTAAATAGAAGGAAAATTTTAGAAAGGCTTCTGTACTAACTTGGTTTTGGTCCCGACTAGCACACCTTTTATGTTAATTTAAGAGATTATTAATTTTATAACAATATACAGAAGTATGCTTTTAAATCAGGAGCCAGATTTCATCACTGCTGCATCAAGAATATAAGCAAACAATTTTAATGTCTGGTCAGCAATTTTTGCCTAAGGATATCTAAACAAGGACGTGTCTTGGGAAGAAAGAAAGGAAGTGCTGGGTGTAGGTTAAGTTGTATTGTTTCAGGCCCAGTCAATTGTGTGCTGTCTAATCTGTGGTGAGAAGCAGGTGAGCTGCTAAAAATCCCCCAAGAACTAGTAATCAGTGTCTGTGAGGCTGACTCACTGTCATGTTCCCAGATGTATGGCTGCCTGTTCTCTATTATGCATATTAGAGTTCCTTGATTAAATAAAAAGAGAATTAAGAAAATGGGTAAAATACTGTTGGTTTAGCTTCACCTGTGGGAGGCTGATAATATTAGCAGAGGGCAAGTTTCAGTAATTAAAAAATTTCTACTTCTGTCCCATGGCTTTTCCCACTCCAGATTTAGATGTGTTTCCCCTGTTTGAACTGAAGTACAGAATCCAGCATGTAATCTTTAGAGGCACCGGAATTGCCAGTCTATTATCCTTTTGTTTTTAAATAGCAAAACTTTATTTTAGACAATCACATTACAAACAAATAATGCAATTAACTATTCATTTTACTTACTAAATATTTTAACATTCTATAAACCAACTATTTTCACCATTTAACAAATTTACACTAAATCTTGAATCCCCATTCCATCCTAGAAAGTTACTGACCAAAAATCTGTGAAAGCTAGATCATTTCCTAAATCACAGGAATTGCCAGTCTATTATCCAACATAAACCTGGATAATCAAGCCCTAATCTCCTGGGAGAAAGTTTGTCAGTTTTCTGGTGACAAGGATCTTGAATTTTATAGATGCTGTACAAATGTTGCACCATTCACTTTTCTTTTGTTTCACACAGAGTGTATACCCGTCCTCCTCCACTTGTTCTAACTGTTATGAATGCTGTATGTGTCCTTCTCCAAAAGAAGCCTAACTGGGCAACAGCAAAATTACTGCTTGCAGACCCTGGATTCCTTAAAAAGTTGGTTACTCTTGACAAAGATAATCTACCAGAAAAGGTAAATGAGGGGTAGAGTTGTCGGGCCAGTAGACCACATGATTTCATAAGTTTCTATTCTAATTTTCCCCCACCTCCCAATTAGGAAAAAGAATTTCTTCATATTTTAGGGTTTTTTTATTTAAAAAAATAGTTAATTTCTAAGGAATGTGTTTGTGTGGATGAGATTTCTGTCATGTATTGTTTCATTAGAACAATCTGTGATCTTGCTTTGTTTAAAAATGGCTGGATGCTTACTGGTATTCACATATAATTTGCATAATTCGTTGTGGCTGTTTGCAGCTAAAAGACAAGGTGCTAAGGGTACATCTTGATTATACAATCAGGGACATGATCAGCTGCATGACTAAGATGCACCCCAGCATCTCATTAGTTACCCACAATTAGCTGCATCAAGTTTTGCAAATGTAACACAAAACACCTATAGGATACTGGCCAGTATTTTAAAAGTATATTGTTTATGTCGTGCAACAACTACACAGACATCTCAAATTCCCCCCAAGGAGTCATTCTTGCCTGAACATGCACAAGAGTTTTTGCATTCCTGCAACAATCTAATATAAATTACTGTACATGTCTTTCACATATTCTGGAAAATAAATGATACCTTCATCCTTCATCTCTGAAGAGTCTTTCAGTACAGATTTAGAATGTTACAATTCTTTCTTAATCATGATTCTCAGAGAATAACATAACTCCTTGTAGAAATGCTGGTCTTGATTTCAAGCACTCTGTCATCAGTCAAATGTAAAGTTGCTTGTTATGTATATAAATTAGGCATGTGTTTTCCTTACGTTATGTCTGTAAATAAGAGTTCTTCCTTGTGGTCTCTGAGAATGCATGCTACAGGGTGTATTCTTTGGTGAAGAAATCTCAAACAATATAACAGCAGCACTACGCAACTCACAACCTACTGTCCCAACAACTCTTGATATGCTATCAGTGCTTTTGCTTCATCTCTTCCATCATAACCTCTCTTTGTCCACTCTCAAATTTTACATATCTGCCATAAGTTCACACCAACAGTGAGACTCCAGTGCTGCCATACTATTCCGTCACCCTATTCTCAAGCAATTCCTCAAAGGTCTCACAAACATTTGACCATCATGACCATCACTTCCCCCACAATGGTCACTAAGTACAGTGGTGCCTCAACTTACAAACGTGGCGACTTAGGACCATTTCGAGTTGCGACCTGCTCCGGCCACAAAATTTTGCTTCAACTTGCCGCTGAAGCTTTGAGTTGGGACCGGAAAAAGGCAGGGAAAAAAGGCGGGGAATTTAAATTTGCTAACTGTTGGTCAGTGAAGAGGCTGCTTCTTTGTAGCTCTTTCGGCTCAACGGTTGGAGAGTATGCGATCGGAGGAGACTTGGGACTGCCTGGAAAGGTAGGTTGCTGCTTTCTGCTTTTAAAAAACTGTTCTGGATGGGTTTTGCAGGGTGGGTTTGGGTTGAGGGGGTTATGTTTCTGTGCTGTGTTGTTGAGGGGTTTTTTGGTCCTTTTTTTTTTTTGCAGCCCCAGCGCTTTCCAATGGGGCTTACTCTGTTGTTTATTTTTGATTTTTTTGTTGTTTTTAAGTCCCAGCGCCTTCGGGTCTTGCTCTGCTGTTTATTTATTTATTTTTTATTTTTAATTTTTTGCAGCCCCAGCGCCTTCCAATGCAGCTTGCTCCGTTGTTTATTTTTGGTTTTTTGTTTGTTTGTTTGTTTTAAAGCCCCAGTGCCTTCAGGGCTTGCTCCTTTTTTTTTTCCCCCCCCCTTTTTTCTGCCAGCCTCGTGGCTTCCGATACAGCTTGCTCCATTGTTTATTTTTGGGTTTGGTTTTTTTTTTTAAACCCCAGTGCATTTGAAGTTTGCTCTGTTGTTTATTTTTTTGTTTTTGTTTTTTGCAGACCCAGCACCTTCTGATGGTGCTTGCTCCATTGTTTATTTTTGTTTTTTGTTTTTAAATGCCCCAACGCCTTTGGGGCTTGCTCTGTTGTTTATTTTGGGGTGTTCCTATGGGGCTTGCAGTGTTTTATTTTTATTTTATTTTGGGGGGTATTTTTTTCCTTCTGGAATGGATTAATCGCGTTCCAATGCATTTCAATGGGATGGTGCTTCGACTTACAACCATTTTGAGTTACATTCTTCTTCTGGAACAGATTACGGTCTTAAGTCAAGACACCACTGTACTGTCCTACAATGCCTCACTCTACCTCCCTTTGAGCCATTGGCGATGACTTCTGAGAGACTACTCTCCCTCAAAACCATATTTCTCATTTCCATTACCTCAGCCCGTTGGGTTAGCAAGCTCGCCACACTCCACATCAACCTTCCTTCCCTCCAGTTTCATTCTCAGAAGTTTACTCTCTATCCAGATGTCTTCTCCTTACCTAAAGTTGTCCCCGATTTTAACATCAAACAACTTATAGTTCTACCTACCTTCTTTCCATTGCTGTCTACCAACCTAGAACATTCTTTACTTTCCCTTGATGTTTATTGGGCTTTGGCATTCTGTCTTTAGGACTTCCTCCTTCCACAAATCTAAAAGACTGTTTGTCACTCCCCATCAGCTCAATAGAAGATCCCCTATATCATCACAAACTGTTTTCCTCTGGATTGTGAAAACAATAAATCTCGCTTACTACCTTATTGACAAGACTTTACCATCCTTTGTCACAGGGCATTCCACTAGAGCTGTTGCAACTTCCACAGCCCTTTTGAAAGGTGTTGGCATTCCAGATATTTGCAAAGCTGCTACAAGGTCTACTCCATCTATGTTTGCCACTTACTACTGCCTTGAAGTCAGAACCAAGGCCAATGTAGCTTTTGGTAAAGCTGCTTTGTCATCAGTACTTCCATGACATCCCTCTTCCGGAAAGCAAGCTTGCTAATCACCCTATAGTGTGCATTCACAGAGATGACAAAGAAGAAAGAGAGGTTACTTAACTATAACTCTGGTTCTTTGAGTGGTCGTCTGTGAATTCACACCTGTCCTCCTCTCTGTACATCATGTCTGTCTCCTTTTTGTACAGTGGCGGACTGTTCTTAGGAACTGAGGCAATTGCTAGGACAGGGTGGACCACGTGTACTGGGAGGGCGGTCCTGGCGAATGCATGCAAACCTCTGCGCAAGTGCAGAATAAACCCTATTGTGTGAATTCACAGATAACCACTCCAAGAACCAGAGTTACAGGTAAGTAACCTCTCTCATCCTACAAATGGTCTCCTCCAAGAGACTGGACAGATCAATTGATTCCTGGTTTACTACAGACTACATTCTATTTTACTTTGAAGAACCAAACATAGAATTGTAAATGAAAGCAGCATGTTCAAAACACTGCCTCAGAATTTTCAATATTACCAATAAAATTTCTAGCAGAAGAGCTCCTTAACTGACCAGTAAAGTTTATGATTGTTTTAGTAACAGGTCTGTGTTCATTTTAGGTATTTGTGCAGTTGAAAAAATACATTAAATCACCTGACTTCAGCCCTGTGAAAGTTGGACTTGTTTCTGTTGCCTGCTGCTCTATGTGTCAATGGATTTTAGCTCTAGATCACTACCATATTGTAAAAAAGGTATAGTTAGATTTTCCATATCTGATGAATTTAAGAACATTTATTTTTAAAGCAACACATTACAACAGTGGTCCTCAACCTTTTCAGAACCGTGGACCGGTTCAGGGGGTAGGGTCTGTGCATGGGGGGCAGGGGCACACCACACACTTGCAGGTGGGTGTGGCACACTCAAGAACATGCACGGGTGAGCTCGCGGATGGGCTTGGTACACTCATGTGCATGGGCATGGCATGTTTGTGTGTGAGTGGGGCATGCATGTGTGCACACAGCACGCCCACCAGTGAATGCACCATGCCCATCCTCAAAGATGGCTGCTCACCTGTGCATGTACGTGAGTCCACCATGCATGTGTGCAGGAGATCTGTCTCTGCGGCCCGGTCCTGCGAAGCCCACAGACCAGTGCCAAGCTGCGGACCAGGGTTGGGGGCCCCTGCATTACATGTTGGAAGGTGTTCGAAATACTTTTCAAATGTGTGCTTAGTTTTAAACAAAATTTGTGCAGATTTTAAAAAATAGAAACACTGTAATTCCATGGGGCATTCATTTACTAATTATATAGGGCATAATCTATCCCCCTCCTGCATATGGAAATGTTTACAGAAATACACAATTCAATTCATGAAGAAGAGGATAGACTAGTGTGGGAATCTCTTGCCCATATGCATGGAAGCTCTTGAGCCTTAAAGATGGGGAGGGGGCTGGATTGATTTCATAGCATTTTAATTATATACTCAGCAAAGGTCTTTGAGAGTTTGTTTGTGGGGGGAGTTGTTTTTTGTTTTTTGATTGGCTATGTTAACTGTTCAGAACAAAATTGTAGATTATCAAATGCTTAAGTTTTGAAAGCATTCAGGTAAATCCTGATGTAATGTAGCTTAAATTATTAAACAACTAATTTAATTCCATGCCAAATGACCACAAGAAAGAAGGCTTTTCGTGATTTTTTTAATTGACATCTTTGCCCTTGCAGGAACATCCCCTTTAGCAAAATAAAAACAAAAAACAAAACCCCAAATTAAAAAAACAAACAAAACAAAACCCCACACTATCAAATGCTCATCTGTTCTCAGTTCCAGCAGGGCTGTTCTGTCAACATTGATGGAAAGCTTTTTCTTTTCCCTTTTCTCCATCCCTTCCCCCTTTTGTTTCATGCCTTTTTGATAGCACATTTTCAGACAAGGGGGGGGGGTTGGGTTGTTTTTTAGGGGTTTTTTTCTTATTTGATTGTTTGGTTGTTAACTGGTCCAAGAGCTATTTTTGTTAAACACAAAAAAATGCTACAAAAGATATGTTTAAAGTGCAGCACTCATACTGGGTTTCTAAATCAAAGTAAAGCATGCTGCTTATATACCACCCCATAGCGCTTTAAGTACCCTCTGAGCAGTTTATAATTTAATTATGCAGGCTACACTTTGCTGCAACCCCCAAGGGGATCACAAAGTATTTTCTGGCCATGGTTACAGATCACCTTATATGTGTTATTGTTGTTGTTTAATTGTTAAGTCGTGACCCCATGGACCAAAGCACACCAGGCCCTCCTGTCTTCCATTGCCTCCCGGAGTTTGGTCAAATTTATGCTGGTAGCTTTGATGACGTTGTCCAGCCATCTCGTCCTTTGTTGTCCCCTTCTCCTTTGTGTTATACCCCTTGTTAAATCAGTTCTTCCTTGACCCTTCAGAGCGGGATATTACGTTAATATGTATGTGTACATATGAGAAACAGGCCCTTTGGGAGAGAAAGAAGCATCTACTTTTTTGAGAACAGATCTCTTTATCCTATTATGCAAATATGGCAAGGGGGTTGCAGGTTACTTGGCTATTGTAAAAGGGGGTCATGATTCAAAAAAGATTAGGAACCACTGATCTATATGCATGTTACATATGTGTCTATGTATTTATTTTTGACATTTTTATTTTATTTTCCTCTAAGTCATTTCACCTCGTTTGTGTTGAGTTGTAATTATATGTTTTGATGTAGTTTGTAGAACCAAAACAAGCAAAGGTAGCAGAAGCAGAAGAGCTACTAAAACGTGCATATGAAAAACTGGCTGAAAAACAACGGAGCTTAGCTTTGGTAAAATAATTCTAATTGTCATCTGCACCAGTACTTATATTATTTGTCAAATAATATACACTTCACATCCACCTGTTATCTAGGATTTATTTATTATAATTGTATCTATATTATTTGTTATTCAACAACTAATAATATAGTTATTATTATAATCTTATAATGTAGTTATAATATAGTTTTTGAATAACAAATAATAAAGATATTTGTTATTTAACAGCAAAGTCCTCAATTAGTGAGGTCTGCTTTATTATCTACAATAAAATATCCTCTCAATTTTTTCTTCTACTTATCTGAGTTATCCCTTTAGATGAAAATAGAAACAATCTGGGAAATGTGTGTGTGTTTCTGTTGAAGAAAAAATAATGCTGTGTAGTACAGAGAGTGAGACAACAAAAAACAAGCAATTGTGATTTTTTCTTTTTTTTTTCTTCCTTACTTTTGAGCTCATTTTGCTAACACTTTGGTGAAACTGCAAATAAAGAGAATATTCTGTTTAATTTTCTTTGTAGTTTCTGTACAAGCTGCTCATACCAGTTCTACACTTGTACAGTGCAATATTTGAACTTTTTAGAGCTAAGCAAAATAAGCTTATGGGAAGTCTTATTCTTCAGAACATTCTTCAAGAGATGTGGCTTCTGCTTTCGTGTTCATTTCTTTTTTCGATGCTGTGGTCAACACATTTTGGTGCTAATCCTGGCTTTGAAGCTTGTTTTACAAACAGTTCCTTCAAAAACATACAACTGCATCAGTTTGGGCTGCCAGATTCAAAGCTTAAACAGAAGCATGAGGAATCTCTAGACCTACTGTAGAAGATATGCTCAGATCTCATTTTCTTCTGAGCAAGTTCAGAATATGCAAGTTACAAATTGCAGATGCCTAGTTACTAATAGTCATTTTCCTCAATAATAAAACGATGATTACGTTACATTGTGGTTGCACATTAATGAGGAATAGCCAATCCTCCATTTTGTCGCTTCTTCATGCAAAGGAGTGGTGTGAAGAATTGGTAGAACTTTCTAGAACATTCAGGCTTTCTGTCAATGTCTGGGGATTGCTGGCGGGAAGAGTGTTGTAACAAAACAAAATGGGAGTACCACCTGCAGTTTAGTTTTTTGAGTGAAGAACAAGGCCAGGTTGGCGCCTTCCCAGGTGATGTGCTAATTGGAAAATGACTTCAGCTGTGTGAAAGGAGGGAGGGGGAATGTTCTTGTCCTCATGAACATTCAATGAAACTCAGAACCTGATTGGCAGATCATTTCAAAAGGTCCAGAATGTGGTGTTTAAGATATTTAAAGGGGTACATAAGTTATTTTTTGTTGGTCTAGGTACTGTATCTCTTAGGTCGGAGACACTGCTCAATTATTGTCCTGTAATGCTATGTTGAAAGAGATGCACTCTGTGCATCCTCCAAAAACTTTGCTGATGTTATGTTAATGTGTAGATATTAGGTACTTAGCTAGCTTTTTTATTTTCTGGTGTGTTTCTCACTCTGTTCACTGTAACAGAAGCTATTGGGGAGCAAAGAAATAGAACAGTAACTAATTACTAATTAGATTTTGCTTCTGTGCTATAAGCCACTAATGGGGTAAAGTGTCATTTGATATCAATTTACTACTGCAAGCTCATTGGTACTTCATGACTGTCCATATCTGTATACTGTTGGTGTTTGATTGGAAAACCTGTCCATACTTTACCAGTGTGGATGGGGTTTTTTAAATCAGCTTGCATTCTGATTTAAAGCTTTTTGTATAGCCTTCAAGGCAGGCTTACCACCAAACTGCTAGAAAGTTCTAAACATTGCTTTGTATACATGTAACTGCACAGGTGGTTACTGATGAGTGGTTGCAGGTAAGCAATATATCTCTGCTCAGACTGATTGAAGAAATGCAGAGCTCCCATAATATGATAATATTGAAATATATGGTCCAGCACTTATGTGGGTATATTCTAGAAGCTAATCTATGGTTTCTAAGGAAGGAACTACTTCTCACAGGGGTGAAAAGGTACCATTTCCCCCATGCTGGCCACCTTGTATTGGCTGCCCATTTGTTTCCATGTTGATTTCAGAGTTCTTACATATAAAGCCCTAAACGGTTTAGGACCTTGATATCTGGCAGAGTGCCTTCTCCCACCCAGTTCTGCCAGAGTCACTCATTCCAGCCAGGCCGGGCAGCTGAGGGACCTAATGCCGAGGGAGGTTCCGGGGGGAAAGAACGAGGAGCAGGGCCCTCTCAGCGGTGGCCCCTCGCCTTTGGAACAATTTGCCAGTAGAAATCTGCCTGGCTCCCTCTCTAGGTGTTTTCAGGAACAGACTTAAAACCTGGCTATTTGGTCAGGCTTTCTCTCCTGCCATATCTTAATATGTCTTAATGGCAACCTTGGATCTATAATATATAATATATGTTTTTTGTTTTATTGTTTTTAAATTTGTAAACCGCCCAGAGTAGACCTTTGGTTTAGATGGGCGGGATAGAAATCCAATAAATAAATAAATAAAATAAATTTCCTCTCTTTTTTTTTTACAAATTTGAAATGTCTGACTTTTCAGATTGAACAACATCAGCAAAATTTAGAATCAATGTATGAAGAAAATATTGCTGAGCAAGAAATGCTAGCTGCTCGAAAAGATCAGACAACTCACCGCTTAAACTGTGCATCTGTTTTAAGTACAGCTCTGAAAGATGAAATGGTATTTGCTTTTTCACTCTTCTGTAATACATGAGTTTAATTACAGTAGGACGTCCTTATCTGCAGGATCAATATCCAGTGATTCACTTATCCATGGTCTAAAAATATTAAAAATATTAAAAGAAAAATCCTCAAAATATATATTTTTAATAATTTCATTACAAGTCCTGGCCACTAAAGGGAACCAGAGATCATGCTGTGTAGAGTGTTCTCTATTATAATAGTATTCATCTAGGTTTTTCAGCACCACGGGGAGCTTGGAACCGATCCCACACGGATGTGGAGAGTCCTACTGTTCAATTGTGCTTCTTTTCAAAGACTTGCTGGGTTGCATTTTCTGGGGAGAATCTCATATAATACAATTTATCTTCCTCTAGCATTAAGCTATTTTTAAAAACATTTTATTATTTTTGATACATACATACAGAACAAACAAAAACCTACAAGACAATCAAGAACACACAAGACCAACAAAACATATAAGCAGGGAGGTATTTCCATTACCAACTTGTCCATTATATAATTTCTGACTACAGCAGATCTTATGCCTTATTCCCATACTACATCGTAGTATATCTGTGTATATCTACACATGTTATATTTCATATACCTATTTGTATATCTAATTAAGCGTCTAACATCCTAAATTTATAATAAATTTTATGAATTCTCTCACCTTCATTTCCATCTATCCAATTCTCATCATAAACATTTCTCATTTCCTCTTTAAGATTACTTATCCACCAATAAAATCCACACTGGCCAGTTCATTCATCAAAAATCTCCATTCTTATAGACAAAAACATACTACATGTCTAATCTTGTCAACATAGTCAGTATTGTAAACAAAAGCATCCAATATTATTATTATTCATCATCATTTCTGAAGTTCATACATTACATGTGCTTGTCTAGCATTAAGTTTCATATCTGGCCAAATTTGCTCATATTATTTTAGTCATTTTTTATATGTTAATATATATATCTCAAACCAATGATTTCTATTATTTATTCAGCAAGTAACTTTCTCCCTTTTCATTTTTGCTTATCAGCTCCAGTGTTATCAATCCAGCATTGGCCTCTTGCCTCATTTTTTTTGCCGGTTTTCAAATGCCATCTATAATATCTCTTTAAGACATTTTCTATCCGGTTTACTAATTTCATCCCAATATAGTCAGTGCCTTGGTTTTGGAGCAACATAGATCTGTCCAATCTCTGATCGTAAATTTCTGCCCCCCAAATTTGCCCATTTCTCCCCCTTTACATTCTTTCCTGTCGGAACAGTCTCAATATGCTTTCCCCCTTCTTTCCAACCTCTCCTTTCGTCCTTTTTGAGATTCTTGTCCAACTTTCTCAGAAAACCAGTCTCTCTCTCTCTCTCTCTCTGGCAACAGCAGTTGTTGAGTGTTCAATGGTTTGTTTATACTGCTTTGAAACAGTCTCTCTCCCTCTCGCTCCTCTCTCTGACAATAGTAGTTGTTCATTAAATTCAGTGGTTTGTTTAAGCTGTTTGTCTTCACTCTCTATCTTTTCATGCAGTCCAAGAAGTGTCATCTTAAATTCTGTTCTCACTTCTAAAAACTGAGCCTTGAAATCATTGATTATGTCCAATTGGAATTCTTGAAGAAATCTCTTAAAGTAAATCTCCATTGTGGGTTCCTATAATGAGTCTCCCCCTCCATCCATGGCCACAATAGTCAGCAGGTTAATTAGTTAGATTTCCCTCATGATTTGTTAGCTAGTCCGCACTTAAAGTCTTGCAAAGGAGACTCTAATCATAACTCCAGCCGTGCCAAGGATGTTATTTGATTTATAATCCATTTTGTAGCTCAATGCAGAGTCACATAGATTACATTATGCAGAGTTATTTAAAGTTCTTAAGTCCTGAATTTATGAAAAGCCAGTTCTCTGGGAGGAAGGGTTAAGAGAGAGAGAAAAGTTGGTTTCGTTTTCTGAGTTCTGTCAGTTGTGATGCAGTAAGAAAAACTCCAATGTTACAAAGTTATGCTGCTTGAGATCTTCCTCCTTATCTGCTTCCAAAAGAACACATTTGATCTTTTACCTGCTGTAGCTTAGCAGCAGATCATTAACCTCTGTTCCTGCAGTCAGATAATAAATCTTTATACCTCACCCTCTCCAGGCAGCTAACTCACCATCATGGTGACTTCACGAGACAGTTGCATGTGGGAAGGTAAACTCTTCCAAAAGACAGACCGCCATCTGAAATTCAGCATTTCCAAAGCCTCACTTGCTGCAAGTCCACTCTCCTGTGGAAAACTTGCCCCCCTTCTCCTGGAGAGTCTACTGACTTGGAGTAAGCCCAGGGGAATCCAGAGCCCTGGAATTTCCCCTGTTCTCACTGCCCGTCGCTCCACACCCCTCGCATTAAACTATTTTTCATACACAAATGAACTTTCCAATAGGATAGCTGTTTTAGGGTACAACTACATGTGGGAAAAAATTTAGTAAATGCTGGAGGTTTGAGGATGGTTTGATTCACATATTTTCCTGTTGAGCACACAATGCAATGTGAAATGTGAAACAGGCTAGAGTACCTCCCCACCCATAATTTTCCCCTCTTATTCTGGGGCTTCTACTATTTAAACATTTTGCATCAGTTCAGGCATGTGATCACTAAAGCCACATCTCTCTTCTACAGCTTTTTTGACTTGCATATAATCACTTTCATCTTAGTCTCCCAAAAATGTCATGTTCCCTAGTTTCTTTCCATTATTTTGCTGTCACTAACCTTGCTCTCAGGCATAAAAAAACTGTAAGATCTGTGTGGCAAAGGGGATCATTAATTCCTGTATAAAAATATGGCTCAAGGGACAGCTTAATCATTTATTCAGTTATTAAGTCTATTTTTCCCACCATGTGTTTTCAAAAGCATATCATCTTGGGGCATTGTCCCAACATTGACAGACCTCCCTTGTGTCAACTGAAACTACCATATTTTTCCATTTATAAGAGCCCCCACTTTTCTAACCCCAAATTAAGAAAGCCTAGCTTTGAGTATTCAGCCTCTGGGCTCAGAACATCGGACATTTTGCGTCCCCTTTGAATATGAGCCTACAGGCTCCACCTCCAACAAGGTGTGTTCCAGTTGGTTTGTACAACATCAGCTGATGTCAATTCCATAAGGCTTGTGATTGGAGGAAGCTAAGTCTCCTGACTGTAAGAAGCTAAGCCTCATGACTGAAAGAAGCCTGTTTACAGAAGCAAGGTATGTCGTTTTGTTCTCTCCCCAGCTATCTCAGCTTACTTCTGTAAAAGACGCTTCCTCAGCTTTTACTTCAGTAAAAAACGCCTGCTCAATTTTTAGTGTAATGATTTTAGGAAAAAGTAGTGTCTTATACACAGAAAATACAGCAATTTAAATGTTGTGTATTCCAAATCCCCTTTCCCTTTCCTTCACTAATATGATATGCCAGATCATAACTTTAACTCATCAGCAAGTTTACAGTGCAACACTTCTGGAATACCAAGTGCTAGATGGAAGTCCATGATCTTCAATAGAGTAGTCTGATCTTCATAGTCAACATACTCAAGGAAGGGTCAGATGTGACTGGGCTCAGCTCTCAGGTGTCTTTGTAATATATAGTTCTTTTCTATATAAAGTCTGATTATGATGGGAGTTTTGGTATAACATTATTTGAAGAACAGTTTTTAACTACTGGAATTCCTAGTAATAACATTGGGATTCAAGGCTTTTACCTATTTTAATTTATTTTATTATGCATTTAAATGCTGCCTTTCTACCAAGATAAGCAGTGAGGTTTAAAATACTGGAACAAATAAAAGTTAGAAAAATAGTTTTCAGGCCAGTTGAAAGCCCTTTTGGATCTGATAGCATCAGCTGCTACCTTGGGCTTTAGCTCTAATGATGTCACACAGGTATTAAGCAGACCTAGATAAGGGGCTGCTCTGACAGTTTCCTCAGGTCTGTTGAGGAGCCAAAGGTGTGAACTTCCTGGCCTTGATCTTCCTGCCTAATGTTGTGAATAATACAGGTTTTAAATGAGCTAAGGTGTCTAATATTTAAGTTTATGATATCTAGTTGTAAACATTTTTTCAATATATCCTAGGAACGCTGGAAAGAATCTGTTAATAATTTTGATCAAAGACTGCATGGAATCGTGGGGGATGCCCTTGTTTCAGCAGCGTGCATTGTCTACAGTGGAGTATTATCTGCAGGGTATCGTCAACAGCTGGTTGATGAGTGTTTGAAACTCTGCAATGAAAACAATATCCCAGTGTCATCAAATTACTCGCTAGTAAACTGCATGACAGAAAAAAATGAGGTAGTATGTGTGACCAGCCCAGGCTTGTCACTTTTTAAAATAGCTTTTCATTAAAAAGTTTGACATCAGTCATTAACTACACCAGACTCATTAATTAAAGACTGAAATATGTTATTTTCTTTGTAATAAGAAACAACAACTTGGGAAACAGATATAAGCTCAGTACTTCTTCTGCACTTACAACGCAACAGCTCAACAACACATTCTCCTTCTTCAGTTACTCTTTTTCAACTCCTTCCATTCCAACCCTCCTCCTTCAGACCCTCCCAGATAGGCTGGCCACATGCATCACCCAGCCAAACATCTTGCTTCCCTGTTACCAAGCAGATTGGACAGGGTTCCCATCACAGTATGCATAAGGAAAAATGAGCAAGCAATAAAGGTGTTCCCCATTAATTTAATGTAATTTAATTTAAAGAACCTGATTATTTGTCCTACATGCTACAGCTTCTATAGCTAACAAATTAGCACATCACTTGGATAAAGAACCACTGGTATTATTTCTGGAATTTCCTAGAGAGATTATACTCTGCATTTTTGTGTGATTGCCTGTTATAACTGCAATAATTTAAGGAATAAAATTTAAATTCATATTTTACAGGTGCGCGAGTGGCAAAATGCAGGATTGCCACTTGATCAGTATTCCACAGAAAATGCTATACATGTTAAGTATGGACTACGGTGGCCTCTACTAATCGATCCAGAAAGACAAGCTCACAAATGGATATGCCAAATAGCAAGTGGCAAACTGCGACAAATTTATGCTACAGATACTAATTACTTGAGAAAACTTGAAAATTCTATGCGTATTGGTGAATCAGTCCTGCTGCAGGTAACTCACCTTCCACCCATGGCTGGTCACTGGAGTGACAAGTGAACATTGTCTTCATGGTCTTTGTGCATTGCACATAAGGATTCCATGGCTGTGTATAATTTCTTATTCAGAACAGGCACGTTGATCCTGTCATAGTATTTATGCTGCTGGATAAGGTTCATGTGTCCCTGGTCCTCTTAAACTATTGTAGTGGCTGCTGGAAAAAATACAGCCACTCTCTACTTAAGTAGCAAGCTATTAGTGGGAATTGATAGACAAATAGATATGCAAGTAGGCTTGGGCATCTTGGCTTCTCTTGTCTCTTCCTAAGTGACCAGAGGCATTTTATCACTCAAATGAGTGAGTCTTCTCTTCCTTTTTGTTTGGGGGAAGGGGAAAAAATAAGGCAAAATCCTGAGTTATACTCATAAGCTAGATGACATCATATGGATGAAATAATTATATATGTACATTAACTGAAAGTTTCCTATTCCCCCCCCCCTTTAGACTGAGGCTCCTTAGGTGCCCAGTTTGACCTGGGGGGAGACTTTAGGAGCCTTCAGATGGGAGGAAGCCTTCATTAGCCAAAAATCACCACCAAGGTTAGAACCACTGACAGAAGTCTGGTGGCAATTTTTAAATATTAAAGGCTCCACCACACACACGCACACCATCCTGAGGCTCCCGAAGATTTCCTCAAGGCAAAATGGAGCCATGGAACTTGAAAGGGGGGAGGGGTTAGGAAGCTTTCCATTAATTTAAAATAAAAATTGACACCAGATGATGATACAGCTTGTGCAATATGCTAGTTATCAGTAATAGGATTTTGCCCATTGCAACATTTTAATTATTAATAGATTTATTTCAGTGTGTACTTTAATGGATCACATCCACTTTTTTAGACACATTTTCACTTCCTTAGGTTTTACTGACGAAATAGATTTGATCCATGAATGTTAACACAGAAATAAATCTCTTACTTTTTAAAGTACCACAATATTTTGCCTTTCTGTCCCTCCACTCCCCCCATTTCCTATTTAATTTTGCCAACATGTGAAGGCAGACTACCACCGTGTGGTTACTTCTTTACAAATTAGTACTTTTCTACCAGCATTACTACTAATTCATACAGTGGTGACATCATTAGGATTATTCTCTGTTATCTTCATTTTCTGAATAGGTTGTGTTGAGTTGGGCTATTTATCCTTTGATTCCCCCCTTTCTTCCCATTGTTTTGATGAATATTGTTCTTCATCTTTGTAGTGTAAACAAGTGTATATTGTGTACTTGTTTAAAAGTGGAGATTTTTGCTATTGCTGCAGGAAATCAATCAGTTACAACAAAAGTAACATTTTAAAGAAGGTGCATAGATCATGCAGTCTGTATTTTAAAGAAAATTATCTTTCCTAGAGGCTTTCCATGTACCTTATTTACAAGAAATAGGTGGGTTTGGTACTACTGTCATAGCTGCACTGAGCAGTGGCTTCGGGTGTATTTCCTGATAGTTTCCGGGAAGTCTACTGTGATCCCCTAGCTCCTGGAAATTGTCCAGCTCTGTGCTAAAGATTTGTAATGGCTGCCTAGTTCAATGTTGTATTGTATTAATGGTGATTGTTTGTATTTTGCATCTTCTTCAGTTCTTTACCTTAACTAATGTGTGGAAGAAGTTACTGTTATATTTGGTGTCAATAGCACACTGGAGCAAGAAACATGAGGCCTGAACAGCACAGGAAAGTTGTTTGTTCAGTAAAGAGTACAGATATATACTGAGATGGGAAGAGTCATTTTTTGATACAGTACTCAGAATCCTATTGCCAGTGCTAATGTAGGATGCTGGATCATAAAGCTGTTGAATTTGATTTTTCCTCTTTTTTTTCTTAACAGTTGCCAGAATGGCCTGTATTTAGGATTTTGGAGGTACTGTCCACTTTAACTGTACTATTGACTGTGGTTTTATACTTTTTAGGATCTTACTGAAAAATTGGATTCAAGTATGAAGCCAATCTTAAAAAAAGAAATCTTTAACAAAGGAGGACAAGATTTCATTAGAATAGGAGACACAAACTTTGAGTACAACCAAAACTTTAGGTAATAACCCCTATTAGTTTTATTTAATCTTGTGTGTAACCTAGAAAAAGAAAAAAAAGTTGTATATTAATTATATCTGCTTTGAGTATGTCAAAGATTTCTCCTGGAAATGTATTTGCAGTAGTAGAATGTAGAAGAATTCATAATAGAGCTGTCATATAGGAAGGAGACAGGAAGGACCAGGACATTATGTTCCTTTACAAAGCTCCGTATCATGCCAATTCCTGAATGAAAGGCTTGACTTCTAAATTAAAGAATAACTTGAGGAGAATAGCGGAGTCAAAACACAAATCCTAAACTAAAGACACCACTGGGAGCCTTGAATAAGTCCATGATTGATTATTGTAATACTTTAGGGGAGTTGGTACCTGATCACTGTGAATCAGTGTCTTCAGTTTGGACCAGAGTGTTAATGGACCAAAATAATTGGATAATATCCTTCAGTGTTTTCAAGCCATAACAGGTACTTAGTCTGTGCTTAAAACCTGATCATGTACATTATAAATGCCAAGGAAGAGGCACAATAATTACTGCATCTAAATACTGTTATCTTACACAGCAGTGTATATCACCAATGCCTTTCCAAGAGCAGTTGCCAGATGCAGAAAGATGATGCAGCACAAAACTATTTTGCTGAGGACAAAAGGTCCTTAAAACCTAGATGTAGTGGCTGCTGGCTAGATGTAGTGGCTAGATGTAGTGACCACTGGATCCACAGAGATTTAAATAAACTTTTGTCTTGAGAGAAAGAGTTTGCATGAACTTATACCCCGATATCTTGTTTTGCCCTGAATCTGCAATCTACATGCTGCCATGCCAGCTGTCTGCTTTCAGATGTTCACTATACGTAGGTAAGAGATCTTTTGGAGTTGGGGGGCTTTTTGTTTCTTCACCAATCCTTCAAATTTGATAACATTTACACCAGATGAGATATGAAGATATCTTGCCAATTTCTCATTTAAAACCATGCTGCTTATATACCACCCTATAGTGCTTACAGCACTCTCTCAGCGCAATTTAATTATGCAGCTACACATTGCCCCCCCCCCTCAGCAAGCTAGGTACTCAGTTTACTGACCTCAGAAGGATGGAATGCTGAGTGAACCTTGAGCTGGCTACCTGGGATTGAACCTGGGTCATGAGCAAAGGTTTGGCTCTAGTACTGCAGTATAACCACTGCTCCATGCATCTCGTTTATGTGATAAGTTGCAACTAGAATAGACCTGTTGAATCAAGGAGATTTAGTGAGTTGCTCCATAAGTTGCATTGATTCAATGGGTCTATTCTAGTTGTGACTTATTTCGCTAAACAACAGGACTTCAGCTGCTATCTCATCACATTGAGGTGACCTGTCAAGGATTCTCAGACTCCTAGCAAAAAGATATTTGTGCCTTCTCATTCAGTGCATAGTGACTAATTTGTTACAATTTACAACCCTACCTTATTATCAAATAACCCATTATGAAGTTCATGCCTTTTGCAATGAATATGAATTGTTAAAACTAAATAGCAGATGAAGGGACACTGATTGGGGTAGAGACTTGGAGATATGTGACTGCTGCTTGTTTGTAAAAACATGCACACTGTTACTAATGTTTGTAAAAAAAATATGTTAATCTATCTGTTTTTGTATTGGAGCAGAATTATTAATTTTGCAGGACAATAGACCAGTCTTTTATGAGAAATCACTTGCAGCTTAATGTAAAAAGGTAGTTGTATGAATCCAGTTATTAGACCAACTAGATTAGATTATTTGAAAGAAATATTGGTAGACTAACATTTGAACAAATTTCATTGATTCAATGGTCCTATTCCAGTTGTGAATCTAACAACTAGATCTAGTTAGTCGTTATCTTTTTTTCATTTATTTGTGTTGTGTATATACTGGGTAAGCTACAGTTAGAAGTTAATATTCAGATAAGTAATGGATGCTGAGATCTTTATCATGAATATAGATGTTTGTTGTTTCAGATTATACTTGACAACACAGCAAGCCAACCCCCATTTTCTGCCAGCAATATGCAATACTGTGACAATGATAAATTTCACTGTAACCTTCCAAGGGTTGCAAGATCAGCTTCTGTCTGCTGTTGTAATTAAGGAGAAACCTGAGCTTGAACAAAAGCGTTGTGAACTGCTGGAAAGCATATCTAAAGATCTCATAACACTACGTGAACTTGAACAAAAATCACTTAGACTTCTACAGAAAACCAATGGTATATAAAAGATTTGCAGAGATCCCTAAATATGAGCCATCTTTTTTGAACAAGGCAAAATATTTTTCACTAAATAAGATTGAGAGGAAAGGAATTATTTGTTCTTTACATAATATGAACTGAATAATATTTACTCATTTGCATTATAATCTTTTGGTTATATTATACAGGTGCTTAGAGCATTTAAATCTAAATGGTGGAAATGGGTCTAAACCCCCTGTTCAGCCATTAACCCACCTGACCACTACAATCACCTTCAAAGGCCTTCTGTCAAGTACCCATTCCTACTAATATAGAGTAGATTGTGACTAAGATAGTGTATTTTCTGTTTTGGCATCTCCATAGAGTTTCATATGGTGTCATAGTTTACATCTTTTTGACAGCAAGTTAAGATCATATATTTGCTCAATAATTCCACAAAACAAAAAGTATTTAGTGTATCTACCACTTTGTGTTTGTATGTATCTACTCTCATGCTACTGTAATAAAATGGATAGACTTTCTGCACTTCTTTATTTGACTTTAAAAGTTGTGGTCACTGCTGATTAGACAGCATCACAAACCTCAGTTCAGAGGTTCATGCCACGTTCCTTTCCCCCATCTCCCCAGTCAGTTACCCACTCTTCAGCTGATGTACGCTCCTCTCCTCCTCTTCAGTTGTTCTGTCAGTCTCCAGCCGGAGTATGGATTTGCCTATTCTGCTTCCATGTACTAATTAATTAATTGATTGATTGATTGATTGATTGATTGATTGATTGATTAATTAATTAATTAATTAATTAATTAATTGCATTTATATCCAATTATATACAATTAGTCAAGGAAACAGGGCAGGGAAGCCTGTGTTCCTGCAAGAGACTGGCTGAACAGCCAAAGAGGAGAAGGAAAGGAGCATGCACCAGTTGGAGTGTGGGGAATCCAGCCTGGGAGACAGAGAAAGGAAACCTCCAAAACAAAGTCTGTACCCATCTCTACTGCTGATCCATGTTTCTTATTTATTTCTTCTCCAGTTAGATCTAGTAAAAAATTGGTGTGACATAAAGTCATAATATTTAATGGCACAAATCCTTTTGTGTAGTTATGCAAATGGTGCAGCTTTTGGAGGCAAATTTCCCTAACTTAAGAAATCAGCATCGATATTATCAGTTGCATGTTGAGTCACATGACTCAGTAAGAAACTAATAATGTCTGTGGTGATATCTGAATTTGAAACGATTTGCCTCCAAAGTTAAACCATTTGTATTGTGCCAGTAAACTAGGTAAGAGGTGTTTTCTTGCTTCTGCAAATAAAAATTAATGAATTTAAGTCAATGGAAAGGAAAGGCAGAACACAGTAATATCATGTCACAGATTTCTTTTGTAGGATTCACATGCAACTATACTGATAAGGTGACTGAAGAATTTTCTGTAAATACAGATATTTGGTTAATATGATGCTTATTTGATTTATTTATTTTATGTCACAAATGAAATAGATCTTTAAATTTTAGGACACCTTCTAGATGACCAAGTCCTCATTGACAATTTACAAAGAACAAAAATCACCTCAACAGAGATTTTTGAACGTGTTGAAGCCTCAGCAGCAACAGAAGCTACAACAGAAGCATTGCGTAAAAACTATCTTCCTATTGCCACTCGTGGTGCTGTGCTCTACTTTGTAGTGGCAGATCTTGTTCACATCAATTATATGTATCAGTTTTCCCTGCAGTGGTTTCATAAGATCTTTGCAGACTCTGTGGATGATATCAACGAACAAAAAAGTGATCTTTCTCTGAGTGTTTCAAGTAGTTCTAGAACGAGAATTCCTAGGAAGCAAAGTAGACTTTCTACCACAGAAGACTTGGAAGAACCTGAGTGTGAGGCAGACAGCTTCAAAAGTCATGTTAATGATGTAATTGAGAAGTTAACGAGTAATGTTCATAAGGTATTTGAATCTGAATCTATTCCCAAATTATTTTTAGACTAAGCAATTTTTATAATATATTTGTAAAGTATTGTGAATTTTAATTTCTTATCTTACAGACAGTTTCTGTAGCTCTCTTCAGTGAAAATCAAGTATGCTTTGCTTTTCTTATGTGCACAGCAATAATGAGAAACAATTGCAATGAAACTGAAATTACTAATAACCTTGGAATTATACAAGAGAATCAATGGAACTTCTTCCTGCATGCTAGCATGATGGCAAATATTATGGACACACAATACTCAGGGAAAACTGGTAAAAAGAGAAAAACATTCTCAGTAAATAAAGATATAGGTCAAAGTATGTTGTTATTCAGATGAATGTACACAAGTGTAATGTATACAAATAAGAGTATAATTTATTGCAGGAAATCTCACAATACATAAATGTGGTATTTTAATTGATGTATTTCAGAGTTTATTTATGGATGTCTTATTGCAATTACTCAATTTTACAGTACAAATGAGAATAGATATCAATCTGATTTTTAAAAAATACATTGTTTTAACTTTTAATATTGTATCAATTAAATACATATTAATGGATATTCCACTTCAATATTCAAAACAATATTCTGATAAGTATCCCAGAATAATCCTGTTTTATATTGTAAGAAAAACGCTGCAAGGAATAGACATACTGCTTTTTTCAGATTGGAAGATTGGAAGATGTAATAAATACCATCAAAGTATTTCTGTTAACAGGATACTGTAATTGCAACACTTTTAGTTTAAAAAATTACTCAGACCATAGAACATATTTATCAAGAAATCACTGTAAATTGAAGTGCATATATGCTGTGCATATTTACTCAGAAGTAAATTTCACTGGCCAAAGTTTTCTTGCATAATTACGTACATAACATGACTCAACACACAACAGATAACATTTCCAACAATTTGTGTCCAAAAGTTAACTATCTGTGTTATACTGACATAACTATGCAAGAAGATTTTTACCATTGTGTCCAGCAGGGCTTATCTCTACTTACAAAGTGTGTTTAAGATTGTATTCCATGAGCATTTAAATTGTCAGAAATAACTTTGGCCCATATAAAGAATAAAGAAGAATTAGTTAGTCTTCTAAGGCAGTGGTTCTTAACCTTTGTTACTCAGATGCTTTTGAACTGCAACTCCCAGAAACCCCAGTCAGCACAGCTGGTGGTGAAGGCTTCTGGGAGTTACAGTCCAAAACTCCTGAGTAACCCAAGGTTAAGAACCAGTGTTCTAAGGCACTGTCTGGTTTAAATTCTGAATCTAATATATACTTGATTTTTCCCTATAAAAATGCTTTTGGATAAAAATTCAAACTGGAAATAGTATTTCTGGAATATGCTTATATACTGTAGGAGCCAAAACTGACAGGTAGGGAGAAATCCCTAAATCCTTTGGCTACTGATCAAACAAAGGGACGTGGTGGCGCTGCGGGCTAAACCGCAGAAGCCTGTGCTGCAGGGTCAGAAGACCAAGCAGTTGTAAGATCGAATCCACGCGACAGAGTGAGCTCCTGTTGCTTTGTCCCAGCTCCCGCCAACCTAGCGGTTCGAAAGCATCCAAATGCAAGTAGATAAATAGGGACCACCTCGGTGGGAAGGTAACAGTGTTCCGTGTCTAAGTCGCACTGGCCATGTGACCACGGAAGATTGTCTTCGGACAAAACGCTGGCTCTATGGCTTGGAAACGGGGATGAGCACCGCCCCCTAGAGTCGAACACAACTGGACAAAAATTGTCATGGGGAACCTTTACCTTTACCTTACTGATCAAACAAAAAATGACTATATTTGTTCATTATGTGAAAATCTAAAAATCAAATCTAATTGAACTCATAAAGTTATAATTTTATTAGGTTCAAGTGAATTTATGAAAACTCCGCCACACTGGATTACCGAAATGATGTGGAAAGAATGCCAAT
The DNA here is from genome assembly GCF_051106095.1 of Pogona vitticeps. NCBI lineage: Eukaryota > Metazoa > Chordata > Lepidosauria > Squamata > Agamidae > Pogona > Pogona vitticeps. Next base: position 37,076,393 of record NC_135783.1, read on the forward strand.
ACATGAACATTCACATGCCAGCATTTAGACTATTATGTGATTCTCTTCTATCAAATTCGCAGCAATGGAGAGCATTTCTAAATAGTCAGAATGTATATTATTTGACTAGTACATGTTATAGACCAGTGTCATCACAGCAAGGTGAGTGCTGAAATGTAATCATGAAGGCTTGTTGATTTTTCAATTTTAATTTTTTTTAGCCTGGTTCATTATCCTGAAAAGTAGAATTTTTCATGGTCAGTTCTACTTAATTAAATGCTTTAAATGAGAGTGCACTGGAAATTTAAAATGTCCTTTTAACAGGGGTGGTCTGTAGTAAGAGTAGGAGGAAATACCCTACTTGTGTCCAAGTAGGGTATCACACCCTAGTGGTAGTCGGCAGTACACACGCACACCATTCCTACAAGGTCTGTCATGTTATTTTTATCTAGATATAAGCAAACTAGTATTTCTACAGGGCAGATCTGCAGAGGGTATAATGGGCAGCCCCAAACTGGTTCTAGATAATCACTCCCTCTTCCTCCTAACCTATGAAGGATCGGGCACCATCATGGTCACTCAAACCAAGGGCATGGAAGCTCTTCAAAATGATGGTTGCATCCAAATCAATTTCCAAATTTCTCAGCTAGTACATGCTTCTCCTTTCTACATTTCTTTTTCCATTCATCTCACCTTTAATGATCAGCTATAATAATCTGTTGCTGCTGCTGCTCACTCAAAATGACTCCTTATGGAGGTGAAAGAAGAAAATCCAAAAGCAAGATTACAGTTGAACTTTTTTTAAAATTAACAACTTGGGATAAGGTAAGGGGTACAAAAGGTAATGGGGATATGGGGGAAAAACAGAGGTGAAGGAGAACACAAAATGTCGTCGTCGTTTAGTTGTGTCCGACTCTTCGTGACCCCATGGACCAGAGCACACCAGGCCCTCCTATCTTCCACTGCAAATTTGTGTCAAATTCATGTTGGTTACTTCGCAGACACTGTCCAGCCATCTCATCCTATGTCGTCCCCTTCTCCTCTTGCCGTCACACTTTCCTAACATCAAGGTTTTTTCCAAGGAGTCTTCTCTTCTCATAAGATGGCCAAAGTACTGGAACCTCAGCTTCAGGATCTGTCCTTCCAGTGAGCACTCAGGGTTGATTTCCTTTAGAATTGATAGGTTTGTTCTCCTTGCAGTCCAGGGGGCTCTCAAGAGCCTCCTCCAGCACCACAATTCAAAGGCATCAATTCTTCGGCGGTCTGCTTTCTTTATGGTCCAGCTCTCACTTCCATACATCACAACAGGAAAAGCCATAGCTTTGACTATTCAGACTTTTGTTGGCAAGGTGATGTCTCTGCTTTTTAAGATGCTGTCAAGATTTGTCATCGCTTTCCTCCCAAGAAGAAGGCGCCTTTTAATTTCAGGGCTGCTGTCTCCATCTGCAGTGATCATGGAGCCCAGGAAGATAAAATCTGTCACTGCCTCCATATCTTCCCTTCTATTTCCCAGGAGGTGATGGGACCAGTGGGCATGATCTTAGTTTTTTTGATGTTGAGTTTCAGACCGTTGTTTTCTGTTTTTTGTTTTTTTTTGCACTCTCCTCTAGCCTCACTACAAGGTTCTTTAATTCCTCCTCACTTTCTGCCATCAAAGTGGTATCATCTGCATATCTGAGGTTGTTGATATTTCTTCCGGCAGTCTTAATTCCGGCTTGGGATTCCTCCAGTCCAGCCTTCCGCATGATGTATTCTGCATATAAGTTAAATAAGCAGGGAGACAATATACAGCCTTGTCGTACTCCTTTCCCAATTTTGAACCAATCAGTTGTTCCATATCCAATTCTAACTGTTGCTTCCTGTCCCACATATAGGTTTCTCAGGAGATAGATAAGGTGGTCAGGCACTCCCATTTCTTTAAGAACTTGCCATAGTTTGCTGTGGTCGACACAGTCAAAGGCTTTTGCATAGTCAATGAAGCAAAAGTAGATATTTTTCTGGAACTCTCTGGCTTTCTCCATAATCCAGCGCATGTTAGCAATTTGGTCTCTAGTTCCTCTGCCTCTTCGGAATCCAGTTTGTACTTCTGGGAGTTCTCGGTCCACATACTGCTAAAGCCTACCTTGGAGGATTTTGAGTGTAACCTTGCTAGCATGTGAAATGAGTGCAATTGTACAGTAGTTGGAGCATTCTTTGGCACTGCCTTTCTTTGGGATTGGGATGTAGACTGATCTTTTCCAGTCCTCTGGCCACTGTTGGGTTTTCCAAACTTGCTGGAATATTGAGTGTAGCACCTTAACAGCATCATCTTTCAAGATTTTAAATAGTTCAACTGGAATGCCATCACCTCCACTGGCCTTGTTGTTAGCCAGGCTTTCTAGGGCCCACTTGACTTCACTCTCCAGGATGTCTGGCTCAAGGTCAGCAACTTCATTATCTGGGTTGTCCGGGATATCCACATCTTTCTGATATAATTCCTTTGTGTATTCTTGCCACCTCTTCTTGATGTCTTCTGTTTCTGATAGGTCCCTCCCATTTTTGTCCATCATGTCCATCTTTGCACAAAATGTTCCTTTAAGATCTCTAGTTTTCTTGAACAGATCTCTGGTTTTACCCTTTCTATTATTTTCCTCTATTTCTTTGCACTGTTCATTTAAGAAGGCCCTCTTGTCTATCCTTGCTATTCTCTGGAAGTCTGTGTTCAGTTTTCTGTAATTTTCCCTATCTCCCTTGCATTTTTCCCCTTCTCTTCTCTGGTATTTGTAAGGCCTCGTTGGACAGCCACTTTGCTTTCTTGCATTTCCTTTTCTTTGGGATGGTTTTTGTTGCTGCCTCCAGTACAATGTTACAGGCCTCCGTCCATAGTTCTTCAAGCACTCTGTCCACCAAATTGAGTTCCTTAAATCTGTTCTTCACTTCCACTGTGTATTCATGAGGGATTTGGTTTAGATTATACCTGACTAGCCCAGTGGTTTTTCCTACTTTCTTCAGTTTAAGCTTGAGTTTGGCTATAAGAAGCTGAGGATCAGAACCACAATCAGCTCCAGGTCTTTTTTTTGCTGACTGTTTAGAGCAGGCTTGTCCAACGTGCGGCCCGAGGGCCGCATGCGGCCCAGGTCAGCTCCTAATGCGGCCCAGTGCAATTTTTTATTTTTAAAGAAATTCCAAAGTTTCAAGTTACACTTCCGGCGCTTGCGGCCAGAATGTGGCCGGGGCATGTCACAACAATAGAGGAGGAGAGAGAGAAGGAAGGAAGGAGTAGGACGGGAGGGGACGGGGGGCTGCATAACTGCATTGCGCCATCCCCGTCAATAGGTGGACCCCCTCCTGGCCCCATAAAGCAGCTGGAGTTGAAGCTGGCAGCCTCTGCTGTCTGAGATCGCAGCTGCCAGTAAGGGTGCTTGGAGGGGGGCTGCAGAGGACGGCTAGGGCTGCCCCCCCATGCGACCCAAACCAAATGTATGTGCGGCCCAAACCAAATTTTCATCTTCTAATGTGGCCCAGGGAAGGTGAAAGGTTGGACACCCCTGGTTTAGAGCTTCTCCATCTTTGGCTGCAGAGAACATAATCAATTTGATTTTGGTATTGCCTGTCTGGTCATGTCCATATGTAGAGTAGCCTCTTGTTTTGTTGGAAAAGAGTGTTTGTGATGACCAGGTTGTTCTCTTGACAAAACTCTATTAGTCTTTGCCCTGCTTTATTCTGAACTCCAAGGCCAAACCTACCTGTTGTTCCTTTTATCTCTTGACTCCATACTTTAGCATTCCAGTCCCCTATAATGAGAAGAACATCTTTCTTTGGTGTCTTTTCTAGAAGGTGTTGTAAGTCTTCATACAATTGCTCAATTTCAACCTCTTCAGCATCGATGGTTGGTGCATAAACTTGGATTATTGTGATGTTGAAAGGTCTGCATTGGATTCGTATTGAAATCATTCTATCATTTTTGAGATTGTATCCCAGTACAGCTTTTCCCACTCTTTTGTTGACTATGAGGGCTATTCCATTTCTTCTACGGGATTCTTGCCCACAATAGTAGATATAATAATCATCTGAATTTAATTCGCCCATTCCCGTCCATTTTAGTTCACTGACGCCCAGGATGTCAATGTTTTATTCTTGCCATCTCCTGTTTGTTCACATCCAGCTTGCCAGGGTTCATAGATCTTACATTCCAGGTTCTTATGCAGTATTTTTCATTGCAGCATTGGACTTTCCTTTCACTTCGTCCGTAGGTGAGCGTCCTTTCGACTTTGGCCCAACCACTTCATTAACTCTGGAGCTACTTGTACTTGTCCTCCGCTCTTCCTCAGTAGCATGTTGGACACCTTCCGACCTGAGGGGTTCATCTTCCAGCATCATATCTTTTAGCTGTTTGTTTCTGTCCATGGTGTTTTCATGGCAAAGATACTGGAGTGGCTTACCAGTTCCTGCTCCAGGTGGATCATGTTTAGTCAGAACTCTCCACTATGACCTGTCTGTCTTGGGTGTTCCTGCACAGCAGGAAAGCTTCTCTGAATTATTCAAGCCCCTTTGCCACGACAAGGCAGTAATCTGTGAAGGGGGTCAGTCCTTTTTGAGGTCACTAATTCATAGGTTTGCCATATGTCACAAACAACCTGATAGCAGTTTGTGAGAATCGCCACTGATAAATTTGATAGCTCGTAACAAAAACATGCTTCATTTCTCATGATATAACTGAATTATTCTAGCTTCCCACATTTTATTCTAGCTTTCCACATTTTATGCATTTTATGATTTTTTAAAAAGACTTTGCTTATGCCTTTAAGTACTTTTCTGTTCGTCACTCTCTTTATCCACAGTTCAAATGTTTCTTTATATATATATATAAAGAAACATTTGAACTGTGGATAAAGAGAGTGATCAACATACATACATACATACATACATACGTACGTACGTACGTACGTACGTACGTACGTACGTACGTACGTACGTATGTACGTGTATATATGTATGTATATGTATGTATATATGTGTATATATGTGTGTGTGTGTGTATATGTATGTATGTATATGTATATATTCGTATTAAATCCAAAGCCCTCCTGGACCTGCACAGACAGATCAGGAGGAGAAAAATAAGGATGTCTGTTACAGACCTGGAGTTCCTTCTCCTCCCATCCAATCTGACAGGAGTGTTAGTGGAATGGAAGGAAGGAACCAGAGCTGTGATTCAGAATTCTGACACCCAGGGGTTTGTTTCCCTATTGGTTTAGCTCGGATCAGTGATATTTGTTCTTCTTCGTGGCCTCTGTGAATCCACACTAATGGGTTAAATCTGCGCTTGTGCAGAGGCCTCGGAATATTCTAGAGCTTAAAGTAAAATTTTTGTTTCCTCCCCTCAGGACCTCATGGTCCACCCGCTCTAAAAGTTACCTCAATTCTTTTTTTTTCCCGCTTCTGAAAGAGGTCTCATTTCTTAGACCTCCATCTCATTCTGTAAACGCAAGTAGAACAATCGTTTGTTTTCTTTCTCTTTTAGCACCTTTTATAAGAGTTTTTGTTTCTCCTTTTGTTTTTTGTTTTTTTAAAAAAAGTAAGAGAAAGAAGAAGGAACTTCGTTTGTTCCCTCCCCTTTTACGGCACCTACTTTCTTTCTAAGGTGTCCCTTTTGTTTAAGAAGATTCCTACCTCTGAGGGACACCATTTGTGCCTTTGTTTCTTGGGTGAAGCCCATCAGCCTACATCCTGCATTCTTTTTAAAAGTTTTAAGAAGCAGGCCTTGAAATTGAGACAGCACTTTCGCTTCTCTTTGTGGGAGAAGTCCTTACAACCCCCAGTCATGGACCCTCCCTCCCTGACACAGCCTTCTGCCGGTTCCCCTGCTAATACTTTGTCTTCCTCTCCACAGCCTAAGCTAATCCCTCTCTTCAAATTGTTAACAGAAAGAAGCATCAGCCTTCTAAGATTCTAAGATTTAAAAAGATAAAATCGGCTTCCTCACAACAGCATTGAATCACCTCGTGGGCATTGGAAGCCCCATCCCCACTGTTTGCTGCTATGGCTGAGATTTCTGCAGATATTTAAGCCACCCCCTCCTCAGTGCCTTCTAGCCCGGCTCACCTCCAGACACGCAATTGCCACTGGGCTGAGCCTCAAGGCTCCCCGGACGTAAGCACCATTGTGAGAAAGAAGGCTTAAAGGCACTATTGACCTGCCTGATACTGAGGAGGGCGAGCCTCCGAGGCATTCGGGGCTCAAAGGCTTTGAAAGACCTAAGACTTGCAAGCATAGGTCTAAGAACTACAGAGAAAAATCTCAGTACCACAGACTCCACCACTTTCCTGATACCAGGAAATACAAGAAACGATGATACCATGGTGCCTCTGAATCCAACTACTCTCCATCTCCAGATACCAAAAGACACAAGAAGAGATGGTACCATGAAGCCTCCCTGGTACCGCCATCTCATAATACTCAGGCACCTCCAGTACCGACCAAGACCAGGACGGAGGTCCCTTTGGTACCGATAGGGACTAACAAGAGGCATTCTGACCCCTCTGCTCATACCATCCCGAAGGTACCTGAGCCACTCGGTACAGAGGATGCTGGTACCTTGCATGGTACCAAGCGGAAGGCTAAAACATGCTGGTACTGTATTGTACATGGTACCAAGCAGAAGGTTAAAACATGCTGGTACCAGGAGGTTAAAACATGCTGGTACCATGCCTCGGTACCAAGCGGAAAGCTAAAACATCCTGGTACCAGAAGGTTAAAACATGCTGGTACCATGCCATGGTACCAAGCGGAAGGTTAAAATATGCTGGTACCAGAAGGTTAAAACATCCTGGTACCATGCCATGGTACCAAGCAAAAGGCTAAAACATCCTGGTACCAGAAGGTTACAACATGCTGGTACCATGCCACGGTACCAAGCAGAAGGCTAAAACATCCTGGTACCAGTAGGTTAAAACATCCAGGTACCAGAAGATTAAAAGATCCTGGTACCATGCCACGGTACCAAGTGGAAGGCTAAAACATCCTGGTACCAGAAGGTTAAAACATCCTGCTACCAGAAGGTTAAAACATCCTAGTACCAAAAGGTTAAAACATCCTGGTACCAGAAGGTTAAGACATCCTAGTACCAGAAGGTTAAAACATGCTGGTACCGTGCCAAGGTACCAAGCAAAAGGTTAAAACAATATATGCCCATAAGAAACGCCTGGTACTGAGGACATATTCTTAAGAAAGATACCGAATACTGTTGATACTGAGGAAGGATACTGAAAAAGAAGCCAGAAGTCCCTTTTCACTTCTGATGCTCCACTTTCTTCTACTTCCCATGACTCTGACTCTGAGTCTTCCGACTCCGTGGTACCAGACCACTTACTACTAACCTGAATACGGCAGACTCTGATATTTGTGATGGCTTTCCTCCATCCCTCACTTCCGAATTTCATTCATGTTCTAACATGATACAGAGGATCGATAAGGCTCTTGATTTAACAGTACATCAACTTCAAACAGAGTCTGATAAGGTTTATGCAGATATTGATGAGGAATCAGCGCTTGTCCCTTATCCCATCTTTATTCCGCTTACTTCAATAGACCTGGGAAAAGCCCTTCTCTGTCCCTCAAATGTCCAGGTGTGTAGAAAATCAAGACCTATGGTACCAATACAGATTTTTGACTAGGCATCCTCCTCCTCATTCTGTGAATCCAGATCACGCTCGAGATCTACTACCACACTGAGCAACAAGAAGGTTAGAAAGCTCGTCTACATGGCAGCTATGGGCGCCTACCATATCAACCTCTCTAGGTTATTCGATCCCTAGATCGACAGGATCCTGGACAGCCTTCAAAGAATGAGGAAAATAACATGGGTGTACAACTTTCAGCCTTATTATAGATCTCAAAAATTCCCATTGATGCATCAGTACTCTTATAGTGTATACAGACCTTATACTTCTCAACAAAGATATCTCCCTCAACAGTTGGCTCAGTACCAACCCAGGCAATCCAATCAACGTGACCGTCCCTGCCATTCCTATAGGAAGTATGACAAAAAATCCAACAGAGTCTGTGACTCCCTACCGCATACCATCTCTTGATTCTGTCACCTGTTCAGTATGCCTGCTCCCTTCTTTCTGCATGGGCCCACATCACCTTGGATGCCTGGGCTTTTTCCATCGTCACCTATGGGTACACCATAGAGTTTTGGGATATACCGCCTCAGCAGGTGATTTACACTCACTCTTCTACCACCTTATGAGACAAGGTAAAGATCCCTTTTGGAAAATCAGACATATCTCCCACCACTCCAGGTGTGGGCAGATCACTACGCCCCATTTTAGACCTAAGGGACCTGATTTTTCTTCATCAACCAGCGCCGTTTTTGCATGGTGACCTTGGAACATATCCTTCCACTAATTCGACAATGAGACTGGTTTACTTTGATAGACTTGAGTGATGCCTGCTTCCACATCTCCATCAGCAGTGATCATCGCGAATACCTCCGTTCTCTCTAGGAAGGCCCATTTTAGAGTTCAGCGCCTTGCCATTCAGCTCTCGACGGCGCCTTGAGAGTTCACATAGGGGCCGTATTGGACTCTTGGCCGGCAAGAACTTTTCCTTTCCCAGAATGGCACAGTCAAAATTTGTTCCCTGATATGTCGCTCCCCTCCGTTGTCTTGGATCACAGCCCATAAGGCCCAAAATCTTCGGGGACTCATGATTTCCACCACATCTGTCATAAAGCACGTGAGGCTCAAGATGCGGTCCCTACAGGCCTGGCATCTGCCCTTTTTAACCACATGAGAGATACGCCCTGCATACGCCAGATTACTTGTGAGCTTGCATACCAACCCCGCTGGTTATCAACCCAGAAAACTTGTCCCTGGGACTACCTCGAGAATCACGACAGACTCCAGTCTGGTTGGATGGGGACCCCACTGTACCAGTCTTCATATCTACAACACCTGGTCAGTGAAGTAAAGCTTTCTCCTTTTTAACAATCTGGAATTGCTGGCCATCTTCAAAGCATTTCGGGCGTTCCTACCTCTCATCCTAGGCATGGCTGTCCAAGTTACTACGGATAATGCAATAGCAATGTACTACGTCAACAAACAGGGAGGCACCCATTTTCTTCCTCTACTGTACCTGACTGTTCAGTTTTATGAGTGGTGTCTAGAATTTCACATCTTTCTGTCTGCTGTGCACATCTCCACCCAGGACTACACATGGGCAGACCATCTGAGCAGGCAAACATACCAAATACACGAGTGGTCTCTGGATCTTTGCATATTCATCAGAATCTGCAAGAGTTTTTTTCCCTGCCATAGATGCCCTTGCAACTGAGGTGAACAGCTAGTGTGCCATCTATCTTTCACGGCCTGGACTAGGGGTAAACTCTCTAGGAGACGCCCTCATGGTGCCCTGGAAGGGCTGCTTCATGTACATGTTCCCTCCAATACCTCTCCTACTGCGCATAATACTGAAGATACGACATGACAATGCCACGGTGATCCTCATAGACCCATACTGACCCAGATGTCTGTGGTTCACAACACTGCTGACAATGTCATCAGGCTCCATGAGACCCCTGTCTATTCCTCATCTTCTGACCCAGAATCAAGGGAAAACATACCGTCCAGATCTACAAGCTCTTCACCTCATGGCGTGGAGAATTCCTCCTCAATAAACTCCATATTATCACACTCCAGGAAGCCCTCTACCAATCAACTCTATTTCTGCAATTGGCTGGCATTTACCAAAATTACTACTTGCTACCCTAAGTGAAGAGGTTTTCCCCTGGTATGGCAAACCTTTACCCTCCACAGGGCCGGTCTATACCACAGTGGACTCTTCACACTGTCCCAAGTGCCTCTCGCGTTCATTGTTTGAGCCACTGACCACGACTACTGAACATTTGTTGACTTTCAAGGTTATTTCTTAGTTGCAGTTACTTCCAGTAGCACTTCAGGTGGCTCCTCCCTTACTACTTTTTTTTTAACCTGGACAAAGTTATACTGTACCCAGATGTCTCCTTCATATCCAAAGTTTCTACTGAGTTTCATGTTTGGCCGCCTATCAGTCTGCCCACTTTCTTTCCTAACTGTCTACAGATGTAGAGAGGTCACTTGACCTGCTAGATGTTCGCAGAGCGTTATCGTTCTATGTTTACAGGACTGTTTTTTTTTTCGCAAGTCTAATCACCTGCACCTGGTGAATGCTCACTCTACCGGAAGTTTGGCTACTTCTACAGCTTTTCCTCAAGGGTGTCCCACTGTTAGAAACCTGCACAGCTGCCATTTTCCCCGCTCCGTCAGCCTTCATCTTTCACTATCGCCTGAATCTGCGGGCCAAGGAGGATGTCATTTTTGGACGCGCGATCCTGTCTGCTGTTTTGCCGTGATGTCCCTCCTCCTATCAGAGGCAAGCTTGCTAATCACCCATTAGTGTGGATTCACAGAGGCCACGAAGAAGAAAGAAAGGTTACTTACCTGTAACTCTGGTTCTTCGAGTGGTCCTCTGTGAATTCACACGTCCCGCCCGTCCTCCCCTCTTTCCGTCATGGCTGTCTCGCCTTAGAGCAGCAGCGGAATTTGGGGAACTGAGGTAACTGTTAAGGTGGGCGGACCATGAGGTCCTGAGGAGAGGAGCCAAAAATGTTACTTCAAGCTCTAGAATATTCCGAGGCCTCTGCACAAGCACAGATTTAACCCATTAGTGTGAATTCACAGAGGACCACTCGAAGAACCAGAGTTACAGGTAAGTAACCTTTCTTTTTCTCTCGTTATATTTTGTAATTTAATGCTTGGGAAGAGAAGTAGAGATCTTGAAAGCTTGCCCATGGTTCTGTGCAAATTGCCTTGGCCCCATTGCCCAATCATGGCTTGTGGAATAACGTTTTCCACTCTTCTTTTCCAGCCCTATCCTCTTCATATTTTGTCCTTATTTATTCAGTCATCTGTAATCCTTTAGCTTGCCTCCATCCTTCCACACTGGTATGAACTGCCAAAAGCTTCATCCTACTTTGCTTTGGTTTTTCCATGTAGTTGTAAGTAAACACAGAAATTGAGGAGAAAGGTTCAACCCAAAGCTCAGTGACAGGGCAGCATGGCTTCTTTGAGGACGTCTATTTGGGAACCAATATGTGTGAGTAGAGCCCCTCAAAGCCCAGGGCAGGAATTTTCTCTTGAGAATATATTTTCAGTTTTTTCTCTCCTAGTAATCAGCAGAGCCAAAATGCCAAGGGATGGTTGAGTAAAGAAAGTATTGCTGCATGCTGTCATGGCAAAGGAGGAAAATCAGGGGAAAGTAGTCCTAAGCTTGTGATTCTACATGCTGCGGAATTTACTTTTGTCTAGAGTGACATGTGTACGTATGTGCATATGTCCTGGAAGGCAGCAAAGATGGCATGAGTGACTGTACACATGCAATAATGATGTTGTCAGGCACCACTGCCACCAGTGAACTATGATTTGCTGGAATGTGGGGAAAAGGTGTGCTGGGAAACAACAACAGACAGAGGTTTATCTTAAGGCCAGCTGTATCCTGGTTAAGGCATCAGCTGAATTTGAGGATTAGATCTCCAAAGACTCATGGGAGCTTGAAGAAACCCAAGAAAGGCTTATTCTTCTTGGCAGAAAAATTTTACCATGGTTATCATTACATGATAATTATATATTATCATTATCAGGCCAAAGCACTTCCTGGTCTCAATAAAAGATGATTAGAGAAAACAGAACACAATGTTAAACAGGCAATCTGAGTTGAACCAGGCAATAGAAAGTGTATGGTTGAATTTTATACCCTCTAAATTTTGGCACCCTAGATTCAAGTCCCACTTGCTCCACCTTGCTTCTCTGATAAGATGCATATACCACCCCTAAGGACAAATGCTCTTAGGGGAACTCACAAATATAAAAAGCTAAAACAATCTGTAAAAATAAAAATGAAAATAATTAGCTGAAATAATATAAAAAATATTAACATATTCAGATACTGAAAATTAATAATAAAACTGAAATATTAAAAATGTAAGTTAAAAAAATTCAAAAGCTGAGTATCTGCTCCAGGTCTAAAGTTTTCCCTAATTTGCTGATTTGTATATTAGCAGCAAAGGAGTGACAGGAATAGATCTTTTTACAGTTGCTTGAATGATGCTTCTGAACTGGGACTCCTCCTCCAAAATAGGCCTCCCTCTCCCTCTCATTCATTCCCAGTGAAATAGCCACCAATAATTAAAATATTCCTTTATACAACTAATACAGTCCATATGAATTTACAAATATCTTACAATATTTATGTAGCATAATTATTTTATCTCTTTCAGACTTTTCAGATCCTCAGTCTGAAGTTATACAAAAAAGCTATGATCAGAGCAGTGCACCTTTAATTTTTCCTTGGCATAAACTTTCTTCATTTGAAAGACTTATCTTGGTAAGTATAGTGAAGTATCTTTAATATTTTTATTAGAGACTATATTGGTTAAGTTTAGTTGTATCTAGAGAGCCTTTATTTTAGCTGATATTGAAAAATCAATTATGACACTTTAAAAAAATACAAATATCAGAGATGATCAAGGACTTTATTACAAACAAGAAGATTTCTAGATAGAGTGTGCCTGCAGCTTGCATGTTTTCAGCCTCATACGACTGCTGCTTTTGACTTGGTCAGTGAAGGGCGAAATCCAGTTTGTGTGGATTCATCAACCATACCCACCAGAGTAAGTATCCAATGTTCCATTCTTCCCACAGTTTTTTTCTAACCTGCTGTTAATTTCATCCAGGCAGATTACATTACTCACCCAAATATGTGCATAGATATCTCCCTACTCAGACAAAAAGCAGGTTGCAGCTCATGAATAAAACTAGTCAATTTTTAAGGTTTCATTAGCCTCTTTGCTCTTGTTTATATCCTTTACATATGTAGGTATATTATCCCTATTTTTGTAGATAAAGGTTCTTCGACTAGAAAGCTTAAACAGTGCGATACGAACATTTGTAACTGAGAAATTAGGATCCAAATATATTCAGACTGGAGGAACTGATCTGAAAGCAGTATACCGAGACTCTGATTCTATGACACCACTCATTCTGATCCATACTCATGGTAAGTGTTGTAAAAATAAATAATGATATAAGTAAATGTTACTCTTATGAATACAAATTATATGTTTCCTGTGCAGCTCAGGTTAGTAATTAATAAATTCCATGAATAAAATATAAAATAATGAGAGACACCGTTTTTTGGATACACACCTTAATATGGTAAGGAGATTTGAGTGAGTCAGAGCAATGTCATCAGTAGTCTCTAGACTCCATCATGAGCCCGGACTTCTAGCAGGGTTACCTAAAGTATAATGTTCACAGTTGAGGTACCAGCTGAGGTATCACACGAAGATGCATCCAACCTCTTCAGAAATATCGACCACATCAGCAAAATAAAATGGAATATAGTCAGTCAGACAAATACAAAGTGTTTTAGTCTGGAAATGACAAACTCAGAAGAAATGGAGTGTCTTTAATCCTAAACTCAATTGAATTTGACCTAGAAGAACTGTGAACTGAAACCAAAGATATTATTAGGGAAGAATGGAAAAATACAATTTCTGTAAAAAAAAGAAAAACTTAGATGGATGACAGAAGAAATGTTTAAAATAGTTAACGACATGCAAGAAGCAAAAGTAAAAACTGACAGAAGTACAGTAATAATCCTGAATGCAGCTTTTCAAAGACTCTGTTATAATGGCCAGTGCAAAGAAATACAAGACAACAACAAAAGGGGGGAAATGATATATCTGTTCCAGAAGATTCAAGAAATCAAAGCAAAATTTAAATGTATCCTAGGAATGCTGAAAGCCCAGTTAAAAAGAACATGGAAACTATATATTGAAGATCTATAGAGAAGAGACAAAAGGATGACAGATTCCTATCAAAAGAATTTCTGTGATGAAGAACCTGCAATTCTAGAAAGTGAAGTGAAAAGTGCTTTAACAGCACTGGGAAGAAATAAATTGCTGGGGTAGATGGAATGCCAAGAGAACTATGTCAAGCCACAGAGACAGAATCTGTCAAAATCCTAACAAGAATATGCCAACAAATATGGAAAACAAAACAATGGCCCCACACTGAAAATACATTTTAGTTCCAAAGAAAGGAGATGTCAAGGAGTGCAGTAACTAATAGGACAATTGCTTTAATTTTCATGGAAGTGATGTTCAATGTGCTGCAACAAATGCTTTTACCTTATATGGAGTAAGAAATGCCTGATGTTCAAGCTGGGTTCTAAAAAGGAAGAGGCAGTCAAGGTCATGTTAGAGATATTAGCTGGCTACAGGACCGCACCAAAAAGCTTGAGAAGAAGCTAAGTCTATACTTCATAGATTAGAACAAAATCTTTGCCTGCATGAATCATGAGAAGCTATGGATTGTTTTGAAAGTAATGGGTGTGCAGGACAAAAATCATGACTACAGAAGAACTATATAACTTTAATGCTGACAGTGAAGAAATTGAAATAGTTAGAGATTGTGTATACCTTGGTTCAATAATCAATCTGCAGCTAAGAAATCAGGAGACTGAAACTGGAAGGGCAGCAATGCAGGAATTAGAAAAGATCACCAAGTGCAAGGATGTGTCACTGGAGATCAAGAGGAAGATCATCACACTCTTCTATTCTTGATCACTACATATGGGTGTTAAAGCTGGACAATGAAGAAAGCCAACAGGAAAAAAATGTGATTCATTTGAAATGTATTGCTGGAGGAGAGCTTTGTAGATACCCTGCACTGACAGAAAAGTGAACAAGTGGTTCCTAGATCAAATCAAGCCTGAACTATATCTGAAGACAAAAATGACAAAACTGAGGCTTTCATACTTTGGGCAGATCATGAGAAGGCAGGATTCTCGAGGAAAGAAAAAGCTGGAAAAGATAGAGGCCAGATATGAGATGGATTAAATCTATAAAGGAAGCCATGGCATTGGGTTTGTAAGAGCTGAGCAGGGCTATTGAGGGGATGACATTTTGGAGATCACTCACTTGTAGGGTCACAATAAGTTGGAGGCAACTTGATGGGCATGTAAACAGCAATAAGAGAGAAAGAAAATGGAAGAGTAGTTTTTTTAAAAGTAATGAGAAAAAGATTTATGAGGTACAGATATAATTTAGATGGATTAAATGACATTGTATGCAAATTAACGATCAGTAATATTTTAAATTAGATTAAAAGATTTTATTTTAAACATAGTATCAGGTTATATATTCATTAAAATTGTATATCTAGCACTTTAAAATTATCTTATATTTTTCTATGTGTGAGAGCACTAGGTGTACTTAAATATCTCTATGTGCATGAATTTATTGAAGCAATTAGCTAAACTGTTGTTAAATAGCTGGAGATTAAATTATGTTTATTGAATAAATTTTATAGTTTTACAATCTGTTATTAGCTCCACACATGTACAAAAATACGTATATTTTACAAACACTAAATATGCATGATCAACTCAGTAAATGAAGCCATGGCCTTTAGGTTGCAAAAACTGAGCAGGGCTGTAATTGATAAGACCTTTTGGAGGTCATTAATTCATATATATCCACTACAAGCCTGAAAAGAAAATACCGGTCTGGTTATTTTCTACCCAAAACCATTTAGTCAACCAGATGTGCATGTGCATTTATAGTATTAATGATGTGGTGTACATAGGACTGTTTCATTGTAGAGTTTCCAAGGGATAAATATTTAGGAGTGTTCATTATTCCCCAGTACTCACAAGATTTATATGCTTGAGTGTTACTATGACAGGTCTTGCACCAGTGTCACCTTCCAAGAAATTTGCGCCCAGTAGCTGCTATTTAAACATTTCTTTACCCTCATCACCACTGGAACCAACAAATTGTCTTCTGCTGATATGATAATCAATTCCTACAGAGGTTGAATGCATGTCAGTCTCATGGCTCAGCTTTGATCAATCTGTCTTGGGTCACTCTGCTAGGTATCTAGGCTCTTAACAGTACAAGTCTCACCTTACCAAACACTCGAAGCCCATCACCACCTTAAATATGTACATCAAAGAAGAGGAATGCACCCTCCCTTGTAATGACTACTGAGGAATGTTAAAGTGACAGTGCAGAAGCATGATTCTATTTGAACACTGAGAAGACAAAAATACAGAAGAATTTAATTGCTGACAAAGAAGAAAAAAATCATTAATCATTTTCTGTACCTGATCAATCTAAATAGATGTTGTTTCCAACAAATTAGAAGAAGACTGAAATTTGGAAGAGCCACTTACTATCAAGGAACTAAAAAACACCCTCAAATGTGTAGATATGTCACTGGAGACCAAGGCTTAGCCTATCCATACTGTGGCATTCCCTATTACTATGAAAAGATACGAAAGCTGAGTTGTGATGAAGAAAAATTCAAGCCCTTGAAGTATAGTGTTGGAGGCTAACTTTACAAATACCATGGACTGTAAGGAGGACAAAATAATCAAGTCTAGATCAAATCTGAAGTCTTGCTAGAATCTAAACTGAAGGTATCATATTTTGAAGATTTTAAGAAAAGAGAAGAGTCATTGGCAAAGAAAGTAATACTGTACTAGGAAAAACGGAAAGCAGTAGGGGGAGGAGAAGTCACCTAACATGAGACAAATTGACTTAATAAAGGAAATCACAGTCTAGACCGGAAGACCTAAGCAGATCTAATAATTATACAGAGGTACTTTGGTTTATGAACTCCTCAGTTAACATAACTTTCAGTTTATGAAGGAAAATCCATTGAAAATAATGCCTCAGTTTATGGGTTTTTTTGTTTGGTTTGGTTTGGGTTTTTTTAGTACGAAGAAAATTTTCCCAGAATGCATTGCACCTGGAGGTTTATAATGTCTCACCTGTTCCTATGGCAATTTGCGTTTTGATTTACTAATTTTTCACATTATGTAACATCCCGTAAAGGTAAAGGTAAAGGTTCCCCTTGACAATTTTTGTCCAGTCGTGTCCGACTCTAGGGGGCGGCGCTCATCCCGCTCTTCAAGCCATAGAGCCAGCGTTTGTCCGAAGACAATCTTTCCGTGGTCACATGGCCAGTATGATTTAGACACGGAGCGCTGTTTACCTTCCCACCAAGATTGTACCTATTTATCTACTCGCATTTGCATGCTTTCGAACCGCTAGGTTGGCGGGAGCTGGGACAAGCAACGGGCGCTCACTCCGTTGCGTGGATTCGATCTTACGACTGCTTGGTCTTCTGACCCTGCAGCACAGGCTTCTGCGGTTTAGCCCACAGCGCCACCACGTCCCAAGGCGCCACCACGTCCCAAGGCGCCACCACATCCCAAGTAACATCCCGTAGAATACAATAAATTCGTAAACCAAGGTATGCCTGTAGGACCTTTTGGATGCCATTAATTCATAAGATTGCTGCATGGTTTGGAAGTGTGTTTATAATATATAACAATCAAGTTAAGATGGCCAGAAACCAGAAAGGCTAAATCTCCTGCATCTTTAAAAGTTGTGTAGAAAGGCTAGGTCTCCTGCATCTTTAAAAGTTGTGTAGAAGGAATTTTTTGAGGTGTAGTTTGTCTCAGCTACTAAACATATAGAACTATTAAGCACACAAGAGTTGAGTCCTCTTCTGATCGCCCTAATTAGAATATACCATGTTAAGTCTCTGTTCATTTTTAATGCAGCATATGTTTCATATAAATTATCATATCCAAATCACGTTATTAACCCAGTATACATTATGTATTAATAAATATAAAGAAAGCACATTTCTGGATGTGGAAACAAACTAGTTTTATTGCACATTCTACACAGGAGTGGACATTGCTGCTGTCCTTCTGCGCCTTGCCCAGGAAATAAAAGGAAACACCCAACATGTGAAAATGATCTCACTAGGACATGGTCAAGGTGCCAAAGCTGAAGAACTGATATACAAAGCACAGATACTGAGTGGACAGTGGGCATTCCTCCAGAATTGTCATCTCGCAGCTTCATTTATGCCTAGACTCTGTGGAATTGTTGATATGTAAGTGCCATTTTAATTTCTTTGATTATGCAGTTTATTGTCACATGGATGAACTTTAATGACTTCACTGCATCTTTAGTTTTAGGGCAATCATGTGCTCCTTCTTTCAGACCCACAGATATTCATTCCATCACCCAACTCTTTCTTGCATAGAATAACTATTATAAAGGCCCTGTTACAGTTAAGTCTTTTTTGTGTCTTTATTGAACATCCCTGATAATTCACAGCTGAGTAGCAGTTCTTCTGAGCTGGTTTGCAGCTGTATAACATACTAAGCATTTTTAAATTTATCTGGGGCTTATATACTAATCATGAGACAGGGCAGCTAACAATTAAAAACAATAATTAAATCACTGTTTTTAAAAGTAAAAACTCATTATATGTAGAACAGGCAAGACAGCAGATAAAACAAAAACATGATAAAAAAATTTCTCCACCCAAGGTCACACTATATTTCACAGATAATCTGTTACTATAAGAGAGAATTCCTTAAGTGCTGGTGGTGTTTATCACAGCAGAAGCTTTTCTCATTTACCATAATTTGCAAATCAGTTTGTTTTGTTTTATGGTTGGTCTTCAGGACCTAAGCACGTTCTTTGTTTGACAGTCTTATTTGCCTTAGTCAATGTTTCTTGAACACTTGAATGATTTCAGCTGTAATGGTGGATTAGATGTAATATATAATTTGGTACTTAGAAGCCAAGAGACAAGGATGTTAGGAGATTTAAGGGGTGGCCATATTGATTAAAATGTGATCTGATTCATTTCCTTTTCATTGATCACATGACAGAAAGGGAAATGTGAATCAATCCAGAATTTCCCACATACCCAAATCCATAGTTTTAGTGTGCTTACGCATAGAGCCTCAGAAACTTCTAGAGCTTTTACACGTGTTGTTAGGACCTCCCAGCATGCTTGCCCTGCCAACGGCACAGAGTGCCTCAGTTCCTCTTTTGCCACCATTTCAGCAGCCCCTTGGTTACAGAGGTCCGTTTGTTCATCTGATAAGAAAATAAAATATGGTTAGGAGACCTTCCTTCATTGCGATCTATTCTCTTCGACTATTTTCTTAGTTGATGGGTAAAAGAGAAAGAGAGAGAGAAAGAAGACCATTCTTTCCCACCCTAATTCTCCAGGCCCCTCCACTCTGCCTCAGGCCCCTTCAAGTGGTGCAAGTCTTGCCCAAACAAAATAAACTTTTTGGATAGGCATTCTCAGTGCCTATTCTGTTTAGGTGAGGCACACCAAACCACTTTGTGTCAGACCTCCGAAAACTTAACAAGGCCAAAGCTTAAACTTCACTTACAGTGATTGATTGATTGATTGATTGATTGATTTAATTTGTACCCCGCCTATCTGGACCAATGGACCACTCTAGGCGGCTTCCAACATAAAATGTAAACAATAAACACAGCAAATACATAAAATACAAAACAGCTATAATAAAAATAAAAATAGGAAAAATAAGAAGAAAATCAAGAGTTGGCTGGAGGGAAGGCCTGAGTGAAGAACCATGTTTTTAGTTGGGTTTTAAAGATGCCTAGTGTAGGGGCCACGCGAATCTCTGGAGGGAGATTGTTCCAGAGGCGAGGAGCCACCGCCGAGAAGGCCCGGGTTTTCCTCTGGGAAAAACCTTTACAACCACCTCAGTGCTCGACCATGGATCCAAACCATCCTCAACCTCCATAGCCCTCACTTACCTCTCAAAATCGCTGTCCTACAAGATTGACTCAACCCACTAAAAAAGTGAAAGAGATATGTAAACCAAAGTCTTCGGCATCAGTATCAAAGCCCACCTTTACTCATTCCATGGTGTTGACACTGAAGTCAACCTTGGTACTGTTGGACACACATAAGTAGAAAAAGAAGTCATCAGTGCCTGATAGATCCAAGCACTCTCAAACTTCAGTGTCTGTGGATAAATCAGACCCACCTCCACTGTCGGCCAAGAGGCAGTCTGTCTCAATTTAATGTCTAGGGATAAGGATTTCCCCCCCTTTTATCTAATGCCACCCTCTCCCATAATTTCAGTCACCCTCCTGACCGGGGTCAGGTCACTGCAGTCACACAATCAGTGCAGGCAAGCCTTCTATCCCAAGCGGGCTCCATCTCAGGCCATACATCTTGGACTCGGCACAGGAGGCTCCTCCTCATAAAATGACCCGCAAGACGTACCATGTCAACACTTGTGGTGATATAGAAGGGCGCCGCTCTCATGCTCCATACCACTCATCTGCAGATCAGGAGCCCCCATATCATCATCGTCCTAAGATGGTTCACCTCTATGACTGTCCAACCTACTACAAGCCCAAAATCTATTATGATCTTGAACTATACGAATAGACCCTCAGTATCATAGGCACACTATGCCACATCACTATGCCTATGCTTGTAGCTCAGCTTCTTCTTCCATCTCACCATCTCCTCAATACCAGACACTAGCTGAGGGCCTTCCATGCCAGTCTTCAGACAATGAATGGCATACTATGCCTCTGACTCTGGCACCACCTTGGCATCATAAGAGGTCCCTCCCATCTGATCACAGTTACCAGATGACATTGAAATGTCCACGCCATACCACCTCGGTACCTGCTCGACCATCTTGAGCCCAAGCAACCTCGTCTCATGTTCAGTCATCTTCTTTGAAAGTCACTAGTATTCACCGAGGTCCACCTCTGAAGGCCCACAATACCAACACCAGCACTGCTTTTCCCTGTCTCCAGGTAATTTATGAACAGGTTGAAAATCACCAGTCCCAGGACAGATCCCTGGGACACACCACTCTTCACCTCTTGCCAGTGTGAAAATTGCCTATTGACGCCTACTCTCTGTTTCTTGGTTCTCAACCAATTCTCAGTCCATAAGAGCCGGGGTCGCCAACCTCCAGTCTGCAACCTGGTACCAGGCCGTGGCCTTGGCAGGACCAGGCCACAGAGATGGATCTCCTGCCCCCCCGCCTGTACGCACCCCACGCACGCACACATGCACTACCTTCACATGCATGCACAGGTGCCCTGCCCTACCAGCACGCACACCCCACCCACTCTTTCACACGCATGGGTGCCCTGCCCCCCCACAGACCCCACCCACCCCCAACTGGTCCACAGTTCAGAAAAGGTTGGGGACCATAAGAGAACCTGCCCTCTTATCCCCTAACTGTGGAATTTTCTCAGCAGCCTTTGGTGAGGGACTGTGTCGAACAGCTTCTGAAAATCTAGATAGACAATATCCACTGGTTCACCTGCATCGACATGCCTGTTGACCTTTTCAAAGAATTCTAAAAGATTTGTGAGGCAAGACTTACCCTTACAGAAGGCATGCTGATTTTCCCTCAGCAAGGCTTATTCTTCGCTCATCAGCCTCCAAATACAGACTCTGCATTATTATTCAGGCACCCTACACTCAAATGATTTCTATGGGGCCTAAGGAATATTCATCCTCCATGCAAACCATCCACTTCTAAATGGTCACTCCATTAGAGCCACTGGTGATTACACGAGAAAGACTCTCAACTTTAACAGACAGACAAACAGAAAACTTTATTGGCATACTGTACAAATTAAAACACAGTGAAACAGAGCTAAAATGTTCAACGGCTGACAGGTGGCAGGAAACAGCCAGATGCATATTTAGGGCTCATCATTCTGCGAAGCACACTACGTTGTCTCTGCATAATAGCATAGAAGCAACTAGCAGCTGTCAGGGTAATTTCCTTAATAGTGCCACTTAGGAGATGTTGAATTTTTGTCAGATCATCCCATCCAGAATGAGAGGGGAGGAAAGTGTTCAAATAAGACAGGCAGTGTCCTTATACCAAATGCAGTAGAATAACATATGCTACAGAGATTCAACCTCTCCCTGACCATATGGGCATACTCTCAGTTCTGTAGGTAAACCCATATACCTGCCCTGCACTAAGCTCGATGGTACTATCTTGCATCTGGCAAGGGTAAATGCCCAGCGATCTTGTGGCTGTTCTAAATAATAGAGATAGTTCGGTCTATTGCCATGGGTGAGGGGCAGCTGAAAATAAAGTGGGGAACAAACTCCAATTAAATTTTGAGACTTCAATTAAATTTTGAGAAATCTAAAATTATAGCTTTTGGCAAAGCATAGAAACCCTTCTCTTGGTCCTTCAATGGCAATTATATCCAGCAGGTCAGAGAGTTTAAGTACTTGGATGTTGTTTTTTTCATTACAGACAGACCTGGTCAATGCACCAACGGATAGCGACTAAGTCAGCAAAGCTTTCAGCACAGGCTATCTTACGCTTCCATCGCACTTGGGGCCACTCTTACATCCCTGCTGCACTGCAGATTTTTAATGCTAAATCAGCAGCACAGCTTCTATATGGTGTCCCCATCTGGATGTCTGCATTTCAGTTCTGTGGAAAGGGGTCCAATCAACATTTCTTTATAAAATCCTTGGCCTGCCCCATTGCGTGCCCTATGCTACTCTATGCCTTGAAGGCAGTCAATACAGGATTGAGACTCAGGCTTGGCTCAGATTATTTAAGTATTGGATTAGAATCTGTTTCTTTTCAGCCCAGGACACCTTATTTCAAGTGCTGCTTGCCAACAGCCTGTTTCCAAAAGGTTTGGACCTATTTCTTAAGAAAATCAAGACTTTGGAGCTGTCACCGTATTTGCTGGGCTCAATACCCCCTTCCAGGGTGTTCCATACAATCAAAAAAAGAGTTCTGGATATAGAGGGGCAAACTCTACATAGCGCTCAACTTTGAAAACTCTCTTTCTTGTTTCTATCACCTCAGCTTGTAGGGCTAGTGAGCTCTCTGCTCTCTGTGCTGTCCCACGCTTTCTACAATTCCATCCTGACAAGGTCTCTACCCTGACATTCCTTCCAATGGTGATGTCTGACTTTCACATATGGCAGCCCATTATTCTGCCTAAATTCTTCCCTTCACCTACCAACAACCTAAAGTTCTGATTATACTCTTTAGACATTCAACACGCCTTGGCATTCTATATCTCTTTCGGAAGTCTAAGAGGCTGTTCATGGTCCTTTTAGAGGCTCTCCTGTCACCTCTCAAACCATTTTCAAATGGATTGTCTTCACCATCCATGGTGTCAAATGAATTGTCTTCATCTGGCATATGACCTTGCCCATGAACCCTTGCCAGGTCCAGTATGGGCACATTCTACCAGAGCTGTAGAAACATCCATGGCGTTTCTCAGAGGGGTGGACTTGATCAAGACCTGGGCTACACCCTGTACATTTGTTGCCCACTATCAGCTAGATGTCCGAGCCAAGGCTGATGCCACTTTTTTCGCACTATCCTTGCTTCTGCTCATTTGTGACGTCCCACCTCTGGTAAGTCAGCTTGCTAGTTGCCCATTGTGTGCATTCACAGAGACCACGAAGAAGAAAGAGAAGTTACTTACCTGTAATTCTGGTTTTTTGAGTGGTCATCTGTGAATTCACACCTCCTGCCCATCCTCCCCTCTGTCCATCACGTATGCCTGTTGCATGCTGGGCAGCAGCGGACTGTTCTACAGAACTGAGGCACTCTGTGCCATGGGTGGGGTAAGCGTGACCGGAGGGAGGTCCTAACAGCATGTGTAAGAGCTCTAGCAGTTTCTGAGGTTCTCTTTGGAAGTGCACTAAAACCCATTTGTGTGAATTCACAGATGACCACTGAAAGAACCAGAATTACATGTAATTAACCTCTCTTTTCTCCTGTCTCCCTGTATGGCCACTTAAATCGGACTTCCCCAGTGTGATTTCACAGTGAGTTGATCACGGTGACTTAATTGAAGAAAGGAGTCATGGAGACAAACATTATTGCTATTGCCCCCATGTGAGCAAGAAATAAATTCATGCTGAAGTTTTTCTTTAGTAAAAGGCGAAAGATTTATGCGATCTGAAAAGAAACCAGAGTATCATGCTGAAGTTTTTCCAGATACATGAATAAGTTTCTTCTTCTTACTTATGCAACTATGTGAAGAAAATTTGTGCTTTTTTCTTTCTGAGTAAACTTTTAGAGCACAAGGGCTGGGTATTGTATCCTTTACTCTGGTGAGTTGCAATCACTCTGGACAGGAGATGGTATCTATTTGCATTTAAGGGGATGTTAACATATAGGGCTCTTTAGATGAAACATTCATTCTTTTTAAAGTACCTGGTTCTGAATTGAAGTAATTTCCCCACTATCCATTTAAATTTCCTTTGTATCACATAGTACCAGTGCCTTTTTTGTATGTCTTTACTCTCCTTTATGCCCCTTCTAAAAACATAGTTTATTTTTTCTATCACTTACTACTGGAGGCTGAATTTAGCAATATGACACAAAGTTGATATCTTTAAAACTTGTTAGAGAAGCAGCTTTTTTCAAGAGGAGAGAAATGAGTTTTCAAAGAGAAGTTTAGATACAAATCCAACTGTATTGTGCACAAAGGGGTAGAAAAGAAAGCAGGAGAATGTTCTGTCTGGAAATGTGTAGGGTGGAAAGATACATTTGTTATGCTATGTTTTTCAAATCTCTTGCAAGAATTATTTTTAATATAATGTTAGTGTATTTACAAATTTGATTCTATCCACAGGTTTACTAAAGGAGAAAAGAATATAGATGCAGAATTTAGACTCTGGTTGAGTTCAACAGCAGATACTTCTTTTCCTGTATCTATCTTGCGAAAGGGCCTGAAGGTAAGACTTCAAATAATCCCAAGAAGAGGTGTGACTAAAATGTTTTGGGAATGAGTGGCTGAAATCGTATCACTTAGCTTAGTAAGTAGCACTAGAGTAGGCTCACTCAGATAGGGATAAGCTGCTTCCCAAGTAGGAGAAAGTAGCTTTTAATTGTAATTTCTGTGTATTACACATATGTGGCATTCAGTAAAGCAGAAACATCTTTTAGAACATTCTAAGCTTTAAAATTTTGGCAGAGGTTTGTTCCCCCAGCTCTTCCTGAAGGATGTAGTTACCTCGTCAGTCAGTTCTCCTTGGACTATTGCTACAGACATCCTCTTGTCCTTTCTGAAAAAATTAAATAAAAAAAATTTCAAGCTGAAGAAATTCATCTTGTTAATTGTCAATCACCCTGTAGACTATTACTTAAAGATTTTGTAGACTGCGGCCAGCAGAAACCTGTTTTGCAAGTGTGTGAATTGCAGAAATGAGATCTCTTCAACTAATAAACATTTTTTGTCACTGTAGATCCCATCCGGCATATATCAATGTAACAGTACCTCTTTGGTTCTTTTAATTTTTGAAGGAGACTGGTCTAATGCTTTGTGATTTTTTTAAGCATCCATTGCTGCTTTTCATGCTTCTGTTTAGCATTTCTTTCTTTCTTTCTTTCTTTCTTTCTTTCTTTCTTTCTTTCTTTCTTTCTTTCTTTCTTTCTTTCTTTCTTTCTTTCTTTCTTTCTTTCTTTCTTTCTTTCTTTCTTTCTTTCTTTCTTTCTTTCTTTCTTTCCTTCCTTCCTTTCCTTTCCTTTCCTTTCCTTTCCTTTCCTTTCCTTTCCTTTCCTTTCCTTTCCTTTTCTTTTCTTTCTTTTTAAAGAAGTTCCTGAAAAGTCTGAAGAAACTGAATCTTTTTTCAGCCTTTATGGCCATGAAATACCTTCATAATTCTGAGAAAGCAAGTGGCCATGCCCTTCAGGGTGTGAGTCTCATGTATTTTTCTGTACCAGACTACTGCTGTGATGGGCAAGGGAACTGACTGAAGAGTTGAGAATCATATCCTTTAATTATATGCAAGCTGGGATGAGGGGGTAAGCTCAGCTCTAAAATGATCCAAGAAAGACTTCTGCACAGGTGCATGTATAGCTTAATATACAAATGGCTAGGTGAAAAACAATCATTACAGAAAAGCAAGATGTTCTTATTTTCAGTTGACTGGCTATGTACATTAGGTGCCCTGTGATTATGGGATAGATATCACTAGAACAAGTCTACTAAGTAACAAAGATCACATTTTAAATCTAAAATCTGCTCAATTTCAGTGGACCTGACATGCCTCATATCCCTGCAATACACCTTAGTATAAGAGAGGCCTATTGGTTTCAGTGAATTTCCATTAAATGACAAGCATTTATAATTAAGTGATTTAATTAATAATAACATTTTATCAAATCAATATATACTTATTTATATATATTACAAGCATAAATAATTATACAGTACTTATTTTATTCATAAATTATCTGCTTATTTCTAAAGATAGTAATAGAACCTCCCCAAGGAATAAAGGCAACATTACTTCAGACATTTGGGTTAAGAGGCACTGGACTAGTAACAGAAACAGTATTCAATAAGACTACCTGTGGGCCATCATGGAAAAGGCTACTATTTAGTCTATGCTTCTTTAATGCTGTAATCCATGAAAGAAAGAAATATGGAGCCTTGGGCTGGAACATTCCTTATGAATTTAGCTCTTCAGACCTAGAGGTAAGATCAAAGAAGATTATGGTACATATTAAAATAGTGTCATATGGTGGAATCCTAAATGTTTATTTCTCCTCTAAGGGGTGTCTCAAGTCATGATCTTCCCAGTCTGTGTCTACAGTGGATTGTTTCCAGTCATATATCAAAATCAATTCAGATTCAGTTGCCTCCTTTGTAGTAATACAGGAAGCAAACTGGAGCCTGAAAGGTGTATTTTCTCATTTTTATAATGCAAATATCAGTTTCACACACAGTCCATTGTGTGCCACAGAAAACTCATTAGAATTCTTCATTGGGAAAAGTGTTGTTGTTGTTTAGTCATTTAGTCGTGTCCTACTCTTCGTGACCCCATGCACCAGAGCACGCCAGGCCCTCCTGTCTTCCACTGCCTGCTGGAGTTGGGTCAGATTCATGTTGGCAGCTTTTTAAAAATACATTTTATTAGTTTTTCACTATATCTACATTCGATTTATGCTTATCAAACATCATGTTACATGATTTGCTTACAATTATTTGGTTGTTTTGCATCTCAGTGTCTTCCCAATTGTCCCCCCAAATTCCAGACATCTTTCAAACATTCAAACCATTCATGTACATATTTTAGTATATAATATGGGCTACTATTATAATATTACTTTAATAATGAACAATATTCTCAAGATCTTCTAATAACATACTTAATAAAAGTAGCTCCAGATCCATGCCCCAACCTTATATCTAGTTTAATTTATCTAAAAAGAAAAAACACCATATTACATCTTTACCCTGGTTAGTGCTCCCTTATTTCAATTTAATTCTCCTTTTTAATATAAAGGATATGCTTCTTTACAATTCCCAAAGTTAGATATATACATGCTTTTCAATATTAAGGCCCCCCTTCCAATTTTTCCCTTTTCCATCTTTCTAAGTAATTAGCTCTCTTATTTCTCTTTTTGTTTCTATCTCTATAAGCATTCTGCCATCTTTTGTGCCCTCTGAAACCATTTTGTGCATCTGATTTATCTCCATTAGATCTTTATGCACTTGGTCTATCATGTTGGTACCTTTGATGACACTGTCCAACCATCTCATTCTCTCTTGTCCCCTTCTCCTCTTGTCTTCACACTTTCCCAATATCAGGGTCTTTTCCAGGGATTCTTCTCATCAGATGACCAAAGTATTGGAGCCTCAGCTTCAGGATCTGTCCTTCCAGTGAGCACTCAGAGTTGATTTCTTTAGAATGGATAGGTTTGTTCTCTTTGCAGTCCAGGGGACTCTCAAGAGCCTCTCCCAACACCACAAATCATAAGCATCAATTCTTTCGTGGTCAGCTTTCTTTATGGTCCAGCTTTCACTTCCATACATCACTACTGGAAAACCATAGCTTTGACTATGTGGACCTTTGTTGGCAAGGTAATATCTCTGCTTTTTAAGATGTTGTCTAGGTTTGTCACCGCTTTCCTCCCATGAAGCAGGCATCTTTTAATTTCGTGGCTGCTGTCATCATCTGCAGTGATCATGGAGCCCAGGAAAGTAAAATCTGTTACTGCCTCCATATCTTCCCCTTCTATTTGCCAGGAGGGGATGGGATCAGTGGCCATGATCTTAGTTTTTTGATGTTGAGATTCAGACCATTTTTGGCACTCTCCTCTTTAACCCTTATTAAGAGCATCTTTAATGCCTCCTCACTTTTTGCCATTAGAGTGGTATCATCTGCGTATCAGAGGTTGTTGATATTTCTTCCGGCAATCTTACTTTTGGCTTGGGATTCCTCTAGTCCAGCCTTTCGCATGATGTATTTTGCATATAAGTTAAATATGCCAGGGGACAATATACAGCCTTGTCGTATTCCTTTTCCAATTTTGAACCAATCAGTTGTTCCATATCCAGTTCTAACTGTTGCTTCCTGTCCCACATATAGATTTCACAGGAGACAGAAAAGGTGGTCAGGCACTTCCATTTCTTTAAGGACTTGCCATAGTTTGCTGTGGTCAACACAGTCAAAGGCTTTTGCGTAGTCAATGAAGCAGAAGTAGATGTTTTTCTGGAACTCTCTGGCTTTCTCCATAATCCAGCACATGTTAGCAATTTGGTCTCCAGTTCCTCTGCCCCTTTGAAATCCAACTTGTAGTTCTGGGAGTTCTCAGTCTACATACTGCTGAAGCCTGTCTTGTAGGATTTTGAGAATAACCTTGCTAGCGTGTGAAATGAGTGCAATTGTGCGGTAGTTGGGGCATTCTTTGGCATTGCCCTTCTTTGGGATTGGGATGTAGACTGATCTTTTCCAGTCCTCTGGCCACTGCTGAGTTTTCCAAACTTGCTGTCATATTGAGTGTAGCACCTTAACAGCGTCATCTTTTACGATTTTAAATAGTTCAACTGGAATGCTATCACCTCCACTGGCCTTGTTGTTAGCCATGCTTTCTCAGGCCCACTTGACTTCACTCTGCAGGATGTCTGGCTCAAGGTCAGCAGCCACACTTTCTGGTTTGTTTGGGACATCCAGTAATTCCTCTGTGTATTCTTGCCACCTCTTCTTGATGTCTTCTGCTTCTGCTAGGTCCCTCCCATTTTTGTCCTTTGTCATGTCCATCTTTGCACAAAATGTTCCTTTAACATCTCCAATTTTCTTGAACAGACCTCTGGTTTTACCCTTTCTATTATTTCCCTCTATTTCTTTGTACTGTTCATTTAAGGCCCTCTTGTCTATCCTTGCTTTTCTTTGGAAGTCTGCATTCAGTTTTCTGTAATTTTCCCTATCTCCCTTGCATTTTTCCCTTCTCTTCTCTGGTATTTGTAAGGCCTCGTTGGACAGCCACTTTGCATTCTTGCATTTCCTTTTCTTTGGGATGGTTTTTGTTGCTGCCTCCTGTACAATATTACGGGCCTCCATCCATAGTTCTTCAGGTACTCTGTTCACCAAATCTAGTTCCTTAAATCTGTTCTTCAATTCCACTGTGTATTCATATACCTGACTAGTATATACCTGACTAGTCCAGTTGTATTTCCTACATTCTTCAATTTAAGCTTGAGTTTTGGTATAAGAAGCTGAGGATCAGAGCCACAATCAGCTCCAGGTCTTGTTTTTGCTGACAGTTTAGAGCTTCTCCATCTTTGGCTGCAGAGAACATAATCAATTTGATTTTGGTATTGCCCATCTGGTAATGTCCATGTGTGGAGTCGCATCTTGTGTTGTTGGGAAAGAGTGTTTGTGATGACCAGGTTGTTCTCTTGACAAAACTCTATTAGCCTTTGCCCTGCTTTGTTTTGAACTCCAAGCCCAAACTTTCCTGTTGTTCCTTTTATCTCTTGACTCCCTACTTTAGTATTCCAGTCCCCTATACTGACAAGAACATCTTTCTTTGGTGTCAGTTTTAGAAGATGTTGTAAGTCTTGATAGAATTGGTCAATTTCAGCCTCTTCAGCATTGGTGGTTGGTGTATAAACTTGGATTACTGTGATGTTGAAAGGTCTGCATTGGCTTTGTTTTGAAATCATTCTATCATTTTGAGATTATATCCCAGTACAGCATTTCCCATTCTTTTGCTGACTTTGAGAGCTACTCCATTTCTTCTACGGGATTCTTGTCCACAATAGGTAAAGGTAAAGGTTCCCCTTGACATTTTTAGTGCAGTCGTGTCCAGCTCTAGGGGGCGGTGCTCATCCTGCTTTTCAAGCCGTAGAGTCAGCGCTTGTCCGAAGACAGTTTCCATTGCCACGTGGCCAGCATGACTAGGGAACGCCGTTTAACCTTCCCACCGAGATGGTACCTATTCTTCTACTCGCATTTGCATGCTTTCAAACTAGAGGAGCTGGGACAAAGCGACAGAAGCTCACTCCATCGCGTGGATTCGATCTTACGACTGCTGGTCTTCTGACCCTGCAGCACAGGCTTCTGCGGTTTAGCCCACAGCACCATCATGTCCTTCTTGTCCACAATAGTAGATATAATAATCGTCAGAACTAAATTCGCCCATTCCCATCCACTTTGGTTCACTGACACCCGGGATGTCAATGTCTATTCTTGCCATCTCTTGTTTGAATACATCCAGCTTACCAAGGTTCATAGATCTTACATTCCAGGTTCCTATGCAGTATTTTTCTTTGCAGCATCAGACTTTCCTTTCACTTCCCGTCACGTCCACAGTTGAGCATCCTTTCGGCTTTGGCCAACCACTACTTCATTAGCTCTGGAGCTACTTATACTTGTCCTCTGCTCTTCCTCAGTAGCATGTTAGACGCCTTCCGACCTGAGGGGCCCATCTTCCAACGTTATATCTTTTAGCTTTTTGTTTCTTTTCATGGGGTTTTCTTGGCAAAGATACTGGCGTGGCTTGCCAGTTCCTGCTCCAGGTGGATGGCATTTAGTCAGAACTTCCACTATGACCTGTCTGTCTTGGGTGTTCCTGCACGGCATAGCCCATAGCTTCTCTGAATTACTCAAGCCCCTTCACCACGACAAGGCAGCAATCCGTGAAGGGAGAAAGTGAGAGGAAGATAATCTTTGTTGATACTTCTTCTGCAGCCCCAAACCCCCACTGTTTTGCTGCACCAAATCTCTACATCAAATTTGGGTTTATATGGGACTGCAGGAGGAATGTGGAGGTGAGAGAATTAACCAAGAGCACCTGCTCTCCCATTCAAAGAGTGGGGAAGCTCTGCTGATTAAATGAGGCCTTCTCTTGATCAAAGGAACTTACTGTTGGAAAAACACAATATTGCACACATACTGGCTGTCTATGAGGAGTGTTCTCTGTATCTACCACTGAATTGAGATTTATTGTCTATGCCTCGATTGCCTGTTGCTTTGCTAGCCACCTTACTCTTTTCTCTCTTATGCTCTCTAAAGATATACATGTAGAGCTATGGCTGTACACTATATGCATAAAAGAAAAAAGCCATTAACTGTAAGTGAAAGTTTTTTTCCTTGTTAACCAAGCATCTAGACTTATTATTTTTCCTTTTCCAAGGGAAGTGGAGAGACTGCTTTTATCTGTACTAAAAGAGGAATAAGAACATTCCAAATTCTTCCAATACTTACTTGATCCAACCCACTTTCTAACTGTGCCTAGCAATGCTCCCCCTTCTCCATATATCTGTGAGATACAATAGTTAAAAAGTGCTTATATGTTCTCTACCTGAATTATTTTTATATGCTGATATATATTACACGAATATACTTCCGCCTGACTTTCTTTCTCTGTTACAACTTTCTAGCTCCCCTTTGAAATGCAACTGTTCACACTTTCTTTTCATGATTGTTTTAATTTTGTTTCCTTATCTCCATAGTATAGTGCTCTGTGGTGTCCAGAGCTCACTGCTACTGTATATATGGAATTCTTGGTCTCCAGAAAGGAGCCAACCAGGGTTAATCTTTTCTTGCTTTCCAGGCAAGGCAGGGGTTAGCAAATAAGGAAAGGCATTTATATCTGATACACACATACCTCCTCACCCAGTTTTTCTCTGCCATAGATCAGGACAGACTTCTGAGCGCAGCAGTCTTTGCCTTCGCTATTGAGACATTTTCTTTTTCATAGATTTCTTGAGCCTTTCTCTTTTTCCCTCCTCCTTAAGGATTCCAGTTGTTTAAAAAGAAAATTCTCACAAAGTTTTATTTCTCATTCTCTGTCTGCCTTTATTGTGTTTCTCACAGGAAAAATATCACCATACCTACCAAACAGAAAGGCAAGCCAAGTAGATTGTTTTTCTGACATATCCTGTTCCCTTTACTTTTCTGCACATTCTTTATTGCCTCTACTGAGACTTATTTGAGCCTGTTAAAAACCATTCCTCCAATAATAGTGGCGACATCTACATCCCTAGCCATCAACACTATAGAGATTAATGTTGTTGAGAAGGTGGAGACAGTATTTAAGGAGCTCAGCTCTGTCTGTATGGTATGGTCCCCTTACCTACAAGTTTAATTATTGCATCTCCTCTCTTTTGTGAACTCTAATGTATATATTCCCTTCTTGGATACATAGATTAACATGATGAGAGGGTTTGTGTGTCAGAGAAGCAGACAGCAATGTCATCAGGGGGATAGACTTATTACAACCTTGGACTTCTAGCAGGGTCATGCAAGGTGCAATGTTCACAACTGAGCCACCAGGCTAAGATGTGTCTACCCTATTCAGGAGTAATTGCTTCAGTAGAAGAGAATGGATAGTTCCAATGGTGATGAGGGTGGAGAGAATTCTGGAGGACAGCTACTGGGCAGTAGCTGAAGGCAGTGCTGGTAGGAGATCTTTCACAGACAATGGCAGTGACATTCAAGGTAACTTTTGTTAGTACTGTGCAGAAGAAGGCTATGATAAACCACTACTGAACTTTTCTTACTTTGACAACCCTATGATGAAACAGCCTTAAATAAAACAAGAGATAGTGCTGAAAGATGAGTCCCCAGGTTGAAAAGCAGCTACTGGGGAAGAGCAGATAACAAATTTGTTAACAAACAAGTTATTAACAAATAGCATTGTTTTAATTATGCAATTAGTTTAAAGCCGAAAGGATGACTAGTGGTTGAAATGCATAGAAGTGAAAAGAAAGTCTGATGCTGCACAACAAACACAATTTGAATATGGAAAGTGAGAAGCTTGAATCAAGGTAAATTGGAAAGCAGAAAAGAAATGAACATACAAACATTGCAGCGCTTGGTATCAGTGAACTACAGTGGATTGGAATGGGATATTTTCAGTCACACCACTGCAAAAGGTTTTACTTTGGAAATGACAAAAATGGAGCAGCTCTAACACTGATGCAAGATGTAGCACAGGCAGTTAGGAAAGTCTGACCTGATAATATCCCTCCGACTTCTGGAAAAACAACATAACCATAATTCAAGTCTATGCTCCATCTACAGATAAAGAAGATAAAACTGAAAGCTTCTACACAAACATCCAAGAGGAAATTGATCACACACCAAAACTAGACACACCTGTAATTGTAGGTGACTAGAACAGTCAAGTGGGAAACAAAGCAAACCAAATGTTTTTCGAAGTTTTGGTCTAGCAACAGAAATGAAGAAGAATGACTCCTAGAATTCTGTGAAACAGTCTATTTATCACAAATTAATGCTTCAAGCATTGTTAAAATTCAGAGGAGGGTGGGAAAATATTTAAGGTTGAGAGTCCTTAATTAGAACTGGTATAGGAACTGAATTTCATATAGATCTGCCCCAGAAGACAATGAATGGTATGTAACTATAGCAGCAGGATTGGTTAGAAAATAATTTACACGCAGAGTTTTGTCATATAGTCTGGGATCCAAGTTACTGTTTTATGCATGGATGTGCCTGTTATGATTTTAACTTCCTTCAACCACTTTAATCAGGATGCACTCTTTCCACCCCATTGATTGCTTTTGAACTCCACTCAGTTTTGAATGACAGAAGACACTGGTATTCAAGAGATGCAAATCTAAAGTCATATTAAGCATGCTAAATTCATATCCTGGCTGTTGTTGTTTTGATTCCGTGTCTTGCCTTCTTGGGAAAAAAGAAAGAAAGAAAGAATGGGGAGAAAGAATACTGATGACCTTTTCTTTCCAAGATTTCCATCCAGATACTTGAGATGCTTCTTGAGAAACAAAAGAAGATCTCCTGGGCAGCTCTACGTTATTTGACAGGAGAAGTAGCATACGGGGGCCGTGTAACTGATAGCTGGGATCGCCGGTGCTTGCTTAGCCTTTTGGACAATTTTTACAACCCTTCTGTGCTACAAGAAGATTTTGCATATTCTGTAGACTGGGTATGAGAATTATTTATTTTCTTCAGCATCACAGTTGCTTTAATAGCATGTATCTTTAAAGTTTGAAAGAGATGGAGAGGTGAAGTCTGAAGAAGAAATAATTATTTTGGGGAGTGGGGAGTAAACAGTACAGTGATGCAACATGAAAATAATTTGTTCCACAAGTCATTTTGTATTGTGAAAATTTCGTTTTGCGAAGCGCAGTTTCCCATAGGAATGCACTGAAACCCAAACAAAAAAATGCAAACAAATCATCTTGCAAAGCACGAACATAGAAAAATTTGTCTTGCGAGTCAACAAAAAAATCTGAAAACACTTTCGTCTTGTGAGTTTTTCATTGCGCGAGGCATTCGTCTTGCGAGGCATCACTGTATTTTGTAATTTGTTAACAGACAAGATGAATTAAACTGATACTCTGTTGCCCTAGAGGCTATAACTGCATTGTAGGTGGTATACTGATGAAAGGCAAAATTGGATAATCTCAAGGTACATTCAAACTCTTATCATTCTATATATATAGGACTAATTTAGACTGAACAGGAAACTGTTACATACTGCTGCCTGCATGAGGGATAGCAAGGCTTGAACTTGGCCTTGTGCTCACATTTCTCCCCTCTGCTTCTTTTTTAGAATTAAAAAGAAAACACGGAAAATGTCTACTAGTGTAGTTCTCCATTACAGAACTGTAGTTTTCTATTACAGAACTTTAGTAGGTGTGGATTCCTCCAGCACCATTAATATTATAGCCACTTTGGGCACTTTGAACATTTTGACCCTGATGTTCCCCCATGTTGATCCATTTTAAATGAGCTCTGTAGAGCAGAGTCCTAGTTACCTACTGTAACTTCATTCTGGAAATCAAGACACAGGGCCAAAAGAAGAAAAAAGCAAAAGCAGTCATGGAACAATGGCTATCTTTGAATTTTGGAAACTCGGGTTAAAGTAGGGAAGGGAAAGATGCAGCCCTTCAAACGTAGGACTGCAAACTCATCAGCATAGCCTATGGTAAGAGATGATAGCGGTTGCACTCCAGCAACATTCCTGGTTTTAACTAATGAGATACAGTGGTGACTTGATTTATGAACTTAATCCGTAACGGAATGGTGTTCGTAAATCAAAACGTTCGTAAGTCAAAGCACCATTTCCCATTGAAATGCATGGGAACGGAATTAATCCATTCCAGCATTTCAAAAAAATACCAAAAAACAAAACAAAACAAAAAAAATAAAACACTGCAAGCCCCTGGGGCTGCAAAAAAAATAAATAAATAAACATAACCCCACCAGCCCAATCCCACCTTGAAAAAGCCACCCAAAACAGTTTTTAAAATGCAAAAAGCACCTTACCTCACCATGAAGCCTCCTCTGAAGCCTCCTGGCCGTGCTCAGCCTCCCGGGCTCCACTGCCACTCCGACCACCCTTGGTGGGAGGCGTCTGGGAGGCCTCCCATGTTTCCACCACTGCCTGGCCTGGGCTCTGCCACCACCGCCTGTCCAGGATGGGTCCTCGCCTCCTGGCGCTGGGTCCGTCCCCACTGTTCACTTCCCAGCTGGCTGGGAAGCAAGCAGCAGGGACAGACCCAGCGCTGGAAGGTAGAGCCCGGCCGGGAGACCATTTGAATTTCCCGGGCTCCTGCCTCCCAGCACTGGGCCACTCCCGCTTCCGCCACCACATCCCTTTCCTGAACCCTTAGGTGAAAGAACTACAAAGCAGCAGCCTCTTCGCCATCAACAGTTAGTATATTTGAATCTCCCGCCCCTTTTCCCTGCATTTTTCCATTTGCACATCAAAGCAAAATTTTGAGAATGGAGCAGTTCATAAGTCAAAATGTTCATAGGTCAAGGCATTCGTAAGTCAAGGCACCACTGTATAATTGAGAGCTTTCAGTGTTGTTGTTGTTGTTGTTATTGTTGTTTTTTGAGAGAGAGAGAGAGAATGAGAAGGTGGGGGGAGTGGATTCTGAGACCATGGTTTCACATCTGCCCCCCCCAGTTGTTGGGGTTCTCATTGTTTGAGAGTATTGCTGCAAGACAAGTACAGACAGAGAGAACGCTGATCACAGTCTATATCCCTGTTCTATTCATTATTCATTTGGAGCAATGCTCAGAGCATGATATGGTCAGAATATTTCACATATTGCTGTAGAAACAGCTGGAGTGTTTATGTATTTAGCATTCTCAAAATTCATCATTTTGTGTTAATACTATACTGTACATAAACTTGTGACAAAGAAGTGGATTGTAATCAACGAACGCTCGCACTGAAATACATCTTTAAGGTGCTACTGTATTTTTGTGGTTTTGTATTTTTAATGTTTTGTTTTGTTTTGTTTTATAAAGAAACAATAAAATCCATCTGTCATTTTTCAGGTATATCGACCCATCTCTGAAACAGATACTTTAAGAGACTGTAGAGCCTATATACGTTCTCTTCCAGAGGCTGATTCACCTGAGCTTTTTGGAATGCATCACTGTGCTGAAAGAGCATACTTAAAAACTCAAGCAGAGTTATTTCTACATTCAGTTGTCAGTATCCAGCCAGCAGTTAGCACAGACACCCTCATTGTCAGGTCACTTTCTTTTGTTTCTTGAATATTAAGAATCGAGAATATTAAGTATGATTAAAGGCAATTTATGAATGTACTGTAAATTTTGTACTGTACTGGTAATTTCATATCTGTTTCTTTTTTCCTTTCTCCTAGTGGTAGAAAGAGTCAGGATGAAATAGTGCTAGAAATAGCATCTGATATTCTAATAAAATTACCATTGACTGTAGAAGATACAGAACAAGTCTCTGAAATTGAAGATAGCAGAACTAAAAGAGATTCATTTGCAAGCTTCAAAGCAGGCCCTGTTTGGGCAGCACTTGTGAAAGCTACAGAAGGTCAGAACTGTAGTCCAGATAATTTAACGTGAGAATGAACTTAATCTGGTGATAAACAAAGTATAATGTATAACACTGGTTCTTAACCTTGGGTTACTCAGGAGTTTTGGACTGCAACTCCCAGAAGCCTTCACCACCAACTGTGCTGGCTGGGGTTTCTGGGAGTTGCAGTTCAAAAACATCCAAGTAACAAAGGTTAAGAACCACTGATGTATAACATAAATATAAATGCAAGAATAGACAATACCTTTATTAGACCACTAGAAAATTGAACCAACAGCCAGCTTTTGTAGATAAAATTCTAATTCTTCAGTTTTATGAACCAATATTTATGGATAGTGCAGAAAAACTGTAAATAAGGGCCGTCCAGATGGGCATACAGATCACTGTTGGTATGGTTTCATTTGAACAAAAGTATGACATTCACATGTGTTTCTACTTAGATTGATCCATCCAGCCCCTTTAAAAGCTGTTTTGCACCTTTCTGGAATAGTGGCACAATTAAACACACTCCTAATTATTTCATCATGTAGCCTATGAAGATGGTTATTTCACACCCAAATGGACCTAGGGTTAGAAAATTGGATGGAAGTATCTGAGGTGGGTGGAAGTATCTGAGGTGACTATCCTATGACGTATTAGGTGGGTTGTGACATTAAAAGCAAGGATAGAGAAACCCTTCCTCTATTTGCATCTTTTTTTTTAAAAAAGTTCCTTAACTGACACAGCCCAATTCTAATACCACACTAGATTGAAGCATTTCTGTTTCAATTTGCCACTTTAACAACAAATTTTTATTTATTTATTTATTTATTTATTTATTTATTTATTTATTTATTTATTTATTTATTTATTTATACCCTGCCTATCTAGTTATTTTGACCACTCTAGGCGGCTTACAACATAAGGATAACAAGTTCTAAAGAAATTTATAACAATTAATTAATTAAATGATTCTAAAAGAAAGTCACTGTGGCCTGCTTAATTATGGCTGCATGAAAAGGTGGGGAAAGGGGCTATGTCGACTCCATGGGCTCCGCCTCCGTAAGGTTGCACAGTCCCAGCAGAGCCCCAGCTTGGGAGAATAGCAAGAAAAGGGGGAGGGTTGCCTGCCTTCTGTCTCCAAGCTTTACCCCAATGTATAGTCTTCATGCCACTGCTGTCCTTGGCTGCTGCCTCTTTACTCACAAGTAAACTGGGTAAACTTTGCTCATGAATAAACTAGCAATACAAAGATGTGTGTGGATCTCACAGGAGAATAAATACCTCTGGTGTGAATGTCAGTGCTAATGGAAGGATCGCTCAAGTGAAAAACAAAATAGATCACATTGAAGATAAGAACCTTTAAAGTGCAAATCAGACTGCTCTAAGTTACACCATCTGGACAGGCCCTAAAAATTCCCTGAGTTCATGGCAGATGTCTGTGCTACATCTGCTTGAAGTGAGTTCAAATTAGAACTGCAAACTACCCCTGGGGGCATGGTCTCAAGACTCACCTCTGGCAGCATGGTTGGAATATTCCACCCAGGAACTGTGTTTCAGAAACAGACAATGTGTGGCTACAGAGGAGGGATGATTACAGAGTAATTAAGTACTCAGTGTGGTATAGTGGATAGAGTGACAGACTCGGACTCTGGAAAACAAGGTCCAATTCCCCATTTGGCCATGAAAACTCACTGGGGCAATGGAACTGGTAAAACCACTCACAATACCATATTAACCTTAAAAATCCTGACAGGGGCACTATAAGATGATTTCAACTTGATGGCATATAACTCTTGGATTTGGAGAATCTTGAGGACCACATGGCCTTTTCCTAATTTTTCTCAACATAAGTACATACATGCATAAGTAAAAAAAGATACTACTTTCCAAGAGTTGTATGCTAAAATTGTTTTGTCTTGTGTGGATAAATACTTACCATATTTTTCCGTTTATAACACCACCACCCATTTATAAGATGCCCTCCCAATTTTCTAACCCAAGAATTAATAGAATACTTAGCTTTGAGGGTTTAGCCTCTGGGCTCAGAACATCGGATATTTTGAGTCTCTGTTGAATCTGAACCTACAGACCCCACCTCCAAGGAGGCGTGTTCCAATTGGTTTGTTCAGGATCAGCTGACATCAGTTCCATAAGACTCATGATTGGAGGAAGTCTCCTGACTGTAGTGAGCTAAGCCTTGTGACTGAAGCCCGTTTACAGAGGCAAGGTATGTGCTCTCCTCAGCTATCTCAGCTTACTTCCATGTAAAAGATGCCCTTCACTTTTTAATGTAATAATTTTAGGAAAAAATAGCATCTTATAGATGGAAAAATATGGTATTTAGAATTTTGATTCTTAGTTTAGGCTATAGGGACATGAATACAGTTATATTGTTTTTGGTCTTTTGCCACTACTTGACTTCATAGCTAGCAATCTAGGAACCAATGAGGTTCCTAAGGTAAACCATGCAGTGTTCATTGTCAAACACACATCAAGGTGCCAATTGTGTCATCTGGATATCTGTACAACAATTCCTTTGTACAACTAAAAACAATTTACCTGGCCCATTTCATATAAAATATATTTTGTTCAAACAAGTTGAACATCAGGGGGAAAAATTAATGAATTATAAATCTCTTTTAAAGCTACAGCCCATTCCTATATCTGAGGCCAAAAACACATGTATTTTACTCTCTCCTGGTAGACATAAGCTGGCTGAAATCCTGTTCATGGAGTTATGCCATATAGGTTGCATTTGGGAGTTTCAAAACAGGCTGATACTAACCCATACTAATCTCAAGATTAAACTATTTTAATTAACTCTATATTGGGATACTCTTGAAGACAACTTGGAAGCTACAGCTGGTACATGTGTTTACTAGCCTATTAGTAAGTACCTTACATCATGATCTTTTGACAACTAATTTGTACCAGCTCCATTGGCTGCAAGTCATTTTGGGGGTTAAAACCAAGGTTTTGATTATTACATTTAAAGTCCTACATGGCATTGAACCCCTGCACCAGTTAAAGTTGTCTGGAACTGTTCTTCTAAAGATTCCAACTATTATGCCATATAGGTTACATTTGTAAGTTTCAAACTGTCTGGCTTGAATATACTGGGAAACCATCCTTTAATGTTGTCACCTCTATATTTTAGAATTATTTTCCAGAGTCCCTGCAAAATTCAGCATTCCTATAGGATTTCACAATATATATATATATATAATAAAAGTATCTAGTATAATAAAAGTATCTAGTATAATAAAAGTATCTAGTAGGCTTTAGGCTGTTGCTAATTTTTATTTGCATTT
Source organism: Pogona vitticeps (assembly GCF_051106095.1). Lineage (NCBI taxonomy): Eukaryota > Metazoa > Chordata > Lepidosauria > Squamata > Agamidae > Pogona > Pogona vitticeps. The sequence goes on from NC_135783.1 coordinate 37,116,682, forward strand.
TTATTATTATGTGAGGTATTATTTGATTATTTGTTATTTTTGTTTAGTCGTTAAGTTGTTTTTGGACAGAGAACAGGATATAAATGAAAATAATAAAATACGCAAAAAAGGCTGGTTGCAACTGTTTCTCAGAAATAAAACAATTCTTCTTCCATCCCAAAGGTCCCATGGCACCTGTGGGATCCCTTTCATAATGGGGAAGATGTTTAGGGTCCAGGACAGGAGAAGACTATAATTTCTGGAGATTGCTGCCACCAGTAAAATCATCCCATTAGCAGCAATTTCCAGAAATTACCATATTTTTCCATGTATAAGACGCCCCCCCCACTTTTCTAACCCAAAATTTCTTTCTTTGCAAGAAAGTAGAAGGCAAAAGTGATTCTTGCTTTCCCCCTACATTTTTGTTGCAAAAATCAGCTTTCCCCCTCTACGCTTTGCAAAGAAAATAGAGGGATCACTTTGATCCCTCCTCCCTCCTTACTTCCAAGTATAAAACAACCCTCAATTTTTCCTTTAATTATTTTAGGAAAAGGTGTTGTTTTATACATGGAAAAAATACTTCTGCCAATGGCTTCCCCATGTTGAAAGGGGCCCATAGGAACTTTGGGAACTCTGAGAGGAGGATTGGAAATATTTTATGTTTGAAAAAAAAATTGCCATGGCTGATGGCCTGCCTTACATAGTGTATGTTAGAGAACAGGATTTCAGCAAATACGTCAAATAATCGATAGCTATCTGCCCTTAAATAATGCTAATGTAGCAACTATGGTTGCCTAGACTGGCACTGCTGTGTTGGTTTAAAGGCCTGCAGAATAACATGTTTTGTTTATTTGTTTCATTGTTTCATTATAGGTCCTGGTTCTTTTACCAATTCAGCTTTGTTAACTGTATTACAACAGGAGATTGACCAGTATAATCATCTGTTGTCCACAATAATTCATTCATTACATTCACTTCAACAAAGTATCAAAGGTGATATAATTTTCACCACGGGACTAGAGGAGATTTATCATTCAATATTAAAAGCCAAAGTGCCACAATTGTGGCAGGTAGGTGAATAACCACCCACAGTTTGTTTTCACTGTTGTAATTGGTGGCTATGATCTTCTTGCTATGCAACAAACTTATATTGCATGTTTCTTTATGAGAGGTGTTATGGAATGCAAAGCATTAAAGGAATGCATAGTTACCATTTTGATTCTATATTCTCGTTTATGTGTAATAAACTGACCAGAACATCCTGACATCTACAGTATGTTAGAGAACTAAAATATTTTGTTTTAAAAGCAACGGATTGCAATATATATATATATACAGTATAAACTATATATCTCAAAATAAATTTATTTACAGAATGAATTTGTGAGGAAATGTCAGGCTCTCTTCACTACAAAAGCTAATGTTCAATATTTGTTGTCAGGAATTTTTATGATTTGTCATATTGCAATTATAAAATCCAGTCCACATACAGGTAAACAAACAGAGCCACCCACCCAATGAACATTCTCCAAAGATATCACATCCTCAGTGCTGGAGTAGATGAGAGGACATTCTCTTTTATTTGCAATAGAACCTTTGAAAAATGGATTTGCTCTTTTGCAGAGAAGCTCTTTATTTCATAATAACAGAATGTGATATCATTTAGGGTCAAAGTAGACAATAGGAAAAACAGTATTAGCAGAGAGATGCTTCCAGGAAGATGGTCTGTTTGTATGCAGCTGACTGTCCTCGACTGCATCTTTTGCACTTAGTGCGCTTTGTTTGTGACTGGTCAATGGAAGCTAAACAGGATTAATTTGCAAGTCTGATAATTCAGGCATGTATCTCTGAGGAAACATTGTTGTGAAAGGGAACATCTGTCGACCATGGTATACAGTACAGTATATGCAAGATTGATTTGGCAATGTCCATCATCCTGTTTGTCATCATGATTGATTCATGGTTAGTTAGGCAGGTGCTTTATCTCCCCCCAACTTTTCCATTTAACTCCATTGTGAAGCAGCTTAGAGTTCACACCGAATGCTTTCCATGGGTGGGACTGAGAATAATGGATGAGAAACTATTTTATGTTTGCATTTTCCCCAAACAAGCAGTTGTGCTTTGTTTGCCGTTATCCAATAGCAACATTCCTACAAGACACGTAAATCTCTTGGATCCTGGATTGAAGACCTCATTATTGGAGTGAATTTCTTTGCCACATGGTCTAATCGAGTTATTGCCTTTATGCAGTCAAGGTAAAATGCAAATTATTGGAAAAATTCATCTTCTGGTAAAGCATATAAATATTAAGAAGTAGATGTAGTAACCATAGTCTTACAGTGCCAAGGCTAATAATGTAGTTCTGAATGTAATGTTGCAGTCAACCTCAAGACCTTAAGCATGGCATCTCCTGTATACCTAAACTCTTCTTTTGAATTTGGAATACAGTATACATTTTAAACAAACTTTAATTTTACTTATTAAGTGTGCAACAGAAGGCTGTGGGGTAAGGTGTTCTTTTTAGGTTTCTATCCATTCCGTTTATCTATCCTTACTTTTTAATGTCCACATAACCACAAACGTCCCTCAGCATACCATGCCCACTATGTAGATTAGTCTCCCCTTTAAGATTTTTCCCAAAATAGTTCTGCAGACTTCGGGGTTCCATAACCCCAAACTTGCTAATACCCTCTTATGTGTACAAGGTGACTTTTTGGTGACATAAAAATGGACATTCCATTAATGAATTCATATGAAAGAGAGAGAGAGAATATGCTGTTGTGTATTGGATAAAGAGACAGATTATAAATCATGGGGTCTGGGTTCAATTCCCCCCCCCCCGATGACTATGGAAACTCAAGAGAAATGGCACACTGGCAAAGACATTCCTTAAATATTTCACATACCTTAAAAACTGTTAGGGCCACTGTAAGACAGATGTGACCTGATGGCGCATATAATAATAAAATATTTTGAGACAGTCTACTGAGAAAAAAAATAGGCATCCAATATGACGTTTTTGAAAAGTGTAAAAATACTAGCTTTCTCTCTCTTTTTTGTCAGCACTGGTATTTACAAAAAAGAAGAAAATGTGGGAGAAAACATTGCATTTTGCATTAAACCCCTTGCAGATTACACAAAACATGCTTTTTCTACAATATACAGTGGTGCCTCGCTTAACAAGCGCACCGTATAACAAAGAATCCGTATAGCGATTCCTTTTTGGGGAATGGCTGCGGACGACCCAAAATGCCCCCCCCCGCAGCATTTTCGCGACCTCGGTAAGCAAGGGGAGGGCGCGAAAACACTGACAGGGGGCCATTTCGGGTCATCTGGCGGCCATTTTGGAGCCGCCGAACAGCTGATCGGTGGCTCCAAAATGGCCACCGGACCGCGAAAACATCGCTGGAGGGGTAAGTTTTGGCGCCTATTGGAACGCATTAAACTAAGTTTAATGTGTTCCAATAGGCTTTTCCTGCCCCGTACAGCGATGTTTTCACATAGCGAAGGTTAATCCGGAACGGATTAACCTCGCTATGCGGGGCACCACTGTACAAGTTTTCCTATATAAATAGAAGGCTTTCCATGCAAAATACAAGGTGTTTGTGCAAAAAAACCCACACCTTTTCTACAATTTTTTAACTTTTTTTGTAGTTTTTAATGAGAAATTTTTACTTTTATCCAGCAAGAAGAAATTTTTTCAAATATTATAAAATAAGCGAAGAGTTATGTGCCTACTCAAATCCTGTGCACTCCGTTAATGACTTCATATGAGGGAGAGAGAGAATATACTGTTGTATATGCCAGTGCAGAAGAAAACATTTGTCATTAAGGTGGTCTGCCTGGAAGTGTTTTAACTTCAGATCCTTCCTTCCTTCCTTCCTTCCTTCGTAGGGCCTTTATTTAGAAAAACAATTTTTTTTCTCACTGCCTCTTTGGGCAGATGAGATATGAGACCAACTATGTTGTCCAAAATGTAAAAAGTGCAACTAATTCTTTGCTAGCAGTTTAGTTGTCTTGCACCAGACATGATTGCATCCTCTTTGCTCTACAACTTCTATTACTTTCCCCGTCATGCCTTTAGTAATCAGCTCACCATTCTGAATAACGGACACAGATGGGAAATGAGGTAGGGTTCTCTGCATTGACAGTTTCTTCTGTTCCATTATTTTAATTTTGAACTCATGTAGTTTAGCCCTGTTGGCATTTCCTTCCTTCTGTTTAGCCCGGTTTTGGCCAATGATGTTCTGATTATGAAGTTTGTCAATTGCCTCTTGTCATTTAACAAGTTCACCCTCATTTTCATCTAGATGAGAGTGGTAATTTTTTAGCTAAATAGAATTCTAATAATTCATTGTGTTGGTTAATTGGCCATTTAAATTGTAAATTAAACACTTTAAAGAGTGTTTAGGCTGCTTTTTTAAAATTTATTTATAACAAGGGGTGACAGAAAGGAAAAAGGGAATTAAGGTTAAGGGGGAAAAGATAGGCAGGTCCAGATAGGCAGGATATAAATAAATAAATAAATAAATAAATAAATAAATAAATAAATAAATAAATAAATAAATAAATAAAAGGAGAAACAATAACATACTGACATCAATTCTATACATTTTGCCATATCAAAATTCCAAATTGCTCTTCTTACTATTTTCTGCCTTCCAGATTTAAGTTCTCATTTCACTGTATGCTCTTCATACGATGTCCCATTTATAGAATAAGTCCCATCTTTCAGTTGCCTTTTGGAAAGGACAGTCCTTCATCACTTCTGATAAAATGTTCATTTCCGCTGTTTCCCTTATCTTCTCTATAAGATCTTCTTGTTTCGGTACCGTCGGACTTTTCCAATTTTTGGCATATAAAATTCTGGCTGCAGTGACTATGTATATAACTACAGTATATACTCCTTTGTCTTATCTATGTTATCAGGTATCATACTCAATAAAAACAGTTCTGGGGTTAATGGCACCTTACAGAGCAATATTTGTTGCAACACAGCATGTACTCTTTTCCAATACTGTTTCGCTACTCTACAAGAGTGTTTAGGCTGCTTAAAATGCAACCCTGCCTATCTAAGATGCCCATATACCAGCAGAATCAAAAGGCCAGTTGAAGCTGTGACAAAGTTAAACTTTTCCCAGTGTAGGGATAGAGGGAATTAATTGGAGTTACCATTACCCTGCCAATATTGTGGTGGTTTCCCTTTACTAAAAGAAGTTTGGATCTGACATAATGCAGCTCCTCCCAAACCCCACTACTTTTTCAGACTTCTGCCAGATTTTAGCCAGCAGACAGTTGTTGCCATTATATTGATATACATCTGAGATCAACTAGCTGAAGGGCAGAAGAGATTTGTGCATAATCTTGATCCTTTACAAGCAACACATCTTTTTGTTAAATTACACTGCCTTGGATTTAATATTTTTAATGGTTCATTGTGTTTTTAATAGGTTTAACTATTTAATGATGCTTCAAAGGCAAACCAGAACATTGCTTCAGTTTGGTGAGGATTCTGACTTTTTCAGTGGCAGCTACCAGGGATACCCCACTTGCTTTTGGCTTCCAGGGTTTTTTTCCCCACATGGTATGTAATTTCATAGACAATTATTTATCCATTGCCACTTTAGATTTCAATATGCTCTAATTTATATTTTATCATGCTTTAAATTACTGGTAATATATTTACTTTGGTATTTAATTTTTATTACTTTTTATTGTATATTAAAAGGAAAACAAGCACATTTTTAAAAATAAAAAATACATTTTTCATCATTTAAATATATTATAGAAAGCATACTGTATTCATATCAAGTGCTTAAGCACGTTGCAGATTATTTCCTATTATTATAGCCAGTGCCAGACACTCTACTGACAATGGCCATCTATCAGGTGAATGGGGAAGATTTCTTCTTCTTTGTGGTCTCTGTGAATCCACACAATTGGATTGTTCTGCTCCTGCACAGGACCCCTCTGAAGTTTCTAGAGCTTAAAGACATGTGATTAGTGGGACATTCCCCCATGGAGCACATGCTCCGCCCAACCAAAATCTCCTCACTTCCTTTTAGCCGGCACTCAGGTCAGACCTTTTGACGAGCTAGAGCAACTTTTTTGATAGTTCAGAGCTTTACTTCTTTGAGCCCTATGGGCCTTCTAACATTCATTTGACGTTCCCTCATGAGTTTATCTTTCATTTTTAATTCGTCCCAATTTTTTCTCTCTCCTTTCCTCAAAGCTGCTCCCTTTTCCCACTTCTTTTATGCCCCCTCCAGGCCGTTTAAGCAATGTGTGCTCTGCACAAATAAAATCCCAGTTTCTGACGGGCACGATCGTTGCTTCTTCTGCCTGGGTGAACATCAAACTCACTCTTGTTCAGAGTGTAAAAAACTTACCAAACCATCATTAAAGCTTCGAGTGCAGCTTAGACCTCACTTTTGGGAAAAATCTCTTCACCCACCTGCTGCTCCGATGGAATCCATCTCACCACAGGCCCCTTGACAAGATCCAGCCCACTCCATCTCGAGCCCGGCAACACCTCTGAGACAGAAGGAGCACTCAAAATCTTCAAAACTGAAATCGACCTTGGCATCGAAACCTTCTTGGAGACCAAAGGAGCAATTATCTAAAGGGAAAAAGGAGAAAATCAAGACCAAAAAACCTAAAAAGCCTACTCAACCAACACGCCCAGATCCACCTCAAGCAATTCTTCCATTGCCAATTCTAGAGGAATCCTCTTGCGAAGCTTACAAGACCCTCTCAGATCGAGGTGATTTACCATCATTGCCTTTAGGCCAGCCTCCTGCCTCAGCAGAGAGCCTGTCACCTAGTGTTGGCCCCTCAGTGGCTACCATCTAGCCCAGCCTCAGCCCATTCTATCTCTGTATTATCAAGGCGGGCGATATCTTTGCAACTCTCTCAATCCGAGTCACCTCAAAAATCGCCTCCACGAAAACACAAGGCAAAAAGACTAAACCTCTCTCCTGTGGAATATGACCCACCGCATAGAGCATACTATTATTATGAGGAACCCTCTCAATACCATCAGAGAAGTCAATACCGAGACCCATATTTTCCACAGTATGAGGCGTACCACCATCAAGACAATATCAAAGAGCCTGTGTACTATGAGGAGTCTAAGCGAGTCCGATATGCTTATGCATACCCATTCACATGCTGTCTCTCAGTATCTCCTTCTCCCCCTCAATACCGGCATCATACATATTCGTCAAGACTGACACCCTATTCTCAGGTGTCTAAATCTATTAAACCTGTACTCAAACGTTCATATGACATAATTGAACAACCTTCAGCAAAATCTCCTCAAAGAATCGTGGGACAAACCACCATCTTCCTTCTAAATTTCAAGACGGGTAGAAAATCATTACAAAACTCATGGCATGGACACCACATTTCTATCAAAACATCCAACACCAAATTCCATTATTGTAGGGTCAAGCCAATCCAGAGCCAGGAATAAATCATCTGTAGCCCTGACTAATAAGGAAGGGAGAAAATTAGACATTCTAGGACAGTGGTCGGGAAACAGAGGTAATTTACCCCAAATGAGGTAAAAATGAAAATCCTGGGGGTAATGAGCAGAGCGCTACCCCCACCCCACCCCACCCCCACCCCTGCAGCTGAACCCCAAACTCTAAGCCACCTCTGCCTACTACGTTCCTTGGTTTCCACAGTTGTAGTTCTTTCACAGTGTGCGTGCATGCGTGCCTGCCTGCCTGCCTCTGTGTGTGTGTGTGTGTGTGTGTGTGTGTGTGTGTGTGTGTGTGTGTGTGCGTGAGAGAGAGAGAGAGAGAGAGAGACTCTTTCATAAAACTATGAAAAAAAGCAAACTTCAAAACTTAATCTCTACTGCATTTAGTTTCTAGTGAGAATCCACTTAATCTGCTATACTTACCTCTCTGACAAGTCATGCTATCTGTAAAACTCTTTTCCAGCAATACATTTCCAACAAGTGAAATGTGTGTATACACTTTATGTAGTGTATAAAATGTGTATTAAAAGTCTGCACTCCTATATATAGCTGCTTTTCTGAGGGTGATTTACTTTGGAGTTAACAAGTCCAGGATTTCAATGTACTTAAGCTTTATAAATGTTGTTGTTGTTTAGTTAAGTCGTGTCCTACACTTTGTGACCCCATGGACCAGAGCATGCCAGGCCCTCCTGTATTCCACTGCCTCCCAGAGTTCAGTCAAAAATTTTGGTACTTTCGTTGATACTGTCCAACCATCTCATCCTCTGTTGTCCCCTTCTCCTCTTGCCCTCACACTTTCCCAACATCAGGGTCATTTCCAGGGAGTCTTTTCTTCTCATGAGATGGCTAAAGTATTGGAGCCTCAGCTTCAGGATCTGTCCTTCCAATGAGCACTCAGGGTTGATTTCCTTCAGAATGGATAGGTTTCTTCTCCTTGCAGTCCAGGGAACTCTCAAGAGTCTCTTCCAGCACCACAATTCAAAAGCATCAATTCTTCGGCGGTCAGCCTTCTTTATGGTCCAGCTCTCACTTCCATACATGGCTACTGGAAAAACTATAGCTTTGACTATGTGGACTTTTGTCGGCAAGGTGACGTCTCTGATTTTTAAGGTGCTGTTGAGGTTTGTCATCGCTTTCCACTCAAGAAGCAGGTGTCTTTTAATTTACTGGCTGCTGTCACCATCTGCAGTGATCATGGAGCCCAAAAAATTAAATCTGTCACTGCCTCCATATCTTCCTCTTCTATTTGCCAGGAGGTGATGGGACCAGTGGCCATTCTCTTAGTTTGTTTTCTTTTTTTATGTTGAGTTTCAGACCATTTTTGATGCTCTACTCTTTCACCCACATTAAGAGTTTCTTTAAGTCCTCCTCACTTTCTGCTATCAGAGTGGTATCATCTGCATATCTAAGGTTGTTGATATTTCTTCCAGCAATCTTAGATTCATCCAGTCCAGCCTTTCGCATGATGTATTCTGCATATAAATTAAATAAGCAGGGAGACAATATACAGCCTGGTCGTATTCCTTTCCCAATTTTGAACCAATCAGTGTTTCCATATCCAGTTCTAACTGTGGCTTCCTGTCCCACATATATATTTCTCAGGAGATAGATAAGGTGGTCAGTCACTCCCATTTCTTTAAGGACTTGCCATAGTTTGTTGTGGTCAACACAGTCAAAAGCTTTTGTGTAGTCAATGAAACAGAAGTAGATGTTTTTTCTGGAACTCTCTGGCTTTCTCCATAATCCAGCACATGTTAGCAATTTGGTCTCTAGTTCCTCTGCCCCTTCGAAGTCCAGCTTGTACTTCTGGGAGTTCTCAATCCACAGATTCCTGAAGTCTACGTTGGAGAATTTTGAGCATAACCTTGTTAGTGTGTGAAATTAGTGCAATTGTAAGGTAGTTGGAGCATTCTTTGGCACTGCCCTTCTTTGGAATTGGGATGTAAACTGATCTTTTCCAATCATCTGGCCACTTCTGAGTTTTCCATTGAGGATGATAAAAAAATAGTGCACTGGTCCTTTGATGTTGGGCTGTGGCACCAGGGTGGGTGATATGACCTTTAGCCTGGTTTGTTTCTTTTTGCACGCCACAGATAGAATGATTAAGGTGGTAGGAAAAGCCCCCCCCCCAACTCTGAGTTGGCTGTCTCTAGCAAGCACGTCATTGCTAGCATCCCTCTGACAGCCATTGATGATGATTAAATCCTCTGTGAGCTAGCAAAAATTTAATGCAACTTGCTAGGCACGTTGGACACCTTACTACTTCCTATACCACCCTATGGCTGGTGTGCAATGTGTTCCAGCAAAAATAGTGCACATCTTGTTTAAATTTGGTGCATCCTGCTAGTTCAGTACACAGCCTGTGTAGATTCAATAAGATTTTGAATTCAAATCATGTATCATGTCCTTCCTTTCAAATCAAGGGGTAATGTCAGCGTATATAAAATGGGGGGTGGGTGGGTTAAGAGGTAAAAAAGTTCCCTGACCTCTGTTCTAGGAAGACACCTTTATTCTCTGACTTCATTTAAGAGAGTCGCAAATTATCAAGCCGCCATGGGGGCATATCATTGTCAATTCTGGAATCGTCTTCTCCCAATACTCCAGGCAGCCTGAGGAATCTAAGTCGGAAGCACTCAGTGTTCATCTTGAGGCTTCCAATCTAGCAAAACAGCAACTCATAGCATCCAGACACACTGCAGATGCAGCCTCCAAAGCCATGGCCACTTCCATCACCTTATGACACCATGCCTGGCTTAGATCAACAGGAGTATCAGATGATACAAACTCCCGCATCGAGGAACTCCCGTTCAATGGCACTGGTCTGTTTAATGAGAAGACAGATGAAGTTATGGACAACCTCCATAAAATACACAAGACTGCCACATCTTATGCCACACAGCAGCCCTACCAATACCAATGTCCACAACGGCGAAGACAACCCTTTGTACACCAGCCTTTTCAGCAACAGTACAAACCATACCAACAGCAAACTTCTGACAGACCATATTTGGGACCATCAACATTGTTAGCCCCTACCTTTCATCCCGAATCGCAACCACAACAATGTCAGCCTTTTCGTCGCCAGCAAAAAAAGACCAAACAATATCCCTGACTTCTCCCAGCCCGAGATCCATACATTTCAGACACATCTCTCTCCATTCCTCAGATCCTGGCCTCACATTACCAATGGGTACTTTCAATCATCAGCCAAGGCTACCTTATCGAGTTCAAACAGCTACCACCCTTAGTCGAATAAAACACACTCCATACTCACTAGCCTTAAAATATGAGGTACTTCTCCTTCTTCAGAAGGGCGCCATTTTTCCAGTTCCATCTTCAGATATCCACAAAGGTTTCTACTCCCATTATTCTACAATACCGAAAAAAGGACGGGGGCCTCCGTCCCATACTCGATCTGAGAAACCTCAACGACTACATTCATTCCAGAAGTTTCAGAATGACTACCCTCGACACTGTCATTCCCCTCCTTTCACAAGAAGATTGGTTCGTAGTCATAGACCTCCAAGATGCATACTTTCACATGTCCATCCACCCTCAACATCATAAATATCTTCGGTTCCACTTCAGCAGTGCTGCATACCAATTCTGCGCTCTTCCATTCGGTCTATCCATGGCACCAAGAACTTTCACCAAGTGTCTCACCCAGTCACTGCATACCTACGTCTCCGAGGGGTCACGATTTTCCCATACATCAATGATTGGTTGATCGTTTCCAATTCTTACCACGACACATTGAGAGACACGTGTCTCACTCTAGACACCTTATCAGATCTTGGGTTCAAACTGAACTTCTCAAAATCATGCCTCGAACCATCACAAACTGCTACTTACATTGGAGCTCAATTAGACTCCTCTCAAGCACGAGCCTTTTTACCTCAAGAAAGAATAGACAACCCTTTGGACCTCTATCCAGACTCAGTCTCTGCACACCACGCTCAACATTTGCTCGGGCTCATGGCTTCCACTATGGTGGTCATTCAGCGTGCGAATCTCTAGAAGAGGTCCCTACAAACTTGGTTCCTCTCCCTCTTCAACCCCATGACAGAACCTCCTTCCAAACGCCTTGTGGTATCCAGGGAACTTTCTCACCAACTTACCTGGTGGACTTTCCTCCTGAACCTTCTCATTGGCCAACCGTTCACTCCTCTTCAGTTTACAGTCCAGGTCATGACAGACACCAGTCCTTCGGGATGGGGAGCTCACTGTCAAGGTCGCAAGATTCACGCCCTGTAGATTCAGAAAGAAAGATTTCTTCACATCAACCATCTAGAACTTTTGGGCATAATCAAGGCTTTTCATGCCTTTCAACCATTAATTTCAGGACAGGCAGTTCAACTCGCCACAAACAACATGACAGCACTATTCTATGTCAACAAACAAGGGGGCACACCATCTGTCCCTGCTTTATCTAGCAGTACAGCTCTGAATGGTGCTACACCCACCATGTGTTCCCAGTAGCAGTCCATGTAGCCACACACAACAATTCATTGGCAGACCATCTCAGCCGACTCACCACATCGATGCACGAATGGACTCAGAACAATACTGGTTTTACCCAGCTCTGCTCCCATTGGGAGACACTTACCATAGATATCTTCGCCACTGTACAAAATACAAAGTGAACCCGACACTGCTCCCGAGCCGAGAAGGGCACAGGATCTCTAGGAGACGTCTTTATGATTGACTGGACAAGGGACGTACTATATCATTTCCTTCCCATTCCACTCATCCAGCGAAAAGTGATAAGACTCCTCCAGTCTTGAATCCAACACAATACTCATTGCTCCCTGGTGGCCCAGGCAACCCTTGGTTCACCCATTTCAAGAAACTGTCAACATGCCAATGCAACTTTCCATCCATTCCACACCTGCTAACACAGGACAACGGCACTGTTTACCACCCAGACCTCAAATCTCTCAACCTTACAGCATGGAGGATACTCCCGCCATAAGAGCTGTCCTTGACAAAGCTAGAAAGCCCTCTACACAACTTCTTTATGATAATAAATGGAAAATATTCTCATCCTTTGCTCTTTCCAAAAACCTTTCAACAACACCAGTTTCCTTACAGACATTACTTACCTTTCTCTTTCATCTTTTTCACCATGGACTATACCACTCCACCTTAAAGGTATGCATTGCTGCCATTGCAGCACACCAACCATCTCACTCTGACTCTGCTCGACTTTTTTCTCACCCAACATTAAAGACATTTCTCAAGGGCCTTCATAACACTCAACCTCCTCAGTGCCTCCTTCTACCACAGTGGTCTCTACAACTTATTCTCAATGCCCTCACTCAACCCCCATTTGAACCTATGGCCACCATTAACTTCAAATTTCTTTCTTAAAAGCCTTATTCCTAGTTGCTATTACATCAGCCACATGGGCTAGTGAACTCTCAGCCCTCAGGTCGGACCTATCCTGATAAAGTCACTCTTTTTCCAGATGTTTCCTTTCTGCTGAAAGTTGTGTCTGAATTTCACCTGAGTCAACCCTTAGTACTCCCATCATTGTTCTTATCTTCTACGACGGATCTTGAGTGCATGCTCCACATGCTTGATACCAGATGGTCTTTGGCCTTTCACATTGAGGAGGAGACAAAAAGAACACCAGAGAGTGAGCCGTCCCCTCAAACGCCTAAGATAGAAGAGATGATAGAACAAGAAAGGGAAATAGAAACAGAACGAGGGAATGAGCAAAAGGCAGAAGCAGGAGCTGGAGAGGAGAAAGAAAGTTGCACGATGGTGATAGAGGGGACTCGAGACAGAGAGAGTCACGAGAGAACAGTTTAAGCTGTTAGAAACGACTGAAGCAGGAGAGGAGTGGGGAAGCGAAAGGGAAAGAGTTGATATTTTCTTAACAACTGAAGAGGGAACTGTAACTAAAGAAACAGAAAAAATAACTGTGTTTAAGGAAGCTGTCACTGAAAGGTCTGACAAAGAAATACAAGTCTTTTCTGTCCCCTTAAAGAGAGCCACCAATAGTGAAGGGGAGGAAAGAGAAGGTGGTTCCATAAGAGGAAAGGTGCGACCTATAATAGCTGGTCTGAGTCCAGAAGAATGGACAGTCTTGATGTGTATCCCAAGGGTCAGGGTCCTGAGCGGTTGGTTCACCAGTTGGATCCAGCTATGGAGAGAGAGATAGTGAGAGAGGGAGAATGGGCCCGCCATCCCTGTTGCGGGACCCTGTGCATAGTCTGCAGCAGGTTCCTGAGACTGCCGACTGAGGAGGAGAAAGTGGCAAGAACATATTATTAAAAGATTTAAACAATGAAAAATCCCTGTTATGGTTTTGGGAAAGTTCCCCACCTCAGTTAACGTTGCAAAATCCTGTTGAGTTTAACAAAGATGTAAGTACCAGTTGTGTTAATAAAAACTCTTTATTTAATAATTCAGACTCATCATTTGTATTGCCTGATGATGAACAGCATAAGGTTAATCCTGAACCCGCTTACACCCCTAGACTCTTCATATGCTTTCACGTCCCTTGTAAGGGCTCACCAGCATTACCTCAAACTCTGTCTAGATGGACTGTACAGGCAATCTCCTTGGCCTATGAAGTAGCAGGCAAAACACCTCCTGAGACCCTCAGGGTCCATTCCACCCAGGCTGTCTCCACATCTACTGCCTTTCAACATGACATTGACGTTTCACACATCTGTTGTGCTGCCACATGGTCAACTCCATCAACTTTTGTATCCCGAGTTAAAAATGATGCAGCCTTTGGCAGGGCTGTCCTGACTTCCTTCCTGACGTGACATCCCACCAACTGGTAAGTGAGCTTGTTAGTCACCCAATTGTGTGCATTCACAGAGACCACAAAGAAGAAAGAGAGGTTACTTACTTGTAACCATGGTTCTTCTTCGTGGCCTCTGTGAATACACACATATGGGTTTAGTCTGCGCCTGCGCTGACGTTCTCGGAGCATTCCAGAGCTAAAAGTAACAATTTTATGGGATGATCCACAGGGTTTTTCCCTTAGCTCACTGGTTCTTAACCTTGGGTTACTCAGGAGTTTTGGACTGCAACTCCCAGAAGCCTTCACCACCATCTGTGCTGGCTGGGGTTTCTGGGAGTTGCAGTTCAAAAACATCCGAGTAACAAAGGTTAAGAACCACTGCCTTAGCTTATTGATCAATTCCCTCTAAATTGGATTCTTTCCCTAATCTAATTATCTAATCTACGATCCCCCGTGAGTTGTTTTCTGTTTTGCTTGCCAGCTATTTGGCTATTTTGACTCTCGGGCACATTAATGATTTTCTGCCTGAGTAAGCTACTTCTTACCCAGATAGGTGCAGCCCGCACGGATCTCCTTATACGAGTTTGCCTTTACCTTGCTTTTTCGGCTACTTCAACTGGCTAGTCACGTGAAAAATAGATCGGGTGACACTCCCGGTTTCCTGTCACATAGCTTCCCCCCGATCCTGTAGGGGACCCGACAATGCCAAGGAATCCTTAAATCTAAGTCTACATCAACAGAGGAATCCTCGATGGAGGCTAGCGAATTTGCCTCCGAGGAGACGATGTGCCAGCTTTACCTGCACAGACTCCGGGATCACTTGATAGCCTCTCTCCTCCAACTGGCCATTCAGTGACTGCGCTACCATCCAGTCCGGCTGTGGCCCTTTTTAGCCCAACATGAGGGCAGGCATTTGATGTTCCTGAGTTGGAGCTCGAGTCTTTTCCTCTATCTCATGAGGAGAGGAAAGGGAACAGGAGGCATGTCTCACCAAAGCCTCTCTATGAGCAATCATGAGAGAGACTGGTGAATCATCGATGGATGATTGTTTCAAGGGGCTTGTTCATACAACTGATTTGACCCCGCAGGAGTTAGGGCTCTGTCACCCTGTCCCTAGGAGAAAAAGGGCCTCCTGTAGTGCCGGTCACCTTCCCTGACTGTCAGTGATTCTTCCTGACATGGGAAGAGCCTCTGAGTGCCGCACACCAACCCTCCTTCGTGCGCCTGCTCATGTAGCTGCACCTTCCAGAGGGAGCTGCATGCCGAGGCTGCAGAAGTGCCGGTGACATAAGGTAAGGCTTGAGTTTCCCTTTGGGGATACAATGGGCCCCTTCCCTGCGGCTAGCCCTACATGTCAGAGCTTTGCCTGTCGAGGGTAACGCCCTTCGGTGTTTGGTGTGAAATGGCCCTCATTTATCAAAGGGCTTGTTCACGTGGTCCTCTGTGAATTCACACATCCCGCCCATCCTCCCCTCTGTCCGTCACGTTGTCTCAATCTGCTTTCTGACAATGGGGGACTTTGGGAACTGAGGAGACTTCGGGAGGGTGGAGCATGCACTCTACAGGGGAACATCCCACTAATCACATGTCTTTAAGCTCTAGACACTTCCGAGAGGTCCTACACAGGTGTGGCTTCACAGAGGACCACTTGAATAACCATGGTTACAGGTAAGTAATCTCTCTTTCACCAACTTCTTTTCCCTTCTGGATTCCCCTCCTTGTGGTTCCCACAACACTCAGGGAGGAAGGATGGCATGCAGTGCAGAGAATATTGATAAGAATCTCCCACTCATCAGCAATTTCTTGGACCTGTTCTGATCTGCACCCAGCCCTAATTTGGGCACAGAAACAGTTTTGGTAAATGACCTTTTGGTTCTATTGTACTTCTCAATAGCATTTGATACTATTGATGAAGGTATTCCACTGGGTCACAGGGATGATGTGGCATTTAGGGACACCATTTTACAACTTCTGTTTTGCTGAATGTGCTCAGATAGTGTTGGGGGCCTGCAGTTCAGCCTTATGGCCTTTTGGATTCCTAAGGGCTCAGTATCATTCCCTAGGCTTTTCAACATTCATATGAAGTCCCCAGGGCATCTAGATTTTTGGACTGGATCTCACAACTGAGGCGGTTTCTCTCATTTTCTCAAATTGTGCCAAGGAAGCAGAGGAAGTCCTGAATCATTGTCTGGATACAGTAAGGCAGTGGTCTCCAGCCTTGGGCCTCCAGATGTTCTTGGACTTCAACTCCCAGAAATCCTGGCCAGCAGAGGTAGTGGTGAAGGCTTCTGGGAATTGTAGTCCAAGAAAATTAGGACACTCAAGGTTGGGGATCACTGCTCTAGCAGACACAGTGGGGAATGGAACTCTGCAGTGCCCCGACCCACTAAGCTAAGTATAAAAGCACTTATAAGCTATACATATAAGCTAGGCATAAAAAATACTCTGTGGCTCAGATATTCTACATACCAGTGGTCCCCAACCTTGGGCCTTCAGATGTTCTTGGAGTACAACTCCCAGAAGCCTTCACCACCAGCTCTGCTGGCCAGGATTTCTGGGAGTTGAAGTCCAAGAACATCTGGAGTCCCAAGGTTGGAGACTACTGCAGTAAGGGATTGGATATGAGTGAACAAGGCTCAGGCTAAGCAAGACAGACATTCTGTCAGTCAGCAGAAAAGTCGATCAGATAGTGGTCACAACATAATTTGAGTGTGGTTTCACTAAATCTGGAAGACCAGATTCACAGCCTGGGGTGTGCTCTTAGATCTAGTGTTGCTCTTGGAAAGTCATGTATTTCTTTGGCTTACAGTGCCACTATCCTTAAAAAAAGATTGATTTAGCCAGAGTGATTCATGCCTTAATGACTTTCTAGTTTGACCACTGTCATGCAGTCTGCATGTGGCTGCATTCAGAAGCATCAGCAAATGCAAAATGTGGAGTTAAGACAAGTGTGCATTTTAGAAACATTTTGAGAAATGGATGACAAATTTTATCTGAAATGTTGCCAAATATGGGCATTGCATTTCAGTTCCTTAATACAAAAGTTAGTTAAAGTCACAAAAGTGATTGTTAGTAAATTACACTTGAGAATAGCATCCCTCTGCTATTCCCACAATCTTTGCTCCATCACATACCACTCACAGACATGTGTCTTTTACTCCTGTAGGATTTCTTACTGCTATTCTTCAGAATTACGCTCGGCAGAATAAAATACCAATTGATTCTCTGACATTTGCCCACAAAGTTTTGCCATTTGTTCAGGATGAAGGACAAGGTCTTCGAGGTTTCAAGAGAAAAGAAGGCATATTAAACAAAGCTTTTAAGGTAAGGAACTAACGGCAGGTATGATATAAAGCTTGCAGTTTTGAATTGGTTCAAGTAATTATTCATGTGTAAACTGACCACCTGATACACTTTTTCTTAGCTTAGCCTCATCTCCCCACAATATGAATGAATGAATACTTTATTACGGTCAAAGACCAGTAAAACCAAATCTATATAAAATACATATGTATAATTGTAGTTTCATAAAATCAGGCAGAATTATAGAATTTCCATTTAAACATGATAAAACAACCCCTACTTTCCAGTTAATAACATCGGAAATCCTTAGTATAAGTAAAATATCAGCCAGTGTTATATTAAAAGCACGTTATTATTCATCTAAAATCACCTACCCAAACACCTGAACACGAATAACCATTGCTGCAGCACAAAATTTGGCCACTTGTCTCATAATATAAGGGGTATTGTCAGAAAGTAGCATCTGTACATAATCCTCCTTTGATCTCCCAGGAGATTTGCAGATAATAAGTAGTAAAAGCTCCATACATAGATCCTGATAGCAAGTACAGAAAAGGAGAAAATGACCAACTGATTCAACTTTATCACTATTACAAAGGCAGAGACAATCTGATGTAGGCAAACCTCAAAATCTTCCCTCCAGAAACTTAGAAGGCCTAGCTAGCGTAAAAGCCCTTATGGCTTTAGATGACATAGTGCTAGCTAAATATGAGGAGATGATAAAAGCAGATTTCTTAAGAAAGTTAGACTTTCCTAACTGGCCAGCATGGTCCTGTAGTTCAGTATCCCATACCCTTAACTTCATTGCTTTCATGGCATCCGTGAGACCCACTGCTATAAGTATACTGGGGAAAAAGCCAATTTTTGATATCTCTTCAGTTATATGCTTCTTCCACTCTGACTGAAAAGAATCTAGTAGGATCAGTGGGGCCAATGAAAAAATGAAAAAATCAGTTTAAGCCAGTATTTTACCATAAGGACTTTAGCCAATGCTTTAATGGATATTAACCCTATCTCTAAGCAAAGATCCACATTGAAAGTACAAGGTGGAACTCCAAGGATGGCTCTCGCAAATTTGGTCTGAACAATTTCCAGAGGTTGTAAATTAGCATAGACGGATATTTGAGAGCCATAAAACATTTGTGAAATAATCCTGGCCTTAAAAACTTGTATCGCCGATAGAACATGTTTACCCCCATTAGTATGAAAAATTCTTGTTAGTGGTTTTAAAGATTTATTTTAATAATTACAATGTGTTTGCGGACCTTGCTCCTATAACACCCATTGCAGCAGATACAAGAGGGGCTTGCATTAAGTGATCAGAAGAATTGGATGCATATATGAGACAGCTGAGGCTCCAATACTTTGGCCATCTGATAAGAAGAGAAGACCCTGATGTTGGGAAAGTGTGAAGGCAAGAGGAGAAGGGGACGACAGAGGACGTGATGGTTGGACAGTGTCACCAAAGCTACCAACATGAATTTGACCAAACTCCAGGAGGCAGTGGAAGACAGGAGGGCCTAGCATGCTCTGGTCCATGGGGTCATGAAGAGTCGGACATGACTTAACAACTAAACAACAACAACAATGAGACAGCTGTTGTTCTCAGAGCCTTATTTAGATTTCAGTAAATTAATTACTTCTCTTAGTTCAGTGGAACCAGTCTTAGAGGCCTATAAACACAAGGTACAATCCTTGCAAACTCATCTAACATGTAAAAAGCTATGCAAATTGTCTAATTGTGTTCTCTATACAAAGCCCTGGTTTGATTCTGAGTGCAAAAAGAAAGGTTACTTACCTGTAACCATGGTTCTTCAAGTGGACCCCTGTGAATTCACACATATGGGTTTAGTCTGTGCCTGCGCTGATGTTCTCGGAGCATTCCAGAGCTAAAAGTAACAATTTTATGGGACAATCCCCCATGAGGCACATGCTCCTCCCACCCAAGATTCCCCTCAGTTCCTGTAATTTGTCCGCCAGGCACTAGAGTTGTACCACAATAAGATACCCGTGACGGACAGAGGGGAGGATGGGTGGGTAGTGTGAATTCACAGAGGTCCACTCGAAGAACCATGGTTACAGGTAAGTAACCTTTCTTTCTTCTTCGTGGCCTCTGTGAATACACACATATGGGTGACTGGCAAGCTGCATTTATTGGCCGGTGGGGCGTCACAGTAGGAAGGATGCCAACACAGCTCTGCCAAATCCAGTGGTATTGCGTGTTCCTACGGCTAACCGGTAGTGCTCCGCAAATGTGAATAGCACAGATCATATTGATGCATAGTAGATGCCAAGAGACTTGATTCTACTCTAGATGTAGTTGAGGCAAACAACCCTGTGGAGCGAGCCTAAAGCAGATTAGACGGTGAGTCGTCTGGCTGCTGGTAAGCCATAGACACAGTCTGGACCATCGATCTAGAGATGGATAGGATGAAGCTGGGCTTTGGAAGTGAGAGGTCTGAAAGCATAAAAAGAGCCTATTATTTGTTCCGAAGTTCTGATAGTGTCCAGACAAAATTCTGGTGAGCATCTTACATCAGTATTATGGAGCATGTGCTCTAGAAGCGATGATGGTGGTCTGCAGAATGATGGTAAGATCAAGCATAGATAAATATGAAATCTCAGGCTAGGAATGACACATTAAAGTAGGAAGTCACTTCATCAGGAAGAGTGGATAAAGGTAGATCAGATTACAGTCCGGCCACGTCGCGGGTTCCTATGGCAAATATGACTGCCACTAGGAAGGCCGTTTGAGAATAAGCAATTTGGCATTAGAAGCTAAACGTGCTCCAATGGCCGAGTGATTTCAGAATGATGTATAGACCATTGAAGAACAATATGTTACATGGAGGACGGTGGCACTGAGTCCTCTGTGAAGACGTTTGGGCATAGAACGAGACAAAGGTCCTACTGGACCAGAATCATCTGGTCAATGGGCAACAGTAACAGATATATAATATTGCAAAGTATAAAGAGAAAGGTCAAGTAGGTAACACTTCTAAAGAAAGTTGGTAGGGTAGTTCTTTGTTCCAGTACAGTGGTGCCCTGCATAGCGACGTTAATCTGTTCCAGGATTAACGTCGCTATACGGGAACATCACTAAACGGAAAGAAAAACCCCATAGGAACGCATTAAACCCTGTTTAATGCGTTCCTATGGGGCAAAAACTCACAGTTCAGCAAGGATCCTCCATAGGGGCGGCCATTTTCACTGCCTCGGTAAGTGAGGAATCCATCCAGAAAACAGCGGGCAGCCATTTTGGAAATGCTGATCAGCTGGCATTTCTCCCCAGCTGGCCGGCAGGCGTTCAAAAGGAGCCTCCGGAGGAAGAGGAGAAGGTGAAGCAGGAGATGGGGAGCCAGGCGCCGGGCCCTTTCCCTTCCCCTGCCGCCGCCGCCCCGGGAGGAGCAAGCCAGCTGAAGCGCTGCTCGCCACCGGCCCTGGGCTGAGCGCTGGCCACCTCCTCCTCCGAGGAAGAGGAGGAGGTGAAGGGGGAGACAGAGCCAGGCGCCTGGCTGCGCCAGGGCTCGTTCCCTTCCCCCTTCCCCCTCCGTCCATTCCCTATCCCCTTCCCCCTCCGTCACCTCGGCAGGAACAAGCCGGCCGGCTGCCGGCCTTTGGAAGAAAAGGAGGAGGTGAAGGGGGAGGCGGAGCCAGGCGCCCGGCCGTGCAAGGGCTCTTTCCCTTCCCCCTCCACCGCCCCGGGAGGAACAAGCCGGCCGGCTGCCGGCCTTTCGAAGAAGAGGGTGAAGGGGGAGGCGGAGCCAGGCACCCGGCTGCGCAAGGGCTCATTCCCTTCCTCCGCTGCCGCTGCCGCCCCGGGAGGAGCGAGCTGGCCGAAGCGCCGCTCGCCGCCGGCCTGGGGATGAGCGCCCGCTGCTGCCTCCTCAGAGGAAGAGGGCTCCCCCGCGGTCCTTCTCAAGCTCCCACCGGCATTTTCCCCCAGCTGACCAGCGGGAGCTTGAGAAGGACCACGGGGGAGCCCTCCCCCGCGGTCCTTCCGATGCCCCCGCCGGTCAGCTGGGGGAAAATGGGGCCTATGGGGGAAAATCGCAAAGCGATTTTTCCCCATAGGGAACATTGCAATGCGATCGCTTTTGTGATCGCAAAATCCGCATTGGTATGTGGATTTGTCGTTAAACGGGGCGCCCATTAAGCGAGGCACCACTGTATATGTAAAAAGATTATAATCATTTACATATAGGCATCAAGTCAATGGTTTTCGAGCTCGATCACGCACTGATGTCAAGGTGGTAATATTCTCCAGACTGTGAAGTTCATGGACGATAGATCCAGATGGTAGACCATCCCTCCCCCCAAAGTTAGGAGGTGAGGAACCAGAAAGAACTGACTTGTGCCTGTCAATATCAACCTGAGAAAGGCGAAGTAGGACTACCTTGGTCATCGTGGAGGTATTTGGATCATGTTCGATTAGGAATGATGGTGATGGAAGACTGTCCCTAGGATAAAAGGTATCAGAGGGAAGAGTTATGGCAGACTCCTTGTGCACTGCCATATGAACGCGTCCCCGATGGTGTCCTTTGTGATGAGATGGGTTTTTAAGTTAAAATCTTTTAAAGGCATATGGGTTTTGTAATTAAGAAATAAGCCAGAGAGGTTCCATTTTGTTTCTTTGTATATAATATCTGTGCTATGCTGACAAGTTGTTTTCTAGGCGAGCAGAGGAATGTTATTCTGAAGGCCTGAGAAGGACTCTGTGTGATTAGATAGATGGAAATGTTGTGACTCTTTGAGAAACCACCGTAACCCAAATAACATCTGGTGCGTATGGGAAAGAATTCATGTGATGTAACAGGACTGTTTGCCTAGTAACGAACTCTGATTGGATGACATCGTGGGAAGGTGCATTAGGCCCTTGCCAGTTACTCTTGAAAAAGGAACTTTTTACCTATGGACATTGTCTGTCCAAGACCGACCTTTCAGTGATTCGTGACCTACATTTCAGCCATTTGGTGGCCTACCTACATGGCCTGGTTTCTATGCTTTGCTGGATTACCTTTGGACTTATGGGATTTTCCTAAGGACTGTGCATGGACTATTCTCTATGGACTGTTACCTATGGAATATTCTTTATGGACTCCTTTTCTTGGAATACTCCATATGGACTATGCTCTTGTAATTTTGTAAGGACTATGGTATATTTACTGGATTTTTCTTTTCTAAGGACTATGGGACATATAATGGATTTTTACTTTTGTTTAGGGATTTTTATTCTATAGGATCACTGAGGACTATAGCCTTTTTATAACCAACTTGGATTATTTTGTTTACTAATGATTTCCTGGACTGGAATTGTTTTTATTCATCTTAATGGCTTTTTGTATTTTTAATAAGATTTTTGAACTCTTTTATATTTTTCATGTTTTCTTTGCCTCACTACATCTGTGTAACTAAACAGCACAATGCTAGATTATTTGTTTTGGTTTAATTTGGCTTTGAATATCTAGTAACATGCTTGTTCTTTAATAAAGTAAAGATTATAAAACTCATCTGGTTTCCTGAACAGTACACTTGCCATAGGGTCATCTGAGAGTGCTGCCTCGGCCTAGCTTACTTAGAGTCCTGTCAGTGGTGCAAGTTAAGTCTAAGGACTACAAAGCCCACTTGACCTTTTCACAATAATATCTGAGAGTACCAGGGTGTTCTTATGTGGGCAGACTTGTGAGAAGGAGTGTTGTAGCATGGCTGGCTGAATTGGACTCTTTCAGCCCATTTTAGCATGTACAAGCTCCTGATTGCTCTCTGTCCAAGCGTACACGTGTGTTTTCGAACCCGTGTTCGTCACATCCTTCTCCGCACCTGTACAGGAACAATAGAACCTGTAGCTGGCATTCAGACCCCAGCAAATACATTGATGGTTGGTACAGTGGGGTCTCGACTTAAGTAATTAATCCGTATTGGAAGGCAGTCCGCAGGTCAAAAAGTTCGCAGGTCAAATATGCATTCCCCATAGGAATGCACTGAAAACCATTTAATCCGTTTCTGCTTTTTTCCGTCCATAGAAACTAATAGGAAGCTGCTATTCTGCATTCGACCACTGGAGGGGGATATTTTTTATTCATTTTTTCTTAGGTCAAGAAAAGTTCAGGAAAGGAGGGGGGAGGCAGGGAACAGTTTGCAAAGCACGTTTGAAATTGTTTTTCACCTTGAAGCACCTTTTCAGCCAAGACAAGACAAGACAAGGGGGAAAGGGGGGAGCAAAGGAGGGAGGGAACACAGTTTAAGCCAAGCACCTTTCAACAGCAGAACACCTTGAAAAGCACTTTTTAAAAAGTGTAGTTTGACCATGTTGAGCCCAACCAGAATGGTCTTTGATACAAGCGGAACCGGCATATGAGAAGTATTGTTCCATGCCGAAATGTAGCTTGTCCATGTGGAGCCAAACCAAGATTGGCTTGATATGAGATGGACCAGCCTAGAAGAAGTATTGTTCCATGCTGAAGTATAGTTTGCCTGTGTCGAGGTCGACGAAAGTAGGCATTGATATGAGGCCAACCAGCATATGAGAAGTATTGTTCCATGCCAAAGTGTAGCTTGTCCATGTAGAGCCCAACCAGAATGGGCTTTGATACGAGATAGACCAGCATAGAAGTATCATTTCATGCCGAAATATAATTTGCCCGTGTAGATCCCGAGAATATAGCTCGATGTCGACGTGTAGTTTGTCCATGTCAAGCCTGATTAGAGTGGGCTTTGCCATGGGATAGACCGGTATATGAACATATAGCTCGATGCAGAAGCGTAATTTGTCCATGTGGAGCCCAACCAGAACGGAATTGACATGAGATGGACCGGCATATGAGCATATAACTCGCTGCCAAAGCGTAGTTTGTCCATGTCGAGCCCACCCAGAATGGGCTTTGGCAAGAGATGGACCGGCATATGAGAATATAGCTCGATGCCAAAGCGTAGTTTGTCCATGTCGAGCCCAACCAGATGCTGGGGACAAACTGAAGATTTTAGTTTGTCTCTGTCGTTCCTCATGTGAGGAAAGAAGAGCCTCGAGGTCGAGAATCTGGACTGTCAAATGCCCACCCTAATATAGGGCTACAATGGGCCACGGCCGGACTGGACGATAGTGCAGTCACTGAATGGCCAGTTGGAAGAGAGAGATTACTGGGAGATCTTCGAGTCTATCCAGGTGGATCATTCATACTCTCTCTTTCAGTGGCAATACACCGATGTCCATCGATGATTCACCAGTCTCTCTCTGAGACATGCCTCTCTTTCTCTCTCCTCTTCTCGTGAAACAGAGGAAGAGCCTCGAACTCCAACTCTGGAATGTCAAATGCCGGCCCACATGTAAGGCTATAATGGGCTACGGCCAGACTGGACGGAAGCGCAGTCATTAATGGCCAGTTGGAGGAGAGAGGTAATCGGACGAAGTTCGTGCAGAGCGCACTCGCACATCCCTTTTATGAGGCAAAGTCGCTCTGTCGATAAATCCTCTGTTGTGGTATTGAAGGGTCCTGTCATGGATCAATGGGATAGCTATGTGAGAGAAACCAGACTGTCCTTCAATCTATTTCTCTTCGAAAAGCGGAATAAAAAGCAAACTTGTATAAGCGAGTCCACATGGCTGCATCCATCTGGGTAAAACGTGGTTCACTCAGGCAGAAAAATCATAAACGTGCCCGAGAATCAAACGGGGCTGAGGAGGGCTGAAAAGGCGGGAAAACTTGAAAGAAATAGAAAGGTTGAACTGAAACGAGAAACAACTAACGGGGGATCATAGATTGAATAACTGAGAAGGGGAAATATCCCATTAAAAGGGAATTGATTAATAACTAAGGGAAAAAACCCTGTGGAAATAGCTCTATATCTCTGTAGAACTTTACAGCACAGCGGAAAAAAGGAACTGAGGGGAATCTTGGGTGGAAGGAGCATGTGCCTCTTGGGGGATCGTCCCATAAAATTGTTACTTTTAGCTCTGGGATGCTCCGAGAACGTCAGCGCAGGCGCTGACTAAACCCATATGTGTGTATTCACAGAGGCCACGAAGTAGAACAGCTAAACACAATATGAAATATAATTCTGACCTTCTGTTTATAGTATGACTGGGGTAGTGTGAGATGTCTTGATTATATAGAAAATTGTAAGGGGTTTCTCTATTTTCTTTAGGTGTTGCTCTTTCAGGAGAGACAAAGGAGGAGTCTGAATTAACAAATAAAGTATTTTTTATTAACAAACGTGTTTATATCTTCTTGGTTGCAAACAACAGAACCTTGAACTGACAACTGGGGAGGTGAACTCTCCCAAAACCATAACAGGGACTTTTCTTCATTCAAATCTTTTAATAATAAGTTTTGGCTTTTTCCTCTGCTTCCGTGGCCTGTCTAAGAAAGTTGTTTCTGATGCACACAAAGTCCCACAGCATGGGTGGCGGGCCCAATCTCCCTCTCTCAGGACTTCTTTCTCTATTCCTGGCGGGATGTGATGTACTAGACGTGCCAGACCTTGTTTCTTCGGGTACACTGATACAGTCCATTCTTCAGGACTTAGACCTGGTATTATTGGTCTTATCTTTATGCCAGCCCTTTGATCTTCCTCACTTATGGATTTCTCCACGGGTCTCTTGATCGGCACTGAAAAGACTTGAGGGTCACTTTCTGTTTCACCGGATTCTCTCTCTCTAAATACAGATACTTTTTCCATCTCTCTTGAAACAGCTCCTTCTTCGGTAGTCAAAAATATGTCTATTTTTCCCCTCTCATGGTCTATGAATCTCCTGTCTCCCGACTCAGGTCTTTCTACAGGTACTTTCTCCCTTTCGCGGTACCCTGATCTCTCCTCCTCCCCGGGCTTTCCTAACAGTCTCAACTGTCTCTCTTTTGCGTGCGCTCCTTCCTCGCAAGCTCTCTCTACCTTCACCTCGCACCTTTCCTCTGTCTCTTCCGCATGCACTTTCATTTCGGATTTCTTTGATCTCTCTGATTCTATCTCACTTATTTGAGGGGACGGCTCACTCTGTGTTGAATCTCTATCCTCCTTCTCACAAAAATGTATCATGTAAATGAATATTAGAAATTAAAAGGGTCTGAGATGTATTGCCCTTATTAATCTCTTGAACTTATTGTTGATCAATTATTCTATGATAATTAATTACAGCTAAATTAATCCATCAACAAATTATTTTAGTGCATACTACTATTGCACTTTATCTGCCCCACTCTTTACCGTTCTTTCACAACATTTACACCAGAGTCAATAGGCCTGTCACCCACTGAAGGGGAAATGAATAATATATCGTGGGCAGAGGAAGGTATGGCGCTGGCGCAGAATCAGTTAAACCCAAACAGGGTCCAGATAGTTGAAGGCTGTCCCTTCTTCTAGCTCTGTTGCCAATGACCAGAACTGCAGTAACTTGCTCAGCCAACCCACCACTTTATCCTTGCTGCTGTTAAATGCTAGATCTGCTTTAAATAAGACCCAGCCAATCCAAGACTTGATCTTGGATGAAATAGCAGATCTGGCTTGTATTACTGAGACCTGGGTGGGTGCAAAGGGCAGTGTAGCCCTCTCATTAATTTGCCCACCCAGATAATCCATACAGCACCAAGGTAGACTGGACGGCTATTATTTATAAAAGCACCTTAGAGGTTGTTAGGCTCTCTGCCTTGAGCATCTTGGGCCTTAAAACCCTTCACATGTTGGTGGGGACCGGGGATGGATTTGGGATGGTGCTGGTTTACTGTGCTCACTGCCAACCTAGCAGTTCAAAAGCATGCCAAATGCAAGATGCGAGTAGATAAATAGGTACCACCACTGTGGGAAGGTAACAGCATTCCGTGTCTAGTCACGCTGGCCACGTGACCACGGAAGATTGTCTTCAGACAAACACTAGCTCTATGGGTTGGAAACGGAGATGAGCACTGCCTCCTAGAGTCGGACATGACTGGACAAATTGTCAAGAGGAACCTTTACCTTTACCTTACCATTCTGGCTATCCTGAAAGTCCCACAACTAAAAATAACCATGGAAGACTCAAAAGCATTCACTTTGCAATAGTGGCCAAAATCCAGCTGGATATTTATATGGGAAATTCAGAAGTAGCCGTGGCTGATTGTAGCTAATTGACAAGGTACTAGACTTGTGTTGGGTGTACAATCAGACATGCAGTCGGAAGCATGTGACTAGCATGCCATAGCAGATTGTCAATTAGCTGCCACAGCTTCTGAAGTTCTTGTGGAGAGTGCATAAATATCCAATCGGATTTTGGTCACTAAAATATAATAGGAGAATAAAGTCAAATCCCATCAATATTGACTATGAATTTCATTCTACAAGAGAAAACTAATTGTGATGACGTCAGACCTAGCTGTCTGCTTTTTGCTCAAGCTCAGCCCTCCTGAAACAAATACAGACCAAAATTCTTCCCCCCACACATCCCTAGTTGTTTTCTCACTGCCTGTTTATATATATGCACCAAACTCCTATTCATTTGATCCACACATACAACTGTACACTGTGTAGGTGGATCAGCTTTTTCTGGGTTTACAGCAGAGGATATCTAGCATATTCTTGTGTGAGGGTAATCTCTATTCTTTTTAATGAGACAGTATCTGCTTACTGACAACAAGATAGATGTTTTGTGGAATGATCAGCAGAGAATTAATGCTCTCTTCCATGGAGCAATAAGATTTATTACACTACACATTATTGAGGCTCTGCAAAAAAAAGCGCCCCAAATCCTGTCAGTTGCACCAATGATCATACTGCAAATGGTGTAACTTTTGATGGCAAAATAATTGCAAGTTAAGAAGTCAGTATGGGCATTATTTGTTGCCTGCTAATTTTCATGACTCAGTGCACAACAAATAATGTCTATGAAAATTAATCCCCCAAAGTTGCAGTATTTGTGTAATGCCTCTGCAGAAGGGCAATAGGATTTTGGCCTATATGGGGAAAATATTCTCCACAGATTTCTGTAATCTCTATTCCCTTACACTGCACTTTGAAAATACTTAGGATAATGGCAAAACATCCAAATAATTTCTCTTAAAATGTTTCCTGCTTCAGTAGATCATTTTCAGTAACTTTTGAAATTAACTATAAAACATGACTTGTTACAACTGAATATGAAAGATAATGCTATCTCCACTATTAAAACTAACTAGTTACAAGTAATTAACCTTACTTGTAACCAGTTACTTTAACAGTGGGGGCTACAATAACTTAAACTACAAGTAAATAACTTTACTTGTAGTTGATTATTTTCACACTCTGTCACTATGTGACAATGTACTTATGCATCAAAGAAAAGACCACCCAGCATACTGTCAGTTTAAAGATTGTACACAACATCCAAGATAGCACAGCAATCAGTTCAGATGTTCCATTCTAAACAGGTATGTGGTAGCACTGCTGCTTACCATATTTTTCCGTGTATAAGACAAACCAAAGTATAAAACGACCCCCCCTTTTCCTAACCCCACATTTTAAAAAGCAGGGATCAAAGGGCTCCCTTTTTGCTAAGCCCCATACCTTGGCAAAAGGCAAGGAAAGTGGCTGTCAAAGTGACTGCTGCTTTTCCTCGCCTTTTGAGAAGGCATGGAGTTTAGCAAAAAAAAAAAAAGGAAGGGGAGCTGTTGCTCCCTTTCCTTTTTGCTAACCTCCATGCCTTCTCAAAAGGTGAGGGGTGCGGGGCTTTAACGAAAAAGGGGAGGCAGGAAGAGGTGCCCAAGCACACCCGAGTGCTTGTTTGCCTTCGCCTCTGCCTCCTGCTGCCTGCACCACGGGAGGGGACAAGGCAGCGGTGATCGGGCAGGCGGGGGAACCAGCAGCAGGAGGTGCCGGAGTGCATGTGAATGCTCCTTCACCTCTGCCTCCTGCTGCTTCCACCACGGGAGGGGACAAGGCAGCCACTGATCTGAGCCCATCAG
Organism: Pogona vitticeps; assembly: GCF_051106095.1. Classification (NCBI taxonomy): domain Eukaryota; kingdom Metazoa; phylum Chordata; class Lepidosauria; order Squamata; family Agamidae; genus Pogona; species Pogona vitticeps. Next base: position 37,146,113 of record NC_135783.1, read on the forward strand.
TCTCACTGGAGATGGTGATTGGGTGGGTGGGTGGAGGCAGCAGCAAGAGGTGCCCCAGCGTGTATGAATGCTCCTTCCCCTCCGTCTCTGCCTCCTCCTGCTGCCTTGGCCACCGGAGGGGACAAGCCGTCAGCTCTGGAAGAGGCAATTGGGCAACAGTTGCGGCAGCAACAGGCGCCCGAGCGTGCACGTGTGACTGCTTCCTTCTGTGTATAAAACGACCCTCAATTTTTCCTCTAATTATTTTAGGAAAAAGTGTCATTTTATGCACAGAAAAATAAGGTATATGCTTTGAAGGATTTGGGGAGCTGAGTGTCTACACAGAAGTACCAGCTCTTCACTGGTTAGAAAAGCTTTGATCCTCCCATCCACTCCACTGCTTATTCTTTTTCCTTCAGTTTTTTCTTTCTCATTAGTCTTTCTCTCCCCCTCTCTCTGTTTTTAGATTTTCTTTTCTGTTCACAGTTCTCCTCCTTCTTTACAAACAGCAGATGTTTTTCTTTTGCTGTCTCTGAACTGAAGAGTTCAGGGGCATTACAAAGGAAAGTACCATGTTGCATTCCTAAAAGTCCTGTAGAGAAATGACCATTTCAAGCTGCCATCAGCTCTGTCTGTAGGAAGGTAAAAGATGCTTACTATCCAGTGGATGTAGGTGGTAAACTGGGCTTCAAGTTACCCTGAGATACACACTCCTAAAGCTCCTTGTTTTGGTTATTGAAGTTTCATGGTGTTGGAGTTGTGGCTGAGACAGACATGTATAGACACACATGCTTTTATTAATAGCACTACATGTGGAAGGTGGGTGAGTGGATATGTAGAAAAGCTCATGAAAGACACTGAAATATCTCATAACATAATCTGTTTCTTTTCCCATGGTTTTCAGGAACCTTCGCATTGTGAAAGTGGGATTACAATTTTTGGCTTATACTTAGATGGTGCTTGTTGGAATCCTGTCACAGAAGCAGTGGAAGAACCTGAACTTCACAAGAGATTTTATGAACTACCAGATGTACTATTTTTACCACAAAAGGTGATTTTTAAAGAAAATTATATCTTACATTATAACACTTAGTGTGCATGAGAAAGGTGATATGAATCTTGAAAGCTAGCAGTAGCTGTGCAGTCTTGTATTTCCACTTGAAATGCAAATTCATATTTTTCATTATGCTTATTTACTACCTTGTGCACTACTCCACCTGACCCTTTATTCAAATCGAAATAGAGGGTACAAATCATAGTGATACTTCATGCATTAGCTAATGTTACGTTACCAACAAATATTGGGATGTGAATACAGTGGTGCCTCGCATTACGACGTTAATTCATTCCAGCGAAATCGCTGTAGAACGAAAATGTCGTAATGCGAAATTAAAAAGCCCATAGAAACTCATTAAAACCTGATTAATGCGTTCCTAGGGGCTTGAAACTCACCGTCCAGAGAAGATCCTCCATAGCGCGGCCATTTTTGCTGTCTGTGCAGCAAGGAATCCATCCCAGAAAAGAGCGGAAGCCATGTTTTTTACCCGTCGGCCATTTTGAAACCGCCAATCAGTTGGCCGAAAATCATCGCTTTGTGAGAATCGGTTCCCGAAGCAGGGAACCGATCATTGCAAAGCGAAATTCCCCCATAGGGAACATCGTTTTGCGATCAATGTAAAGCAATTTCGTCGTAAAATGGAGCACTCGTAATGCGAGGCACCACTGTACTAGTTATCTATTGAAATCTTAAAAAGAAATTGGGTGTAAAACTTGTAACTGTGGTTGGGCTAGTTGGAGACTCTTAAGGTATACCAAATTTAATCTACATGATGACAATATAAATAGTACAAATGGAACAGATCCAATCCTTTTTTGGGTAGAAAAGCAGGCAACAAAGATTAAACTCATATTCTACCTATGAACCAAACCAATCCAAAATGTTCCATTTTCTTATAAAGGATTACTTATCCCAGAATTGGTCCTGCCTTTCTGATTGTTGTCTTAATGCACACATGAGTATCCACTAGGAAGAGAACAGTTCCTCCTAAATCATTTAGTTATATAAAGAGGGGAGCACAAACACACAAAACTACCCATCAAGAGACTAAAAATTACCTCTGAGCATGCCCATTAAGGGAGATCAGACTCAAACCTGATGTACTGTTCTTGAAGAAAGCCTCTGGTCTAGACAGTTGTTCTAAGCCAGTGATGCTGGCTCTGTTTATTTATTTATTTATTTATTTATTTATTTATTTTGTTTGTTTGTTTGTTTGTTTGTTTGTTTGTTTAAGCTTATACTCCACCCATTTAGTGGAGAAGCCACTATGGGCAGCTTCCAGGAAATAAAATAATAACAAAAATATGCAACAATTTAAAAATGGACATATGAAAACCAAAACTCCTTTGATGAACCATGGGCTGGCATAAACTCACTACAAAATTAATGACATTTGTAAAGGCCTGGGTAAAAAAGCCAGGTTCTTCTTCGTGGTCTCTGTGAATGCAGACAATTGGGTTTTAGTGCATCTGCGCAGTCTCTCGGAAACTTCTAGAGCTTTTGCACGTGTCGTTAGGACTTCCCTCCTGTCGTGCTTTTTTTTTTTTTTTTTTTTTGGCCACTGCTGCAGCAGCACCTCGGCTACAGAACTTCCATTCATTCTGTAGGAAAAAGAAAATAAAGACAGTACGATCTCTTCAGGACCTTCCTCCAATTCTATTCTGCCATTTTGTGAGTTTAAAAAAGAGGGGGGGGGAGAGAGGGGGGAGGGAGGGAGGGAGGGAGGGAGAGAGAGAGAGAGAGAGAGAGAGAGAGAGAGAGAGAGAGAGACCTTTGGCATCAATGTTGTAGCCCACCTCAACTCACTCCACTGTGTTGACACTGAAATCGATCTCAGTACTGTTGGACACTCCTAGAAAGAAAAAGAAACCATCAGTTTCTCACAAGACCAAACACTCTCAAGTTTTTTTATCCACGGATAAACCAGCTCCGCCTTCTCCTCCTATGGAAGAGCCTCGACAGGACACCATGTGTCTTGATTTAAGAAGGTGCGGCTTTATGATCTTCCAACATACTATGAGCCTGAAGTCTATTATGACCAGAGACAGTACGAACCAGACCCTCGGTATCGTAGACACTGTTATGCCTATGCCTATCGTTTGGACTCTTCTTCCATATCACCATCTCCTTCTCGATACCAAGCACCTCCTGAGGTTCTTCCATACCAATCTTCAGAAGATGAATGGCATACTCTTCCACCACCCCCGGGACCCCTTCCACCCGACCCAGACACTTACCAATTGATGGCAAAACAACCACGCCATGCGTTTTCAGTACTGAGCTGACCATCTTGGACCCAAGCAACTTTATCTCAAGTCCAGTCATCTACCTTAAAGGTCACCATAACATATCGAGGACCATCTCCAGAGTCTCTTGCTACTGATGCCAACCAGACACCCCTATACAAGTCCAATAAAGCAAAAGGTAAATGTCAACCATTACCACCTGAGGAACCTTCCGATTGTCCATTGGTATTGCAAGGCGAGATCTTTCTCTGTCTCCAGACCAACTCCATGTCCGTTTCAATACCGACACCAATTATCCTGATGTTGAAACCAGGGGATATTCTTCACCCAATATTCCCAAACCAGACTCTGACATCGTGAAAGACCACCCTCCCTCTCCTTTGGAGGACTTCATATCATACACCCAACTGATTCTCCATATCACTTAGGTAATGGACCTCACTGTTGACCAATCAGCACTGGAGGAGTGCAATAAGGTCTACAAATATATTACTGAAGACCAGACCCCACCACTTCACCTAGCCTTCATCACATCCCTCCTCAAACTTACTAAAGAATCATGGAATAAACCATCCTATATTCCTAAGATTCCCAGGAGGGTTGAAACTTCTACAAAACCCATGGTGCCACTACCACCTCTTTCTAAACATCTTCTTCCTAACTCATTTATTGTGGATGCTACCCAAAATAGAGTTCGAAATTGCTGTGCCTCCACCCCCAACAATCGCGAAGTGAGGAAGTTGGATGTCATAGGCCATCAGGTTTATTCTCTTGCCTCCTTCATCCTTTGTGTAGCTAATTATACAGCTGCGATGGGAGCCTACCATTGCCATCTTTGTAACAAAGCACTACTCATTCTTCAGACGGCTTTGGATTATTTATATTTTCATTACCTCTCCTTTCATCAGGAGGCAATGGCCCTTACTCACCAAGAGAGAATTGCAGCACACCATGTGGTGGATGCCACTTCCAAACAAATGGCCACAGCTATAGCATTAGGTCGTCACACATGGCTAAAATCTGCTGGTATATCCAATGATGCACGGTCCAGAATTGAAGACCTAACCTTTGATGGCCTTGGTCTTTTTGATAAAAAGACTGATTGCATTCTAGACAGCCTTCAAAGGTCATACAATACTCTAGTACAACACTATTGGCCATGGAAGTTTTAGCATTGCCCCTATACTTACCAACAGCATGTGATCTCCCATGGAGACAAGACTTCACCTCATTTAAAGCTTCTTGCAGTCATCAAAGCTTTCCGTGTAATTTGAAATCCTCCTCACAGAGCATGGAGTTAAGTAGCTAAGGACAACACTATGGTTCTGTTTTACATCAACAAACAAGGAGCACACTCCCTTTCTCTCCTCTATCTGACAGTGCAACTGTGGGAGTAGTGCTGCGCCTGCCACATTTTTCCAAATGCAGTCCACATTTGTAGAGGACAATGCCCTTGGAGACTGCCTCAGCAGACTCCATACATGCAGTCATGAGTGGTCTCTGGACGATGACGTGTTTCACCTTCTGTATTGTTGTTGGGGCATCCTGCAGGTGGATGTGTTCGCCTCCCTTACCAATGCGAAATGCCTCCACTACTGCTCCAGAGCAGGAATAGGGCTACAGTCCATGGGCAACAACGCCTTCATGGCCACCTGGAACCCGAGTCTCCTGTATCTCTTTCCTCCCATTCTGCTCCTCCAGTGCACTATTATCAAACTGAGGCAAAACAACTCCAATGCCATCCTGACTGCCCCATGGTGGCCCCAGCAACCATAGTTCACAGCCCTCCAATCTATGGCTGTTTCTTCCGCGTTCCACAGCTGCAAAACCTGCTGACCCTCAACCAGAGCAAGACTTTCCACCCAGACCTCCACACTTGACATCTCACCGCCTGGAGGATATTCCCACAGTAGCACAGGTTTTGGACTACACGTGTAAACCTTCTACAACATCTTTATATACTTACAAGTGGAACATCTCAAAATTTGCATCATCGCATAACTTACATGTCACTTCAATAACACTGGATACTGTTCTGGAATCTCTTCACCTTTTTCAGCACGGTCTCTCACACTCTACTTTGAAAGTTTATATTGTAGCAATAGTCTCTCATAAACTTCAACATGCTGACTCCACATCATTGTTCAGGAACCCCACTCTCAAACAATTTCTACGTGACCTATGGAATATTCGTCCTCCATGCAAAACATCCATTCTTAAATTGTCACTCTAGCTCATCCTTAATCAGCTCATGCAACCACAATTTGAGCAACTGGTGACACCAGAAAGACTCTTAACTTTGAAAACTCTTTTCTTGTTGCTATCACTTCAGCACATAGGCAAGTGAGCTCTCTGCCCTTCTTGCCAACCCACCTTTTCTGCAGTTCCATCCGGACAAGGTCACGCGTTACCCTAATCTGACGTTCCTTCTAAAGGTGGTGCCTGGCTTCCATTTGTGACAACCCATCATTCTCCCTACGTTCTTCTCTTCATCTACTAACGACCTAGAGCAGCAGTCCCCAAACTTTTTAGCCATGCGAACTGACTAGAGAAGGCGGGGCACCCCCTGCACTTGTGCGCATGCACCTTTGTGGGGTGTGCTTGTACGGGTGTGCGCACACTCATGCACATGCACAAAGGGCGGTGCAGCGCTCGTGTGGGCACGCTTGTGCTCACGCGCAGGCACAAACGGGCTGTACAGGGCGAGTGCATGAAGGGGTGGGCAGAGGTCTGTCTCCGTGGCCCTGCTCAGGCCACGGACCAGCATCGGGTCGCAGACCAGGGGTTGGGGACCTCTGACGTAGAGCACTCCCTGCATTCCTTGGATGTTAGGTGTGCCTTGGTGTTTTATGGCTTTCATTTTGCTTCCTTTGGAAAGTCCAAGAGGTTCTCCAGTCACCTCTCAAACTATTTTCAAATGGATTGTATCCAGAATTCGTCTGGCATATGACCCCTGCCATGCCCAGTCCGAGCACACTTTACAAGAGCCATAGCAATATCCATGGCATTCCTTCAGAGTTGACTTGGCTGAAGTTTGTAAAGCAGTGAGTTGGGCTATGCCCTCCACTTTTGCTGCCCACTATTGACTAGATGTCTGAGTCAAGGGTGATGCTGCATTCGGTCACACTATCCTTGGTTCTGCTGTTTCACGACATCCCACCTCCTGGCTAAATCACCCATTTTTGTGCATTACCTGTTACTCTGGTTCTTTGAGTAGTCATTTGTGAATTCACACTTCCAGCCCACCCTCCCCTGATGCCAGAAAAAAACCCAAGGCATTGTTACATGTTTTTCTGAAAAACAAAACAAGTTCTTCAATTTTGGTAGTGCTAGTGGTATCATTTGTTTTCTAAAGAACAGTGATGCAATGTTAGGCAATCTCCTTCAGGAGATGGAGTCAACTGTTCACTTAATGTAAATTTTCTAGGTCCTTCTCACATCTAGTGTGTATCTTGAACAAATGAAAACTGAGAGAACTTAACGTCACTAGTCCCGTCCTTTCTCCGCAGTGAAAGTTTCAACCCATTTCTGGATGACTCCAAGATTGACTGTCCTAATGGCTATAGCAGTTGTGTTTGCAGTGGTTTGTCAGATATCTCAAAAATATTTACTTTAAAACCTAAATCCAAAAAGCCATTCAGTGTACTGTATAATGTGTGAAAGTTTAGATTTTTTAATGTGCAGGTAACAACAGCTGATAATAGCTACCAGGCTGTTGTCATAACCTCTGTAATAGCAAATCAAGCATCTTGCTCCACCACAATGCAGTATTTCATATGGGTGGTCAAGGCTGAGGCTTATGATCCAAACAGGTACTTCCCCAGCCCAAAGTGAAAGATGTGCCAACTGCCTGTCTTGCTATAACTGATTCTTTAATGACTGTTGCAGATGAATAGTGTACTGTGTTGCTTCTAGACGTAAGTCTTTGTTTCTTTAACAATAAAGACAGCATTTTAAATGCAACACAATGTCTTTATAATGTAGAAATTGCATGAGTCTAAAACTCACAAACTTTTTTTTTCAAAGATGAGCCTCAACTCAAGACAGGAGGAAGCAGTCTTGCTACTTTATGAATGTCCCTTATACAGAACACCTGAAAGATCTGGAATGTTGTCATCTACAGGTATATCAACTAATTTTATAACAGCAGTTTACCTACCAAGCTTGATAGCTCCCTGTCATTGGATAACAAGAGGAGTTGCACTGTTGTGTCAATTAGAAGACTAAGAATCTCCAGGGGCAGTTATAGGAAAAACTCTGTGGAATACTTTCCTAACACTTAAATGTATCTCAGATACAACTCAGAATCTGACATCTTGATGTTCAGGAATAAATGTTATCTTCTCTAAATATGTGTGTACATGGCTGCACTGTGCTTCATGCTTTATCTTGCTTCATTATTCAGAGTGGCCTTTGACCGGATGGGCAGTATAAAAATGAAACAAATTATCTTTATAAAAACCATAATTACTGATTAACTAAAATGACCATGCATGCATGGTAAACTAGCATCTTTGTCAAATCCTTCAAGACAATTTAATCTTCCTTTTTTACTATTATCACTTCTAACACTGGCATGCCCGAGACCTCTGGAAGCTGACAAGCAGGAAGCTGAACTGATGACCATCTCTTCCACTGTGTTCTATTCATACCAACAATGAAACTTGTACAATCCTTTATATCCTTATCCTGAACTGCTTGTTATAAAGGAAGTTACAACAATTCATGGTTACAGAACCACCCGTCATCTCCTCTTCCTCTCTCAATCTTGAGGGCAATAGCCCTTATAAATTCTATACACTGAGAGCACAGCAGAGATTCTAGGAACCAACATTCTTGAAGCAATCTAGCTGAAGGACCGTCTATTTTTTTAAAAAAAAAATTTTGTTTATTTTATTTTTGCTTTGCTACCTTTCCTCCATGGGTCCTGCAAAAATATCAGCTGTTTATTAGACAGCACTGGATAAGATCCTTATTTCTCAAACTGATCAACTTCATAATACAAGAAGCTAAGATTAGCAAAATAAATTGAATCAGGATTTGGCTTCAAGAAAGATAAAAATGAAATTAACTTACGTAACTTATTGCTCATTTATCATTTATATGGCAAGCACTTCTTAAAGGTGCACTGCTACTTGGTAGCTGTTCGTAGATTTTTACCCTGCAAGAATAACTGGGATCTTACTGCCTTCATTCAATGGTACTCATGGCATGCAACACTAATAAATGAGCAGGTGTCCACAAAATCATTTTTGGGCAAAGTTTTAATTATACAAGTTACATTTTATAAAATTCAAGAATACATTGTAGATGTGTAAAAAAAGTAATAAACAGGACAAAATGCAGTTTATATTAGTCAGGAACTACACTCCTGCGGAAACATGCTTATGTAAAAAAAGATTATTCATTGTCCTTTAGAAGGTTTCTTAGAACCATATGAAAATAGTGGTATGTCTAAAATAGTTATGTAGCGGAACATTCTCTTTGTATAACTATTTACACAGATACAGATACTTTGAAACACTGTTTAGAATTTTTAAAGCTTAGATGTTCCAAATATTTTGGGTTACAACTCTTGTGAATCCCAGCCAGTGTAGCCAATGACCAGGAATGATACAGGCTGAAATCCAAGACATCTGGAAGGTCCCATGAAGAGAAATGCATAACACAGCTATGGAAGTTGTCATGATCATTTTTTTAGCTGTTATGCAACACAGAAAAACATCTACAATCTTAGTAAACAGACTGGCTCATATAAAAATATAGGGCACAATACATATCACTAAAGGGCATAAGAATCCTTCCACCTATCTCTACTCATGTGCACATTACTCATGTTCTTTAACTTAGCAATGACCAGTTTCAATAGGAACGCAGGGACTACCCTTACATCCAACATGTCCCCTCATACTAAGAGAAGATGTGGACAACAGCAGGGCTATGCTCTAAGGTGACTTCTCCTCACAAGTGTGTTCCACAGTGCTGTAGAAATATTTTAAACTATTTTTAAAACAAATATTTAAAACCCAAAGTTAATCAAGTCCTATGCTACAAATCCATAAATGCAAAACACAGATACTAAAAAATGGGCATGCTCACATTAAAATGGGCATGCTTATTAAATGGGGAATTCTTTCCTCAGCTATAAATTGTGAAAATTCAACCTCTGAAACAATTATTTTAATGTATCTGTCCTCAGATTTCATATACTAAAATGACAATTGTTGCACTTTTAATCACAATTAGAAAAATATTCTAATCAAGTTCAAAGGTGTTAAAGTTATGAGTCTCTTAGAATTCCACAGTTATTGTGAGAAGCTATGAAAAATTAAATATACAAAAATACATTAGCTCCGAAATGGTTGATATTAATCACAAGTTCACATTAAAAAGCTGATTTAAATAGCATTTTCAAATATTAGAATTTTCCCTATTTGCCACAATATAAAAAAGGCAAAATAACCTACACTGAGGTAGCAATGCCAATTTACATAACTTTGAATAAATGTCTTATTTTCATAATGCATTTGTTGTTACAATATTTAAATGAGCACTTCAACCGATGAAGTCAATGTCATAGCAATACGTTACTTTACAAAAAATTTCAAAAATACTAGAAATCGTTTAGTAAATTTTTTTTAAAAAAAATTATCCAGCCCTAGGAAAAAACCCCATTGCATCTTACACTCAAACACTGTACAACAAAATTTGTCAAATGTTATAATATAAAGAAAAGCTATAGTACAAAGCAATTATTCATAACAGCTGAAGAAAGCTAATGGGACCTGTTAAAAAAAACAGTTCGTACATATGCTACATCTTGCAGTACTCTCTCATCACTGGAAGAAACATTGTTTCTCAGTTACTTGCATTTCTTGAGGTCTAAAATATTGAATCAATTGGTTTAAGAGCATTCTAAAAGATCCCACTTATACTAGTGAAGTACTGATTATAGCACTATGCACGGTAAACAGATACCATTAGCTAGAACTCCAGTAGGTACATGACAACTATTGTTCCCTGTATGGGATCCTGTTTCCCATTTTAGGGGGTAAAGAAGTAACACCTATTTGCTGGCTTCCCTGGAAGTTCTGTTAACTGTGAAATCAGCCTTAGGGAACCAGCTACAGGAGACAGACCTGAGTGAGAACAACCCTAATTAGGGAGCTATACCATGATGGAAGTCCTTCTCCGCTGGAGCTTACCTTATTTATTTATTTATTTATTTATTTATTTATTTATTTATTTATTTATTTATTTATTTATTTATTTATTTATTTATTTATTTATTTATTGTGGGTTTTTCGGGTTCTTTGGCCATGTTCTGAAGGTTGTTCTTCCTGACGTTTTGCCAGTCTCTGTGGCCAGCATCTTCAAAGGACTGGAGTAGGAACTCTGTCCATGCTCTGTTGCTGTTTGTTGGACGGTTGAGTATTTATAGCTGTGCAAACAGCTTTTGTCTTTTTTCAGGAGATGGGGTGATCAGCAGGTTTTTGTTGTGATAAGGAGGGGGAGAGATGATCTGTCACTGTGATTGATGGGTGTCGTTAGCTGGTCTTTTTTGTGCAATGATCCCTGGCCCTTGTGGCTGGGTAGAGTTCGTTGACCTTTTGCAGGCTGTATTTTTCAGAATTGGGAGCTGGGCCATGTTTAGTTTTAGGCCTTCTTCCTTTTTGTTGAAGTAGCTGAACATGCCCTGAAACAAGCTGGACGTGAAATTCTATTTCAAAATACTGAAGTACTGGACAACACCAGCAATCTGTATGTTAGACTGCACAGGGAAGCCATTGAAATCCATAATCAGAACTTCAACAAAAAGGAAGAAGGCCTAAAACTAAACACTGCCTGGCTCCCAATTCTGAAAAATACAGCCTGTAAAAGATCAACGAACTCTACCGGCCAGTGACTGGCAAAATGTCAGGAAGAACAACCTTCAGAACACGGCCAAAGAACCTGAAAACCCCACAACAACCATCAGATCCTGGCCATGAAAGCCTTCGAGAATATTTGTTTGTTTGTATGTTTGCATTTTAACAAAAGGCCATGGCAAAAAAATTCTGGAAAAGGTTAAATTTTAACACATGCAATAAAATTATGCTATAAGCAAATATCAAGCATTAAAACCCATGACTGCTTTTCTTTCCAGAATAAGACACGAAATGTGTCAGTCAGACAACCAGTTTGTGAAGTATACAATTTGCTTAAATAAGGTTTTCACAGACTACACAATGGATTTGTTGTTTCTTAACAGAATTGTGTAGCTTAAAATGAGCAAGTGGCTAAAAAGACAGAAAATGCTGCATCAATTACATAGTAAAATACCTGCTAGTTTATCATCTGATCACCTGTTTAAGAATCCAGCAGAATTAACATAATATACCAAGTGCAATGGTATGAGGTATGTTGTTTACAAAACAATGATTTAGCTGCAGAAGCTGCATTATCCACCAGTTTGAAAAGGTTCAGTAGATGTATGGGAATATGCGATATGGTACACGATTACAGTATTTTTCCCATGCTAAGCCATATTTTTTCTTACACTGACGTTCATCACGGGCTTCTCGGTGAATAAGCAGACCAGTAAAATATATGACGTAGAAGTAAGGTAAAATATGATTCACCCCTGTAGGAAGATATAAAAAGGTTATTGGGTTTTTTCACCCTGTCTTGAAGAAATCACAATTAACTTTCTTTCTTTCAAAAAATTATAATTGTCTACATAAAAGATACTTTTAGCATTAGGCTAAATTACAGATTGGAAATTTTATATAAAGTACATTAGTACCTCGGTTTATGAATGCCTCGGTTAACATAATTTTCAGTTTACAAACGAAAATCCATTGAAAATAATGCCTTGATTTATGATTTTTTTGGCAACACAAAGGATGCATCCCCAGGATGCACAGTGCCTGGAGGTTTATAGCGATGCCCTTGTTCCTATGGCAAATCACATTTCCGTTTACGAATTTTTCACATTATGCAACATCCCAGAGAATGCACTAAATTCGTAAACTGAGGTACTACTGTATGAGTTAATTATTAGGTATTTGAATTTCAAAGGTAATATCCTATATCACTGGGAATTTATCCAGTAGCGATTTCCTCATCTTTCTTATAATTGCTGTTTTTATATAACAAAAAAATGAATAGAGATGACTGATGCTCTCAAATACTGGGCGAAAAAAAGAGCCTGAACTGTATTGTGTTTTCTTTCAACCATTTTCTTAGAATATGTTCTATAAAAATGAATGGCCGAAAGACCACTGCAACTTACACTTATGTAAGGGAAATTGCTACGTTTGGGTAGAAAATTACCTCTCATTAACCAGAATGCTATTTGTGTTCCTGGACATGCACCCAGGAATGAAAGCAACAGCTTAGCCAGAATCCTACTGAAGACTGCATATGGTTTGTATAACTTGTTGTGGCTAAGGTGTTGCAAGTGCTATCTAATAATAAACCATTGATCAATCAAAAAGTATTGGTGTGCATTTCTACTGTCTGACTGGTCACATGAAGACTGTGCAACTGAGGTGCAACCCAGCACACCTTATCAACTGGCTACAATTGGATACTTCAAGTTAAGAAAACCTTACACAAATACCAATAGGATTCCACCCTACCCTTCTGATTTCTGTTTGGAGCCTGCATTTTGGAACTCACTTTTAGGAAACAGACCTGGTAAAGATGTCTACCATGACTTTTAAATGTTCATGTTTTTTCTGCACTATTCCCAATACAGAGGTGCCCAGCCTCATTAAGACTTGCATGGGTTGAAAGTTAGCCTTAGCTTTTTTTTTCTTTTTCTTTTTTAAAGTAGTGGCATAAGAAATCTGCCCTTGCTTTTGGAGTGTGTAATGAGTACCTGGCTTTGTTTTTTCAATAGAATTCAAGTCAACAGGCCACCAAAACTTATGTAAGTGTAAATCTCCACAAGGATTCTGGTCATTTTCTTCTTTTCTATACATTACTACATCTAATAGTCTTAATTAGAAGGTACCTAATATATTGTTCAGTAACTGTTACTACACTGCCAGGATTAGCAAATGGCCAACAAAAGGCAGGAAAGTACAAGATGTTACTAAAAGACAGTTTATGACCTTACCACAAGGTAGGGACCAAGCCAGGGCCATGATAATATCACCTAAATAGTTGGGATGTCGCACTAGGCCCCACCAGCCAGAGGCCAAGAGATTTTTTCCTGTTGCCGTAGGAATAACTTTCAAATCTGTATTTTGATAAATAAAAATATGTATTATATTACCAAGCAGAACACACAATTTGTGTAATATTAATATTTTAAAAAAACAAATACTTGTTTGCCTAAAGAACACTTACAAGCAAATTTGGGATCATTTGGATTTCTCCGGAATGAGTTTTTCTGTGAATTTGCACCACGGAAAATGTAATAACCAAGAACTGTATGAAAAGAAAGAATACCGGCTACATACTTGAACATATAAATAATACATACACATTTTATTACCTTCTGTGTTTCACATTAGTAATAATAACATAAACGTTATTTTTATACATGCGTTTTTTGTTTCTATAATAACAAACTGATGGAATTGCATAGTATGAAATTCGGTAGTCAATATGCCACTGTTTTGATGGCAGAAAGTGAGGAGGAATTAAAGAACCTCTTAATTAGGGTGAAAGAGGAGAGCACAAAAATGGTCTGAAGTTCAACATAAAAAAACTAAGATCATGGCCACTGGTCCCATCACCTCCTGGCAAATAGAAGGGGAAGATATGGAAGCAGTGACAGATTTTACTTTCTTGGGCTCCATGATCACTGCAGATGGTGACACAAAATTAAAAGATGCCTGCTTCTTGGGAGGAAAGCAATGACAAACCTAGACAGAGAATATCATGTGAGAGAGTTGGCGCCATTATCCATAACGACTTGGAAATGAGAAAGCTGGCAGCAAAGTGGATCCCCAAACTTTTGACAACCAAACAAAAGAGGAAACGTGCAAAGTCATCAGTGGCTGTTTTGGAACATTTTGCAAGAAATGAGTCAGATTTCCTGGGCAAACTGGTAACTGGTAATGAGACATGGATCTACTATTATGATCCTGAGACCAATCCAAGGAATGAAGACACAGTGGTTACCCCAGGCCAAAGAAGTTCCGAGTGCAAAGGTCAGTGCAGAAGCAAATGGCAACAGTTTTTTGGGATAAGAAGGGAGTTCTGCCTGTGGACTACCTCCAGCAGGGTTCAATGCAAAATATTACTGTGCTTTATTGATGAAGTTGAGGCAAATTCAAGGAAAAACTTTGAGAAAAGCTCTCTAAAGGTGTCATTCTGTTGCATGATACCTCGTCACACACTGCAGGTGAAATAATGGCAAATCTGACGTCCTTAGGCTGTCAAGTGATGCCCCATCCACCCTATTCTCCCGACCTGACTCCTTCTGACTATTATCTGTTCCCCAAACTCAAAAAATACCTAAAGGGACAATGATTTGAGAGTGTTCTTGAGGCAGCTAATGCTGCAAACGAGTGGTTACACCAGCAGTCGAAAGAATTTTATTTGCAGGGACTTAAGCTGCAGGACAGATGTCGCAAGTGCATTGACTCACCTCCCTTTATTACCATCTCCACACAAGAATTGGAGGTTACTGATGACAACACATTCCATATGCGTTTTCTCTGACGCATTTTTGGTATCACTTGGCAGGACAAAGTTCCAAATAGAGGAGTCCTAGAATGAGCTGGAATTTTTAGCATGTATACATTACTGAAACAGCAACGTCTACGTTCACTAGGGGATGTCGTGACAATGGCTGATGGTCAGATCCCAAAATATCTCCTGTATAGAAAATTAGTGCAGGGAAATCGCCACAGAGGGAGACCACAGCTGTGCTACAAAAATATCTGCAAGCGGGATCTGAAGGCCTTAGGAATGGACCTCAACAGATGGGAAACCTTGACACCCAAGCATTCAGCCTGGAGGCAGGCGGTGCAGCATGGCCTCTCCCATTTTGAAGAGACACTTGTCCAGCAGGCCGAGGCCAAGAGGCAGTCCCAAACCCAGCAAAATCAGGGAGCTGAACAGGGGACAGATAGTCTTCAGTGTGGAAGGGATTGTCACTCTCGAATTGACCTTCTCAGCCACACTAGATGCTGTTCCAAGTCCTCCATACAGATCACGTTACCATAGTCTCTCAAGACTGAAGGATGCCTAATCTAAATCTAATATAAGACTGGATTAGACTAAGAGGTGGTGGTTGCTGAACTTCCAACTGCAAGTATTTGGCCATTCTGAAGATTAAGTCGGAGTATTACTTAAACTTCTAAGGAGGGGAGACAGGGTACACTAGGGTAGTAGGTCCTTATCATGCTTACTGCCATTGATAGAGGCAAAGATGGAACAGTAAGTCTATGTTTGCCTTTGAAGCCCATTTTCATTGTTTCCTTTGTGTGAGGACATAATGTCTTGGAATGGATGGATGGCTCTGTGGTGTTTTAGATTTACCCAATTGCAACTTCAAATGTTGTCTGTGGAGCTTTCAGTTCCAATCTGTCCCTGCTGTCGGTGTTCTTGAAATTGAGAAAACTCTTGGCTTACAGCTTGAAACCAGTGTAGGTTTGTGGCTCAGAAGCAGTGTTGGTCATTGTAAACTTGAGGCTGAGGAGATGGAAGTAACATCTGATCCTGAGGAACTGGAATCAGAGATCTGAAAACCTATGGCTCCAGTTATTTGGAGAAGACCTGCTGCAATTAGCGGGCACCGAAACCCTTGAAACTGGCCTGGAGTGAGAGCAAGGGCAGTCAGTATCGTGGTGGAAATGATGGACTTCCTTAGGTCCACATGATTCCAGAGGCAGAGGCTGATGTTTGCACTTCAATTTGGATGATGAAGCCAGAGTCCAATGTTTATATTTTATAACAGTAATAATTTAAAAAAGGATCATCTTAGAATTGCAGAGCTGAAAGGTAACCTGTGCATCAAGTCCAAACCCTGTTAAGGAAGCACAATGAGGAAGTGAACTCCTATACTCTGGCTCTGCAGCCAGATACTTAAACCACTAAGCTATTCAGCAATTTTGGCTTGGGAGACCTTGAAACTCAGCAAAAAGAAGGGCAATCACCATAAGATGACTAAGAAAGTATCCTCAACTCTGGAGATCTTGAAACTGATGCCCTATAAGACCACTTTGATCTTGGTGGTGTGCAACTTGGCTTGGATTACCTTGATTCAAAGTTCAATGGCCATGAGGCCAATAGCTGAAAGAAGTTGGAATCAGTGAGTAGACAGTCAAGCCACAGAGTAAGAAATATACATTTATCCCTTGCAAGTCCTGATAATTGTAAAAGGGTTGAAATAGTTGTATCCTGTACAGCAGTGGTCCCCAACCTTTTTCGGAGCATGGACTGGTTGGGGGGTGGGGGCACCCCCGCACTCACGGGTGGGCGTGTCACGCTTGCAGAGGGGTATGTTGATCTCGTACGCATGCGCGCAAGGGTGATATGCCCCTCGCACTCATGCGTGACATGCCCACCTCGGGCGAGCCCAGCCTTGAGCAGGGGAGGTGGCTTTGCCATGGCGGCCCACTCAAACCTGGAGGACCTCAAGCTGACGGGTGGAGTGCCTGAGCCAGGCCTTCCGGGATGAGGGCTTCCGTGCCCTCTTCGCTGAGTACACCGTCAAACTGGTGGTCCTGGAGCGCCAGCGGGGCACCAGGGCCCACTTCCTCCTCCCGGCTCCTGGCTGGGCGGGTGGCCAGCCCGTTGCAGGAGTCACCGTAGAGGTTCGGCCGGCGTTCTGGCTTGGTTGCTTATCCTCCCCTGACCCGGGGTTGCCAGGGAGATGGCAGCTGCATCTTCCTCTTCACGTCGGCAGCAGCAGCTCCACCACCTGCTGGCGCTGCCTCTGGCTGAAGTCCCCTCGCCAGCAGGCCTCCCCGTCTCCTCCCCTCCTCATGTGCAGAAGCCGGGTTGATCCTGGTCCCTCCACCCCCTTGGGGTTGCGCTGCGGTTGCTCAAGGGCTCCAATGGGGCAGCCCAGGAAGAAAAAGGGGGGAGGGGAGGGGAGGCAGGCAAAGCTGCAGCAGGGTGGGGTGTGTGGAGAAGGTTGGAAGAAAAGAGCTGCTCCATGTTTTCCTAAGCGCCTTGCATATCATTTGTTATGCTGGCAGGGATGATGGGAACTGGAATTCATCATCATCTGGAAGACTACAAGTTCCCAACCTTGATCTAGTTCAGTACCTATTCTGCTCTACTGTCAAAGAAATATCTATTGGCCTTCAACCAAAATCTGTTTTCCTACATTTTCTAGCCCCTGTTTAATAACACTAAAGAATTTATTTCATTTTAACAATCTTTCATTAATCACTTACGATTCAGAGCCACAATTCCAGAAGCTGTAAGCCATGAAATTTCATTTGGATGATTCACTAAATAGAAAGCTTGTAGACTGTAAAGAAACGGAACCCACACCAAATCTCCAAATGCTAACATAAATCCAAACCCATCATGAGTGATGTCCATAGATGTCAAAATAGCTTCCTGAAAAGTTAAAGAATAGTTATTAAATTAGATTTGAACTGTAACTTTAAAAATGTCTAGAATATTTTGTTTTTATTTATCAGTGTTTTGGATATGCTAAAGACACACCAGGCTATATGTAAGAACCAATCTTTTACACAGAAGTTATACCTGTTCTCTTTTGTATATGTACCAAACTGTATTGTCAATTTGGAGGGACCAGGACTCAATTTCCATAGATAACTTCTGTTGTTCGAAAACTACTTTGGGATATGAGACATTTGCTAGAATTCCTATTACTTATGGTTGCAAACATTAATTCAATCAGCATCAATCTCAAGGGAATGAAGGCATTTGCTGTTGCCTACTAATTAATTTTTAATTAAAAATTTATTGAAAAATCACTGTGTTGTCCAAAATACACAGAATGCAATTTTCTGCTGAATATGCTACAAATTGAGTTCCAGAGATACATAGCCAAAGTGACTAACCACAGCTGAAAGAACTAACCACAAAACAGGGCAGTCCATTTCCTCATTCCATGCATTTCTGAAGCCTTGCATCTCATACTTACTGGCAGAAATCCTGTTCTGCAGTTTTGCCTAACTTTTGGAAGTGAACTGCTGTAAGTTAAGAAATTTCCATAGACACTGCCCATTGTACAATGAGTTGCACAACTTGGCAAACAAAAGATAATGTCTGTAGAGATTTCTTAACTGTTAATTTATTCACTTCCAAAAACTACACCTTTTGCATAGCAGGATTTCAGCCTGTACATACTTATTTACGAACACTATTTATAAACAAAAACCTGTTCTCTTTTTTTATGTTAATCTTACTACTTAATATGCTTTTCAAAAAGCACAGGAGGTGTCAAGGCACTCAGGCTGCACTGCCATACTCAGATTATCAATAAACACTGTAAATGTGGATCACTACTCAGTGGGGGCAGTCTAAGCCTCAGTCTAAAAAAAAAGGGACAGAAAATCATTCTGATGATCAATCAATGGATCCAAACTAAATGTCCTCTTATCAGTACATACCTTTCAAAAAAGATTTTGTTAATTGCCACATAAGGTTCTTAACACAGAACAATGCATGAAATTGAGAGCTGTGACATTATATGCCAAAGTTCTCTAACTGCAAAAAATCTGTGGGCACTAAAACTTGCTCTGACATACTTAGATCCCATCACTGTCTACTTAGAAAGGGGGATAACACAGAAGGATCTCAAAACATCTCAAGTTAAAGAAAGGAACTCACAAAAGAAACACATCAATGAAGAAACTAAATATAAACTAAAATAAAAGATAATCAAATGCTCATGTCTACATGCAATAAATATTTGTGCCATCTTCCTTTAACAGTGATTTGCTTGGCACTAATGGGGAGTGGTACATAAATTGAAAGAACAAATGAACAAACTATATATAGATAGATAAATGTGCTATCAGGTCCTCAATCCACTAACAAGTAGGCATTTATTTTTCCAACGTTGCACTATGAGTCATGATTAACTGCCATCATAAAGGGTCAGCATTTCAAATCCTGTTGGCCAATGGTTATATTACAAGCTTCCTGAAAAATCATACTAGGGTTTATTTTCAGGTCAGGTCTTATTTTCGGGGAAACATGGTATTATTTAAAAGAATATATACACCTACAAAGTTGAAAGATTGCTCTAAATAATTATTAGGGGTAGAAATCTCCTTCCCTAAAGAAGTTCCTTCCTTTTTTGTTCTTATTTCTAGTTTTTTCTTTATAGGATATAAGCATAATAAAAATTAATTTTATTTATTTTTGTTGGAACACAGAAGTGTATATCAAAAAAGAGGAGAGGGGTATTGTTATTTTTTAAAAAACGGGAGAATACACCTTGCTTTAGATGAGAATTATGCCCTCTGAAGCATGAGATATCCCATTTGGACTACAAATTCCAGAATTCTTCATTCTGAGAAGCTCATGTGACAGATACCTACAGGTTCATCTAGAAAAAAAGGCTTATACTAGAAGGCTTCATGATCTAGCTCTACTTAGCTTCCTGATTGAAAAGAAAGCTCCTATATAAAGTTCCCAACAAGCACTGTGGTAGCTTCCTTTTTGAACAAGAAACTAGGTGAAGCTCCCATATGAGCCACATCTCTGTGTCTGCATGTTATCTGTCTGCCAGATAGGACTCCTAAGCTGGTGAATTCTGGAATTTCTGCTCCAAAAACAAAAATAAAACCAATGGTGTGGCAATCTGCTTTCAGTACTTTGTAAAGCAGATGGAGGCAAAGGGAAGCTCTTAGAACAGTCCTGGGAGCCACCTTTGCTTTAAGATATAAGTCATTAATAAACTCCCCAAAAACCACAAATCCTGAATAGACACTTTTTTTTTAGATCGAGGACAGTATTTTTCACCAAGGAGTTTTTCAATCTGTCTGTGAGCAACTTATTTTAGTAAAATTGAAAATCTCTCCCACCAGTTGAACAAAGGGGGGCAGAGTTTACACAACCATTCATTAGTCTGAATGATGGACTGGCCCATGATGATTTTCAAGACGAATTAGCCAGTGTTAAGTTAATCTTCCTACCTCCCTCTCTCCCCCCCCTTTCAGCTTAACAAGGGACTCATCCTCCCCCACCCCCACAAAAACAAACTAGACACACATACAGTGGTGCCTCGGAAGACAAATGCCTTGCAAGACAAAAAAGTCACAAGATAAATGGTTTTGGCAATGGGGTTGATGACTCGCAAGACAAATGTTCCTATGGCCCTGCTTCATAAGACTAATGTTTTCTATTTTTTCCCTGCCTCATGTTTGCTGATTTTTAAATGTTTTTCTATGATATTTAAAAATGTTTTTTGATTGAAATTTTTGAAATCATCTGCACAATATGTATGGCTTTAAAGAGCACTTAATAAACCCTTTGCAAACCAAATCTGACTTTGTTCTGACTTTTTTTGACCATAGGAACTCATTAATTAGATTTCAATGCATTCCTATGGGAAAATGCGTTTCGCAAGATTAATTTTTCGCAAGGCAACATTAACCACGGAACAAATTTAATTCGTACTGTGAGGCACCACTGTAATCACAATAAATCAGTGTTTGGAAACATTCCAAATGGCAAATGTGCAAACAAATAAATCACTCTATGCTACTTTTTCAACAATTAGAATATTGTATTAAAAATATTATGAAATACTGTATGTATTACCTCATTCCACAGAGCATCAACTACATAAAGGAGCTGAAAACTGTTAACCAGGATCATTGACAAAGATGGCATGTTCAGATGTTGTACTTTCATCTCAGTCAAAAGCATTGCCAGGTTGATAACAGCCTTTAAAAAAAATAGATTTGATATTAATGTATATTTTTATTCTTTATTCTTATTATTTTATAGTGATACACAAAGATATATGAATGCCATACAATCATAATTTTAAATTATTCATTTATTTAATTCTACTCTACTCTATTTTGTCATAAAACAAAATTCAGGGTACATAATATTAAAATGGAGAAACAAAAAATGGAGAAATACAGTCGTATTTGCTGATTCACGAATGCTTTAATAAAGAAGGTCTAAGACAGGTACCACAACACTAATAAAGTTGGCACCAAACACAGACTTTGGCTATTTCTGAGTAAAGGTAAGATTTTTGCCTTGTGTCATTACTCCTCCCCATACGTTCATTACCAGTGGGATTAAGACAAGCCTCGACTCTAGTTCTAAGTGCATGGACAGGCTGATATAAAAAGGTATTTTCCTTTAGACACACAGAGTCCAGTTCACTTAAGGCTCTGAAAGTCAACACTAGCATCATGAATCTGGCTCAGAAACAAGTAGGCAACCAATGCAATTCTTTCAGAATGGGTATTAAATTATCTCTCACAAGACAATCTGTACCCTTGCAGCCATATTTGCATCCATTTCAATTTCAGATAATTTTCAAAGACAGTCCCACATAAAGTGTATTACAATCATTCAAATTAGATTATGTGATCACAGCATGGATCACAACAGCTCAACTATCTCTGTCCAGGAAGAGCTACAACTACCGTATTTTTCGCACCATAAGACGCACTTTCCCCCCACAAAACAGAGGGGTGGAAAGTCTGTGCGTCTTATGGAGCGAAGAAAACAGATTATATTTTCCTGTTTTCTTCTCCTAAAAATTGGTACGTCTTATGGAAAGGTGCGTCTTATGGAGCGAAAAATACAGTAGTTTACAAGTAACAGCCTTCCAGACCACTGAAAATATCTGTAGCTGCAACAGCTAAATTCAAGCTACAACCTGCCTCCAGACTACGCCACCAATCTTTCAGAGCAAATGCAACCAATCCAGAACATGCCATCTACTGAAGAAATAGACGTGAGAACCTCTCACACTGAAGCTGAAATCCTTTTGCTTGCCATAGCAAAATACACTAGACTAGGCTGACTGAATCAGTGAGGATTTGGTCAGTCAACACTCCATATATTCCACTGATTCAAATGTGCCTCCTCTAGTTGGTAAGCAAGAGGATTTCAGCCAAAGAACCCCTGTATTCTCTTTATTTATTTATTTATTTATTTATTTATTTATTTATTTATTTATTTATTTATTTATTTACTTACTTACTTACTTACTTACTTACTTACTTACTTACTTACTTACTTACTTACTTACTTACTTACTTACATTTAATTTATACCCGCCCATCTAGACCAAAGTCTACTCTGGGCATCTGTAGGAACAGCATATCCACAAGATAAATATCGTTTTACTTATCTATGGTTGGATTTAAAAATTATGTAATTATAGATCTGGCCACTGGAACTAGAGACAATGCATAGCATTTGCTTTTATCTACTGTTTTCAGCATCTGTGGGGTGGGGGCTTAGAACCAATCCCCGCAGATACTGTGGTCGTACAGCAGTATCTGTGAGGACTGGTTCTGAGGATGATCAGGGCGCTGGAAGCCAAGCTTTATGAGGAAAGACTGAGATAATTGGGCACGTTTAGCCTTGAGAAAAGAAGACTGAGGGAAGATATGATTGCACTTTTCAAATACAGTGGTGCCTCACACAACGATGTTAATTGGTTCAAAAAAAATCAACGTTGTGAAACATCGTTTTGTGAAACACCATTTCCCATAGGAATGCATTGAAAACCGGTTAATCCGTTCCAATTGGAACGGATTGCCATCGCTGAGTGAAAATCCCCATAGGAAACATCGCTGTGTGAAACAATGTTTCCTCCATTGGAATGTATTGAAGCCGACTCAATACATTTCAATGGTTTTGCGAAGTCCTTTTTCGCTCCTGTAAAAGTGTCTTACAATGTTTGGAAGCCATTTTAAATGGTTGCAATGGTTAGCCCACCTCCTGAAACCTATGCAAACTGATTTTGGTGTTGTTCTGACACTTCATTAATTTATGGTAATTTTTTGTTTCCCCCCCCCCTCATAGAACTCCATCATTTCAATGAGGGGGAAAAATAAAAAATTACCATAAATTAACGAAGTGTCAGAACAACACCAAAATCAGTTTGCATAGGTTTCAGGAGGTGGGCTAACCATTGCAACCATTTAAAACGGCTTCCAAACATTGTAAGACACTTTTACAGGAACGGAAAAGAGACATCGTTGTGTGAAAATCCCCCATAGGAAACATCGCTGTGTGAGGCGGCAAATTTAACAGAAAAAGGCATCGTTGTGTGAATTAATCGTTGTGTGAGGTACCCATTGTGCGAGGCACCACTGTACTCGAAAGGCTGCCATACAGAGGAGGGGCAGGATCTCTTCTCAATTATCCCTGAATCCAGGCCACACAACAATGGGCTCAAGTTACAGAAAGCCAGACTTGGTTGAATATCAAAAAAAACCTCGTAACTGTTAGAGCAATACAGCAATGGAACCAATTACCTCAAGAGGTGGTGAGTGCTCCAACACTGGAAGCATTCAAGAGCAATTTAGACAACCACTAAGCAGGGGGCTGGATCCAATGGCCCTTTCAAACATCATGATTCTATGATTAAGTCTAAGCTCACTGGCCCTCATCCAACTGGCTCAAGCACCTGCATAAGTTTGTCTGACTCAGGATAACAAGCAGAAACAGAGTGGGATGTCAAATGAGCCTTCCATATGAGCCTACCCGGCAGTTAAGATCTAGCCAGGGGGCCCTTTTGAAAGAGCCGTCCCCTAAGGAGATTGGAGGGGTGGCTTGTAGACAAAGGGCCTTTTCGGCAGCTGCCCCCAGACTATGGAATGCCCTCCCGACTGAGATTCGTCTGGCGCCGACACTGATGACATTTCGGCGCCAGGTCAAAACCTTCCTGTTCCAGAAGGCTTTTAACTGAAATAATATTAGCTGTGGGTCTGATGGCAATTTTATATATATTTTAATTGTATTTTAATTGTACATATCTTTATTGTATTTTAAATGCTGCAAGCCGCCCAGAGACCTTTGGGTAGTGTGGGCGGCATATAAATTAAATAAATAAAATAATAAATAAATAAATAAATACCTCATTCAAAACCCAAGATTCTTACCCAGCAGCTTCATGCACATTCACAAAGAAAATGGAGGACAGAATAGAACTCTATAGCAAAACAACTGCCACATGGGTCAAGTAGTACTTTCTGGAAACAATAGTTCAGGAATTAACTGAGTCAGTGTTTCATCACATTCCTGACCTGCAACTCACAGAGTTGGTCCAGTCAGATACTATGGTAGGATTACAAAAAGGCCCCAAGAATTTTAAGGGAAATGAATAGGAAGCTACTTTCCTTGCCTGTTGATGATATACACAAGGACTACTAATAAGCCAAACTTGAAGTCAGATTTAACTGAGTCAAGATAATCCTCCTAGAGCTACTCGGCCATCACCTTCTTGAGAACCTTAGACTCCAGGATCCAACAACTTGTTTCAGAGTGGACATATCTCCTTTTTCAAGTCTGCAGAAAACACTTTATTTATTTATTTATTTATTTATTTATTTATTTATTTATTTATTTATTTATTTATTTATTTCATTTCATTTCATTTATACCCCGCCTATCTAGTCAATTGTGACCACTCTAGGCGGCTTACAACATCCTTTGAAAAGTCATTAACCGCTTCTTGGCCCCATTCAGCCAACCCCCACCATCTAAATGCCACAAGCCTTGTCTTGCTCCTCTGTCTAGCTGTCATAACTCTTGTCCATAGGATCAGGCTGCAACAACTGGAAGCAATACCAAAACAATCATGATCCAAAAGTAGTCTGAACATGTGGCTCTGTAACAGCTGTAACGACAGCAATGTCAAGTTCTGCACAACATGCATGACTTTGCCTTCAAAGTGCTCTGAAATTTCCCACAGCAGTCTTCCAAGAGCTTCCCTACCCCAACAGCCACATCAAACTCTTGATATCTGTTTTGTAATGTGCTGTCCAGTCATATTTGACTTACAGCAACCTAACAGGTTTTCAAGGGATACAGGATATTTAGGGAGCAGTCTTACCAGGGCCATGTCTCAGTGAGTTTCCATGACCAGGTGGTAATTTTCAAATCCAGATCTCCTGAGTTTGATTCATTCACTCTACACATCCCACACTATACAGGGTCTCATAATAACTGTTTTACCACCTGAACACAGTGCTAGACAGCCAACTGAGGAGGCAATTGTGCAAATCAAGTATACTTTCTTTGTTGTTGCTACTGTGGCAGGGTAGGCATAATAATTCCCACTGAGAATTACCATCACTTGTTTTCAAGCCATTAAAACCTGCTGCATCATCGATTCCTATCAAATCTCAAAAGGATAACAAGGCTTAGGAAAAACTATTAACAGCACTCTTGAAGTCTCCATTCCAAAGTAAAATCAGTGACTCAAATGATCACTAGCCATGTCAATTATCCCAGCTATTTAGGAATCCCAAAGCCTTTGAGAGTGGGTCATGTTAACCACTACATCACTTGTGCAAAGAGGAGTGATTATAGCAAGTCCAAAACTTCCAAGAAAATGGTCTGATTATGATTTTGTTGTTTAGTCATGTCCAGCTCTTCGTGACCCCATGGACCAGAGCATGCCAGGCCCTCCTGTCTTCCACTGCATCCTGGGGTTAGGTCAAATTCATGCTAATAGCTTCAATGACAGTGTCCAACCATCTCATCCTGTCATCCCCTTCTCCTCTTGCCCTCACACTTTCCCAACATCAGGGGCTTTTCCAGGGAGTCTTCTCTTCTCATGAGATGGTCAAAGTATTGGAGCCTCAGCTTCAGGATTTGTCCTTCCAGTGAGCACTCAGGGTTGATTTCCTTTAGAAATGATAGGTTTATGCTCTCTGCAGTCCAGAGGACTCTCAAGAACCTCCTCCAGCACCTCGATAGTGGTGTTTAAATTACCCTTCTCAGATGCACAATCCAGAACCTCTCCTTCCTAGTCATTAAAAAAGAACAGATCTAAGACATGATTTGCAGAGTCTGTTAGGCCACACTAATTCTTCTAAGACCATTCCAGTTCGAATACAGAAGTCCTCCAGCACTGATCCTCATGAACTTACTGACTAATCTTTTGTACTGCTACCAGGTTGAATAGGGCTGCTGCTGGCCAACTGGTCAGACAGTACATCAGGAGAAATGCTATTTTGTCTGTCAATTTCAATATTACAAAAAAATATCAGAAATACAAACACTGAATAATTTGTCTCAAAGAGGCCCTCCAAGTACCCAGACAGAGTTTCAATTATGTATTAGCAGGGCACCACTAACCTATTCTTTATTTCACCTTTGTATCCTACCATATCTGTATTTTAACTTTTAGAAGTTAAAAAAACCCTACAGAATTACTGTATTGTCGTTCAGTTGTGTCCGACTCTTCGTGACCCCATGGACCAGAGCACGCCAGGCCCTCCTATTTTCCACTGCCTCCCAAAGTTGTGTCAAATTCATGTTGGTTGCTTCACAGACACTGTCCAGCCATCTCATCCTCTGTCGTCCCCTTCTCCTCTTGCCGTCACACTTTCCTAACATCAAGGTCTTTTCCAAGGAGTCTTCTCTTCTCACGAGATGGCCAAAGTACTGGAGCCTCACGAGATGGCCAAGGTACTGGAATTACTGTATACCTAAGCTAATATCTGCAATTGTTCATAATGTATGATTCAGTGTCATGATGCCATTAATGTTTTCAGCACACAATTATTTCAATTCCTTTGTTATCACATATCATTTACTGCTTTATCTATAAAATTACAGCCACCAACAATGCATTTGTACTTTTACTTACCCAGCCAATTAGTCCGGGCCGTAATTCACAGAAATATTTTAGATCAAAATTTCCAATGCGAGGATTTAATTCACGTCCCATAAAGAAATCATAAATGATATTCCCTAGGGGGAAAAAATTATAAACTGGCTTGTAGTATTATTTGGTATTTCACTTTATTAAAAATCAATGATTCTATTTTAAACCAAATTATAAATAACATAATTAAACACAAGAATTTTCTTATTACAGTTTAACAGTAGTCTGTTACAGTTACTGAAACACAATCTGTCAGTTGCCTTCTGACACCATCATGGTGAGAATATGTCCATGTCACCATGAGGTGTTGTTACCAGTTTATTAGAGTTTAAGTAATTCCCTATAGTCTAATAAAACATGTGTTACAGAAGTGAGACATAACATTTTTAACTCTGTAGGCAGAGCATCCCAAAACAAACAAGGATTTAAGTAAAACTAAGATTTTACTTAAACTGTATATTCATACACAAAATAGTTACAAATTTATTTTTCATATTCCCGTATACTTCCAACCGTTACCAAGATGCATTTTCCCTCTTCCCACTGAGCTCATCTGATCCTCATAGTACAACAAAAGTGGGGAAAATTCTCCCTCTCAAGCTCTGCACTATAAGCTATTGTGAATGTGGTAAGATCAACAGTAGGAGGCTAGAATATCAGAAAGCCCAGACAAGCTTTCTAAGCTCCATGGGAACAGCAAAGCATTAGGGGGTAGTAGACTCTTTTTTCATGACTCCCTATAGATCAGTGGTTTCCAACCCTGGGTCTCCAGATGTTATTGGATTACAATTCCTGGGATTCTTAATAAGCAAGATAATGGTGAAGGCTTCTTAAGGAATGTCATAGTGTAGTGCAGTGGTTCTTAACGTGGGCGATAATGCCCCCCAGGGGGCGATTTCATTTTTCAAGGGGGCGGTAGAACAAAAAGGGGCAGCGTGGGGGCGCTGGAGCAGAAGGGGGCGGTAGGGGGGCGCTGGAGCAAGCCAAACCTGTGAAGATGGCTGCAGCCTTTTTACAGTGTGCATGAATATATATTTTCCTCCAATTTTAATTTAGTTTCAGACTTTTTGTCTTGAAATTTTTAGTTCCTGCATTTGTTTTTATGCCCTTTTTACATTTCTTTTTGCGTCTTAAAATTCACTTGCAACTAAATCATTAAATGTTACTTTTTGGGGGGCATTTCATTTTCTTGGAATTTAATTTTGTTTTCAGGGGTCATTGGATTTAAGTGTCTTAAATAAATAAACAATCAAACAAATAAATAAGATATCATCACCGTGGGGAGGGGGGCGATGATAACTTCCTCAATGGCTCAAGGGGGCGTTTCTTTCAAAAAGGTTAAGAACCACTGGTGTAGTGGTTGAACTGCAGTATTGCAGTTAAGATTGTGCCCACAATCTGAGTTCAATCCCCAGAGGCTCAGATAGTTAGCTGGCTCAAGGTTGACTCAGCCTTCTGAGATCTGTAAACTGACAGCTCACTGTGGCAGCAATGTGTAGCCTGCATAATTAAATCATAAACCACCCAGAGAGTGCTTTATGCACCTTGGGGCAGTACATAAGCAACACACTTTGTTTTAGCTGTTGAATGCTGGGAACTGTAGCTACAGATGATGATTCTCAAAAACAAAACAAAAAACTACCACTCCTCTAATGTTCTGCTTGTTCTCATTAAGTTTAGAAAGCTCCACTAAGACCATGTATTAATGGTCATCTACAGAGAAAGTCTTGGCAAGGAACAGGGGAGGATCCAGAATCTCCTCTGAGAACTTGGGATTTTTTTGGGGGGGGCTGAAACTGTAAGAATTCTAGCAGTAGAAATTAGTGCTGAAAAAAGTCCCCCAAATCCCATGTTTGATGAACCTGATTAATACTGATTAATTTATTATTACTGATTTTTATTAACCTGTATATAGCTAACTAGTTAGCTGGATAGATCAGTGGTTTAGATATTTCGTTCTGGAGCCAGAGGTTGGGTGTTTGATTCCCCACTGTGCCTCCTCTGCAAGTACAGGCAGTCTGTACAGCCTTGGACAAGCTGCACCAGAAGAAGGGAGTGGTAAACCACCTTTGAGTATTCTGTACCTGGAAAACTCTGAAAAGAGTCACCAAAAATCAGAACTGACTTAATGGCCATTACTATATAGCTAACTATTTCTTTTTGTGATACTGAATGTATCCTGTGTATACAGATTTGTCTTGGATTTACTGACAGTTTTGTAAAAATCATTTTTCCCGTAAGTATAATATATTTTGGTAATTTCTTATAAGTTGATTTTAGATATGAGGTGGCTGAACAATAAGTTACAGAACAGATACCACACAAAACAGTATAACAACTTGTGCAATGTTAGTTGTGCATGTGGAAATCTCCAACAGTATACTAGACATTGAAATAAGCACCAGATCATGTTTTTCTAGACTATATTTCACCATTTACCAATTACAGCAGTGATCTTCAAACAAGTAAAACAACTTTTCACCATAGTTAAATGAATCAAATGACTCCTGTTACTATTGCACTGAAAGTTGAAAAAGCGGAAGAGAAAGAAAATGAATGGTGGCAATGAAAGTGTTTTCTACAAAGAAAAATGCATTAATAAAGAAGACAAAAACTAAGCAGGAAATATTTCCACAACTGTTTGCTTACTTACCAGAATTTCCTCCAGTTGATAATTCCTTCTCAGAAGCATTCAAGGAACGGACATAGAGATAAATGCTTAGCAGCAAAGAAAAAACAGTAGCACAGACAGCAAACTGCTGAAAATGATCATATATATATTGAAGTTCCATTTCAAAATAGAGACAGATTCCTACAGCAGCAGCTGTGAGGATAAAAGCGTAGAACCCTTAAAGGGAGACAAAAACCACACAATTAAAATGAGGCAAATCAAAATTATGTAAACAAACAGAAACACTGAAAACCGTTCCCTGTGAAATCAGTATCTTAACTGTTTGTAATCCTAAGGACAACAGGATGTGTCAAAACTTAATTTTTATTAAAATATTGTTGCTTGGAAGCTAAACCTGTGAAGTTTTAGAACCAGTTTTTGCTTGGCTGAGATTGGTCAACTTTTTCTCAGTATCTTACTGGCCAAAATTTTGTTGCTTTGCATAGTAAACCAAGCTAGAGTAGATTCACTGAATCAATGGTACAGTGGTGCCTCGCTTAGCGATGTTAACCCGTTCCAGGAAAAACGTTCCTAAGTGATTTCATCGCTAAACGGAATAAAAAAGCCCACAGAAACACATTTAAACATGTTTAATGCATTCCTATGGGCTTAGAAACTGACCTTATGCGAAGATCCTCCATAGGGGCGGCCATTTTCGGTGCCTCTAACATGAGGCAAAACAGTGGGCGGCCATTTTGTTTTTCCAGCGGCCATTTTGGAACCGCCGATCAGCTGGCCGAAAATGGGGGCTTTGTGATGATTGCTTCCCCGCGATCATCGCAAAGTGATTTTTCCCCATAGGGGCCATCGCTAAGCGATTGCTCTGGCGATGGCCAAAACCCCATCGGCTAAGCGATTTCATTGCTCAACGGAGCAATCGCTAAGCGAGGCACCACTGTACTTTAGTGAGTCAATTCCTCTATAAGTTCCATGGATGCAAATGGGCCCACTCCAATTGCGCCTTATTTTGCTGAAATCACAGTTAGACTATGCCCATTTGAACTTTAAGAACTTGTCTCATCAAAGCCAAAATGATTCAACTGGTCTACTCTAGTGCAATTTACTTCGGGAAGCAATAAGATTTTGGCCAGTACATCTAAGGGCAAAGCAAAGATCATGCCAGAATAGCCTATATTTAAAGTTTTCTATTAGTCAGCATTTTTGCATAACATGGAAACTGAAGGCTGCAGTCATATACTCACTATCCGGGGGAATTCCACTGAATTCAATGCAACCAGGTTACAATGACCTCTTAAAATCCCTAATACAACTACAGCCAGTTAAACACATTTTAGTTAACAAACTGATTTGAGCTTTTGTGTTCTCAAATTGTTTTATGAACCAAAAGCACTTTAAACACTACAAAAATGCTTTCAAATCATACAAAAGATGCTTTGACAAGCTATCTATTCAGAAATCTGAATGGGTTTGTAGAATATTATCCTAAACAGTAAACAAGACATGAACAGTTAATACAACTTCCATTTGTTTTTTTAAAAAATTACTATTAACATTTTTGGTATTACAATTCAGACAAAATTACACTATTATAGATTTACATATATAAACTAGATTATAGATATAAACTAATACGCTCTGAAACACAGTGGCAGTACACCCAAATTTACTAAGTTTCCTATACTATATTCCAGGTTGACATCTTGCCTAATCATAGCTAAGGAAACTGAATTATGCTTTAATGTGATGCATGAACTGGCAAAACACTATTTTTTAAACAAGTTTTGTAGCAAACAAGGAAATCAGAAACTATGACTTTGCAACTGATGTGCAAAATTACAATTTGGTCTTCTGGATAAAACAAGAATATCTACTACAGCTGCACCTGTTATCACAACTAGCAGGACAGGACTGCTACATTTGTAGTCAAGACATGCAAAAGGAAACACAGCAAACATTAGCCTCTTCTGTCTCAGCTTCCTCCTCACAGAACTAGCCTGTGCCAAATCCTTTTCTCTAGCAAAGGAAGAATTTGTTGCAATTTCCATCTCACATTCTCACTTTTTGTATTTGCAAAGGCTTTCGCGGCCGGGATCTAATGGTTGTTGTGGGTTTTTTGAGCTCTTTGGCCTTGTTCTGAAGGTTGTTCTTCCTACCATTTCACCAGTCTCTGTGGCCGGCATCTTCAGAGGACAGCACCCAAGCAAACTAAACCAGAGCACAGAGTGCTGTCCTCTGAAGATGCCGGCCACAGAGACTGGCGAAACGGTAGGAAGAACAACCTTCAGAACACGGCCAAAAAGCCCAAAAAACCTACAACAACAATTCTCACTTTTTGTTTTTTTAAAAAAGAAAAATCTGTAATGGCACCCTCTGACTGTAATGATGTACATCACAGATGGAGAATTGTTTCTAGCCCAGAGCTCAATTGCAATCCATAAAATCTTTTGAGCACTGTATGCTATCAGTGAGTGTGGGTGTGAGGCTGTCGGTGAGAGCAAGGCCCCTCTCACGGGAGTGCCATCCCTCCCGCTCTCTGCCGACAAGGAGGTGCAAACACCACCCATTTCCTCTCCCAGGAAGATTAGACCACTTGAGTAAAGCCCGGGGATGGGGAGGATTGAGAGGAATGTCCATTGGAGAAGGCGAGCATATTTTTGTGGGAAAAGAACTACAGTCCTGGGCAAAAGTAGAGGCGGGGCTGGGGGCTATAAAGAGGGGGAAGGACAGCTTGCCTCATGGTTGGGAGTTGATATGGCTAGAGGACCCGTGGGGGGAGCGTGAGACGAAGGAGTGGAGGAAGACGTTGAGGGAGGGAAAAGAGAAGGTTGAGAGGGAAAGCAGAGGGAGATTGGAATGGCTGATGATGCAGCAGCAGCAGAGAGGTCCTTCGGAGACTTTGGCCAGAGAATGCCTCCTTCCGGGACCTGATCTAGACAGATGACCGGGACGAAGACACAGTACCTCTACTGGAGGGGGAGACTGGACAATTATTAAACCCAGACTTTACCCTGGACTGGACTGGCCGCTAGAATACCTAGGAGACTAATCCCCCTCCCTCCCTGCTGAGCTCTTTTCGTCGGTGACGGCAGCGGGGCTCTGGCAGTGGGAGATGCTTCTGCTGCCAGAGAAAGAAGAGGTCAGGGCTGCCAGGAACGGAGCTGGCGCTGCAAGGGTGGAAATGAGGCCCCACTTCCCTCGCTGAGAGATCTGTTCTTTCCAACTGGACCTCGCTCCCGCCCTTGCAGCGCCAGCTCCGTTGCTCATGGCGGCCCTGCCCGGGAGCCCTCGCCTCCTCCTTCTCCGGCAGCAGAAGCATTTCCCACTGCCAGAGCCCTGCTTCCCTCACCGATGGACAGTGTGCTGCCGCCCAGGCTGCGTCTTGGAGCTAAGGCGGGCGCGTCCCCCTCCCTCCCTGCTGAGCGCTTTCAATTGGTGAGGGAAGCAGGGCTCCGGTGACAGGGGATGCTTCCCCTGCCGGAGAAGAAGGAGGCGAGGGCTCCCGGGCAGGGCCGCCAGGAGCAATGGAGCTGCTGCTGCAAGGGCAGGAGCGAGGCTCCGATGGGAGGCCCCAGAATGCGAGCCCCACTCGGGGGCGGCAGCGGAGGGGAAGCCGCCCTCCTGGAACCTCTTCCATGGAGGAGGAGCAGCGCCCCATGCAGCCTGGCCCAGCCCACCTTTCCTGCCCGGGAAGAGGTGGCCACGGCTGGGCAGGAAGCAGCAGGATCGGCTGCTCGCCCTGGGTGGGGTGGTGCCGAGCACGGTGACTGGCCATTGGCGCTTCCCGGGCCGGCTGCCCGCAACAGCTTCCCTGCAGGAAAGGAGCACTGCTCTCTTGTGAGGTGCGCTGGGGGAACGGTAGCAGAAGTGGGACACGCCCACCCGTGAGTGTGGGGGTGCCCCACCTGTTAACCGGTCCGCGCACGGCACTTGCCCCCCCAATGGTCCCCAGACCGGAAAAGGTTGAGGACCACTGCTCTATAGAACACAAACTGAGTTCAGCAGTATTATTACTAGATATGTAGGTACAGAATTAGGGCTAAAAGTGGATTTCTGTTTGAAAGTGTGAAAAATGGTGCACAGGTGTCTCATTGATTAATAAATTTTGGAAATCAATGCCCCAGGTGTCTCTTTGTGGAAAACTAGATACGAGTGGTTTTAACAAAAGCTTATCTGTAATGGTCCTATGATCTGCCTCCCTTATAAGGAGGCTACTAGAAAAAAAGGTGCAAATAATGTTTGTGGACCTATTTATAAGCCTGGATTGGTAAAACATCTGTGTCTATTACTGTGCAAACAGAAGTAATTACCATCACTCATCACAATGGAGAATGCTAAACCGACAGACAACATAAGCATACAATGAAACAGACAAGCAACTCTAAACGATGGTTCACCCACAGACCAAAATGCAATAGCCATGCTTTTGTTTCTAAACTTATGATTAGCACAGCTTGGAATGATGACTGAATAGAGCCACATTATTTTCATGAGTCAAGCTGCAATGATTAAATTAAATGCCAAATTCATATGAAAAACTCAAATTAAAAGACCTTTACCATTTATCCTGTATTCCAATCTTGATCCATCCAAAAGGGGTGTCCCTTCCACTACCTAAAAAAACACACACAAACAAATCTTTCCACCTAGAATTCCAGTACATTATCTTGACTCAGTGATGTTGTGGAAAAGCAAAACATTATATTATGAAACAGAAAACTCAAATCATGTTACTGCTCTATACTTGTAGAACTGGTTTAGCTCAAATGAAAGCGATTCCTAAATACTGCAGTTTAAATACTGCTGAATACAGATTTTACTGTGGATTTTTCCAAACAATCACATCTCACCTGCAAATAAATGGGGACAATCTGGGGAAATAAATGCAGGAGTTATACAAACCCACTTTACTATCAATCACAAAAGGAAAAAAATGTGCTATTTGGATTAGCATTGCATTTGCTTAACTACAAAAGATCTATCCTGACGATATATAGCAAAAGAAGTTGGATCTACAGTGCTATTCTGCTGCTAGGAGCACATCTGAATGGAGACATGACATGCCCTTTCTCATATTAGCAGAAATGGGCAAGAAAGGTGATCCTTACTGTTTCCTCATTGACTTTTCCAGTCCCCAAGACCTTCTGCATCACTCTAGAGCAGTGGTTCTTGGACTAAAACTCCCAGAAGCCTTGACAGCTAGCTGAGCTGGCCAGGATTTCTCAGAATTGCAGTCCAAGAACATCCAGGGATCCAAGGCTGGGTTTATGAAAAACTCAAAAACAAATTTTCAGGAACCATATGTGACAGGTTCACCGGAATCAGAATTATTGCCTCTTTGCTCTTTAAGCTCATAGGAAACATCTGCTGGATCAAAAGGCTCCCACTGACAGAAACAAGATCCAGCAAATAAAGCATTGCTTTATTGTACACTACTCATTAACAAAGTGCACTCTCAACAAACACACAGAGAAACAAGCAATCCTTAAACTAACAGATCTTAGAGAAAGCAAGTGAACAAAAATTGCATGTGTAACAAAGAGAGATGCAAAACAATTATACCAAACAGATGGACTTAAGGTAGTATGGGGGAAATAACGGCAACAAAGAAAATGGTTATGGGCATTTCCATCCCTATTAAAGAATCATCTATCTCAGATTATCAATCTATTATTAGAGCTGCTATACAGAAGCCAATATAATTACAAAACAACAACAACCAGCAGTGAATTATTAGAATGAGTTTTTAAAAACTCAGCATATAAATCCAAATATTTACTCACTAAAAGTTTTACCTTTCCTAGAGGCAATAAGTAAAACAGGGCCTGAAGAAAGAACCAAAGAAGAAATACACCAAATACTCTTGTCTCCCATAAATGTTCAAAAGCTGGCAGGGAAGAAGGAAAATTCAGAATACTCGGATCTTCCTGTGAGCACATTAACAACAAGTAACACACAGTTCCAGGCATGAGAAAGACCATGAAAAAGGCACCTGTAAAAACACAAAAACAACCCACCACACAATTAGAAATTAAACAGGAAACAAACGGAAGCCTAATTCAAATAGAAATATTGTTGGCAATTCTGTTACAAGGTGACACGTCATGTTACCACTCCTGCTACTAAGAATTTGACTGTGACTGTTGTAATACACAGGATGCTTGGAACCTTAACCATCACTTTTTTTAAACGGAAGAGTACCTTAGACTATTTTCCGTGTATAAGACGATGTTTTTGCCTAAAATCTTCAGCTTAAAAATTGAAGGTCATCTTATACACAGGAGTAAGGAGGGGGGAGGGATCAAAGTGTGTTGATTCCTGCTTTCCCCCTCCACTTTCTTGTGAGGAAAGTACTTTCCCCCTCCATTTTCTTTGCAATAAAGTGGAGTGGGAATGCAGGAATCAAAGTACTTTGATGATTCCTTTCTTGATTCCTGCTTTCCCCCCTCCACTTTCTTGTGAAGACAATGGAAGGGGAAAGTACTTTCCTCACAAGAAAGTGGAGGGGGAAAGCAGGAATCAACACACTTACTTCTGTGTATAACATGACCCTCAATTTTTAATCTAAAGATTTTAGACAAAAGTATCATCTTATACTTTCTTGCAAAGATAGTGGAGTGGAAAAGCACATTCTTCGCAAGAAAGTGGAGGAGGAAAGCAGAAATCATCAAAGTGCTTTGATCACTGCCTTCCCCCTCCACTTTCTTGCGAAGAAAGACATTTGGTATTAGAAAAGTGGGAGGGATCTTCTACATGAGAGTGTCTTATACACGGAAAATACGGTGTATGAACTGCACAAAATGTTTCTATTTAGAGCTAGAGTTCCCAGATTTTGGTTCCTAAATACCAGTACAGTGGTGCCTCGCAAGACGGGCACCCCGTTTAACGATGAAACTGCATTACGACGATCTTTTTGCGATCGCAATTGCGATTGCAAAACAATGGTCTGAATGGGTTTTTTTTGCTTTGCGATGATCGGTTCCCTGCTTCGGGAACCGATTCTCGTAAAATGACGATTTTAAAATTGCTGATCGGCAGTTTCAAAATGGCCGCCGGGTAAAAAAAACGGCTCCCCGCTGTTTTCTGGGACAGATTTCTCGCTGCACAGGCAGCAAAAATGGCCGCACTATGGAGGATCTTCGCTGGAAGGTGAGTTTCAAGCCCACAGGAACGCATTAATTGGGTTTTAATGCGTTTCAATTAGCTTTTTAATTTCGCATTACGTTTTCGTTCTACAACGATTTCGCTAGAATGAATTAACGT
Source organism: Pogona vitticeps (assembly GCF_051106095.1). Lineage (NCBI taxonomy): Eukaryota > Metazoa > Chordata > Lepidosauria > Squamata > Agamidae > Pogona > Pogona vitticeps. The sequence goes on from NC_135783.1 coordinate 37,183,045, forward strand.
CGTAATGCGAGGCACCACTGTATTTCAACTCCTAGAATTTCTGACCACTGGTCATACTGATTGAGTCCTAGAACTCAAAATCCAACAATCTGGAGAAGTTTAGTAACCACTGATGTTGAGGCTCTTGGTTGCCAGATTGCCACACGGATTCAGAATGAAAGTAGCTGACTTCCAGCCAATACTAATAAAATTTAAATATCCAATAAGACATATAGCATTAGGTTATGTAACAAAAGTACAGCTACACATGTTCCCGCCCCCATTTGTTGAAGAGAAAAGAGGGAGTCATTTCACTGAATATCTCAAAGAGGAGAACTAATTTTCCAGCACTTTCTCAATGTGAGGCTCAACATTAACTACAGAGTGGATCGAATTTAAATCAAAATTGATTTAACTCATTAATTAATTCCCTCCTCAGGAAACATGATCAATACTGTATGAGTATCTTATTCTACTCTTTATTTTATTTGGTTACAGTTACATGTATTTTGTTTCTCTCTTTTTATGAGCATGCATAATTGTGAAACATGATTCTATTCATTAAATATCAAAATTATTTCTTAAAAATCCACTACTCAGAAAGACTTGATTTATCAAGTGATTTTCTTCTTCCAAAATTGTACTTTTGCTTTCTGTAACCTTTTTCACAATGCATTTCATAATTCCCTTACCAATACTGATTTTCTCTTAATTCAATATGTGCGTGCTTTCAGAGGCTAAAATTGTCAATAAAGGGTTAACTGAGCTGAAGAAAACCTAAACTGGGACAGCATGAAAAATATCCATTGCAAAAATATATATCCAGGGTATAGAAACCAGGAGTGCACTTTTGAGGAGGAAAAATCATAATTAATTTCAAATGCACCTCCAGAGAAATATATAAAGACTTGACTTCGTATATGCGGAGTTGGAGGGAGACAACAACTAGAATTGGCACTGTAAAACGATCAGCATCATTCATAAGGAAACTACTGAAAGTAATCCTGGTTTTTCAAATATTTCCCACATGCAATCATGTTGAAACACACACACACACACACACACACACACAAAAACCTTCAGGAGTAATTTCAGTCAGATCTGGAAAACACAACTAAGATAGTGTCTTCTGCATAAAGTGTGTATCTCTAGAGGCACAAACCCAGTTTGAAAGTAGCGAAATTTTCTGACAATATCTACTAAACTAAGTACTTAGGGGAAGACAGAAAGATTGCCCCAAATAATCTATACAGATGCCTGTGGAATCCCATAAAATTGAGGTTCCAACCCTCCTACCTGATCAAAATGAAGATAGTGTACGGGCATGTTCCAAGCATTCTCTCCAGTGAAGCAAACTGAGATTTCAGTTACTCTAGTGATACATGAGTGTTGCAGTTCATGTAAAATTTTGGAATGACATGCAATTATAACTAAATACGTCCCACACAATCATACCAATATTTCCTCCAAATTCTAGTTCTTTTGTCTTCTGGCATGATTTTCCAACACTTTTTGGTGTCTCAAAAATTTTCTCTTCTGAATCTATTTCCTCTGTTCTTTTCTCCTCTTTTCTTGGATGCAACCTGTATCGTTCCAGAATGCGCTCTCTTGCTTGCTCAGATTCAATTCTTTGGCGCTGAAACATAAATGGGGAGAGGAGGAGCCATTGAATTGTACATACCACATTTAGGTTTTGGTTCAAATATTACTGACTCCAAACATTCTGTCCAATACCCTACGCTGCTATTTCGTACCTAACACATTTCATAAATTAATAGAATGTAAGTGCAGAAAGTTGACCATTGGTTTTACAACATAACCCAAGCCACTTCTTTAATTGGTATTCTGTTTCATCTCAAACAACTTCAATGCAGAGTCTCTTTTTTTCTTAAAGAATTAATGAGTAATTAAGGGTAGACATCCAGAGTATCTCTAATAACAATGAAAGTATACATAAAACATATGCTGTTCCTTTATTTCATACCTCTAAGATGCTGTGAGTCAAGTAATCCACTTCTGTTATGTCTGGATCCCCGTTATACTGGCTGGTATTGTTTTCCTGAAGTTTCTGGATTGAGTGTAATAAAAATGAATGTTTCACTAATGGCATATTTCAATATATTTTTTCAAGAACAGATTAGACAAAAACATTACTGATTACCCTCACAACTACTGATGTTTGGCACATTACCACTGAATCAAATTTTAAAGTCAGTTTGACTTTAGTAAAACACCCGAAGTAATTTTGATTCAGGTTGGCAACACAACAACTGTTAAATGTGGTGCTGCTGGAGAGGTGTTTTTTTAGCCCACTTTTAGTCAAAATTATCTAATGAATTTTAAATTTGTTGTTAATGTATATTCCATATACATCTTTAATTCTAAAGTGTGCAACACTCTGATAGAAAGAAAGAAAGAAAGAAAGAAAGAAAGAAAGAAAGAAAGAAAGAAAGAAAGAAAGAAAGAAAGAAAGAAAGAAAGAAAGAAAGAAAGAAAGAAAGAAAGAAAGATTCGGCTATAAATGCTCATTGTAAAATCAGTAAAAGTCATTGATGACGAAGCTAATTATCAGAGTATAAAAATTCCAGACGCAAATTACATAAGCATTGATTTCCCAGACATATCAGGGACAAACTTTCAGTCTTTCTTTTGGAGGAATTTCAGATAGTTAACAACTGTTAAACCTGAGAGAAGGAAGAAATTTGTTTTTTGTCTCTTTCTATTAATTATGTGCAAAATTTATTACAGACCAGAACAATAAAATCCAAAAGCATTCCAGGCAATAATGTTCTTCTTTAAGAAAGAATCACAGAAGAATTAATATAAGGATCTTATTGTTACCATACCAATATATCTTAAATGAAAATCACAAAACATTATTTTCAAAGACTGTGTTGTATTGGTTGTTGTGGGTTTTTCGGGCTCTTTGGCCGTGTTCTGAAGGTTGTTCTTCCTAACGTTTCGCCAGTCTTTGTGGCCATCATCTTCAGAGGACAGCACTCTGTGCTCTGGTGTAGTTTGCTTGGGAGCGGAGTATTGCTTGTTTGCCTACCATATTTAATACAACCTTTTATCATCTTGCATTAGGATTTATTTTACATGCATGATGAAACTACAAGAATTCTTTTGCATTCTTCCCATTATTTCAGACCACACCCGTAATATATGTAATTGAATAAATAGTCTCTCTTCAAGCTGTTTGAATGTTTCTTTATTTGCCTTATCTATATGCTTTTGCAAACAATCCTTCATACAATATCAATAAATAATGGATTAGTAAAAATCACTGAATCGTCTCTGCCTAATCTTTCCAACCTGACTTTTAGTAGGAAAAAAGCTACTGCTTTCTTCTCATAGAACTTTAAAATAGTGTATAAACATCTAAGAGGTGACCAGTGCTATTACAATGTTAAATCTCAAACCTAAACCAAGTAGAGGAAACAAGGAAACAAGTTATCCAGGTGTACACAGTACAAAGACAGAATTCCCTGGTTGTCTCAAATCGAAGGGAGCTGGGAGCTCAAAAGATTGGTTTTAAGATCTTGTCTATCAAGGTGAATGAATGGGCAGGACAACCCATTGTGAGGAGGTCCTTTCCCCCGTAGGAAATTCTGAAGTTTTCAACTGAATACAGGTGTAGTGGAATCCAAAAAGGTGATGTCATTCCTGCCTGTCCATCACAGCAAAAAAGGGGGAGGAGCCAAGGATAGAGCAGGAGGGGCGGAGCTGGAGTGACAGTTAGGAAGTTGAAGGGACAGTTGGAGTTAGGGAGAGATAGAAAGAGTTAGGGACCAGAAGATGTATAGAGAGTGTTAGGGTTTAGGAATAGATTAAAGGGGTTTAGGAGAAAAAATTGAAAGTAAAACACACGTAACAAGCAGGAATGAAGCATAACAAGAGAGATATAAAATTGATAGTAAAGTGATTGACTGCATGATCTAAAAGTATTAACACCTGAACCAACTCACATATGATTTTCCTGTTGAATAACAATAAAAGAATACTTAATCAATCATAAACCCTGCCTCCTAAAGTATATGACCTTTTTTGGGGTGGCAGCTCCTGTGTGGGACTTTAAGTGGTATTAGAGAATACCTGGTGGCAGCGAAAAGGGCGTGTGTTCCTTTGTGGGGCCCAAAGAAGTAAGGGGCAACAAAGGGTTGATCGCCACAACAGGTATTTAAATATTTTATGCATATGTCTTAAAATATTATGTAAAATAGGAATACAGGAACACCAAGATAGAAAAAAGGACTGTATCAGAAGATGTTTGAATAAAAATAAATACCAAAGGAGTCAAGTTCGGTTCCTCAATCATATTTCTTTCATTTTTCAACTCTCTACTTTGGGAAGAAGAACGACGTTTATGTTTTGCTGGCCGACCAGGTGAACGAGATCTAGAGCCTGATCTAGATCTGCTACCACTGCGTCTCGACGGAGAACCCGAGGAAGAGCTGCTTTTTCTGAATCGAAAAGATGAGACAGACTAGAAAAATAAAATAAATAAAATCATTTAAACTCTTTCCATCTGACAACATAGCAGCTACTCATTAACATTGCTACAGTCTTTATAAAAGGCTATATATAATGCAAAATATTATTGTAAATGATTTAGGTTTTAACTAATGAAGTATCTCAACTTTACAATGCATTCATTTTAGAATGCAATACTGAAAGACAAGTTTTGGGGAACATCTGGGGATGCAAGGTTCTGAACCACTTTTTTTCAAAACCAAAGGTATCTTCTGGTCATAGTTTGTCTTAGGGTAAAAAGGTCTTTCCACTGACCTAAAAAAAATTAGCAAATTATAAAGAAACATTTGAAATAAACATTTCTGATACTTTTACCACTGGTGATAATGTACAAAACACTGAATTAACTTAGATGATATGAGTTAAATCTCATTCATGCTATTTAGTTCTCAGAATTACATACCCTGATTTCTTTTCACTGCTCCCTCCAAATAATTGGGAAAAAGTTATTAGTGAGTTATAAAAAAATGCTTGATGGCAATCTACACTCAAAATACAAAGGTTGAAATCCTGTTTATGTAACTACAACTGCCAAAGTCTTATGACATCAGCAAGGGGCAATTGGGAAACAAAACACTTTGTACTTCTCCCTTGGCTCCAAGGTTTTTCCTCAGGTGCGCGCCTGCGCACAACTCTACCTTACTCCAGGCAGCTTTCCTCCTCCTCCACACAGCAATCATTTTCAGCCTCTTTGGTTCCAGTTGCAACGGAACCCCGAACACAGAGGGCGGGGGTACAGTCACGCACAAAGGGGCAAAGTTGTGTGAAAGAGGCGGAGCCCAGCCCAGTGAGGCTGAAAATTAGAGGGTATGTTGTTTGGATCCTTATAATCCAGCAGCCGTGGGAGGCACGGGGTAGAAAAAGGAAGTTGTTAACTATGAAAGAACTGTGATTGCCAAGATGACATTACTAATGGCATAAATTTTCAGTAATTAAGGATTTCCTCCTCCTCCCATCCCTTTGATCCCATGGTTTCCAAATAATGAAAGGGATTATATAGGAGCCACAGAAGACAACAAAATCACCCATTGCTGATTATTATCAATCTTCCACAGACATAGTTGCATGAGAAAGATTTCAGGCAATGACCTGAAATACAAAGACAATTTTCCTCAGTTATTATGCAGATCCAAATTACTACATTATTTATTTATTTATTTTATTAGATTTATACCCCGCCCATCTAGACAGACAATCTACTCTGGGCAGCATAACAGAGTTTTAAAAACTATAAAACCAATAACATACGAAAATCAAAGGTGTAAAAATATAGATATTAAAATACAGCAGGAGGGAAAGCCTGCCTAAATAGCCATATCTTTAGTTTAGTTCTAAAGACACCCAGAGAGGGAGCCAGATGGATCTCTAGGGGCAAGTTGTTTCAGAGTCAAGGGGCCACTGCCGAGAAGGCCTGGTTCCTCGTTCTTTCCTTACAGGCCTCGCGTTAGGCCCCTCAATCACCTGGCCTGGCTAGAACGAGTGGCTCTGGTAGAACTGGTTGGGAGAAGGCGCTCTACCAGATATCGAGGTCCTAAACCGTTTACGGCTTTATAAGTAATCATAAGAACTTTGAAATCAGTGTGGAAACGAAAGGGCAACCAATGCAAGGCGGCCAGCGTGGGGGAGATATGTTGGTGCCTCTTCACCCCAGTTAGAAGCCTGGCCGCAGCATTTTGCACCATCTGAAGTTTCCGCGTCAATCTCAAAGGCAGCCCCAAGTAGAGCACATTACAGTAATCTAAGCTTGAGAGTACAAGCACATGGACCAAAGTGGTGAGCGCCCCGACATCAAATTTGGGATGCAGCTGGGCAATCTGCCAAAGGTGGAAATGTGCGGAATGGACCACTGACAACACGTGGGTCTCCATGGTGAGCACTGGGTCCAGATGTACACCCAAGCTGTGAACCACACTCTTGGTTGCAAGAGTCACACCGGCAAAAAAGAGAGGGAGTTTCCCAGACCACGGATGTCCGGGGCGCCCACCCGAAGGACCTTCGTCTTACCGGAGTCAGCCTCAGTCCATTCTTTTGCATCCATTGCTGAACAGCCCCCAGGCAGCGCTCAAGGGACAAAACAGCATCCACTGTTGTTGGAAAAAAGGAGATGTAGAGCTGAGTATCATCAGCATACTGATGACACGAAGCTCCACATCCCCTGATGACCCCTCCCAGCGACCTCATACAGATGTTAAACAGCATTGGAGAGATAATCGAGCCCTGCGGGACCCCACAATTGAGGCTCTATGGGGCCGAGAAACTCCCCAATCTGTACTCTCTGGGGACGGTCCTCCAAGAAGGAACGGAGCCAGGCCAAAGCCAGGCCACCAATTCCCAACTCTGAGAGCCTCCCCAGGAGGATACTGTGGTCGACGGTATCAAAGGCAGCTGAGATATCGAGAAGGATCAGCAGAGACATTTTGCCCGTTGGCCTCCCTCAGCAGGTCATCATACAGGGCAACCAATGCTGTTTCTGTGCCATGGCGCGGCCTGAAGCCTGACTGGAATGGATCCAGGGCATTGGTTTCATCCAGAAGAACCTGCAGCTGATCAGCCACCACCCTCTCAACTACCTTGCTAAGGAAAGAAACATTGGCGACGGGCCTATAATTACCAATATCATCCGCCACCAAGCTCAGTTTCTTCCTAATGGGCCTAATGAGTGTCTCCTTGAGGGCAAGGGGAACCTTGCCCTCCTGGAGAGACCCTTTATTGCTGTAGCCCATTTAGATGTTATAGACCTCCCTGATTTTATTAGCCAGGCCGGGCAAGGGTCAAGGAAGGAGGTGGTGGCAAGACAGCGGTCAAGCACTCTATCCCCCATATCTGACGTCACAGGCTGAAAGTGGTTAAGTCTCATCGGGCAAGACAGAGCACTGGACATCTCAGCTCAATCTACTGTTTTCGAATAGGGGGCAAGATCCCAGCAGATGGCCTCCACTTTTGATTTTTAAAAAGGCTGCAAATTGGTCAGGTGAGATGTTAGAGGGAAGCCAATCACCATGACCAATTCCAGAAAGATCGCGAACTATACGGAAAAGTTCCGCCTGCTGACTGGAAGCTTCGCTTATCCGGACAGTGAAGTAAGATTGACTAGCAGCCTTCACCTTACATTGGTAGAGGTTAGTCGCGATCTTGGCAGCTATTTGATTGTTTTCCGTCGGGTTCCGCCTCCATGTGTGCTCTAGCCTTCTCCTATTTCACTTCATTAATCACAGCTCTGGATTAACCCAGGGCGAAGGGCAATCTCTGCGCCGGAGAAGGCATTCAGGTGCGATTCTGTCAACAGCCCTGAGCCAACTATCCACCAGAGCCTCGACAGGAGCGTCAGTCAGATAGGCCGGAATCCTTCTCATGGTATCTTGGAATCCAATAGGATCCAGTAATCTTCGAGGGCAGACCATAACAACGGGAGGGGGGAGCACTGTAAGACTGAATTTGATTAAGCAGTGATCCAACCATGGCAAGGGGCCAGACATAAAGTCAGTCACCATCTGAGAACACTGACTCTGTTCAGTGGAGAACACCACGTCCAGTGTGTGGCCACCCACATGGCTGGGGCCGTTGACATGTTGGGACATGTCCAAGGAGACCATGGTCTCCAAGAACTCAAGAGCTGGACTGGAAACCTTTGCCTCCGCATGCACATTGAAGTCACTCAACACCAAAAGCCTTGGGGAAACCAACAGTGTTGCTGTAGCAAGTCTGCCAGCTTCGGTAAGGAAATGGCTGGGTCGCGGGGACCGTGGTAACCCAGCAAGATCCCAATACCATCCCTGGCCCCAACCGACACATGGAGGGCCTCTAGACCTGGCATCACCAGAGCAGAGTGTCTAACAATCTGAAGGATGTTTTTAGAAACAATGGCTGCTCCCGCCCCGCCAGTCTACCCTGATGTTGGACTGCATAACCGGGAGGGCAGGCAAGAGTCAGGGGAACACCCCCATCCATGCCCATCCATGTTTCAGTTATGCATGTCAGATCTGCATCCTCCTCCATAATCAGATTTTATTTATTTTATTTATTTATTTATTTATGATCTGGGACTTATTTGATACAAATCTGGCATTCAACAACACCAGGTTTAGAGTGGAGGGCAGGATGAGCTGACTACCTCGAATCTGGCAGGAGATCACAGTGCCAGAACAGTGAACAGATTTCAAGCATCTGTTCACCGTTCTTCTATAACACAAGGCAACAACACCTACACCGTATCTCCCTCTACCAGAGATCACTCTGATGTTACAAAGTACCCCTCGGGGGGGGGGCAGGCCTTCCAGTCCAAGCCAACCAAGGGAAAAAGAGAAAAGCAAAAGAGTTAATGACTAAAGAATAACAGATAATTAGTAACAAAGTTAACAAATTGATAAATCAAATCAGATAAACAATAAAAAACCATAACATAATAAGCACAATGAAATTAAGTTAAATTAATAACATAAGCAACTAAAAATTAACACTTAGAAAAGGGGAGAGACAAAGCAGAATACCCTCCACCCAGATCATATATGCCCCAGTTATGTCCAGAGACAGTTCCAGACCTCTGGCCGAGACGGTACTGTGTTTGCTGCCACCCAGACCAGGCTGGGGCCTTTGGGGCTTCATTGATGCAGATCTTGTACATCACCACTGCTGGACGTGTCGTGGTTACTGTGCTCTCCTTGGCTCCAAACTCTTCACTTTAAAAAGTGCACTTTTTAACAAGTATGATTATGGGAAGATGAAAAAGGGGTGGATTTTTTTTTAATTCAGCAGAGGAAACAACATGAGCAGGTTCCAGTACTGAAATTCCATTGGCAGAATAAGAGAAAATAGCAGAAGGTGTGTGTGTGGGGAGGGGTGTGATTCCTCTCTTCTCAGTGCAGCTTGTTTGCCCTGCAAACTTACTCCAGAGGGCTCTAACATCTGAGAGCTACAGAGAGAACGGTGAGGAAAGTTCTACTATGCTGGAGTGCAGCTCCAATGTGATAGTTGATTTTAGCTTAAATGGGAATGACAACAATAAAACTTACAGAGTGAACTAATTAGTAGTAGGTGAATCAAAGTTATTACTTGTGATCTCTCTCTGTGTGTAGGAGAGAAAAAAGTCACAACTATTGAAAGCTCGCTAAATACTTTGCTACCAGTTACTACTGTTATGATTATTTCATAATGTACTAATTTACATTTTTAAAAGGTATCTAATGTTGGAAAATGAAACCTCAATAATAGTTGTGAGTAGAACTTATATTCTACAGTACAATAATATACAGGATTATTATTACAGAAAATATATCACACAGAAATTATTGGAAAATATGCAGCCTTGCCCCATTGCCATGTAAAGCCTGTAAAGTATCAACAAAATCTACTAGTTTCATGAAAATATTATGAACCATGTTTTGTTGATTTGGAAAAATCCAATCACACACACATAATGAAAAAACACAAAAACCCACCCCATTATAAATAAAAAGGTACTATTTAAATTTAAAACCATAGCCCAACCTTAAACATGTTAGGTTGGCAAGCAAGCAGAAAAACAACTTAATGGCTGCTGCACTAACAACATGTAGTACAGTGGTGCCTCGCTTAAAATGGCCGCGGATGGCCCGAAATGCCCCCCGCAGCGTTTTCGCGACCTCCGTAAGCAAGGGGAGGGCGCGAAAACACTGATAGGGGCCATTTCAGGTCATCAGGCGGCCATTTTGGAGCCGCCGATCAGCTGATCGGCGGCTCCAAAATGGCCGCCGGACGCGAAAACATCACTGGAGGGGTAAGTTTGCACGCTTATTGGAACGCATTAAACTAAGTTTAATGCGTTCCAATAGGCTTTCCTTACCCGCACAGCGATGTTTTCGTATAGCGAAGGTTAATCCGGAACGGATTAACCTTGCTATACGGGGCACCACTGTATATAGTGATTAAATCCAAGTGCTAATCCTAACTACAGCAGACCCAATGATTCAACTGCTGAATGATGAGTGAGCAATTATGTAAATTGCACTGATTCAGTGAGTCTGCTTTCAGTTGAGACTACAATTGGATTCAGGCCCATCCTTTTATTTTAATAACACAAGCACATACACGCGTGCACACATAATGACTTACGTTAAACTCAAAACGCAACATCATCACTAAACCAAAGAAAGCCTAAAGATATAATTATTAATTCAGGAAATGGCTTACCCTCATATCACTTTCTTTCAGTTGAAGTTCAGTTCCATCTTTGTATTTCACAGTATACAGATGAGTGCGGTCATCATAGCCAGTTACTTGTACTTCATAGTATAGTACACTTCCAGGCCACCGGCCCATTACTACTTCTTCATCCGCAAATTTTCTCCTTGGCATTTCTGAAATAATCCTGAAGAGAAAAGAGAGATCAGGGATTAAGTCAGAGCATATCTTCATTGTTTTCCCAGTCTCCTGAATAGGTCAGTCCAAGCTTCTTGTACCTCTGTTATATAGGAAACATGACAGGGACAATGTTCTATCACAGTGGTTCCAAACCTTGGGTCCCAAGATGTTATTGGACTAAATCTCTCAGAAGCCTTCACCACTAGCTGTGCTTGTCAGGGTTTCTGGAAGCTGCAGTCCAAAAACATCTGGGGACCCAAGGTTGGGAACTACTAGTCTAGCAGACATTCCAGCCTTCAAGAATGCTTACATCATTGTATGAATGTAACAGAAATGAACAATGTTCAAATAAACACAAAGAGAGAGAGAGAGAGAGAGAGAGAGAGAGAGAGTGTACGTACACTTGTATATATACAAACAAGATGCTTGTCACTATGATGGGATTGAGGACCAATTCATTTATTTGAAGGATGCGGGAAGAGATCAAAAAGTGTTTCCATATGCTCATCATCAGTGATGGAACACTGCCAGTTTCAGTAAGCAGTCTTTGTCCTTGAAGGATGCAAACATCGTCACATTGTATAAGAACAAAGGCGACAGGGGCAATTGCAATAACTACCGTGGCATCTCTCTTCTCAGCATTGTAGGGAAGCTGCTTGCCCGTCTCATGCTGAAGAGGCTCCAGGTGCTTGCAGACAGAGTCTATCCAGAATCACTGTGTGGATTTCAAGCCAATAGATCCACCATCGACATGGTATTTTCCCTCCAACAGTTGCAGGAGAAATGTAAGGAACAATGACAGCCACTGGTTGTTGTGGGTTTTTCGGGACACTTTTCGAGCCACTCTTCATGGCCTTCATAGATCTTACAAAGGCTTCTGATTTGGTTAGCAGGGACGGCCTTTTTAAAATACTTCCCAAGATAGGATCTCCACCTCGACTCCTTAACATAATGATGGTGAACCTATGGCACACATGCCACAGCTGGCACCCAGAGCCCTCTCTGTGGGCACGCGAGCCATAAGTCACTGGATTGCTACCCCAAGCAGCCAAACCTGAGGAGGTGGCTGCAGTCAGGGTGCTAGCGCTGCGACAGGTGGCGGGCCAGGATCCTGAGCAGATGGCAGTGGCAGACCAGCCAAGCTATAGGCAGATTCCCCCTTTCATTGCCCACCCGATTGGGGGTTTTTTGTTTATGTTTTCTTTTCAGTTTGGGCATGTCATGAGAATGGCTGATGGTTGGATCCCAAAAGATCTGTATGGAGAATTAGTGTAGGGAAAGCACCCCAGAGGAAGACCACAGCTGCGATACAAGGATATCTGCAAGCGGGATCTGAAGGCCTTAGGAATAGACCTCAACAGATGGGAAACCTTGACATCTGAGCATTCAGCTTGGAGGCAGGCGGTGCAGCATGGCCTCTCCCAATTTGAAAGGACACTTGTTCAGCAGGCCGAGGCAAAGAGGCAGTCCCAAAATCAGCAAAGACAGGGAGCTGGACAGGAGACAGACTGTACTTGTCTTCAGCGTGGAAGGGATTGTCATTCTCAAATTGGCCTTCCCAGCCACACTAGACACTGTTCTAAGACCTCTGTTCAGAGCACGTTACCATAGTCTCTTGAAACTGAACAAGGCCTACTGCCTTGTTCTTCTCCAACAATTCCCAATTCTTTAAGTAATGAATGACAACTACTAAAAAGAAAAGAAATTCAGAGACACTACTGAAAAACATTCCAAACTGGGAAGGGCAAAGCACACTTCAGATGTTCCTGGAATCCCATCCAGCTCTAACCAATAGTGAACAATGTTGGGATTTCCAGTGCAGCACCTGATCGTAATAATTCTGGTCACCATGATTAGTGCAAGCGAAGTCTCATTGTCTGGAGCCCCTTTCCTTGTTCCATATATCAATGGCTTCCACTGAAAATGTACTGGTATCATTTAGGTCTTCAGCAGCTATTACCTATTTTAAACATGTGCACTAAATTTCTTTCCTAACAGCTCAAAAATTCTTACAATTTAGATCCCAGGAGTGAGTCAATACCAAGAATCTGTGATAGTAAATGTTTCAAGTGTAGCCACCACCAAATTTTCAGCCAGACTGTTCTGTTGTCACAGACAACTGAATGCAATGTCTGTCATATTGGTTTGTACAGAACTGAGAAGGAGCTACAATTTAAAGGGGAGAAAACACTTGCTCTCCATTCTTCCTTCTCTAGAATTCAGATTCAGGACAGGGGAACATATTTCCCACCATAACCAGTTTTTTTGACATCAATCTTACAGATTGGTCAACTTTCAGAATCACATTCATATCTGTTTATCTGTTTGAGAACTGAATAGCACAAATACTGTAAATACTGAAAGTAGGGTTTCTTTAAAATTAAAAATTAGTAAATAAAAGCATCAATAGATGTTACCAGCAAAACCAACATGGTTCCCCTTAGTCAAAAAGATTAAAATACTATGAATTCTACTATCAGTACAAGTGAATTTTTGAATCCAGTGCAAATGAAAAGTTTCTTTAAACCAGGCTTGTCCAACCTGCGGCCCAAGGGCCGCATGCAGCCCAGGTCAGCTCGTAATGCGGCCCAGTGCAATTTTTTTTAAAAAAGAAATTCCAAAGTTTCAAGTTACACTGCCGGCGCTTGTGGCCAGAATGTGGCCGGGACATGTCACAACAGTAGAGGGGGAGGGAAAGAAGGAAGGAGTGGGAGGGGAGGGGACAGGGGGGCTGCGTGACTGCATTGCACCATCCCTATCAATAGGCGGACCCCCTCCCGGCCCCATAAAGCTGCCGGAGTCGAAGATGGCAGCCTCTGCTGTCTAAGATTGCAGCTGCCGGTAAGCGCGCTTGGAGCGGGGCTGCGGAGGATGGCTAGGGCTGCCCCCCCCATGCGGCCCAAAACAAATTTTCATCTTCTAATGTGGCCCAGGGAAGGTGAAAGGTTGGACACCCCTGCTTTAAACAAACCAATATAGAGGAAATTATTTATTTAGGAGCACATCACCTAATAAAGTACGGCTGCAATCTATGTAAAGCAGTGACACAGTTCTAGCTTTTTAAACCTATGTTTTAATATGATTACTGATTTCGGCTGATAAATTACACTAATTCTCAGCTCTAACATTCTAAATGCAATTAAGAATTGTCATGAGTTTGCTTCCCTATTCCTTTTCTTGCTATTTATTATACTGTAAAACTCACAGTAAGAACTGCCACTTTGTGATCTCTGTAAAGCACTATGGGGGCCCTTTCAGAAAAACTCCAAACAATCTGAATAAAAATGTGTAATTTTTGCATCTATATCAATTCTGCAATATCCTCCGAGTCCGGCTGTGTTAATTTATTGCTGCACTATTGTGGCACCTGACTAACAGACAAGTTTAGCATGAGCATTTGCAGGTCACAACTTACAGTACTGTACATCATTAGATGCATCTGATGAAACAGACTGCTGTGTGCCAAAACCCATGCAACCATTAAACTGCAACAAAATGCCAAAACTTTGTTACTTAGTGTAGTAAATTGCAACAGAGTATGTTCATTGAATCAATGGGGTTTTGGTAAGTCAACTCCACAAATTCCATTGATTCAAATGGGCCTACTCTAATTGCAACTTACTATAGTGCAGTAAGTCACAATTAGAGTAGATCCATAGGAATCAATAGCACCTACAGGAGTTGATTCTAAATCCTCATTGATTCAATGGGGCCTAGTCTAATGCAATTTACTACACTAAATTACAGGAATTTGGCCAGTGTTAGTATTGTTAAACTAAACGAACTGCAAATCAGAATTGTGGATTGAAACTAGAGATATTACTAAGGACGGATACAGAAAGACATATCTTGTAGTAAAAAGAAAAGAAAAAACTAGATATATGACAAAATAATCTCTTAAAATTGTCAAGGACAGACAAGAAGCAAAAATAGAGGGTGACAGAACCCTGAATCCAGCTGTTCAGCAACTATCATGTAGAAACAAAGAAAATTATTACAATGGCCAGGCAAAGAAATAGAGAAGAACAACAAAAGAGGTAAGACAAGAGACCTCTTTCAGAAGATACAAGAAAACAACAGGAAATTTAAAGTTAATCTAGGGATGCTGAAAGAACAACAAGGAAACACACTATCTGACCACGAGAAAATAGAGAGAAGGTGGAAACAGTACTGTATACTGAAGATCTATACATAAGGGACAAAAGATGAGAGACTCCTTTGGAGAGGAAGCCGATGGTAAAGAGCCTGTAGTTTTATAAAGTGAAGTGAAAGCTGTTCTGAAAGCACTCAGAGAAAATAAATCACCACGGGTAGATGGGATACCAACAGAACTGTTCCAAGAAACAGATGAAATCTATCAAAATTATGTCAACAAATATGAAAAACAAAACAAAGACTCACAGACTGGAAATGTTCAATAAACATTTACGAACGGCCCTAGTTACGAACATTTCAGGTTACAAACCCGATCTCATCGCAAGTAATAAACCCTGATTTCTTGCCGGCCGGCCGGCCGGCTTGCTTCCGAACCCAAAAGGCAGGGAGAAAGGGCGGGAAATTTGAATTTCCTGCCCTTCGTCCCTGCCTTTGGAGCTTTCAAAAGGCTTCCTCCGACATCGGAGGAAGCCTTCTGAAACCTCCGAAGCAAAAAAAGCAGGGAGAAAGCACGGGAAGTTCAAACTTCCCACGCTTTCTCCCTGCCTTTTTGGCTTTGGAGGCAAGCCGGCGGCAGGCGAGAAATCTGCTCCCTCCTTCCACCCGACGGTGAGTCCCCTTCGCGCCGGCTGAGCTCGCTGTGCTCCCTGGCTGGCCGGCTTGCTTTTCCGTTCTGGATTAACGTCGCTATGTGGAAACATCGCTAAACGGAACGGAAAAACCCATAGGAACGCATTAAACATCATTTAATGCGTTCCTATGGGGCCCAAACTCACAGTTCAGCTTAGTTCCTCCATAGCGCGCCATTTTCGCGCCCTCGGTAAGCGAGGAAACCGCGCGAAAATGGTTGCGGCGGCCATTTTGGACACCTGGTGGCCATTTTGGAACCGCTGATCAGCTGTTTTAGGAACATCGCAATGTGAAGATCGGTAAGCGAAACGCTTACCGATCATCGCAATGCAATGTTTTGCCCATTAAAACATCGCAATGTGATCGCATTAGCGATCTAAAAAAATAGATCGCTATGCGGATTCATCGTTAAACGGTGTGCTCGTCATGCGAGGCACCACTGTACCTATTTTTAATACACCCACATACAATCGATGGAAGAGGATGTTACAAAATCTTTTTCATATCTCTTATTTGAGCTATTTTAGAATTCTCACTTCTCTAGAGGTCTAGGCTGAATCCAGGCTTAGTCACAAGTAAGCGAGACACCAATTATATCAATAGAGTTAGGTCCAATGTTCCCTCTAAGGTGCATCGCTGTACAGTGCTGAATCAATGACATGTGCCTGCAACCAGTGCTGCCATCCATTTGGTTCTGGTCATGGTCAGAACCCTGTAGTGCTCAGAGCTGGCAGAAAATTAAAGGGAACATTGCTTAAGTCTCATCCATATAAGCAGGTCTGTTCTTAGTAAAAATGAGTACAATCAAGTTAATTCCAAGCTAGCAGTCCCTTCCAGGATTTTTTTAGGTATAGGGTACTCAGATATTGGTTGTTGTGGGTTTTTCGGGTTCTTTGGCCGTGTTCTGAAGGCTGTTCTTCCTAACGTTTCACCAGTCTCTCAGATATTGTTTGACTACTCTCGTTTTTATGGGTGTACTCTAAAACTGTGCAGCTTGCCCCTTCTTCAAAAAGGCACACTGGGGAATTTAAACTCTGGCTCAACAATCAGCTATCCAACTCACTGAGCTATCTGATAGATCTCTTAAGTGGGACTAAATCTTGTCTAACTCAGTAAATGTACGTAAGTAGAACAAGATATCTGATTACATACAGTATCTGATTTTAAAATTTCTTAACTGTGCATTTAACATTATAAACAGCAAATTAGGACAAAAATAGATCTTAAAACTCTGCTATACGTCTGAAGCAATGGGCACAAATTCTATTAATGTTTTGTCCTGTACCTGTAAGAATATTGCAAAATAGCGCTTTCTGTATAAGGACATTTGATGCCACCTCTCCTCTATTTCCATTAGTTATGCCTTATGCTTCCAGCAAGTCATTATGCCTTATGCTTCCAGCCACAGACTACCCAGTGCCCTCAAAAGTTCCATTAAAGCTTGCAAGTCAAAGGTTCTTAGGATTTTGGGGGAAATAGTCCCTTCCTCCTACCCAGTAAGAGATGGATAGATTCAAGGTGCCTTGGCAGGGGACATCCACTTGAACTGCTCTGGATTTGTGGGCATGACACCTTTCTATAATGTGATTAGGAAAGAAGTTCAAGAAGAGTTGCTGCACTTTTCCATTGCCCCACAAATACGGTTCTGTTCCTCTTCTAATGCAAATTACACTATTCACAGATCCTTACAAGCAGCACTAGTTATGCCAGCCTATGCCAGGTATTATACAAAATTAAGAACAGAGCCATTAAAAAAACTAAGGTAGCATACTACATTTCTATTGTTTGATGTTAATAACGTGTTTTATTTTTTACTCTGTAAGCCATCCACAAACAAATACAAAGGTTTTAACAATCACAATTTACTGCTACACAAAGCTATGCCAATAGGATCTTAGTACAGTACATGGTTTTACGAGTAGCATGCGTTTCACTTTCATTCTACAGCAGTTCTGCTTTTGTTCTGATCTGTTGAGTCTTGTTTATTTCTCTGCAGAAGTATCCCGAGCAAATGAGAGACAATGAGACCATAAAGCAGAACTGGGTGGATAAAGTTCAGCACAACACACACCTGCAGTTCTATTCTATGTGCGCTTATTTCAAAACAAGTCGCACCGATTAACTCCCGAGGAAGGAGGAACGCAACCTTCAGTGCCTCCCTCTACAGTAAGCCTGATCATCACACTACAGTACAGTATTCGCCGTTACGTGCCCGCAGATGTCTAGATGTCGCGCCTGGCTCCCCTTATGGGCGGGATCTGCTTGCTTCAAAAATTGCTGGGCAGCCAGTTTTTGCAGATTCCGCAGCGCCCCCAGGCGGCCCGCCACCGGAAACGCACGCCTTAAAAGTGCACTTGCGTTAACTGTACTAGTTTCTCAAAAGATGAAACTCAGGAAAATAAAGTACAAACGAAGCGAAAGAAACGGTGAACCTAAGACACCCAAAACGGGCTGCGCTAAAACCGAGAAGGAAGGAAGAGGGACGACTGGGGAAAGAAGAGGAGGCCCGACTGCACAGACTCTGGCAAGGCCTCAGAAAATGGAGGAGGGAGCAGAAGGCGAAAGGGGGAGGCGGAGGCGGCGACCGGCCGGTGCCCTCCCCTCTGAGGAAAGGCGCCGAAGGGGTGTGTCCCGGCCTCACAGGCAACGCGCCCTCACCTGGCCACGGCTTCTCACGTACAGCTGGCCACGGAGGTCTCCACCGAACAGCGGGAATCCTAGGACCGACGGACGGAGCGCCGGGGTCGACAGCTACCCAACCGCCTCAAGCGCTGGTTGCTGAAGGGGAGGAAGGAAGGACGGACGGCGACGCTCCAAACCCCTCCCCTCCTCCCCCCCCCGCCGCCTATTTGGGAGGCGCGAACGGCGAGGCGCCAACTGCCGCCATTGGGCGAGGCGCGGCGTTTGAATCGCTCCCAGCGCCCGTTGATTGGCTGCACGTCGGTGGCGCGTTCCTCCCTCTCGCGGCTGACGCTCCTCTTTTCAGCGCTCCGCTCCAAGTTCTGTCCCTGCTCCAGCCAATGGCTTCATTCCCTCTGGGGAGAGAGAAGAAGAAGAAGAAGAAGAAGAAGAAGAAGAAAGCTGCGAGAGCCAAAATTTTTCGCCGCCTGCTCAGTTGGCTCAGTTGCTGGTGAAAGCGATAGGCGTAGGCCGGGGGGGGGAGGGAGGAGGGGAGAGCAGTTGCTTCTAAACAGTTGCTTATAAAATGTAAACAAATAGTTTCTCGTTCCGAGTTAAGAAGGCGAGTAGCGTGGTTTTGAAGTGCCTGCGCCAGTCGTTACCCGCAGGATATAGTGTAAGTGAGCTGGGCGTGTGAAAACCATGCAGAATTCCTGTCGCTGCTGATCAGCCAGCAGACGGCACGCCCTCTCCCAGGGTGTTCACCGCTTTCTCTGCCAGTAAAAAATCAGGCTAACAAGGACTAGTATGCAACAATATTATAAGCGACTGAGGAAGAGAGTTTTTGGACGCCTTAAAGGTCAGTCAGGGTTAATTGTTATAATAAGGCCCCAAGTGGAATGTAGATCATCTTCAGATGTAAGATACTTTATGTTACGTTCCCTTAAATCTTCCCACTTACCCAATAAAAAGAGGATAGATACAATGTGCCTTGGCAGGGGACTTCCACTTGAACCACGAATTAGCAACCTCCAGAATATTCTGTTCTTTACAGACCTCAGCTCTTGCATGATAAATCCATCTCTTATTCCATCTTTCTTTTTTTGCCTTCCATTTTCCCTAAATTATTGACTTTTCAAGTGACACTTCTCACAATATGCCTGAAATATGATAGATACGAAGAAAGTGTTCCTGGTAAGTCATGAACATGGTGGTGTGTGATGGAGTCCGTCAAGCACCCATACCAGCCCCACTGGTTTAGACTTTTTTTTTTACAAAGTAAAGTAAAATCACCGATTTTTTTTAATTTCAGGAAGCAAACAAGCAATCAACTATTGGCAACTGTTTTAAACTGGAGCTTCCTGGAATTTATAATATGGAGGAAAAGGTGTGAGTTATCTACGTATTAGATTTAGCCAACTGCTGAAAAATAATCTTTCCAATTGGTTATACATGCACATATAATCCCTTAATGTTCAATTAGGGCATACAGCTATGATATGATAAACTGTGTCTTTAGATTGTGACAAACCTAGAGTGTGATTGTGTTAGCTGCCTAGAGTGGTCACAAGACCAAATAGGCAGGGTACAAATGAAATAAATAAATAAAGCCTACATGTCTCACTTATGCCTTGCTTCCTGATTATTTTCTTATTATCTAGTGTGGATAAATTGGTCTTCAATTGAGGAGCCTTCTGGCACAGTGATTAAACTGCTTTACTGCAGCCATAAGTGCTCATGACCTAGGGTTCAATCCCAGATAGCTGGCTCAAGGTTGACTCAGTCTTCACCCATGTGTGTATTTGTGTGACCACGTGAGTGCCCCCACCCCTTCATGTATTTGTGTGTGTGTGTGTGTCCGTCCCCGACCACCCCACTGCCCTTCGTGCGTGCGTGCGTGTGTGCATGAGCACCCACACAAGAAAGCGCTGGTCCCTTGGCGCGTGAAGAAGGGGGGGTGCCCCGCCTTCCCCAACCAGTCCGCAGTGTTAAAAGGGCTGGGGACCCCTTTAAACACTATGGGGCAGTATAAAAGCAGTACACTTTGCTTTGCATGTGAATCCCTCAGTTTCAGCCTGAAAACAGCCTAATTTAAGCCACACATTCAATTGTTGCATATCATCATTATCATTCAGGAGGCAACTGAGATGCTGCCCATGTAATACTTTCTTGAGCCATATATCCCTGCACTGTGGGATTTTTGCAAAATTTGGGTTGATGCTCACCTTTATCATTTTCTAGTATCTTCTGATGAAGTGAGACTGCGCTCTCATGGAAGTAGTTTCAAAGTTTTACTATTTGATCCATACAGAAATGTTTAAGGTCAGCAAACCCATGTATACCTTTACTGTGTTTCAAATAATGGCATTCTGTACACATTTTTGGATGATCGTCGTTTAGTTGTGTCCAACTCTTCATGACCCCGTGGACCAGAGCACGCCAGGCCCTCCTATCTTCCACTGCCTCAGGTAGTTGTGTCAAATTCATCTTGGTTGCTTCGATGACACTGTCCAACCACCTCATCCTCTGTCGTCCCCTTCTCCTCTTGCCCTCAACACTTTCCTAACATCAGGGTCTTTTCCAAGGAGTCTTCTCTTCTCATGAGATGGCCAAAGTACTGGAGCCTCAGCTTCAGGATCTATTCTTTGGATGATAGCACTGGTGTTTTGACAGGAGGACTTGGGTTTGCTTATTTAAATCATAAATATCACTGTATTTCCAATCCACAATTCAAAATAAATATATTAAGACTGGCGTTGCCCAGCTATTAATCATAATCATCATCATCTTAGAACTGCAGAGCTGAAAGGCACCCTATGAATCATCAAGTCCAGCCCCTGTTAAGGAGGTACATTTTATTATTTTTTTTATTTATTAAACTTATACCCCGCCCATCTAGGCACATGTCTACTCTGGGCGGCTAACAATAAAAATAGAATAAAAACAGTATAATAAAATAAAAAGCAACAATAATAATATAGTTCAAAATTGGGGGGGGGGTGATAATCAAGTGATGATAGTGGAGAATTGAGCTCCCAATCCCTGACACTGCAGCCAGATAACTAAACCACTGAGCTATCCAGCAGTTCTTATTACTGATGTTACTGTTATAATTACTGGACAGTGAAGAAAGGTGACAGGAAAAAAATCAATTCATTTGAAATGTGGTGTTGGAGGAGAGCTTTGTAGATACCATGAATCACCAGAAAGATGAACAACTCTCTCTAAAAAGTGAAAATGACAAGACCGAGGCTGTTTTGCTTTGGGTGCCTCATGAGAATACAAGACTTGCTGGAAAAGACAATAATGCTTGGAAAAATTGAAGGCAGAGGGAAAGGAGGAAGACCAAAAATGAGATTTATTTATTTAAAATATGTTTACCCCACCTTTCTCCTTGAAAAGGACCCAAGGCAGCTTACAACATTAAAATACAATATTTAAAGATGAAAACAAGAATGCAACAGTGGTTGACAACATTAAAAAATAATATTTAAAGCTAAGGACAATGAGTATAAAGAGCCTTCTTACTTCATTAAAAGGCAATATTAAGACTAAGAATAAGTATACAAACTATGAAAAAATGTGATCGAGAAATGGAAAACACAAATACTATGAAAAATCCAGTCAAAGTAGTAATGCGTAAAAATTCATCTTTAAAAAAAAATCACACAACAGGTGACTAATTACTGAGGGAAGAGAAAGGTCTTTGCCTGCTTGCAGAAGGACAGCAAAATGGGGCCAACCTGGAGGGAGTTCCAAAGTCTGGGAGCAGCAACAGAAAATAGTCTCTCCTGTGTGCTCATCAGATGGTGGCACCTATGAAAGTGGCGGGAACGAGAGAAAGGCCTCTCCTAATTATCTTAACATCTGAGCAGGCTCATAATTGGAGATATGGTATTATGGAGTGACTCCATAAAGGAAGCCATGGCCTTGAGTTTGCAAGAACCGAGCAGGGCTGTTGATGACAGGACATTTTGGAGGTCACTCATTCATAGAGACACCATGGGTTGGAGGCAACTTGATGACACATAACAACCACAGGATAGAAGCAGAGCTACACATCATTTTCATTAACACAGATGTTTGGGGAATGTCTTAGAACTGTAACCAGAATGGAAAATTATGATGACAAGAGCTGAGATTGTGTTTAATCCCCAGCCTCAAATATTAACAGTTTGCCAAATGGCGATAACTAATGTCCTCCGGTAGCCATCATCCTTGCACATTGAAAGTATGTGGCTCGTCTGTTTCTAAGTACTGTATTCTGAAAAGTCTATTTCATTTGGTAACTCAGAATTTTTTTCATAATTAATATTTTTCTTGCAATCATTGCTCCAGTACTAATCCTATGAGAAAGTACTGCATATGGTTTCAGTCTGTAGAGGGAGGGGGGGAGCTCAACTGCTGGGGAGTTTTTCCTGATTAAATGCTCTTGAAGAATATAACCCATTTGCTCAAGACTCACAGCGTTTTCAAACTTCTGAGCCAGCACTTTTAGAAGATAATAATTTTAGTGAGAACTATAAACTTTTTAGATTATACTCTTGATGTTTTAAGCCCTGGGGTATTTCTTGTTGGGCTTTTCTTTCATGAACTCAGTTCTATTTTTTTAAAAAGCATGGAGAGCAAGTTTCATTCATCTCATGTAATATTCATGTTTTAATTCTTGAAAACAACAGTAAAACTTCCATCCAATACATTTCTGTGCATCAGACAACTTGACGCTGCTTGGGAAGAAGCTGTTTCTAGCACTGGCAAGCCTCTTTTCCTTCAACACACACTACATGTCCTTCTGGTCACATACCATGATATCCAGGGAAGCAGTATGTGCCAGCCAGGCAGGTGGCACAGGTCCTGTGTTTGGGGACACATAAGACCACCGGAGTCTATGGGAAACAGTCCCACTTCTACTGAACGTTGTGTCCAATATATTAGAGGTAGCCTGTAATTAGAGCTGGTACCACATTAATGTTGCAGAAATTATCTAAGTAGTCTGCCGGTGTTTGTGAAACAGTCATCCAAGGAATCCAGTGTTTAAATGAGGAATATGCATCAATGAAGAAATCACATTCACTTGCATGAATCTAACAGTGGGAGAAGCTCAGACACTTTCATGAGTTAAGCATTTTCCTCTGCACTTACAGGCTATCTCTAATGTCTGTTTCTGGTCTGCCAGTGTAGATATTTCATGGCAGCTATGACAGTGCCTAGAGAGACAGGAAGGAAGCAGGAAACAAGGAGTAAACAAAAAAAGCAGCTTTTGTAAGATACACTTGCAGCATGGTTTTGGTGGCAGTGCTGGCAGCAGCAAAGGAGCACAGTCAAGTACACACAAATATCTTGGCAGGCTGTCCTTGAGATGGATGAACTAGGTAGTTTCAGTAATAAGGTGTTTAGTGCTGGAGAACTGAACAAAAGTACTGAACTAAACATCTTGGTTTCCACACATGCGTACAGCAAACTTTGTAGCAGCTACATATCCTATTTCATATGGAATAAATCTATAATTTGTTGTTGTTCAGTCGTGTATGAATCTTTGTGACCCCATGGACCAGAGCATGCCAGACCCTCCTGTCTGCCACTGCCTCCCGGACTTTGGTCAAATTCATCTTCGTAGCTTCAATGGCACTGTCCTCACATCTCGCCCTCTGTCGTCCCGTTCTCCTCTTGCCTCCACACTTTCCCAGCATCAGGGTCTTTTCCAGGGAGTCTTCTCTTCGCATGAGATGGCCAAAGTATTGGGGCTTCAGCTTCAGGATCTGTTCTTCACGGTTGATTTCCTTCAAAACGGATAGGTTTGTTCTCTTTGCAGTCCTGGGGACTCTCAAGAGCCTCCTCCAGCACCACAATTCAAAAGCATCAATTCTTCAGCAGTCAGCTTTCTTTATGGTCCAACTCTCAATTCCATACATCACTACTGGAAAAACCATAGCTTTGACGATGTGGACCTTTGTCAGTAAGGTGATGTCTCTGCTTTTTAAGATGTTCTCTAGGTTTGTTATCGCTTTCCTCCCAAGAAGAAGGCGTCTTTTAATTTCATGGCTGCTGTCATCCCCTGCAGTGATCATAGAGCCCAAGAAAGTAAAATCTGTCACTGCCTCCATATCTTCCCCTTCTATTTGCCAGGAGGTGATGGGGCCAGTGGCCATGATCTTAGTTTTTTTGATGTTGAGCTTCAGACCATTTTTGGCACTCTCCTCTTTCACCCTCATTAATCGCTTCTTTAATTCCTCCTCACTTTCTGCCATCAGAGTGGTATCATTTGCATACCTGAGGTTGTTGCTATTTCTTCTGGCAATCTTGATTCCAGCTCAGGATTCATCCAGTCCAGCCTCTCACATGTTGTATTCTGCATATAAGTTAAATAAGCAAAGAGACAATATACAGCCTTGTCGTACTTCTTTCCCAATTTTGAACCAATCAGTTATTCCATATACAGTTCTAACTGTTGCTTCCTTTCCCACATATAGATGTCTGAGGAGATAGATAAGGTTGTCAGGCACTCCAATTTCTTTAAGGACTTGCCATAGTTTGCTGTGGTCCACACAGTCAAAGGCTTTTACGTAGTCAATGAAGCAAGAGTAGATATTTTTCTGGAACTCTCTGGCTTTCTCCATAATCCAGCGCATGTTAGCAATTTGGTCTCTAGTTCCTCTGCCCCTTCGAAATCCAACTTTTACTTGTGGGAGTTCTCGGTCTACGTACTGCTGAAGCCTACCTTGTAGGATTTTGAGCATAACTTTGCTAGCGTGTGAAAGGAGTGCAATTTTACAATAGTTGGAGCATTCTTTGGCACTGCCCTTCTTTGGGATTGGGATGTAGACTGATCTTTTCCAATCCTCTGGCCACTGCTGAGTGAAATCTATCATAGACTACCAAAAAGAGCCTTTTCTTCTAAACTGTTTATGGTCTGTATGTTTGAGCATTGCAGATGGAAGGCAGAAGGAGGAATAAGAAGAGGAGTGGAGTCTGCAGAAAAGAATACAGAGAAAATACTGATGTCCTTTAATGTTGTCTGCTGGTACATGTACCAGTAGTACCTCTGCCAAGAACACAGTAAGGCTCGCCCATGTCTCCTTTACACTGTCTTCAGCCATGACCTCAAAGGACTTGTGTAAGGCTTATCTTCTACAAGCTGGACTAAAGCCATTTACTCCTGTACACACTCCCAAGTAACTGTAGTGTCACTTGGCAATCAGCTTCTCACTTGACCTACATTTTCATTGATAACCTAAAAAGTGAAGGTTTCACACCAACCTTCTTATCTCAAGCACCAAGTAGCTTTACTACGAGTTTCCAACAGCTCAGGCAAACGTATCCATGCAATGAACAAGAAATGGGTCATTGATAATTACTATCGTTCTGTATTGAACACACAGGAACAGTTTAGACTCCATGGGTTTCTTTGTCTCTTATTATTGTGCACATAACAGGAATAATATGATACTGGCTTTGGAAGACCTGAAAAGGTTGCCCTTGCTTTAAAAAAAAAGAGAAATACTGTAAAACAGTTAACTTGAACTGACAGTGGTATCACACCTAAGCAGTCTTGCATGAAAATAAAAGACATTTCCTTCTTATGGTTGAATAAGTCTTTCAATGCAATGCTGATTAAAGCAAGTGTTTTCATTTTGAAAGGATACACTAAAGGTAAAAACCATATTTTGCTAAAAGCTGAACATGCACCCTTTCATAATGACATTTGTATTCCACTTCTACAACAAATGACTCTACAAATCAAGGAAATCCAGTGATCCCAGGCACCAGCTGGGAAGGGGTTATGATGGGTGCCCAGGGTATGAACTACATCACAGAGGCTATGCTGACTGGGATATTCAGTGCGATGCAATACAAATAAGTACTGTACTCTTTCCAAGCTCTAGGCCAGATGACCTTATCCATACCACAGCACTGGCTGAGTGTGGGTTTAACCTGGATTTCCCCACACACCATTGTATCTTGTGAAGTTGTACTGGGAAGCAAAAAGTAATTATTGCAAGAAAAACAATCCCGCTTATACTTTTTAATATTAACACACTAACATTTGCACTGGCATCAGTTTCCCAAGCACTTTTCATTCAAATATTGCCAGTCGGCTTAAAGCTGCTAAGATAGTGACACTCATCAACAATGTACAGTATAGTACTGGCTTAAGCTGTTAATCAGCCCCTGTACCTTGCAAAGACAAAGTCCAAAGTGCAATGCTTTCTATTCTATTCTATTCTATTCTATTCTATTCTATTCTATTCTATTCTATTCTATTCTATTCTTTCTTAAATCCTTGTAAAAGTCAGTTTGTGAATTTAGGATGCATTGGAAAGAAACTGATGAGAATATTAGATAATATACACTAACAAGCCATAAAATATTAGGATGCTTTTTTGCATCTAGTCTTTACAAGAAGAATTCAACAGAAAAAGCTTATTTTTAAAAAGGCATAATGGCAAGATATTTTGGTTCCCAATGAGATACAGTCGTGCCTCGCTTTACGATTGCCCCGCATTACGACGAAACCACAACGATCTTTTTGCAATCGCAATTGCGATTGCAAAACAATGGTCTGAATAGGGGTTTTTTGCTTTGCGATGATCGGTTCCCTGCTTCGGGATCTGATTCTTCACAAAACTACGATTTTTGGACAGCTGATCGGCGATTTCAAAATGGCCACCGGGTAAATAAAATGGCTCCCCACTGTTTTCTGGGACGGATTCCTCACTGCACAGGCACCGAAAATGGACGCCCTATGGAGGATCTTCGCTGGACGGTGAGTTTCCAGCCCATTGGAACGCACTGAAGGGGTTTCACTGCGTTTCAAGGGGCTTTTTATTTTCGCATTACGACGTTTTCGTTCTATAGCGATTTCGCTGGAATGAATTAACATCGTAATGCAAGGCACCACTGTA
This sequence comes from Pogona vitticeps, assembly GCF_051106095.1. Taxonomy (NCBI): domain Eukaryota; kingdom Metazoa; phylum Chordata; class Lepidosauria; order Squamata; family Agamidae; genus Pogona; species Pogona vitticeps. Next base: position 37,210,200 of record NC_135783.1, read on the forward strand.
CTCTGATGAGTGTAGAGAAATATGCCTCTTCCTGTTTCCCTGAAAATAAGCCCTAGTATGATTTTTCAGGGTGCTCGTAATAAAAGCCATACCCCAAGAATAAGCCCCAGTAAAGTGAAACCCTGCCCTCCGCCATTCTGCAGCTCTGTGCAGCAACTGGAAGATGATGTAACTGTATTTGAATAAATGTAGATTGTTGTACATGAAAAAAGTAAAACAACCAAATAAGCCATAATGCATTTTTGGAGCAAAAATTAATATAAGATCATATCTTGTTTTCAGGGATGTTAATTTGAATTGACTGTTTGGTCCTGCTATTTCAGAATTCTCAGGTTTGTGGTAATGGCATACAACAACAAAAGTCAGAAAAGTAACAACAATCCAGGAAGTTCAATCACCTGTGGAATTTTTATTATGCACTTTCTTAATTAATTTCTGTGCCATCTCTGCCAAAAAAGGCCTTGGGTTGATTTGATAAAATATGTATTTTCCGTTGTAATCAACCAGTGACCTAAAGTAACCTTCTGATACAGGGATGACTCTGGAGTACAGCCTTCACCACAGCCTATCCAAGCTAAAGATTCAACAAAGAAAGGTTGGATATGCTCATTTGAAATTGGGTGTTGCTTTGAAGTACAACATTTCTTGTTTGCCTTCCTGTTCATAGCTGCCAGCAAGCTTTGAATGTTCTTAAGCACCAAACGCTTTTGTTTCAACATCTGTATTTCCTCTTATTGAAAAAAAGGGGGTGTTTCACCCTTATTGCTCCAATCCTTCTCTACCCATTACAAGAATGCATGTATGAGTTTCCTGTCTGGTCTTAGATCTGTACTCTACTCCTAGTTGACTTGCAGAAATGTTAACATTTGTAATTTAACTTTTCTCCCAAAATAGAAACCTGGAAAACTAGCTAGTTTGCATTAAAATTTTCAGGGCACATTTTTATTGTCCCTGGCAGGGAGTGTTCCAAAGGACCAATAAACACTGTGGACCTTGCCTTCTGGGAGCAGAAAGACAGGTTCACTCCAATGGTTTCCTTCCATGGAAATCTTCAGCACCATTCCCTGTTGGCAGTGCCTCCATAACTGGTATGGGGAGAAACCAGGAGGCCGAATGAGGCTTTGAATCCATAGATCTAAAACTCCTAATGTCCCAGGGATATTGTTGCAGTGTGTGAGGAGCAGGACTTTGCTAATTCTGTAGTGGTTGTTTCTTTTCTTTTTTTTAAAGTGTTTCCAAAATAACCAAACAAAGCAAGAAAAAACAGAAATAGAATTGGCAAAAGACCTGCTCTGTACCCAGGCTGGTTTTTCTGCCATAGAATACAACCTTCAGACTTTCATAGGGTTGCGTTGAGATAAATTTAAGGATTTGGTACAGGAATTATGAAACTGCCATTTTATGCCTTTCTGAGGCATCAAGTGTAAGGATGTGTCACTGGATATAAAGATCAAGATCATACTTACTCTCGTATTTCTGATAATTATGTATGGGTGTGAAAGCTGAACAGTTAAGAAAACTCACAGGGAAAAATTGATTTGTTTGAAATGTGGTGCTGGAAGAGAGCTTTGTGGATACCCTGGGCTGCCAGAAAGACCAACAAGTGGGTCTTACAGTAAATCAAGCCTGAATTATCTTTGGGGGCAAAAATATTGGAACTGAGGCTATCCTACTTTGGGCACATCATGAGAAGGCAAGTTTTTCTGGAAAAGATAATAATATCAGGAAAGGTGGAGGCAGCAGAAGAAGGGGAAGACCCAGTATGAAATGGTCTGACTTCCTAAAGGAAGCCACAGGCTTGGGTTTATAAGAGCAGAGAAGAGCAGTTGAGAACAGGACATTTTGGAGATGGCACATTCATGGGGTCGCTCTGAATCAGAGGCGACTTGATTGCACATAATAACTTACTACAATGGGGTCTTGACTTGAGAACTTAATCCGTATTGGAAGGCAGTTCTCAAGTCAAAAAGTCTGTAGGTCAAGTCTCCATTGACCTACAGTGCATTGAAAACCGTTTAATTCCGTAACAGGCTGTTTTTGTTCCATTTTGGTTTTTTTCTGGTCTGTAAGTCAATTCTCAGGCTGCAAGTCAAACCTAAATTTTGCGGCCAGAGAAGTCTGTAACTCAAAAAGTCTGTAAGTCAAGCCGTCTGTAAGTCAAGGGTCCACTGTAAATGGAACAAATAAATGGAAATAAATACTATAATCAGAACAGCACTGTACTTGATCAACACAGTACACAGTTTAAGGCTGTACGTTGGATTTTAGTGTCTGCTATTCAGTCTTCGAAGTGTAGAAATAATTATAAGAATCAATGTGACAACTTTGAAGAATTGAGTTGCAGTGAAATTTTGGAATGAGTTCCTGTTAGTCTTTCAGACATGTCACCCCATCCCATTTATAACAGTATTTCAGGCAGGCTATTGTAAAATCCTGTGTAACTTAACAAAGTGGGCAGGGGACTTGTGTTCTGATATAAGAAGGCATCTGTAAGACACATTCTGGAGCCCAAGCCAAAGGGAGAGCGCAAAGGAAACAAAACATACAAATATTTCATAAATGACAGTTGTTTAATTCACCTGATACAGCTTGGGAGAGTTGCAGAGTCAGTCCCTAAGGCAACCCTTGCATTAAACACCCTTTTAATTAAGGGATGGAGAACTTGTGACACTCTGCAGGGGTTGTTGGACTACTACTTCTATCATCTTCAGCAGTTGGATGAGAAACTCCTAAAGGATTTTTGAGTCCAACAACATTTGGAGGGCCCTGAGTCCCCAGCCCTACCTTAGGCACAATCTGTTTTTCAAGTCAACCCAAGATACCATGATGAGGAAATTATTGTTTAAGTTTTTAGGATAAATATATCTGTATTGAATTCAAAGAGAGAGGGTGTATTGAGAATATATTTGTCATTAATACCAAAGTTCAAAGCCCTCCACTGATTGATATTCATGATCTAAAAAGCTTCATCTTGGCTTAAAGTCGCTGATTGGTATGCAAACTATACAGTATTTTCAGACAAAAATGAATAAAGTCTGACTTGTCCATGAAATATTATACTTTTCACATTACCAAATGACAGTCTCCTTTACTTATTATGAGGTGCTACAGAGGTTGACCATGTATGGTAGGATTATCTTCTTTTTTCTTAGACAAAATATACACTTGGGTGCTTTGGGGGAGAAAGGCAGAGTAAAAATATTTCAAATAAGTAATTAATTAATAAATGCTAAGAAGACAAAAGGATTATGAGAAGTAATCAGTACGGCTTCTGAATCTAGAGCCAGGCTGTGTCCATAGTTGCAGGATTTGTGCAGCAACCTTGAGAGTGAGAAGAAACAAGGGTCACATCTAGATCTTCCTCTGCCTGTATCAGATTTCTGTCTTCAAGCTTCCTTTCTCAGATTGCTTCTCACCATGATGCCTATATCACTTACCTTCAGTCTTAAAATACGTAGAATGAATTGGACTAAGAAAGCTGTACAGGTCATAGTTTTATAATTATATTTTATAAAATATAGGAGGAAAAATAAAAGCTAATAAGCAAAGCAAAGAGAATACATCCAGTTTGACCCCCTGATTCCTCTTTTTCCTTTATGAAATGCTCTCAGGAATACTTTTGTCTCTTCAGCAAACAAGTAACCATACCACCAACAAGATATAAATTTAGTGGACATAAGCAGTTAGGATATTGCTGTCTCACTCCTTTCTCTGCATTGCATATTATTATTATTTAATTGATTTAATATACGTACTACAAAACATACAGCTAAAACACCAATACAGAGACAAAAATACACCCTCCTACTACGCTAAACCCTCCCCCCTTTGGAGTCAGAGACTCCAGCTTCGTTTGACTCTCTGTTCTCTCCAGCTGGGTTCCCAGTGTGAACTGAATACATATACCTATATAATCAAAATTGTCCTAAACTCCTGTCCTCCTCTGGGCCCAAAAATATATTAGTTTCCAGCTTTGTTTTACATAGTCTCTTGGTTGTTCCCATAAAGCTTCTGAGAGTGTGTCCAGTTCTACTATGTCACATAGCTTCTTTAACAACTCTTCTATCGTTGGGGTTTCTTTGCTTTTCCATTTTTGGGCCCAGAGTAATCTGGCTGCTGTGAGTATGTACATTAGACAATATTTCATTTCCTTATCATTGATTTCTGGCATGATATTCAATAATACCATTTCAGGTTTTAGATCTAATTTTTGCTGAGTAATTTCTTTCACTATTTCCAACACCTGTGTCCAATATTTTTTGACTTTTATGCATGTCCACCACATATAATAATAGGTTCCTGCATTTTTAACACTTCCAACCCCATTGCATATTATTATTATTTTTGATAGACCATCAACCAAGTGTTTTCCAAATAATTTCTTGTGCTGCAAAATATTTATTCAACTTTTCTACCTCTAATGTCAGCCTAAGGGGATCTAGCTAATTAGACATGTTAATAATGTGAGATGAATAGATCACACATCTGAATCCATTTTTCAGGGGGGCACAGTATGACAGTAATTATGAAAAGAAGCAACATATTATTTAATTTAAACATAGATTTTTCTTTTTAAAATGTTTCTATTACAGCTATCTTTAATACTGAAAAGATATAAAAATATGGGAAATGAATTATATATGGTAATTTAGCATGACATGACAAACAGAACAGTAGGTTAGGAAGCTATTTTTCTTATTTTGTGTTACATAAATTATGCTTTCTGACATTGAACAGTGATGATAAGATGAGCATTTTCCCTCACAAAAGAATATGAGAAAGCAATGACATAATAGTGAGTTACAAATATGAGAAAGAAAGGAATAGGAGGTGGGAAATTCCACTTGAATGGATAACAGACAGATTCAGTATACAAGTCACTTGTATATTGGTTATGTCGCAGCTTTCTGCATTTGGTGAGTTTTATTGTATATCTACTTACAGTACAATATACTAGTTTACATTAGAACAAGAATGTTCATACATTTTTTGGTGGTGAATTTCAGACATCCGTGGGGCCATCAAGCTCAGAACTTGTGCTGCTTCTGATAGAGGCTTTCTACGGGTACAGTCTTGCATAGCCTTGTTATACAAGATGTTTTTAACTTGAGAGATCAGCCAGGGACTGAACCGCGGTCTTCTGTACGCAATACACATGCTGTACCACCATGTTAAAGGCGGTTGCTCCTCACTTTAGAAATCAAGATCCTTGTCTTGTTTTCTCAGAAATTATGAAAGGAATTACAAGCTCTCTATCATATCATCAAGCTTTCATCACAATATGTTCACTGTATTATTCAATTACTAATTTCACTAATTTGGTTTCATTACTAATAATATAATAATCATGTGCTGTCAAGTCAATTCTGACTTATAGCAACCCTCTTCGGGGGTTTTCAGATTGAGAATACTCATAAGTGGTTTGCCATTCCTTCCTCTGGGGGAACCCTGGGACGGTGCAGCTTGCCCAAGACCACACAGGCTACCTCTACTCACAGGAGGCACAGCGGGGAATCAAAGCCCCAACCTCTGTAGCCAGATAACTAAACTACTGAGCTATTCAGCCGGCTTTCAGTTTTATTAGGTTCATTCATTAATTTAATTCAAGACCAAAGGTTCATTTCAGTGTTGTTTGTAAGAAAACCCTGTGTAGAACCTTGTTAGACTGGTACACTGAGGTAGCAGTGTAGTATTATCAAAGTATTGCAGGAAGGAAGGTAGAACAATAGGCAGGCAGGGAGTGGAATAGCAGCTGAGGTGCCAGCTGTATTTAAACACTCTTTCTTATGGATTCCTCATATTTATTTCACACAGCTGGAAGAAACAGATAATTTAATGGCAGAACTTCACATGACTAATGTAATTACAGAAGCCCAGATTATTTGTAATGGAGAACAGGGAGGCAATAAGAGGCTCAGTAATAATATTAAATACATGCCACCAAGTTGATTCAGAGATATGGCAACCCTTTCCATGTTTTTTGTAGATACAGAATACTCAGAAGTGCTTTATCATTCTGTTTGTCTGAGTACATCCTGGAACTGTGCAGCTTGCCCATGGCTACACTAGCTGGTTCTTCTCCTTGGGGGTTCAGCGCTGAATCAACTCCCAGCTTCTGGTGAGCTATCCATCCACAGATGACCTTTCTCATATTCAGCAATTCTCCCCAGCTTTCACATCAGCATTACATATGCTACTTGCAGTTTTCAAGAAGTCTCTTGAAGATACCAGTTATAACATACTGTTCAACCTCTAGGTTTCTAGGTAGGGTAGACTTTCAGGTCTTAGAATGTCACGAATCAACAGTTAAGAACAAACACCATCTGCTAATAATATGAAGTTTAAATGGAAAAAACAACACTACAAAACAACACAACAGTCTTCATTCTTTTCCAACTCCATTTATTCTGTCCATGTTTAAGTACTTCAATTGTAATTTATTAGCTTTTTTTTCTCAAGAGAACAGCCATTCTAAGGTAGTAGCTAAGATACAATTCACAAAATCTCCATAAAAAGCCTTAAGCAGTATTGAAAGATGATGAATGTTTTGTGTATAGACAGGTTCACCTAATTACTACATCATCTCTGTCTCGATTTAATTAAAGGGAAGCCATGCAGAGTAGCTTCTCCTTTAATTTAATTTTTTACAAGCTACAGATGTTATTAGTTTCTACACTGAAATTCCAGTTCTGCTTTGCTTATAGTTAAACATTGTGACATTTGTGTCAAGCTGTCAAATCAAACTGTCCAAGATGAATGGCTGAAAAAGAGAAAAGTATGATAATTGTGTAAAGTTTCAGTCAAGAACAATCTTCAAAATGCGGCAGATGCAGTAATCATGGCATGAGAACAAAAATGAATTGATTTTTAATACAGAATATGCTATAGCTAAGATCAACACAGACCACAAACCCACAACTAATAAGTCAATTGCTTACATTACAAAATTATTCTCAAATTCCCGGGATCAAACTCAAGTCACGAGCAGAACCTTCACTGCAGTACTGCAGTTTAACCACTATATCTAACCTGAACTCAGAAAACAGGTATGGTTTCTAGGCAATGGTTGGGAGTTAATGGTCCATGGGCAATTTCAGACATTCTTACAGGAAACTCACTTTCTAGACTGATTTTAAATCAAGGTTCAGTTTTCAGGGTCTGGAGAGCAACTGCCTTTATTGCCTTGTGACAAGACCTTTACAAAGAAAGGGGTAGAGGATTTTGGATTTTCTTAGACCTGACTGCAGTTTTCAGTGTCATCAATCAAAAATGCTCTTGGACTGGGTGTTGGACTGGGTTATGAGTAGTGGTGGTTCTACTTCTACTTCTATGGTAGTTCTCAAAAGAATTGTGGGGAGATTACTGATTTACCTAGGATTGGACAGTGTATCCCATTGACCATATGTAGCCCCAGAAGCATTTCTGCAGCCCACAAGGGTTCCCAAGAGGATCCCATTTTTTTTTAGTTTAAAAAAATTGGTTAACCCAATATTGTGATTTGAGACCTCCATGAGCAGCAGTAGAAAGAAAGAGCCTCTTAGCTTTTTTTTTTCTTTTAATGGGATCTGTGTGGCCCATGTTTGTAGCAAAGGCTACAAATTTGGTGCCCAAACCCACTGAGCTTGCCCATCCCTGCTTTCCTCCTTGGCAGTTATGCTATGGCATTCCACAGAGCTCTGTCATATCCCTGTCCCCTTTTATACTCTACATGAAACTACTAAAAGAGGTTATGTGGATATGTGGGCTGGACTACCAATATACCAAGAAATCTAGTTCTTTTTCATTAAATCCATGTAAAATAGTAATTGACAGGATGAAGACCAAGAGATTCAATCCAGACTATATCGTGGAACTCTGTTTTCAAAAATGAACTCAGTGAGAAAATCATTATCATTATCATTGCTCCACCCACAGACTAATCCTCTACAGTCCACATTATTGATGCATTATTAATCTTGTTGCTAGCTCTCCAGAAAAAAAAATCATGAAATACTCACAGTTCCCTCTAGCAGGCCAATTCTGATATTGCACCTCAAAAACATGTTGCAAACATACAACAAACGAAAACAAAATCGTACTTCTTCTGCCACTTAGGACTGCCAAGAAAAATTCCTAAAATATGCCCCTGTGAACACAAAGCAGGTGAAGAATAGCATTGCTAGTGATGAGAGGAACATGCTATGTCTACCCTTTTCTGTTGCCCCCCTATGAACTGTGATCATCTGCACTAGGCAGACTTTATGCACAGAGAATCTTCAGGTGATTACAAATTGTAATTTTCAAGGATTCCAAATTACGTGGAGAACCTCCATGGAGAAAGAAAGCTTTCCCATTTAAAAAGTTGTAATCGACATGTAGAGAGCAAGAGAAGTACACAAGGAAGTGGAGGGAATTAGCTTCTAGTTCTCCTGCACACATCTACCAACCCTTTCACTTACTTACCCTGATTGGGAACCCCTAGAGGGGCTTATAATATACAACAAGGAGAGAAATATATAAAAAAGATTGTAGCTATATTGGATCAGCAACTGGAGGTTCCAGCATACAGTCTAGCACTATTTTTCAGGATTTTCTGGATAGATGGCTCCTAATGTTACCAATCAGTTTGGCCATTCCATATTCCATATTAACTGGTGTTTTGCGGAAAGGAAAAGAGAAGATAGGAAAAGAGAAGTGGTGAGAAAACGGAGTGCAAAAAGAACACTGAAAAGTCAGTGAAGAGAATATTGTCTTGACCTCCTGTAATATTCCATGAATGAGATTGAACAATTGCATTATAATATCTTCCTCTGGAAATATCATGAACTTTCAGTTACCAATCCCATGCAGAAGCAAAAGGAGGACTGTGAGCTGTATTTTGAAAATGGAAACTGGTAGCAAATTATGAGCAGGTGTTGGGATCAGGATCTTGGATCAATAGTGTCTCTTCTTGAGACACCATTATTGATAAAACCTGTTCTGATTTCTAGATATTCTCCCTCAAAATATACAGTAGTTTTGTGACTGGCACACCAGATTTTGTTAATAGGGAAATGCCATCCTTTCCCAACACAGCAGTATCATTTGGAGCTCTTTGATCTCCATTGTGCATGTAAGAGTTATTCCATTATAGAAACAGATGGCTATCCTACAAAGAGTCAAATAAAATATGGCAGCATGATTCCATTGATTGTATGGGAAACATCTGAAGAAGCATGAAGTTCGACAAAAATAATTTTTCAGTAAATGGATAGTCTGTTATTGTTCAACTGGGGAAGGGGGGGGAGGAAGCCAACATGATTAGAAGTTCTAAGAAGCATCTAAGAGATGCCTTTGACCTACATTATTCTTGCAAATCCCCAATGTATCTTCTGTTAATACAGTACAATTAAGGCCAACTGCAGCAGGACACTGCATCTTAAACAATGACAAGATCAATATGGGTTTCATTAGCAATTATGGTAGTTACTGGAGAAATTACTCATGGTTAACAAAGTAAGATAACGCAGTGATGGATTCTCATTTCGTGTGACAAGTGTAAGTCTGAAATATGGTAACTGTTAAATAAATTTAATTGGCTTCCAAAACAGAGAAGGAAAAAACCCCAATGAATTCTCTTGCGGCATTTTGCCAAATGTATTATTATATCGCAACAATTTATGGATTGTAGTTTCCTGCATCCAACAAAAGCTTATGCTATAATAAACATATAATAAACATTAATCTTTAAGTTGCCACAAGATGTGGTGGACATGTAAGATATCAAAAAAATTCTAGAAATTGGTTTACTTAATAATGCAAAAGATATTGAAATCTAATTTGCAAATGATACCTGAATTATTTCTGCTAAGCATAATTGACAAACAGAAAAGAATAAAGCAACACTTATTAGATACATGGCAACAGCGGCAAGACTTGTCTATGTGCAATATTGGAAGGTGAAGCAAGTACCAACAGTAGAGGAATGGCTACTCAGAGTTCTTGAAATGGCAGAACTCTCAGAGCTTCTAAAAGACAAAGGTCTAATGGACTTTAAAAAAACATAGAAACCCATATGAAACTTTATATTAGATAAAGAAAATATTGACCTAGGGGTGTGTAACTTTGAATCACAGAATTTCAGATAACAATATGTATAATTTAGATTTTGCATTTTTTTACTCTTTATTAGTTGTGTAACAAACTTTTTGATTATTATTAGCAATTAAGGAAAAAGTGATTCAAAGGAGAACTGAAAAATGCATGAGAAGATCCAAAGCATCATAGAGTGAAGAAACTATAAAATTGGTCAACCCTTGTGAAGCCCCTTTCCCGTTCCCCTCCCCCTTCTCCCCTTTTTGTATTTTTGTTTCTTCTTCTTTTTTGCTCAGTACGTCTTTACTGTATCTCAAACTTAGTAAAATAAAATTTTAAAAAAGATAAAAGATGCCACAAATCTCTTTGATATTGTTGTAACAGACTAACATAATCTAGGAATTTCTAGAAAAAATAAGGAGTTTTTGCAGTTTTTAACATAGAACACGAAATGTAGAGAACAACATTTAGTCTGCTCAGCTTCTGGATGTTTACAATACAGTGGACCCTCTACTTATGGAATTAATCCGTATTGGAACGGTGGCTGCAGGTCAAAAAGTCTGTAGGTCGAGCCTCCATTGACCTACAATGCATTGAAAACCGATTAATGCCGTAACCGGCCATTTTTGTTCCATTTTGGTTTTTTTCTGGTCTGTAGGTCGATTCTCTGGCTGCAAGTCGAACCTAAATTTTGTGGCCAGAGAAGTCTGTAACTCAAAAAGTCTGTAAGTCGAGCCGTCTGTAAGTCGAGGGCCCACTGTAAACAATATATTTCAGCATTAGTATACAGTACTTGCTTTCATCCACATGCTTAGAGTGGAATATGTAGTCCTGCTACTCTCTGTCATTGCCTTTTACATATGTTGTTGACCAAGGAGAACGAAGATAAGAGACTCTGCTGATGTGTAGGCTCTCCACCTCAGTGAGAAACCCAAATTTCGAGGGTACACACAGCCATGTGAAGCCTACACACACGTTCCATTTCCTCATTGTTCTAAGTTATTGTGTGGAGAAAGTGATGATGCAGTGGGGAAATATTAAGTGCTCCTTAAGTATGCTGTTGAAAACTGGCATACTAATACCAGAACACAAAATTACTGTCTGGGATTATCAACATACTGTATTTGTGCAAATACTGATACTAATTTGCAAATGTTTATTGCAACACTCCCATACCTCTTGACATCAGCATAATCCTGAGAGATAACTGCTATTGTTCAACAGACTACAGCGCTAGAGAAAGCTGGATAATTACACAAAATGCTTGTCATTAGTTGGAAGATGGCCTTAGTCCTGTTTGTAGCTACATTGTGTTAGAAACAGCTCATTTGTGTCAAATATCTGAAACAGCATTTTCTATTCTGCTCTGCTTTCATTCCTGTTCCACTCCCTGCAAATCAGAAAGAGCTTTTTTCTTTCTTTTTTTCTTTTCTTTTCTTTTACCAACTGAGACTTTTCTTCTGGCAAGGACACACACATCTGTCTCAGGGCTGTGGTTTAGATCATTTCCTGTCAGTAAGGTTTGCCTGTTGCTCTCTTGGCAGCTATGAAACTACCAGTTAGACTTTTTTTTGTCAAGTGAGCAAACAGACTGGTTTCTTCCACTCTCTGTAGATCCTGATTCTGGCCCCAAACAACTGAAACTGATATGTGAACCTGTTAAAATTGGAGCTCTGAGTGATCTTGCATTGTGTTGTTGCCAAAGTATTTCAAATGTAAATTGAACTGCACACCATCCCAAAGGAAACGGAGCAGTGTGAACTCTAATTAGAAAAACATCCCCGGTGCATAGGACAGACAATGATCTGTCTCATATAGTTGCAAATTCAAGGTGCACTGGAATGGGTACCTCCTATGAAGTGTCTGATCAAAGAAAAACTATAGATCTCAACTGGAGACGGCCTTCTCACTTGCATCTCTTCACAATTCTTTACAACAGTCTTCTGGAAGCCAGATGTGAAAGGGCAATGTTGCTCCACATTCTAGGTCTTTTTTAGCTAGTGCCTTCCTGTTATACAGAGATTTGGAGTGACAGAAGAATTAAGACAGCTGCTGCTGCTATTTGCTATCAAGCCGCTTCTGACTTATGGCAACCCTGAGAACTTGAGACTTACAGAAGGTTTTGTCATTAACAACACTGCAGAGGTCTTGCAGGCTACAGGCCATGGCTTCCCTTATTCAGTCAACCTATCTCAGGCTGGGTCTTCCACCTTTTATGATATCTTCCACTTCTACTAACATTATTATCTTTTCCAACGAAACTTGCTGCATGTCATGATCCATTCCAATTATAATAGATTCAATTCAGGCATATTGATTTAATCTAGGGCCTATTTATTTGTGATCTGTCAGTTCACAATGCCCATGAAGCTCTTTTCCAGCAGCTAGAAGGATTACATATATGCTCCGTTTTTTTGGATGTACTTGTATTCTTAGTTTGACAGAGCGATTCTAACCTCATTGGATAAGCACGTAGAAGGTACCTCTTTGCCAGCAGGGGGAAAATAGCTATTTCCTTGTCCTCAGCAGTGTCAAGGGAAGACTACTGCTTTCTACTGTTGCTGGTATTTCCCTTGGTGGCAGGCAGTGACAGGCACTAAGATTAATCATTTTGGGGACAAGAAAAGGATCTCCTACAAGGCTTCTGTTATATGATTTCCCTGCCTATACCAGTCTCAGGCTATCATATATGATATCTGTGACAGAGAAAATTTTTCAAAGAGAAACTGGAGGGAAGAGTAGTTTTGAACAAAGTAGCCATGGTACTGTGTTTCAGCATGCATAACAAAAATGCAGAAGGGTTGTGACACTCTAAACACTAATAGATTTATGGTGCATGATAGTTAGACTACAGGTTTATATACACAGGGTCCATGGTAGAAGTGTGCGCGTCAAGTGAGATGATTTGCCATTGTATCAATTTTTGCTCCTAAAAGTGTCTCCAAGAGCAGTGTGCAAAGTACTAAATGTGGGAATTCTGAGTACATGTATTCTTCCTTTTCTGTGATCCTTGCAATTAAGGTGAGGGCTTTTTGGAAATTTTGAGTCCCCACTCCTGATAGTGGTCGGAGAAAAAATAGAGAGGTTATTTACCTGTAACTCTGGTTTTTCGAGTGGTCATCTGTGAATTCACACTATAGGGTTTATCTGCGCATGCTCAGAGGTTTCAGGAATACAGTGGTGCCTCGACTTATGATCTTAATCCGTATTGGAATGCTGTTTGTAAGTCGAAATGTTCGTAAGTCAAAGCACCATTTCCCATAGGAATGCATTGAAAACCGATTAACCCGTTCCAGCTGAAGAAAAAAATCACCAAAAAATTAAAAAGAACACAGGCAAGCCCGGTCGGAAGGCGCTCCACTGCTGAGGTTTAAGAAAAAGAAAAAAACTCCAGAAACAAACACTAAAGCCACCAACAACACAGCACAGAAACATACACGCCCCAGCCAAAACCCACCCATAACAGTTTTTTAAAAGGAGAAAACAGCAGCTTACCTCCCTGCAGACGCGCGCACACACACACTTACTCCGAAGCAGGAGGCTCTCCCAAGCCGCCGCCGCCACACTCTCTAACTGCTGAAGGTGAAAGAACTACAGTACAAAGCCTCGTTGCCACCTACAGTTAGAAATCTGAATTGCTCGCCTTTTTCCCCTGCCTTTTTTTCTGTTCATAAGTGGAAGCTCCCATTCGCAAGTCGAAGCAAAATGTTGTGACCGGAGCTGTTCGTAAGTCGAAATGTTCGTAAGTAGCGACATTCGTAAGTCGAGGCACCACTGTATTCTAGAAATGAGGTTCCGTTTCCGGTAGGGTGCGGCAGCAGCTTTCCCTCGCTTTTCTGCTCTTTTGTTTTTGTTCAACCCTTTTAATTTTTATATGTATGTAGTCTCTTTTTTAAACTACGCTTAACTCCCTTTAAATAGCTTCTTAATAGCTCTTGAAGAAGCTTTTGAAGCCAAGCATTTAGGGAGCCAAAACAACCTTTGGAATTTCTTGCTGTTTTTACCAACACTACAAGGAAAGGGGGAGAAGAAACAGCTGAACTGCTGACCTGCTGCTCTGAATTGTGTTACTCCTATCTATCCTCCCTCGAGTCAACAGAAAGAATTTATCTTAAGGCAGAGGTTGCCTTCTCCTTTGAGACAAAAGGCCACCAGGGAAGGCAAGCGAGGCAAAGATGCAGGTTCCTCTTTCTTACTAGAGCAAGTGCAAAACATGGCCAGAGATCTACAGTTTGCATTCTGGTGATCTCCCAAGCTCTTAGAAGCTAGTGGAAGCGTATTTGCCTTTACAACTTTGGGTGAAAGCCATACATCCTCACAGCCGCATTATCAAGCAAATATTCACAATCAAGCAGTGACTCCACAGTGCAAGAACATCAGGCGTGGTAAGCAAATGGAGTTTTCTGCTCTGCCTTCCCCTAGCTTTTTAAAAGTATTGCTGCAAAGTCTAAAGCAGAGTAAGACAGATTTGCTTTATTTCTGGACGAATGGGGATGAATGGGCCCTAAGGCAGACACTTGACTGTGGAATCTTCAAGTACTCCAAAGTAACTGAGTGCTGTCCTCTGAAGATGCTGGCCAAAGAGACTGGCGAAACGTATAACCTTCAGAACACGGCCAAAGAGCCTGAAAAACCCACAACAACCATTAACTGAGGGCCTGCCTGTTTTGTGCTTGTATCTGCACCCTGGGTTTAAGTCAAGCAGCGACAGGATAATCAAACTGTGCCTGAGAGCAAAACCTATTCTCCAACTTTTAAACCTGCTCCAGAAAGCTGCTAGAAGATTGAAAAAGCCAGACCTTCTGACTGGACTATCTCACCAGAGCATAACTTTTTCAAATTCTGCCCTGCAAGATTCGGTTATGTACTTGAAATGCAAAAGGGAACAAAAAGAAGAAAAGCTCCCCAAGTGATATGAACAAAAACTGTGCCAGTACAGATAGAGCCCAGGGTTTAAAAGATCTCTGGATGCTGTCCAGAAATAAGCTTTTCAGCGTGATGACTAAAGTACAATATGGAAAACAGCTGGTGTAATTATAGGAATGTCTAGCCACCTGGAATAAATCAGACATATATCATAAGGAAATAAAGTCAACTGTGAACTTTGGCAAGAGTTAAGGGAGATTTTGCTTCAACTAATGGTAGCTTATCCCACAGTGGCTGAAATCCTGTTCATGGAGCTGCACTGTGTAATTCAGATGATGACATCAGTTGTGGCTTCTTTTTTTGGAAATTAAACATTCTGATTCCCCCCCCCCCCGCATGCAAAATTCCTGAGGGTCCCATAGAATCCCCTTCATTACAGGCCAGCCACTGGGGGCCTTGGGATGAGTGGAGTTTTTAATTCCCAAAAGTAATTGCTGCCCAGATGACTTTCCTAGAGGTGATTTTCTGAAATCAATGACTCCTCTGTCTTGTGATCACCACTTTTCCATAATGAATGGGATTCCATGGGAGTATTGGGACCTTGGGGAAGAATGGGGAATTATTTTTGAGTAGCCACCACAGCAGACGACTTCATCAGCTTTATATAGTGTATCTTCATGGACAAGGTATCAGTCAGTGTTGCTGTGAAAACACCCACAAAAATACTGTGTAAGACATTTTTTTCTTTGCCCACCCTTGTCATCTACTACCATTTTTGCTCAATCCAATTCATTGGCTCTAATTTAATGCCCTATTGTTGCACACACACACTATGTCTCCATCTAGCGAGATCTTCCAGGGTCAATACTGCCAGTGCTTTTTTTCGGGGGGGGGGGAGTGCACTGGAAATTTATGGCATTTAAAAGATGTTATGATGTGCAGTGTGGAAAGTGTCAAGAGACTTCAATGGGTCCAAAATGCAGCAGCCAGATTGCTAACTGCGGCTAGACAAAGGGATCACATAACCTCCCTGTTATAGCAGCTCCACTGGCTGCCAGTCCTTTTCCCAGCAGAATTCAAAGTGTTGATTCTAACTTATAAAGCTCTAAATGCATCTCTCTTGATAAGCCTGTTCAAGTGTTAGGACCATCAAAAGAGGCACAGGTGTGTTTGATGGTTACATGAAAGTCTGCTGCTCCCAGACTTTGGAACTCCCTCCCACAGGAGGCTAGGCTAACCCATCTTTACTGCCTTTCTGCAAGCAGGTGAAGACCGTTCTCTTCAAGCAAGCTTTCCCTGAGTGATTGGCTGCCTGAATGGGGTTTTCAGATGGATTGTTGTACTTTACTGCTTTGCATCTGTTTTGGTGTTGCTTTTGTTTAGTGTTTTTTAGTATGGTATTTGATCCTATTTGGTATTTCTATACTTACTGTTTTTAGCTTTAAATATTGTCTTTTACATATATGAACCTTGGGTCCTTTTAAGGAGAAAGGTATTTGTACAGTCTATGGCAGTGGTGACTAACCTTTTTGGGCTCACGTGCCCAAACTGGGAAAAAAACAAAACAGGGGGCGGTGTGCTGCGGCGGAACCGGAAGTGGCAGTGGAAGGGGGAATCCTGGGCATGGAGGTGCCTTGATACCTCACTTTGGATCCGCTGCCAGTACCAGCTGCTCCGGATCCTAACCCGCCACCTGTCTGGGCACCAGCACTGCAGTTGCAGCCGCCTGCTCAGGTTTGGCTGCGGGGGGGGGGGAGGAGCAATCCAGCGACTTATGGCTTGCGTGACAGCAGAAAGGGCTCCATGTACCAGATGTGGCACGCGTGCCATAGGTTCGCCATCGCTGGTCTATGATATCTGTAAAGTTCTCCTCCAACACCACAAATTATCAATTTTTACTTCTTAAATTTCTTCAGTTCCAGATTTCACATCCATACAGGACAGGGATATGGATGATACTGATCACCAGGGATACATAAGTTTCCCCCAAGTTCCTTGGTAGCTGCTCCTTTAAGTCTTAGAATTCTCAATACTTGGCTGAAGTTTCCATTTTCACTGATAATTAGAACTGAGGCACAGAAAATCTTTTAACTGTTTATACAGCTTCACTGTCAATATTGAAGACTGCCTAGAGTGGTCTTTTAGACCAGATTGGTGGGGTATAAATAAAAATAAAATAAAAATAAAACATTAAAACTGTGTAATCCTTTGGTAGCCATGATTTTTGTCTTCTGAATATTCAGCTGTTATACTGTTTTTGCAATTTCTTCTTTAATCTTCTTCAATAGTTGTTTCAAGTGCCTGCCCACCCCCCACCCCAGAATGGTGAGATGATATGCCCTCCAGCTTAATCTATAGGACCTCCCTGGCTAGAGCACAATAGAGGGAAGGGGAATATTACTTTTCTGGACTACAGCTTTCAGAATGGCCAGTGGTCTCATTCACTAGAGCTGTAGTCTGAACAGTGTTTCCAAGTAACTCTGAGATGGTTGAAGAAAGGCAAGAATGAGTCTAACTCATCTTGGAGTTTGCTTGAATGAAGGCTTGTCAGTTTCTCTACATCAAATCGAGGTATCTGGATAAATATAACAGAGCTAAAAAAAATCTAGCCAACGTATTAAAAAGGCTTGATTTCAAGTCCTGTGTATGTGAGCAATTTTACCTTCAAAGTGCTAAAGGCTATAGTATGTGGCGAATGATTTAATTCGTGGTCTATCTGAGTCTCAACCCAAGAAGCAGGTCAGAGATGAAGTGTTCATTGTGATATTGATAATATTCTCAATTCATGTGAACCAAAACAAAGCCTAACAGGGTTGTTTGATACTCTGTTTTTATTGAGGATGCAATGCAGAACATGTTCCCCAATGTGTGATGTTCTAAGAAAACAAGTAATTATGGAAAGCAGAATATCTGAAACACACAAGGAGAAAACATTTTCTCATTTTTTAAAGCTACATTGTGACGGGGAAAGTTGCTTAAATAACACCTTATTTTCACATTTTCTACCCCACATTTCTGGTAGCTCTCTTAAGACAATTTACTTCAGAATGAAAGTTCAATCGTATGTTCAGTTCAGTCTTTACGCATTAGTGGAGCATCATAGAAATTCCCTTGAAACTCTAATGAGTTATCAACTCTGCAGAATCTCTGCATTGTAATATACTCAGTGAAGTGGAATAAACATCCTTATTATATGTGTCATTTTAGTTCCCACAGGCTGTTTCCCCTTACCCCACTGTGACACACATCACAGTATCAGGCATTGTTTTACTAAGTGGCTCAGGCATTCAGAGACTCACAAATCTTTGGACTCTGTGTATAGTCTTGATGACTGTGTGGTTTCAATGAACTTTTAGTTTGATGCACCAGAGTAACTGGATGAAGCATACCCGTGTTGAACTGATTGTCTTTAGAGGGTCCCACTTTGAAATGTTACTCTTTTCGAAGTTGTCAGAGCAGATAATAGGCAGTTCATTTTCGTCCTTGTTAAACAACTAATAGTATGTTTCTCAATCGTTAGCAATCCTACCATTGAGAAAGTGGTATTTGTTTATTTAATGCAGTTGCAATGTTGAGTTATCCATATGCTTCGCTGTAGCTATTGGGATTTGTACTCTTTGAACATGAGGCTTCCATGGCATATTACAATCTGCTTTTTAAATGCTCTCTCAGGTTTGCCCTAGAGCTGTGTGAGTTCTTTACTGAAGTGTTCTGGTTTCAAAGTTTACCACCAATCTTCATGGTCATTGTTTAAGGGTCAGAGACAGCTAGTAACACCTCCTCGCAGCCACCTTCACCATTATACAAATACTACAAACTGATCTTTTTTTAGGGGAGGGGAGAATTAGGCTCAGAGTCCCTTTGTGTCCTCCAAGGGAGGCTGGGGTAAATCATTGCTGTGATTTGAGGAGCCTGTGGCCTCCCATATCCCTGAAATTTAAAAACAAATCAATTGGTTCATTGATTGATTGATTGGCTGATTGCTACCAAGAGGGTACAAGGGACTCCTTCAGTACCCTCCTTTTGTAGGCAAACAAAACAAAACAAAACAAAAAACTGGGAAGAGGATTATGGAAGATGTGTGGTCCTCCAGATGTTATTACAGTACATCTTCTGTTAGTAATTACTAGAACTCCCAGAATCCTCCATCCCTGGTTGGTCAACTACCCCCACCAATACATGACCAAGCAGGAGGCCAGGCCCTCCTGGGTCCCTAGGACACTGGGAGTTGTAATCACACTACTGATTAGGCTCTGTGCAGGTTGCTTCCAAAAGAATGACAGCTCACAGGAAACCTCAAATGAAATGAAGTGCATGTTGGAGGCAAATAACCCCAAAGTCCTTCTCTATGAGGCAACCCTCAGTGATGTTTAGATTTGAGTTTGTGGGCTGAAATTCTGTAAGGGCAATGCTAATACCAGGACCAAAAGTATTATACTCTGTGTGGGCACACAGTGTAAGAAATAAAATTGAGTCGTAGTCTGTAAATTGTTAAATATGTACCAATGATGGCTGGGGTCATCAGAATATGGGCAGTGGGGGAAACCAACCAAAAAAAAAAAGTGATATTCAGAGACTATTTATTTTTTGTGCAGTACCTTAGACTGAATTCCACAATCTCTCGTGTTAGAATTGGAAGCCAAAGTAACTCTGAAGAAGGTTCTGCTAATGTTGTTTTAGTCCCTCAATATGGAGAAAGGCAGTGCACTGCAGAGACAATTTTCTTTGAAAAGCATATGTTGTTCAGTTATTAAGTCGTGTCTGAATTTTCATGACCCCATGGACCAGAGCATGCCAGGCCTTCCTGTCTTCCACTCCCTTCCGGAGTTGGGTCAAATTCATGTTGGTAGCTTCGGTGACAATGTCCAACCATCTCATCCTCTGTCGTCCCTTTCTCGTCTTGCCTTCAACACTTTTCTCTTCTCATGAGATGGCCAAAGTATTGAAGCCTCAGCTTCAGGATCTGTCATTCCAGTGACCACTCACAGTTAATTTCCTGCAAAATGGATATGTTTGTTCTCCTTGCAGTCCAGGGAACTCTCAAGAGCCTCCTCCAGCACCACAATTCAAAACCAACAATTCTTCAGCAGTCAGCCTTCTTTATGGTCCAGCTCTCACTTCCATACATCACTAATGGAAAAACCATAGCTTTGACTATGCAGACCTTTGTCGGCAAGGTGATGTCTATGCTTTTTAAAATGTTGTCTAGGTTTGTCATCGCTTTCGTCCCAAGAAGCAGGCATCTTTTAATTTTGTGGCTGCTGTCACCATCTGCAGTGATCATGGACCCCAAGAAGGTAAAATCCGTCACTGCCTCCATATCTTCCCCTTCTATTTGCCAGGAGGTGATGGGGCCAGTGGCCATGATCTTAGTTTTTTGGATGTTGAGCTTCAGACCATTTTTGCGCTCTCCTCTTTCACCCTCATTATGGGGTTAATTCCTCCTCACTTTCTGCCATCAGAGTGGTATCATCTGATATTTCTTCCAGCAATCTTAATTCCAGTTTGGGATTCATCCAGTCCAGACTTTCGCATGATGTATTCTGCATATAAGTTAAATAATCAGGGAGACAATATACAGCCTTGTCGTACTCCTTTCCCAATTTTGAACCAATCAGTTCTTCCATATTCAGTTCTTACTGTTGGTTCCTGTCCCACATATAGATTTCTCAGGATATAGATAAGGTGGTCAGGCACTCTGATTTCTTTAAGGACTTGCCATAGTTTGCTGTGGTCCGCACAGTCAAAGGCTTTTGCGTAGTCAATGAAGCAAAAGTAGATATTTTTCTGGAACTCTCTGGCTTTCTCTATAATCCAGCACATGTTAGCAATTTAGTCTCTAGCTCCTCTGCCCCTTCAAAATCCAGATTGTATTTCTGGGAGTTCTCAGTCCACATACTGCTGAAGCCTACCTTGTAGGATTTTGAGCATAACTTTACTAGCGTGTGAAATGAGTGCAATTGTACGGTAGTTGGGGCATTCTTTGGTGCTGCCCTTCTTTGGGATTGGGATGTAGACTGGTATTTTCCAATCCTCTGGCCACTGCTGAGTTTTCCAACCTTTCTGGCATATTGAGTGTAGCACCTTAACAGCATCATCTTTTAAGATTTTAAATAGTTCAACTGGAATGCCCTCACTTAGACTGGCAATTCCATGGGGTGCATGGAGAGAACATCGATGCATTAAAACAAAGAAAATAAGACCAAATATAAGTTTATTCAAAGCGGAGGTCTATTTACCACACTTCCTAGCATTGGGAAAGTACTGAGATTTCACGAAGAAGAGCTCTGCTATTACATCTACATTTTTATCCTCCTCTCACTCCAGGTTTTTAATTTTTAGTTTTTTAGGAGGGGCTTTAAATGCAAGGCTCTGGTGAACTGAAACCTTGCTCACTAATTGTGTTGTTTCAGTTTGTCTAGTAAAGGCTATTTGTTAAGTATGTTTCTACATCTTTATCTAAGGTGATTATTACTAGCTTGGGCCTCTTATAACTCAGAGGTCTTTAAAAAGAGCAGAATCCCTCTGGGATGGCCATTTCTGTAGCAAAGTACCTCATAAAGAAGTTGCTACATTAAGAGATTTATTTTAAGAGATGTTTTCAGTTCCCAGAGGAAGAACTATGTGGCTTTGACAAAACAGATCAAGCTTGCTGCAGTACCAAACTATTTTACTGTGAGAGCATGCTTACTTTTTTACACATGTTGCCATCATGCCTGTTAAACTCTCAAAACTGCAATGCTGTTTACATTCTCCATATATAAGTCAATCCTCTTAGCCCAAAGCAGCTACATTAGCTTTAGCTTGTGTTGTTTCTATTTTAGGTCTGTTTCACCTTGAATGATTAAATTTCCTGAGTTAGTTAAATTCTTAAATCTCTCTTAAAAACATAACATTTGAATGATACCTAGTATCTCCTCCAACTCAATAAAGCAGAGTCTTGGCTATGTTTTTTTTCCAGAATGTACAGTATCTACTTTTGCATCAGAAACAAATTTAGGGTAATGACCTCAGTCTCAGAGGTCAAAAATGGCCTTGAGGGCAATTTGAAGCTTGACTTAGAGATATCCCTAGGTAATTGAAAGGATGAAGGGATAGGGATTCAGCTAAAGGAATTACATTCCCTTTAAAGACTCAGGGTTGCAATTCAAACCATGTCGGCTACAGACAGAGCTTCAAAAGGCTCTTACCAGAATCCAGTCAGGGTATAGTAGGAAACAGTAAGCAAGATAGGCTAATGGAGTCCAACATAAAAGCAATTTCATATACACAGTGAAAGCTGCCAACCAAGCAAATCATCTTTATTTAACTGATTGAGATAGAGTGTATTTTGACATGAAGGGAATGTAGGAATTCCCAATTCAATAAATCAAAAGTTATCCCTAATCATTTGGCATATGCGCTCAAGGTACAGCAAAGAAAGAAAAACAGAACCTGCTTAAAATGGCCACAAGATGTCAGCACAATGGTGAAGAAAGAGGTTTCTAAACTTATTCAAAAGCAAGGGCAAGCAGTATGGACAACCGGATCTTTGCTTACATTTCTACTAAGAGAAAGAGAGTGTGATCTCTGTACAGGATTCAAAAGCAACTGTAGATATCTTTACCAGATCAGTAAAATCTCACAAACAGGCATCAGTTTTTGAGTCTAACAGAATTACATCATCAGGGTGAGCATTATTACACAGTTGACCGGCAAAAGGGGGGGGGGGAAGTCCCCGAAATCATAGCCAGATGTAGCACCTGAGCTCTGTTGTTTAAGCAAATTTTGAGATGGAGGCTGCAGCATTGCAGGCAGATTTCAAGTTTTACCCCAGATGATGTAGATTTCAATATCCTTCACAATCCAGTCTTGGTAGACAAAAAGATACTAGTCACTCAGCCCTCCCGCACTGGCCTTATAGCAAAGTGCATAGCTCACTTTTTTCCTGGGAACAGAGTTGGATAGATGGCAACCCTCATATCAGAAACATTTGAGATAAATTTTCATTTACACATTCAGTAAGGCAGTCACGTGTTGCCCAATTAAAAGTATTACATTGTGGCTGAAGGAAGATGTAGTTCTCAGTTCGATGGTCCTTGACAGGTTTGGGCTAAACCTGGATAGAATTGTTAAATCAAGTTCTATAACATGACAATAAGTATTGTCAGGATCAGTACTGTAAAGTGAAGTTAAAGCTTGAATATACACAGCTGAGGTGATTGTTACAGCTGTGAATGTAATCCTAGGATTGGTCAATACTGGGATAAAACTAGCAGAGCAAGCACACACAATCTGTGGGTTGTTGTGGGTGATGTTGTTGATGTGTTCCTCTGCCTGAGAATTCTGGAGGAAGCTGTGTCTATGTGCTTGGTATTGAAGAGGAACTCTGGCAAGTTGGATGGAACATACAGTGGGGTCTTGACTTATGGACGGCCTGAGTTATGAACATTTTGACTTATGAACCGCTCTCATAGGAAAATATTGACTTATGTACTTAGATTTGAGTTATGAACGGAAAAAAAACATGTGGGAGGCAGGGAAAGTGCAAATTTTGAATTTTCAGTTAACTGTTGGGCAGTGAAAAGGGTGCCTGTCTGCTTCCTCACTCCCCCCAGCGTTTAGAGAGTGGACGGAGACAGTCTACAGACTGCCTGGTACTGCCTGGACTGTATTTTCCCTGCCTTCCCTGAACCTTTCTTGACCTAAGAAAAAAAATCCCCCTCTAGTGGTCAAAGGTGGAATAGCAGCTTCCCATTAGTTTCTATGGATGGAAAAGAGCAGATATGGATCAAATGGTTTCCAATGCATTCCTATGGGAAATGCAGATTTGACCTGCGAACCTTTTGACTTGCGAACCGCCTTCCAATACGGATTAAGTTTGCAAGTCAAGACCCCACTGTATGGTATATGACTACTGATTTACTGGACATTGACTCTGATAGATGCACTAAACTCTGTGGAAACTATTGTGCATTACTTTGGAACTGAGAACAAAGACTTAGCTGTATATATACCTGTATATTCTGTAAATAATACAATATCTGCTATCAACACTACTCTGGTGTTTGGAGTCTTCATCATCTCAGGGAAGATTCTTTTGGTTATCGCCCCCTGGTGTATACCTGTACTACCGCTACTCTGTCAGCCCTGATGCCTGAAACCTGCTCTCCTGAACTAACTCATATTGCAGGCTATATTTTGAAACTTGCTTTGGCGAGACTTTTGCTTTTTATCTGTATGCTCCCGCCTGGCTCTGTATGCCCAGCATGATGAAATGTTCTGCTGGGTTTGAAAACTATATCTGTTTCTGACCTTTTAGTGGTCTCATAAAAATACTGTCCATCCTTGTTTTCCGACTGTGTACAAAGACCACACAACTTTTTCTTTTTGTACTAAGGAAAAGACCCTAAATAGCAGACAAGGGCAGTATCTCTCACCAAGCAAGGACATTTAACATCACCCAAGAAAGTTTACACCAACCTGAGGACTACATCTTCCTCTAGGTACTGGGTATATGCTATTAATCTGGCTGCAACTGACTGCATCTTACCTAATATGTACACTTTATCTCAAAACCTGTCTCAAGATATTAAACATCTTGCCAAAATCCATCACCAAATTATGCATATTGGTCAATGAATTATTCTGTGATCTTCTTCAGAGGGTACAAAAATTAGAATTTTTAACATCTTAATATCTCTCCCTTACATTGGCCTTCACTGGATGTTCCAGTTTCTTCTGTTTTTTGCTTTCGTTTAATGCCTCAGGATTTCTAATGCACAAAATAAATTCAGCAAACATTGGGATAGTGTGAAAGAAATGGGCACAAAACATCAGTCCTTAGCCCTTGGGTCATTTTAAAGAAGAAAGGCAGGGTAAAACATATTATAAATAAAATAAGTAATACATATTAATTTGAAAGGAAGTCAGGTCATTGGGCATTAAAGGTGTGGGGAATCTATTATGTTGCTGTTTTTTAACTTTTAAAGGTAAAACACTAGTCCCACTTCATATTTAGCTTCAGTCCAGCATATAATACTTCCTCATGGTATAATCTCATGCTCTTGGGAAATACAGATCAATAAACAACTGCATAATATGCATTCGGTAATATGGGCTCATCTTCCAAATATCCTGACTATGCAAGAAAGAACCTTGTCCATATTCTGGTTGCTTCACTCATAGATTCCTTAATGATAAGGGATCATGCATACCATGAAAAACAGATTCCATCTTGTCGCAGGTTCTTGTAAAACAGGGCTGATAACTGTGGAGAATCAGATGGAAGACGAACAAAACTTGTAACTATTGGAAGTCAGGATTAGAGTGCTGGGATTGTGATATATATTGCCTAAAGAGATCTAATTTGTTCCTAGACAAACAGACAAAAGTGGACTTTAAAAGACAATCTTTGGCTTAGATTAAGATGCTAATGTTCAACCAAAGTTGAGATACAGCAAGAAGAAGAAACATTTGGAGACAGAATAAGCAATGCTCAATAGTTTACAAGAGCCTAAAATCTCTAATGCAAAACAGCAGGAGTTTGAAAAAAAAAGGAGCAGGAATTATGGGAGCCACATGCCATGAGCAATTGTGGGGATGAGCTGTTTTTTACCAATATATTCTGCTAGAATGTTCCAAGCAAAGCTCTGTGCAGGCACAGAATCTTATACTGAGTTGCACAGGGAACAAACAACACAGAACTGTGCTAAGACAGGATTTATCTTGAGAGGGCAAAAACAGGACTGATCCAACACTTTTTCTGTCTAAGAAAACATCTCCTCTGTCCCCCAGCAAGGTGCTTTACATCAAGGCCAGTTAAATTATTTTAGCACAAGGCAAGAAAATCCCATTCCTAACAGTAAAAACACAATAATTAAGCTAATAATTAATGATTTGCAGGCCTTTTGTGGCATCAAAAATTTGCTGCTTCAGGTAACTGCCTCAGGCTGCAATTACATGGCAAATTGCAGCTTTACTGCAACTTGGTTTGGCGTCTGTATTGTGGCTAAATTTGCAGTAATGATCGCACAAGTTCAGTGGATTAGTGAGTTCAGTGTTCACACTCAGATGTGATTTGCATTTCATCTACTCTCCCCTTTCTTTCCTTCCTCTGGTCCTGCTTCTGCCAATCCTTTCATGGTCTGCTATTAAGCCATTTGGTTTTGAAAAAGTGGTACAGTGTTCTGGAAGAGGTGTCAGCATTCCAAAATTTTCCTTAACATGTACAGAAACATCACATTATCACAGAAATTTACTTTATTTCTTCTGAGTTGTTTCTGTTTTGTTCATAATTTCAAAAAAAATCATTGTCCAGAGGTGACTTAGCATTAAAGAAGTATATTAGTACTAGTAATATATTGATATGGCTATCTAGTGCTAATCTCATATGTGTAATTTTTTTTAAATGTAGGAAGATCATCAGGGAGAAAGAACATGGAGATGGGTGTCCCCACAGTCATGACCATCATTCCCCAACTCCCTACGTCACAAAAAAAACCACCCACAGACATGTCCCCACATCTTCACAAAAATGAATTAAGTGATCACAGAGGAAAACATCCATTTAAGTAATTCTGGATAGGTTTTGGCTAAAACTTGTACAGTATCTGTTATATAATACCAGTCAATGTTTTTATAATTTTGACTGTGCCTGGAGTTTAATAATAATAATAATAATAATAATAATAATAATAATAATAATAATAATAATAATAATAATAATAATAATAATAATAATAATAATAATAATAATACAACTTTCACTTTTTGTGTATATTTGCTTTTATTCTATAAGGAAACTTGATACCAAGAGGCACAGTAAGAAACTATCTAGAAAACGAGCGAAGGAAAAAACTTGAACATGATGGAAGGAATGAACACAGAAAAAAGCAGTCTGGTTTCAGTGATTAACTATTTATGCAGACTTACATATTTATACTATGCACATTAGATTTCAAAGTGATTACAGAAAATTAGCATGCATTGTATACAGTCTAAATAAGTTTAAGGCACTTTTATTTTAAAGAGAACATACTCTGCATGTGTACTTTTTCCTCCCCTATTGTGATTCTGTCATTGTAACTTTGGCAAAAGACTTGTTCCAGATAATGTTACTACTGGAATTTAATTTCTATTAAAGCACAACTTAAATCATTCATGGATAATTTACATGAATAGTGAAGTAACCTATTTCCTGTACACTTCACACACACAACTAAAATGCAGCAATGCAACCTGAAACTGTTTTTTTTTTTACAAAATTAAGCTTATGTGTACTAATATACCATATTTTATAAAATCTAAGTAGTAATTAGGTACCTATCAGTATAAAAATTATTTACAGATATACTAAACTCTTTCCCCTTGTTGGATAAAGTTAGCATTCTGTAATAGTGGTTTGTAACTTTAAGACAGGTTTATGATAGACCACAGTTGCTGCCACAGGAAAATGCATGCAGGTGTAGACTTTAATTGTTGCAATCTACAGATGGACTGTGAATCATTAGATTGTAACTGTAGCTGTAGTTTAGATGGGGTTTATACAAATGCAGAACCTAGCACTGAGAGCACCATTGTCTTCATGAAAGTGGCAACAAATTATTACTGTTAAATGAATACATATACATCATAAAACAGGGGTTGATCAGTTAATACAGGAATGTTAAGAAGTACCAACAGATCTGAGTCCAATTTAAGAACACAACGTTGTTTTCATATTTTTGCCTGCTCTGCAGTACAAGGACACTATGGACCTAAGGAGTTTCTGTCAAACTTTTGTCATGACTATATGTAGTATTCCTTAAAAGACTCACTGTGGTCACCATCAGCTGTGAGCACAGCATTCAGCTATTGGCACATTTGCTGGATGAGAGATTAAAAACGTTTAAATGTCTTTTTTTTGTATATCTGAAGTTATATGCCTAGAAAAGAATTATCTTAGTCTGAGAAGGCCTACTGTCATGCATCACTATACAGTGCATTGTTTGCTTTTGCCATGTCAGATTTTATGAAAAGCTAAGGTGGCTTTTCCTCCTCTTTTCTTTCTTTCTTTGTAGTAGAATGAAGACTAATTTGTTTTCTACTACTTCATAAAGTACACTGGACAGTTAGAAACAGCACAAACCAATAGAATTTTCAATTTCTGTTTGTGTGATGCTAGTGCCAGAAGTTCAAATCCATGCCAAGAACTACAGGTCTATAAGTATGATCATACTATACTCACTTTGTAGCTCCCCCTCAAAAAAGGAGGCAGCGCAACTGCACCTAAAGCAACAATGTTGAAGACAGTACCCTTTGTTCCAGCTGCCCTGTCTGTCAAGAATTAAGAGATTCTCTGTTCTCAGAGTCTTCTGTCTACCCAGTTACTAGGGTAGTTACTGCAGTTACTGCATTAGCTCTTCAAATGTTGATAGAGGGAAGGGAAAAAAGTGAGTGGGTCACTAAAGCACTTACAATCCAATCCACACCCAACTCTTGTGCTTGGCCTCAAACCCAAGGAATGTCCCTATCCAGAGGCAAAATTCCATCTTCTCTACAACAGTGATCTTCTGTGATTTTAACATTTTTTCATTACATTTTGACTGTCCTACCTTCATATCTCCAATTCAAAGCAGAGCTGGGATGTGTAAAAATTAACAAGTCCACTACTGTTGTGAAGAATACATAAAAGTGGTTGATTGCATCAAGAGGCATTTGCTCCTGTTTTGAATGACAAAAGCCAACGATATTTACTTTGTATACCAGCCATCAAATAACTATGCTATCACCTTTGTAAATGTCATACTGCACAAAGAAACTGTAGGGAAACTTTTGAAACACTTTCAATGGAAAAAACTAGCAAGCACAGACCAAGCAAAAGGTTTGCCCAAAGTATCACAACTGCAGAGTTGTGTGGACCAGCATATTTTTGCTGGAAATTGCCAACGATTCCAACTGCATCATAACAGGGACAATCTGTTTAATCAAGTAAGAATGATCTCAAACGAGATGTTAGGCTACTGTTTGGTACAAGGAGAATGCCTCTTTGTGGTTACCCATAATGATTTCTTTCCTTGGAAGCTTAAAAATATTTTTAAAATATTAATAACTATTATTAAAGCAATAAAACTGAATGCCCAAACAGGTAAAAGTCCAACTTCTGCCAGCAGAGGGTCCTTACACATAGGTTACCAAATGCTGTTTTCCGAAGAGCATAAAGTCTTATGGTTTATTTATTTATTTATTTATTTATTTATTTAATATCCCGCCTATCTGGTATATTCTACCACTCAGTTTAATTAACTGTTTATAACACATCTGTCAGAGATCTACTATTTCACTATTCCCACATATTTTCAGCACACATCTGTAACTTACCTGCTTGATATTAATCTGTTGAGATTCTCTTATGCCCTCTACTTGTACAAAGGTGATTACAAGTTACACTGCATTCATTGAGTCTGTAATTCAGAGTCTGTTTGACCTAATTAATGACTGATGTTATATTTCTAAATTAAATTTCTAAATTAAGTATATATGGGTTTTTAAATTAAGAATCTATTCTCTCAAATTATGTAAAAAGTATTACCTAATATGTGAGAAACAATTACATTAGAAGCCTGTTTCCAGATCTATTTTGACAACAGTGAAGTGTAACAAAGCAAACAGTGTAAACAACAGTCTAGCTGGAATCCTGTTGCACAGTCCTACAAATGGTGCAAGTTTTGGGAGTGAATTGTTATGTTCCGAAATCTCTATAGTTGTTATCACATACTAAGTTATGCAAGTCAGTATGCAACAGATAATGTCTACTGAGATTTCTTAACTGAGAGCAATTTGCTTCCAAAAGTTATGCCCTTTGTGTTACTGCACAACACTATTTCCACCTTTGTTTTTTATTCAACACAAGATGGCAGCAATGGAAAGAGAGGATGGGGGAACATAACGTATTAAGAGAAACTCACTGATCAGATTGGAACAAAGTAAATTATACAAACTAGGATTTCAGCAAAAGATATAATTTTTGATGGCTTGTATAATCTGTATATACAGTACTTTCTAAAACACTGGGGAAATGGGTAAAGAGATTCAAAGCTGAAAAGCAACTTTAAAAAATTCTAACAATTTACTGGATTAGGCATCAATATTGTAGTTGAGCACTTTCTGTTATATTCTTTGTGGAGGCAGAACTTTCAGAATGCTATAAATCTAGAAGAGCAATAGAAACAAATTATTGTTTTGTGCCGTAAGTCATTTCTGACATGGCAATGCTATTAATAAATTTGAAAAGGTCCTATTATGAACAATTCTGCTCAGGTCTTGCAAACAAAAGGTTGCAGCTTGCTTTATTGATATTACACTAAAAGTAATATTTTTCCCCCAATATGACATCAAGTTGTAAAAACAATAGCAGCAGCATGTATATATTGCAATTTTATTTCATCTGCTCAAACAAAACAAAGTTAGCATTTAAGAAATTTTAAAATGACACAGTATGGTAAAAATAGCAAAGAATTAACTGAAAAACTCAAAAGGAGGTAAAACTAAATGCATGAAAATTCAACATTCATTAGTGTTTCATCTTCAGTTTTGATTGACACTTGATGCTTGCAAAACCTTTTGAACAATGTTGCATGACAACTCTGAAGAGATTTCAGCACCAGCACTAAGATTTGTACATTCAGTTTTTATGCAATTGACTTGTTAGCCACTTGTGTATGGATAGGACAGATTTATCACAGATCAGATCACAGTGTTGAGGAAAGCAGTACCTTCCTTGAATTAAAAGTGATCCCCTAAACCATATTCAGCTTAAGGCATCCGCTGTACAAAAGACAGGAACCATCATAACATTTTAAAAGAACAGTAATTAAAATAACCTATTAACCGGTAGCTAATTTTGATTACAAGAACGTCTGACAATGGTGTTGCTGTCAGTACAACAGCCTTAATTTACAGTTTAACTAAAAGTAGATTTTCCAAACAGTCCAATTCAGGGTTATGCAACTATGCATGTAGAAAGAATTAAAGAACTTTTGATTCTTTTTCCTTTTACACAGAAATCATGTTAACTTTAGACCAAGGCACAAAATGTTTAGTGCATTAACCAGTTTCGTTCACAATCAGTAACTTAATTTTCTTACCTTTGGACCACTTATAACATTCTGCTAGACAATCTCTGAATTTTCTTTACAAACAAAATCAAACATGATTTCTGACAAGAATAAGTATTTAGTATCACATGGTTTAAAGAATTTAGTTTTAAAAGATGAAAATGCTTCCACTTAATTTTGGAGCAACATTATTTGCCTTGAGATTTAAATGCCTTCAGCTAATGCATGCAGAGAGAACATTTTAAAATTAAGCACTGACTCGGGGTTACACTTTATAAGCCGTATCTTGCAAAAACAGGGGAAGTGACAATTTCCTCATTCAAGCATATAGGCAGCAATAATAGTTGTTAGTTTGCTTTGGTGTACAACACTTGGGAGGATGTGCTAATTAAAGCTCTTTATTAACTAAACTGCATGAAACTAGGTAATTAAAAAATAGTAATTATGCCAAACATGTTATTTTAAAATCAGTTTAAATTGCAAAATATGTATGGCACTAATATAGAATGGAGAATTTAGGTTGTAAAGGACAGGTTAAGATTCAGTTGCACATTATTTGTCAAATCATAAATTCAATTGAAAGAAGATTCTCTTCCTTTCTCCTACTCAGGCTTACTTTTTGAAAGTCTGCACAGGAATTTATGTAAATATTCAAATGCTGGATCAGAGATGAAGCCAAGTAGATGAAGTCCTTAAAAATATACCTTTGCCACCATTGTTCTTAAGACTTTCCCTGCATTGTGATTCCGTGTGTATTTGACTGCTAATTATATACTGTAGGTTCAAAGCAGGAGCAAGCTGTAGTGTGCATCATCTTCCATCTTGAGCCCTCGACTGATATGTTTTAACATACCATACCAGCTTTAGCCACTGTTAAAGACTGCATTGGCACTAACTGCTTTCAAATCCTCATAAAAATAGAAGCTTACTAAGGCTGAAGCTAGCAGTAATGTAATCACTATTCAGGAGGTGAGAAAAAGGCAAGAAGAATTTTTCCTGGGGAGAGGATGAGGATACAACAGCCCATGATCTCATGGCTTTTATCAATCACTTAACCTGGTGGGAAACATGTGGCCTTCCAGATGTGGGAGCTCTTGTCATACTTACTGGCTATGCTGGCTATTGCTGATGAGTGCTACAGTCCAACAACTTAGAGAACACCACAATTTGTCTGCTTCTAGATTAAAGGATTGAGAGCACAATATTTGCACTGATTAACATCAACATCTCCCCAACCTTCAATTAAACAGGTTTAAAGAACTTGCCTCAATTCATGGTGCAAGGAACTATTATGAGAAGTATTCTATTACTTTTATATGCCTCTTTTAAAAATCGTATCTACGGATAATCATGATGCTTAATTTATATCAAGTTAAGAAAAGAACAGAACCAATTGATAATGCTATTACTGAAGCATTATTAAATTTGAAATACGAATGTAATGATACAAAAATATTAAGTACTTGGTTCTATTTAACATGGTTACTGATAAGTCACAACATTTTCCTTATTATTACACATGCATGCAATATAAGGAAAAATAGTGCAGCAATTAATACAAACTTTTTAAATAAAAAAGTCACCCCCTGTCCCAACCTTCCAAGTTGCCTGGGCATTATCTAGGCCTTACTGTAAAAAGGCTACTTATTATTTGTGGCATGCAAGGATGTTTTAAATTAAAAAGCCAACTCTGTGGTTGTGTTATATTACAAAAAAGTCTACATGCATAAATCTTAAAAGCTCAAAAATCTATGGTAAGTGTCTAACAATCTAACAATTTACATTTGACCACTGATTTGTATTCTGGAGAATCCTTGAATTTGGTAAAGCATAACATTTTAGGAAGGCATCTACATCTTTATGTTCTGGACAGCATTTGCATTTTTCTCTACAAAACAGTACGAAGGCTAACTAGAGAGGCTTCCTATCATAAGATTACAAAACACACATCCTAGATCTCTCATTCACCAATACTGTGTTTCACAACACACTCTCCTATCTGTTCTAGTTTGTGAAGCGAAGTCATGTTTGATCTTTAATTCACAGAAATATTCAACATGATAGGAAGACTAACCTGAGATACATTTGTACAGCATAACTTGCTAAATCCTTCTTTAAGAAAGCCTCTCTTAAAAGCCTCCCCAAGCTTTTCTTCTCTTTTTTGTCTTAATAAACTGTGCATGTGCAGCTTCATCTTGATATGAAAACATTTCAGTGTACTGTGATCTTGTCCGACTGGTATATGATTTTCTGCATAAATCATTATCGCAATTTAAGACTATTTTCCACCCTGTTGAAAGTCAGAAAACAGCAGCAAAGGGAAAGAGTATCACCATAGTGATGTCTGAACGTTTTCAGAATGTCGCTCTTTCTTCTTCTTCCTAGTGTATTTTTCCATTTTCTTCTAACGGCTCACAAAATGTAGTTGGTTTTGTGCCAAAACTGGTGGTCATGATAGCTTAGTTCTAATTTCTCTATGCTGTATTTGACTTGCCCAGTTCTTGCCGGATTGCTGTTTTAATAAGGAAAAAAGGTGTTAGGTTTCGTTTGCATTATTATCTTGTAAACTGCCAAGAGAGTGCTCTAGCACTATGGGGCAGTATACAAGAGATGAAACAACGACAACAAACTGCCATACTGAAGAACAAAACTTGTTTTGAGACAAGTTTTTTCAAAGCAATGTGTATTAACTAGCATCCAGTATATTACAGCATTATAGTGCAGAAATCACTTCAATCACAATTTTGAAGAAACTTGAACTGGAAGTATCCCAAGTCATGGAATATCTGTTTTGAAATTCTGGATGAAGGGCACTATATGTTTTAATGACTTTGTTAAATATTATTTTTTTCATTGTACACTCAAAAGATGAAAAGCCATTACAGATAGTATACAACATCTAAGAATCAGGACCAAGGAAAATGGCAAGTTAGAGGCATGAAGGTGTGGTGGGAGGAAACAGAAACATGGCTAGGACTATAAAAAGAAATAAAAAGTCCTACTGAGCACTAAAAGAGCAGAATAATGGAAGAAAAATGTTGTAATATCATTGCAAAAGAGGGAAGGGTCCTATGAAATATTTATATAGTGCAATATTTATTTATTTATTTGTTTGTTTGTTTGTTTGTTTGTTTGTTTGTTTGACTGATTTTTATCCCGCCTATCTGGACCAACGGTCCACCCTAGGCGGCTTCCAATATAAAATCATGGGTAACCCAGATGTTTCTGGACTCTTAACTCCCAGAAATCTTGGCCAGCAAAGCTGGTGGTGAAGGCTTCTAAAAACTGCAGTTCAAGGACATCTGGGTTACCCAAGGTTGGGCACCACTGATAATGCGCAATATTGTTAACATTTACAATACAGTGGTGCCTCGCAGAACGAGCGCCCCGTAGAGCGATGAATTCGCTCTACAGTGACGCTTTTGCGATCGCTAATGCGATCGCAGAGCGATGCCTCCAATGGGCGAAAATCGCAGAGCAAAGGTCGGTAAGCGGTTCGCTTACCGACCTTCGCTTTGTGACCCGCCGATCAGCTGTTCTGCGGCTTCAAAATGGCTGCCGGAACAGCCAAAATGGCTGCGTGCAGCGTTTTCGCGCCCTCCCCTCGCTTACCAAGGGCGCGAAAACACTGCGGCCGGCCATTTCGGCTGTTCCGGTGGCCATTTTGGACCCACCAGACAGCTGATCGCAGCCATTTTCGCGCCCTCATTCAGCGAGGGGAGGGCGCGAAAATAGCTGCCGGCCATAGAGGGACATCGCTGTACGGTGAGTAAATCAGCCAACTGGAACGCATTAAACTAAGCTTAATGCATTCCAATGGCTTTTTTCTTTCCGTACAGCGATGTTTCACACAGTGAGGGTTAATCCGGAATGGATTAACCTTGCTGTGCGAGGCACCACTGTATTTATTTTGCCATTTTACAGATAACATTGAGACAGGAAGTTATTTGCTGTTAATTGCAAGACAGGATCATAAATAAAAAATAGAAATGGAAGTTGGATATCATCATCATCATAGGCATCCTTCAGTCTTGAGAGACTATGGTATCGTGCTCTGTATGGAGGACTTGGAACAGCGTCTAGTGTGGCTGAGGAGGCCAATTCGAGAGTGACAATCCCTTCCACACTTAGGACAAATACAATCTGTAACCCGTCTAGCTCCCTGATTTTGCTGCTTTCGTGACTGCCTCTTTGCCTCAGCCTGCTGGGCGAGGGTCTCTTCAAATTGGGAGAGGCCGTGATGCACCGCATGCCGCCAGGCTGAACGCTCTGATGTCAGGGTTTCCCATCTGTTGAGATCCATTTCCAAGGCCTTCAAATCCCGCTTGCAGATATCCTTGTATCGCAGCTGTGGTCTCCCTCTGGGGCGATTTCCCTGCATTAGTTCTCCATACAGGAGATCCTTTGGAATCCGACCATCAGCCATTCTCACAACATGCCCAAGCCAGCGTAGGCTTCGCTGTTTCAATAGTGTATATATGTTAGAAATTCCAGCTCGATCTAGGACTATTCTATTTGGAACTTTGTCCTGCCAGGTGATACCAAAAATACGTCGGAGGCAGCGCATATGGAACGTGTTCAGCTTTCTCTCCTGCCGTTCTATGGATAAAGTCCATAGAAATCCACAGCTAAAAAGTAGAAGGGCACTAAGGCACAGAGAATAGGAACAGATTGCAGTGAATATAAAGGAAGCTAGGACTGTTGTTTTCTAATCAATTTCTACTAATTGGAACATACCTATTCTACTCAATTATTAATACATAAACAATTACTAGCCTGCTTTACATCCCCATACAGTAAGTTTAAATACTCACCATCAATTAATTCTTCTTTTAGCTTTGTTAATTCCTTTCTCATTTCATCTAAAATATCCTACAGCAGCAGAAAAAAACAAGTTGAAAAGTTTAACCAGTAGAATTCAAAACATGTCAAAACTAAACAGAAATTAACACACTTGCTTGTTAATGACACTAGCCAATGCTCCAAATGAAGTATTCAATATAGTTTGCATTAACGGTATATTTAATACACTGTTATCCAATTCACAGCTTCTGGGACCATTAAGAAAATCATGTAGTATCGTTCTATATTCTTGTCATGAAGAGGAAATCAGCAGGCATTACATTTTACTCTATTTTTTTCTAGTTTGAATTATATGTAAGTAAACCTATATGGCCTAGGACAAACTAGATGGTCCCAAAGCAGCCCCAGCAGGCTTTCTCAGTACCTCCGAGAATTTTATACCTAGAAAACCCTGAAAAGGATTTCAATAAATTAGGGCAGATCTGATGCCATGAAATTCTTATTCTTATTTTTATAAAAAGTGCATGATTAAAACTGCATAATTTGAAAAATGGCCAGAAATCTGGTTTAAGAAAAATATATTAAAACATATTCATTTTTGTTATATCTCATGCAGTAGACTGTAACAACACAAGAAGACTACTCTCTTTTCCACAAAAATACAAACCAACAAAAACTCTGCTTCAGTCCATGAGTGGCTGACAAAAGGTACTCTTCATAATATGCTTCTGTTGGAAGCATGTTTAATCACTTGTTGGCAGTCCAACATCTGGTTAACACATTTTTGGTACATACTTGTGAATTTAATATATTTATTTATTTATTTATTTTATTTACAATATTTTTTAGCCACACCATTGCCAGTGGCTTCTGGGCAGCGTACAACATCAAAACCCAAAAACATTAAAAACATTTTAAGAAACAGTATAAAATACCATATATTAAAATATTTCTTAAAACAATTAAAACATTAAAATTAATTAATTAAAATGCTGGGTGAACAGAAAGGTCTTTGCCTGGCGCCGAAAGGCCAAGAGTGTCGGAGCCAGGCGGATCTCTCTCACTAAATGTGATTTATATCATTTGTACAGTGCTGATTTAGGTTCTCCATATATGGAAGAATGAGCTGGAGAAATAAATTGTGTTGTCCACCAAAAACAGTCATACAACATTAACAAATATCACAACTAGGACTTGAAGTTCCAGCAGAAAATACTTACTTGTTTTAATCTGTCATAATCTACCCCTTCTGACTGTACTCCATTAGTACTGGGCTGCCCAGAAGATGCAGATTTTGGTCTATAAAGAGCAAGCGGACATGGGTCTTTCAAGACAATGATGCTACCAAGCATTTCCCATCAAGATTTGACTTTTCAAAACAACTATGCCTTAACAGGGCAGTAAAAAACAAATCAACCAAACAATGCCTCTGTAAATTCCATCGATTCAAATGGGCCTATTCTAGTTGTGACATATTTTAGCACAGTAAATCACAACCAGAGTAAGTCCATTTGACTCAATGGAATGCACAGAGGAGTTGTATCACCAAAACAATGCTGATTCAGTGGGCCTACTCTAGAGCAATCTACTACACTAAGCAACAGGATTTCAACCAGTATTTTAGTAAGTCTATTCAAGTAGTAATATGGTGGCCATCCTAATGTATATCCAGAACACAGCCATATATAATGTGTGAAGTGTAACAACGTAACCATGTTTTAACAGCACAGAGATAAAACAGAAGAAGGCAAAACTGGGTTATGTGTCGGTCTATGTATAATGATTTCTAGTACTGAAATCAATGTACTGTAGGAATTTCTTTCAACACATTGAATCCCATGACTGCTGCACAGTAGGAAATACCTACACTGATTTCTTAACTTTCAGCAATTCACTAACAGGTTACACTGATGATAGCATGCTTATGGGCATAACAGATTTTTGGCCATAGTTTCTCAAGGTTTTGGGGATAAATATTTGAAATAAAATAAATACAGTAATATAAATAAACATGGCTAAAAAGGAACAGGAGCAGAACTGTAACCAGCAATTTTACCGCTTGGGGCAAGCAGCACAGCCCCCCACCTATGGTACTCTGAGGCACAGGCATCAGCCCCCCATGAAAAGAATGAGAATCTGGTGTCCCCCACGAAATAGGAATGTTTATGGTTTAAAAAAGAGCAACATGAATTGAGCCATGTTTTACTGCCATTTTATTTCTTCACACTCAAACAGCAGACTTAACTCTAAATGCTGATGCCCTGGGGGAAATCAAGAGCCTAAAAGGGTAAATGGATCATATTTTCGTCCTCATCCTCATTGCCATGATTGTATTCAAAAGAATGGCATGCAGGTCCACTGGGCTGAATGGTCAAAAAGATAGGATATATTTGGATATTTAGCTGAACTTGCCATAATTCATACTATATATACAGTATCTACAGATCAAATTGGTTTACTTGAATGAATGATATTAGCAAAACAGTAACTACTATGGCCAGAATCCTACTGGCTATTTCATAGACTCACATAATTATAGAGCTGGAAGGGACCCCAAGAGTCACGGAGTCCAATTCTATACCAAAGCAGGAAATACTCAATGAATGCATCCCTGACAAGGAGCAATCTAAGATCTGTTTGAACCCTTCGAACAGAGAGGCCTTTTGAGGAGAAAGGTGGGGTAAAAATATTTGAAAGAAAGAAGAGTCCACCTGCCTCCAGGGCAGTCCACACAAATGCTGAACAGCACTTAATGTCAAAAAAGTATTTATAATGTTTAGAATTTGAATTATTTCATTTTTTATAATTTCAATTATTTCATGTCCAGTCCTCAGGAATGAAAACAAGCTCTCTCCATCTTCTATTAAACTATTTGAAGATGGTGACCATATTGTCTCTCAGTCTTTTCTTCAGGTTGCATATATCAAACTTTTCCAATCATTCTTCACAAGACTAATTTTTCAGACCTTTTACCAGCTCTAGCTGTCCTCTTCTGAACACTTCCCAACTTGTCAAAACCCTTTTTAAACTGTGTTGCCAGAACTGAATATTTTAGATAAGGTCTGACCAAAGCAGAATAGATATGAGGATGTAGCTACATTAGTGGCAAGGAGTGAGCTAATGTGGGTCAAAAATGGAATGGTCAGGCTTGATTATAGCGATCTAATCAAGCTCTCCCATTCACACAGAAATCACTTCTGCCAATATTGGTGAAGTGGCTTAATAAGCAAGCTACTTTAGGATATTGTTAAACTAATCACTTCCTCTGCTCCTTGGCAGAAGGGTAGAGGAAGGGGGGGAATTTTCAGACTGCGTATTGATGTGTTGCATCAGTTATAAAAAAAAGAAAACTAAGAAATCTTTTCTTTATCTTCTCTTAAAGGGCTGGCTGAGAAACTGCCTACAGTCAAAGTCATTTGCTGTGATTTGACTGTGGGCAGTTTCTCATCCAGCCCTTTAAGAAGAGGTGAGATATATATATATATATATATAAATAAATCAGAAATAGTCTATTATTCAATAAAACTATTCAGTTCCCCTGCCCTTCTGCTGAGGAGCAGAGAAGATGATTTATTTGCCAATATGCTGAAGGAGCTCACTTATTAAGCCATTTCATTATATTGGCAGATTCAAACCAGAAGGCTTTCTTTGGATCGGTCCTAATGATCACAAGGACTGGAACTGATTCAGACCAGAGCGATTCTATCAGCACAAAAAAGCAGAAGCCCCTGACAGTGGCTTGGAAAGGTATGATGGCTAGGACTGCTATGGGGGCAGGGTGATTTGCCCCAAAAAAGGTGTCATCTGATTGCCATCTTTAAGAGTGAACCAGCTTGTTGCTCTAATGAATCAGACAGTGGGCTAAACATCTATGTAGTCAACCTTTTAGTTCCATTGATCAGGTTTATTTCTGTTGATGCAGCCTATTTTTGTTGCCATATCTACTGACTAATGTTTAGCTTGTGATCTACTACAACTTCTAGATCTTTTTCCCATATACAGTACTATATGTATTTGTGTCTCTGATGTTTCTTGCCTAAATGTAGTCTACATTTTTCCCCTTTCAAAACTCATTTTCTTTGTTGGGCCTGCTGTCCAATCTGTGATGGTCATTTTGAATCCTGATTCTGTCTTTTCATGGATTAGCTACCTCTATGGTCTCATTTGCAAATTTGATGTACGTACATCCTCTCTATGGCCAGAATGTTACTGGTGACTTCATAGAATCATAGAATTAATAGAGCTGGCCAGAACCCTGTGACCCAGGAGAACCAAATTCATTTAAAGTCTCTAGATGTCCCCATATTGCTCTCTATATTGAGCAGGTGCCCTGTCCCTTCTCCTTTTATCCTATTTGCATTAGGCTCATTGTTTTCCTTTTGGAAGAAGATGGAGGCAAAGTCAGTGTTAAGCTGATCTATCTACCTGCCTATTAAAATTTCTCCATCCTCTTCACACAGAAAACCTTCCTTCTGAATCTTTGCAACCAGGAACATGACCTGTACCTTTTTAATTAACAGCAATTCCCTACCACAACTTATGCAATTTGACTTACGCATGCATAAACTCTCACTAGGATTCTGGCCTTTGTTCTTGAAAACAGTAATATACATAACATTTCTTTCTAATCACAATTTGTTGTTGTTTAGTCATTTAGTCGTGTCTGACTCTTCGTGACCCCATGGACCATAGAGCAAGTTGCCAAAAAAATTAAAAATAAAAAAATCTAAAACATTTGAATCAAAATGCAAAAGGTTTTTCTGCTACCAAATACCCAAGTTTTCAATGCCAAACTACAAGGAAAACAAAAAGCAGTTTCTTTTTTTTCTTTCTGGGACTTTTTATATCTCACTGAAAGATCTTACAATACCCCAAAATAATATGAAGAGAGCAAAAATCATGGAAAGGCAAAAAGGAATGTTACTCCTTGCCTGTCAGAAATTCATCTAATGCATATCTTTATGTAAATCCATAAAACAAGAAGCAGAACTGACTTTTACATATAAAAGTCTTTATATTCTTACATTCTAGTTAAATCTGGAGAATACAGTCTGTTCATTACAAATGAGGAAAGTACCTTGAGATAACAGGTGACTTGCTTCCATTCACTGTATTTGTTCTTTCCCAAGGCTTTCTTGTCAGTTCTGCAAGATACAAAAGCACTGGATATTAAGAGTGACATACAATGCACCAGGGACGAGGTGGCGCTGTGGGCTAAACCGCAGAAGCCTGTGCTGCAGGGTCAGAAGACCAGCAGTTGTAAGTTCGAATCCACGCGACGGAATGAGCACCCGTCGCCTGTCCCAGCTCCCGCCAACCTAGCGGTTCGAAAGCATGCAAATGCGAGTAGATAAATAGGGACCACCTCGGTGGGAAGGTAAACAGCGTTCCGTGTCTAAATCACACTGGCCATGTGACCACGGAAAGATTGTCTTCGGACAAACGCTGGCTCTATGGCTTGAAGAGCGGGATGAGCACCGCCCCCTAGAGTTGGACATGACTGGACAAAAATTGTCAAGGGGAACCTTTACCTTTACCTTTACAATGCACTACACTCCCTGTAGAAGACTCCCTGGCTCTTAAGATCTTAGAGGAGGCTCTTCTTGTGGTCCACGCCAACCTAATAGGAACCTTTAGTGAGGACATGAGGGAAGGCCCTCCTAGGGGACGATTCCAGATTGTGGAATGCCTCCCCTCATGAGCCTACGTTGGTCCTCTCCCTCCTGTTTTTCTGGAGACAGGTGAAGGCCTTCCTTTTTAGACAGGCTTTTAATAACTGAATTGGTCAATGAAGAGTTTTTGATTTTGGAATGTTACATATTATAGTCACTAATATTATTTTTGTGTGTTTTAAAATGTTTTAAAGTGTTTCAAACAAATTGTTTTAATATGATTTCAATATAATTTATTGTGTTTTAGTTGGCTTGTTTCTAAACAATTTGTGAGCTGTTTTCAGTCCCTTTGCCAGGAGAAAGACAGCATAAAAATGAAATAAATACAGAAATGTATTCATGCATGCATATAGTAAACAATGAAGTGACTATGGGAAGTACCAAAGGGTGAAAAAACCCCAACATTCTCTCACTCATATATCCCAGAAACCAGTATTCAGACATATCTCCTCTGAAACAGAAGGTAACAGTGACTAGTAATATCCTGATCATTAAGATATTTTTCTTGAGTGACTCCAGATCTGGGAAAAGTAGCTAGAAGAGTATAAGTACTTTCAATATAGTTATTCCACAAATCCAAACATTTTTACTGAAATACTTAGCATTTTACATTCCATTTATTTGCTAATAAACTTCTACTGGGTTTTAACTGAATTTAACTACACTGAACAATATATTAAGCAAATATTTTTATTGGCAGACCATTGTGTCCTGAATGTCTTTCCAGAGTAGTCACAGCCAATTCAAGTCACAGGGTTAGGATATTTCAAGAAATGTATTTATTCTTTTAAAATGAAGTTTAGATTGTAAAAAACTGAATGACCGTATTTTTCCATTTATAAGATGACCCAATGTATAAGACGACTCCCCCTTTCCTAACCCCAAATTAGAAAATTTGATCCCTGCTTTTCCCTTCCTTTTGCAAAGCCATGGGGCTTAGCAAAAAGGAAGGGAAGGCTCCCTTCAGGTAAAGCAGCGATGAAAGGGCTGCACAATCGCAACCCTTTGATCCTGAAGCCCTTTCATGGTTGCTTTACCCAATTCTTAAGCCCTACGGGGCTTTACTTTGGGTAAAGTATAGTCCCGTTGCTTTACCTGAAGAGAGCCTTCCCTTCCTTTTTGCTAAGCCTCATCGCTTCGCAAAAGGCAGGGAAAAGTGGCTGCCTTCCATGTATAAAACAACCCTCAATTTTTTTGTCTAATTATTTAAGGGAAAAGTATTGTTTTATACATGGAAAAATACGGTAGTTGCCACAACTGCACTTTATATTAGGATGCCAAACATAGAATTTTATGTCAATTATGAGCATGTCAAGCTTCACAATTTATACAGAACTTACCAGGTGTGTTTGTTGAAGGAGGCTTGGATGCTGAAGGCTCTGGTTCTTCCTATTCAAATGTGATTGAAAATGCAGTTATTTTGCAGTTCTCGTGAAAATTATAGTTTAATAAACAGAACCAGACAAACCCAAGAAAACAGAAATGAAATATTTCAGTGTAATCTGATTTTGGTGCTAGTGCACATCCTTATTTATTCAGACATCTACATTAGGAACCTCTTGTATTTACTGCCCCAATGTTCAGTATCTGAAACATATTTATTCATTTTGTATTATGATGAAAATGCCAATGTATTGTCTATATAACAGCACACCAGTTCAATAGCCTTTCTATATAATTTAAATACACTATTATCAATAATGGAGTCTATTTACTGCAAAACTAAACTTTTATTAAGCACATTAAAATGCAAATACTACATTGCAAGTGTACAACTATCAGGTCATACAGATCCTCAGTTTGCAACAAGATGAAAACACTCTTTTGTCAATCCTGATGAAGCACCTACATTATCTGTAGTATACAGTGCCTCAATATAAAGCTGTCCATATACACTGTATCACTAAATTCTATCTAGTGCATCTTACCCACCAGCTGCTTTGTATTTCTTCTATGGGCTGCTTACCATGATTGAGCAAATGAGTTAACACAGCTGCCATTATACAAGTCATGTGGTTAGCTGGACCATCATATTGGAGGCAACAGATCTTGTTTTCCAGGCTTTGTAACCTCCACTGGTGAACATTTTGTTCAACATAATTTATGTGCTTTTAGTTATTGAATTTTATGTAAGTTTGCTACTTGTGGTTTTTGGTTTTGCCTAAAGACTGGAGATATGTACACTGCTAACAGAGTGACAAATTTATAACCTGAGATAGTAAATGGTCAGGCAGGCAAAACATTCCTGGAAGAAACAAGAGTACAGACAAAACATTTCAAGGTTATCTGTCAAATTTAAAACACTGAAGTGGTTTTTCCTTTAGAGGAAATAGTAAAGTCAATCATTATAGTAGTTTGGTCATAGAATTATACCACTTTTATGCCAGACTCATTTGGTAACTTACATTTTTTTCTTCTTTCTGTTCTGGTTCTGAAGTCCCCTTTTCAGCAATTCTTCTCCTGCAAGGAGGGACAAAGGTGTATTCCGTTACATTAGCTAATATA
Organism: Pogona vitticeps; assembly: GCF_051106095.1. Taxonomy (NCBI): domain Eukaryota; kingdom Metazoa; phylum Chordata; class Lepidosauria; order Squamata; family Agamidae; genus Pogona; species Pogona vitticeps. Next base: position 37,254,175 of record NC_135783.1, read on the forward strand.
GCTTACCAATGTATGTGCTGTGTTTCCAAATCTAAAAAGTTGCCCTCAACTAGAGTAAACAAATGCCAGTAACACTTGTTATTAAATGCTTAATCAAGATAAATCAAGTAAATGAGTTAATGCAAAAAAATGCATAACATGTTTTCATATGCAGTTCAGGCGAAAATTACAACCTATCAAACTTATAAATGATGAAATCCAGTTGGCACAACTAAGTTCATAAATACAGTGGTGCCTCGCATAGTGATCGCTCCGTATAGTGACGAAATCGCTTTGCGATGGATTTTTGCCACTGCAAAAGCGATTGCTTTGCGATGGTCCCTATGGGGCAAATACGCTTTGTGATGATCGCTTCCCTGCGATCATCGCAAAGCCCTCATTTTCAGACAGCTGATCGGCGGTTTCAAAATGGCGGCTGGGTAAACAAAATGGCCGCCCGCTGTTTTCAGTCACGGATACCTCACTTTAGATGCACCAAAAATGACAGCGCTATGGAGGATTTTTGCTTAAAGGTGAGTTTTTAGCCCATAGGAACGCATTAATCGCGTTTTAATGCATTTCTATGGGCTTTTTATTTTTGCTTAGCGATGTTATCGCTTAGCAGCGATTTTTTCTGTACAGATTAACATCGCTAAGTGAGGCACCACTGTAGTAATAATGTCATCACTCAGTGGCATTAATCTTTATTTTAGTTAAGTTTAAAACTTTGCATTCCCTTCTCTGAGTTTTAAGGCTCCCTTGGGATCATTTTCACCCTGGGGAAGTTTTTGGGATCCTTGGTTGGGGTGTCTTTAAAATCAGACAATCTTTGCTCTAGATCCAACAGCAAATAGGGATCACCGTTGACAGTCCTGCACTGATCTCCAGCCCCCCCCCCCGGCTCCTAAAAGATTCCACTGGGCAAATGAGGTTTAGGGAGCCTTTGAAACTGAAGAGGGGTGATTGGGATAGGAAGCTTCGTATTTAATTAAAATAAAGATTAAATGTGCAGATTATTATGTCATCAACAATTTACACAACATAGTTGTACCAACTAAATATCAGCCATAGAGTGAACTATGTAAGATATTTAAAAGTAATCCTAAATCTACCACAAAAGCTAAGTAAAAATAAAACAGTTTGCTGTCCTCTGAAGATGCTGGCCACAGAGACTGGCGAAACGTTAGGAAAAACCACCTTCAGAACACGGCCAAGAAGCCCGAAAAACCCACAACAACCAAAAATAAAACTACTTACCTTCTTGCCAACAGTGCACTCATTTCTTCCATTAATCCACTTCCTCCAAGGGGAAGTGGCCCATTTCCACGACCAGTATCTGTTTTCGGAGAAGCAGAACTTGTTCCTCCACTCAGATTAGGAGATTCTTCATTCTGTAATATGTAATGTACAGAAGTAATGACATGTGGAAATTACATGCTGAACAACATACAAATAATGAATCTGAAAGGCCTAGAAACAATTCAAAATATTTGAAACATGAGCTTTAATTTCATAGTAGAAAAACTTAACCACAGATACTGGGTTGCATCTAAATATTGTACAGTATATTATACTAAATTCTGATTAAATTACATTTAGCTATTTTAGAAATAATTCTTGGCTCAGTATCCTTGGTATTGTACTCACTGCAAGCATTGATTGTGCAAGGAGTTTTATATTTTTGGAGCTCACATAAGAAGATGTCCACAAACTCCCTGCAGAAGCTATTTTCTTTTCCATCAGCCACATATCTGCCTGCCCATGAATCAAGATGGCTAGTTACTAGCTTGGGGAAGGCAGCTGTCAGTCAGCTATACTAATTTAGGTAACAGCTCAGCACGGTTCCTGCCACTCTGGAGTGCATTCCACCCAAGTACCCACATAAACAGGCTAGCAGATTTCTGCTCTACTGCTATTATACAAAATCCTCGCCTTGGCCACTACTGTAGCTACTAATTATAGAAATTAAGCAGATGGAGGCTTTAATTTAAAAGGAAACAAAGTTTTAACTAACAGAATTGTATTTACCCGTGATACTTTTCTGAGTTTGGCTCCAGCAAGGGCAGCTGCGAGTCCTGTCATAGGACGGTAGTCTTCGTACATCAATCCTTTGGAAAAACCAGTGGTGGGAAGAGGAGGGGCAGGAGGAGGAGGAGGAACCTGGTTAGGAAGGGGAGGTGGTGGTGGTGGTGGCGGTGGCGGCCCTGAAGGTGGAAGAGGGGGTGGTGGAGGTGGCCCAGTGGGAGGTGGGACTGCTGGTGGAGACTGGACAGGACCAGGTGGAAGAGGGGGTGGGGGTGGGGGTGCAGGTGATCCTTGTACAACACCTAATTAAAAACACACATACGCACACACACAAAACCAAATACAAAAATTGTGACAAGCTGTGAACACTCAGGAAACCAATTCTACATTTCTTTAAAGAAAAAAAGTACACATATCCCATAGATCTGTTTCAATATTGGTCCATAAATATATCCCCAGTTTTAATGTACCTCTGTGAAAACTAATGAATCAACAATTCACCTCAAAGAAATACCTTGGAACTTTGTTAGAGGAAAATCCTGAAAAAAGTCACTCTGACTCTTGGAAAGGTATGATACTAGGCTAGCCTATACTGTGCCCACTAAAGAGACTACTCCTTAAAGAAATAAGTATACAATAATATTAAAATTAAAACCTGAAGGCTAGCCTGTGTCCTGACAGTAAGCCTTAGAAAAGCATATGTTTTAAAAAATAAAATCAGGACATTTCAGTTTTATCTGTTTTATTGATTGATTGATTGATTAATTGATTGACTGACTGACTGACTGACTGATTGATTGATTGTATTTTTACCCCGCCTATCTGGTCAGATCTTTAGCAAGATTATGGGCAGGGGTATGAGGAACAGAACATTTGTGCCTTTTTTAATAAAGCATACATTAGTTGGTTAGAAGTTTTAAAAAACTGACACATTGTCCATCTCATCACAACAGCTAGAAGTAAATATTTATGCATGCCCCGCACGCCTATACACCACTAAAGAAGAGTTGCTCATTAATACAGATAACAATTTTTGCATGTGAATATATGCTTATTTTCCTCTGGCTCTTTAGTGAAGGAACATTTAAAATTAATATGGGGGTTGTCTATTCCTCAGCTGTGAATCTGACTAACAGGCTCCATAATAATTTCGCTCTAATTTAGAAGAACACTCTATCAATCACCATGTTGTTAGTCTGATTTTACAACACAGTAGGCACATGATCTTTGGATTCCTCAGACGTTTCAGCTAAGCACATTGAACAAATGACACATTGGCAACTTAAACCTGTTTGCATACTGAATCCAAGTAAGTTCTAGTACTGAAATATAGAACTGTACACAAAAAGGTCAGTCATATGTCCTTGATTAGTTTTATTAACGCTGAACTGAGAAAAACCCAATCCACAAACAGGTATTTTAATTTAACTAACAACTCACTACTATGCTTATTTCCAGTGAGCCCCACCTAAACTCCTCCAGAAATTAGATAAGCTGACCTTCAGGTAAATAAAATAATGAAAAAAAAGCATCATACATGGTTACATTTGAGTCAAAAACATATCTAATACAGTGGTGCCTCGCAAGACGAAAGTAATTCATTCCGTGAGTAGCGCCGTCTTGCGAAATTTCCGTCTTGCGAAATTTTCGTCTTGCAAAAAGCAGTTTCCCATAGGAATGCATTGCAATGCATTCTTATGGAAAACCTCACAAGATGAATGAATTATTTTCGTCTTGTGAGGCATCGGTCTTGCGAAAAAATCGCCTTGCAAAGCACGGCCATAGAAAAAGCCATCTTGCGAGTCACCAACACGATCGCAAGGCACCACTGTATAACTTTGTGAAAAACCTTTGTTGGGACATAAAGATAACTGCGGCATTCCACAGGTTAATTTTTCACAACAAATCAAAATCTGGATGCAAATTAGTTTTGAATTCATTCCTGATTAGTTAATTAGTAGCAATAACAGAAACCTTACCCTGCTGGGACGGAGGTTCAACCGGCTGAGAGGCCGTCTGCAAGACTGGCTCAGAAGCAGAAGAGTCTCCCAGCACAGAGTTTAGAGAGCTCTCAACAGAGGCAGGGGGAGCTGCAGAGGGAGAAGGGAGAACACTAGGCTTGGATGAGGGAGCTGAGGCAACAGGGGAGCTTGGAGAAGAAGCTTGAGGTCCGGAGACTGAAAGAGGCTGAAAGGAATTTGGCGGTGGTGGTGTTGGACCTGAGGTAGGTGGTGAAGGAACTGGGTAATTTGCCAGTTCTAGAAGACCGTTGGGTGCAGTAGGGGATGGTGACATTTGCGATAATTGAGCAGTAACAGGAATTGGAAGAACAGGCTTTGGACCAGTGGCTTTGCCTGGGGGACTGCTAATCATCACAGGAGGAGAAGGGGGAAGAGGAGCAAAACTAGAAGCAGACCAGGTAGTGGATTTTGTACTTGGGGGCAAAGAGGTAGGGGGGTTCACAGGTGAAGGTGGTTGAGAATTTTTGTTTATTGGACGAGGAACTGTGGCATAATGGGGAAGAACAGGGTGAAAGGCAGAGCCCAACGATGTAGCAAAACGTGATGCAGAGTGCCTTAGAGGTGGTGTAGGGGGAGAGGCAACTGGTTGTGCAGAAGTCACCACCGCATAATCTGGAGTAGAGTCTGACATTGCTTTAGCATATGAAGGAGGTGGTGCTGAAGGAGGCTGGCAACTGGAGTATTCAGGAAGTGAAGTACTATACAGGGAGTTGTCGTAAGATGAAGCTGGACAGAAGAAGGAAGGAAAGAAGTAGTAGAGGCAGGATAAGAGGAGAGAGAGAGAGAGAGAGAGAGAGGAGAGAGAGAGAGAGAGAGAAAGGGAGCTAATGAAGCAACAAAACCAGCATTCGAACAGAATTTATAAATGTAGACTATAGTTAGTTTCAGGGGATTAGGCACAAGAAAATTATTGTTAGGAGAATTTACATACTATCAACAGAAGCTTCTGGTTTTGCCATATAGTACTGTGTATGTATTTATGCTGATATTTTAATTTATAAGCACAATCTGGAAATGTAAAAAAAAAACCACAACACAACAAAACACTAAATTCACTGCAGAACAAGCTCACAAAAGATAATCAGCAAAATTAATCAACTGCAATCAAATCTAATGATAACAGTTGTTTTTTTTTAAAAAAACCTACTGAAAAACAGTATCATATATGAATAGTGCAAACTTCTACATCTTTATTCAGAACTAAGATCCACTGAGTTCAAGAGGATTATTCTTCAGTAGGTAAGCATAGCATCTCACTATTCCACTCTATAAAATCAACACTGCATCCCAAATAAAAATTCCATATAAAAAGGAAGTTTAAAAAAATTCACAAATGACTAGGCTCTTGCATGAGTGTCTGATTTACTGATTGTTGATTTTTTACTTAATACCATAATAATAAGAAACTAGGAACAGAATACTGTAGCAGAACAGCTGCAAATTTATGCTGTAAGTAGGTATTTGCTTACTTGCATATGACACTTGAGAACTGCCTCTGGGCTACGAGGCAGGACCCAAATTTTGCATACTGGGAGACAGTTTGCTCTTTTAGGTCATTGGCATGATTAATGTGACATGATTAATGTGTGCGGACAAGCACCAGAAAAAACTTTCTAGGTTAACCTATAGACTTATTACAAGGCTCCATAAACTAAATATATTTGTGTGTTGCTATACAGTCATGGCCAAAAATACTGCCACCCTTGCAATTCTGTCAGAAAAGGCAACCCTTCTCTCAGAAAATTGTTGCAGTTGCAAATGTTTTGGTACTCTCATGTTCATTTCTTTGGTTTGCGTTGGAACACAAAAAACAGAGAAGAAAAGTCAAATCTGATACAACCCCATACAGAAACCCAAAAATAAACTGGCCAAAATTATTGGCACCCTGTCTAAACTGTAAGAAATAATTCCTTTTCAAGCATGTGATGCTCCTTTAATTTGTATTTAGACACACCTGTCACAAGTAAGAAGTGTGGGCAATATAGTAATCACACTTGCAACCACTTAAGATGGAGAAAATTAACTCTACCTTTGTGTTGTGTGTGACACTGAGCATGGAGAAAAGAATGAAGTGTAAAGAGTTGTCTGTCGATTTGAGAGAAAAAATTGTGGAAAAACATTGACAATCTCAAGGCTACAAGTCCATCTCCAGAGATCTTAATGTTCCTTTGTCCACTGTGCGCAATATCATCAAGAGGTTTATAGTCCATGGCACTGTAGCTAACCTCTCTGAATGTGGACAGAAGAGCAGAAGTACTGAAAGATTACAACAAAGGGTTGTTTGAACAATGGATACAGAACCCAGATAAACTTCCAAACAAATTCAAGCTGATCTGCAGACACAGGGTACAACAGTGTCAGTTCATACTATCCGTCGCCATGTGAATGAAAATGGACACTATGGAAGGAGACCCATGAGGACACCACTGTTGACACAAAGACATAAAAAAGCAAAACTGGAGTATGCCAAAACCTATGTGACAAAACTACAATCCTTCTGGGAGAATGTACTGTGGACAAATGAGACAAAAGTAGAGCTTTTTGGTCAAGGACATCATGACACTGTTTACAGAAAAAGAAATGAGACATTCGAAGAAAAGAATACAGTCCCTACAGTCAAACATGTTGGAGGTTCAAAGATGTTTTGGGGTTGTTTTGCTGCATCTGGCACTGGATGCCTTGACTGTGTGAACGGTATCATGAAATCTGATGATTACTAAAGAATACTGGTCAGTGTCAGAAAGCTGTGTCTCCACCAGAGGGCATGCATCTTCCAGCAGGACAATGACCTGAAACAAACACACTTCAAAAAGCACTCAGAAATGGTTACAAACAAAGCGCTGGAAAGTTCTGAATGGCCAGCAATGAGTCCAGATCTGAATCCCATAGAACACCTGTGGAGAGATCTCAAAACAGCAGTTGGGAGAAGACACCCTTCAAATCTGAAGGCCCTAGAACAGTTTGCAAAAGAAGAGTGGTCCAAAATTCCAATAGAGAAGTGTAAGAATCTCATTCATGGTTACAAGAAGCAATTGATTTCAGTTATTTGTTCCAAAGGGGGTGCTACCAAATATTAATTTAAGGGTGGAAATAATTTTGGCCAGTGCATTTTTGGCTTTCTGTGTGGAACTGTATCAGATTTGACTTTTCTTCTCTATTTTTTGTGCTGTTCCAACACAAACCAAAGAAATGAACATGTGAGTACAAAACATTTGCAACTGCAACAATTTTCTGAGAGAAGGGTTGCATTTTCTGACAGAATTGTAAGGATGCCAATATTTTTGGCCACGACTGTATATTTGTAATTGTTCCTAAATTCTAGGTTTCATTCAAAGGGAAGAATGTTCCTGAACTATTTAATCATACAGAAAAGATAAAGAGAATATAACTTTCTGATCACATAATCAATCACATACTCCAAGGATCTAATACTATTAAGAACTATTGGATGAACTCTTTCCCTTTACCTGTTACAACAACCACATTTTAGATGCAAATGCCTGCTCTTTGGAAAGAAATTAACATAGTTCAAGTTTTTCACGTCACAATTCTTCTTTCAGAGCCGTACTCAAATAATGAACCAAGAATTCAGGAAAATCTTGGATCCATGGGGCTTTATAATTTAAAATATTTTTCATACAATTTGATACAAAATTTTGTGCAAGGTCTTTCTAGAAGCATTATTAGACTTTCACATCAAAGACCAGTTATACACACAATGGGCTAATGTAACTTTTAAAGATTTCCTTAGTTACAAAGTTAGGTGGTAAAACTACCAGAGCCCCTGGCTTATATAGCTGCAGCTAAAATGATGAAGAATCTTCTACCAGAAGCAATGTACTGCAAATACTGTACACTAATTTTGTTTCAAATGCCAAATCTTTTACTCCAACCTTTCAAAAAGAAAGGAACACACTCAAGCTAGCTTTAGTGAAAGATAGAACAGACCAAGGCTAAGAAAAAAGGGATGTATGAGCATAAAGGAGGGCAAAAACAGAAAGCTGAGTTTGGGAAATAAAGCACTCTACAGAAACAGAGGCCCCAACAAGAAGAGAATTTAAGCTTTGGTATTGGAATTAGTACAAGGGACAAGGATGTTGGACAGGTGAAAACAAGTCTATAGACATGGAACAAACTGTCAGATATTTTCGAACTTAGAAAAACATATAGCATTACTATCTTAAGGGACTGGTTAATAAATATACATCAGCCTGAAGGCTGCATAATTCAATTTATAACTCCAGTGTCATTTTTTATTTCTCTGTGAATGAGATGCCTCTGTAGTTTAAGATGTCAGAATGCCCATTACCCAGAATATCACCACTTACGTTAGTAAGTATTATTTTTAACCAGTCATAAACGATTGTGGGAAATTAAAGGCCTAAAATACAAAATGTTAAAATGGACTTCAGTAGTTAACGTATGTGCAGTAAGTAGATCTACCCTCCTTCCAGCCAATTGTTCCCACAGTAGGTATGTATTCCACAGCATACCTAGAATCTCTGTCCATCTGAATTTAGTTCCTGTTGAACACAGTTTTGGATTGGCACAATTCCTCACTCCTTGACATGTCTCAGTCACACTAGGATTCCAGCACAATATACTTTCTTTCTCATGTAAGGCACATATTAAGTATGAATACAAACTTAACTGCCAATGGTAAAAAACAAAACAAAACATAATCCATCTCCAGGACATATATGCAAGCCAGAACACTACAATAAACCAGGAAACAAGATACTTGTCAATAGCTATCCCTGTTTCCATGGGGCAGGATTTTTTGTGAACACCTTATAAGAACTCATTGAACAGTCATCTATGCATTCACATGGGGTTAGTCCTGTGCCTACACAGACATCACAGGATCTTGAATGGAAGTGAAAGCTTTTTGGCAGGAGTCCTGCTCTCCTGCCTGATATGATAAATACAGCCTCATCTCAGTTCTGGAAGTCGACTCTTCATCAGGGAAGAAAGCAGGATGTGTGAAAGCACAGATGAACACTCGAAGAACCAGAGTTACAGGTAAGCAACCTGTTCTTCTTTGCCGTGGTCACTGTGCATCACACATAAGGGTAATTACCTAGCTGACTTACCAGGTGGTGGGTGTCATCGAAGCATTGAAGATAAAACTGTAATCTTGAAGATGGCCTCCTTGCACACCCTGAGATCCATGCAATAGCACCAGTTGAAAGCCATCAGTGGACACTAGGTGGCTGCCTGGTAGAAAGCATCTAGTGGAACTCCATGCATCTGGTTGAATAGGTGTGGAGACCCATCAAATACAGAGCAAAGGTACCAGGTCATAAACCAGGGTCGTGGCAGCTATGACTCATTTGGAGAGGCTTTCAGTGAAAATGGAAAGGCTCTTATTTTGCCTGATATAAGCCAAGAAGTGACTGGCTGGAGTGTACAGATGAAAACTGTAGGGTTCAATGTTGAGCAGCCTGCTCCAATGTCTGTAGGGCCTTTTCCCAAGAAGAGTCCCGTAGACACAATTGCTGGCTTTGAAGTGCTGATTTTGAGAGATTTTGGCAGTAGCAGCTTTCCTCCATGGTGTGGTCTTCTCTGAAGCAAAACAAACACTTGAAGCCAGTACGCACAACTTTACTGCCCCACTGGGTGCACCTTTTGAAAAAAATCTCTTGAGGCCATAGTGCACGGGTATAATAATATGAAACCAAAGTCAAAGACAGAATTCAGGGCCAAAAGAGTGCAATGAAGCCAAGAAGAAGTCCAAAAGTGAAGTAGTGTAGCAGGTGAAGATAATCAGAGAAAAAGTTAATAGCAAAATAAAGTTGGTAGAGCGAAGAACTGTTCCAAGGCTGCTGCTCATGCAGCAAACAGAAAAGAACTGAGGGTGAAATTTTAATTCAGGAGGGTAAGTATGACTTGATAGGAATAACTGAAACTTGGTGGGATGACTCCCAGGACTGGAATACAGCAACTGAGGGACATAAACTGATCAATAAGAATAGAGAGAATAAAAAGGGAGGTGGAGTTGCAGTATATGTCAAAAATACTCATTCCTGCACAGAAATACAGGAGAAGGAGAGTGGCTGCCCCAGCAAGAGCATCTGGATAAAAAACAAAAAGAACTTGGTAGTGGGAATCTACTACCACCCGCCCAATCAAAGAGAAGAAGCAGATGAAATTTTGAAAAACAAATTGCAGGGTTTTCAAAGAGACACGACGTAGTAGATTTCAATTATCTAGATATATGTTGGGAAGCAAATTCTGCCAAATATGGCCCTTCCAAGAAATTCCTGGCTTGTGTGGCTGATAATTATACAAAAAGTGGAGAAAGAAACTAGAGGATTTGCTATCCTTGACTTGATTCTAACCAACAAAGATGACTTGGTGCAGGAAGTGGCAGTAAGGCGAACTCTAGGTGAGAGTGACCATGTCCTTCTAGAATTATTGATTTCAAAGGAAATGAAAGCAGAGAAAGCAGAGACACAGGTCTGCTGGATTTTTAAAAAGCCAATTTTAATAATCTCAGAAGGATAAGTAAGGTCCCATGGCAGGAGATCCTAAGAAGGAGTCCAAGAAGGGTGGGAGCTTCTAAAAAATTCTAACGGCACAACTACAAACAATTCCAACAAGAAAAAAAGGGAGGAGGCAGCAAAAAAGGCCAGTGTCACTTCTCAAAAAGCTCAGGGAGGACCTAAAAACCAAAAAAGAAATGTACGGGAAATGAAAAGAAGGCCAGGCCACCAAGGCTGAGTAGCAAGGAAATGCAGGGATGGCATTAGGAAGGCAGAAGCTGAGAATGAGCTGAGGTTAGCTAGAGACACTAAAAGCAATAAAAAGCATTCTTCAGGTATGTGAATAGCAAAAGACAAAGAAAAGACATAGTGGCACAGCTCTGCAATGGAGATGGAAAAATGATAACAAAGAAAAGGCAGAGGTGTTCTATTCCTGTTTTAGTTCAGTCTTTTCCCATAAGACAGACTATGAATTTCCAAACAAATTGGAAGTGCAAGTGTGTGTGGGGGGGCGGGGGGGGCGGAAGGACAGAACTGCAGTTGAAGATAGATTAAAAAAATAGTCAAGGAATACCTTACCACCTTGAACAAGTTCAAATTTCCAGGGCTGAATGAATTGCATCCAGGAGCACTGAAGGAACTGGCTGAAGAACTCTCAGAACTGATATCCATTATTTCCTTGAAATCATGGGAAACGGGTGAGGTGCCAGAGGATTGGAGGAGGGCCAATGTTGTTCATGTCTTCAAAAAGGGCAAAACAGAGGAACCTGGGAACTACAGGCCAGTCAGCCTGACATCAATCCCAGGCAAAATTCTGGGACAGATCATGACACGATTATTGTGCAAGCACCGAGAAAACAATGCAGTAATAACCAGAAGCCAACACGGATTTGTGAAAAACAAATCCCGCCAAACTAATTTGATCTCGTTTTTTGATCAGGTAATCTCCCTGACAGAGGGAATGCTGTAGATGTAATATATCTTGACTTCAGCAAAGCATTTGACAAAGTGCCCCATGACTGGCTACAGAGGGTGATGATTAATGGGTCCTTCTCTAACTGGAAGGAGGTAACCAGTGGGGTACTCCAAGTCTCAGTCCTGGGCCTGGTGCTCTTCAATATTTGTATTAATGACATGGATGAGAGAGTGCAGGGAATGCTTGTCAAATTTGCAGATGATATCAAATTGGGCAGAATAGCTAGAAGACAGAAACAAAATTCAAAATGACCTTGATAGGATGGAGCACTGGGCCAAAAGCAACAGAATGAAATAGGTACAAAGTATTACACCTCAGAAAAAGAAACCAACTGCACAGTTACAAGATAGGAGATACCTGGCTCAGCAAAACTAAGAGTGAGAAGGATCTTGGAATTGCCATAGATCACAAACTAAATATGAGTCAACAGTGTGATGTGGCTATTAAAAAGGCTATTGCTATTTTAGGCTGCATTAATAGAAGTATAGTTTCCAAATCCCGCGAGGTGCTAGTCCCTCTCTATTCAGTGCGGGTTTGGCCTCACCTTGAGTATCATGTCCAGTTCTGGACACCACACTTCAAGAAGAATGCTAACAATTTGGAACAAGTTCAGAGGAGGGTGACAAGGATAATCAGGGGGCTGGAAAACAAGCCTTATGAGGAAAGGCTTAATGAATTGGGCATGTTTAGCCTTGAGAAAAGAACACTGAGGGATGATATGATAGCACTTTTCAAATATATGAAAGGCTGTCATACAGAGGAAGGGCAAGTTCTGTTCTCGATCATCCCAGAGTGCAGGACACGCAGCAATGGGCTGAAGTTAAAGGAAGCCAGATTTCAGTTGAATATCAGGAAAAACTTCCTAACTGTTAGAACAGTATGACAGTGGAACCAGTTACCTTGGGAGTTGGTGAGTGCTCCAACACTGGAGGCATTCAAGAAAAACTTGGATAATCACCTGGCAGATATGTTTTGATTGTATTCCTGCATTGAGCAGGGGGTTGGACTTGATGGGGATGTGGTGGCGCTGTGGGTTAAACCGCAGAAGCCTCTGTGCTGCAAGGTCAGAAGACTAGCAGTTGTAAGATTGAATTCACGTGACGGAGTGAGCTCCCGTCACTTGTCCCAGCTCCCGCCAACCTAGCGGTTCAAAAGCATGCAAATGCGAGTAGATAAATAGGGACCACCTTGGTGGGAAGGTAACGGTGTTCCGTGTCTAATCGCGCTGGTCACGTGACCACGGAAACTGTCTTCGGACAAACACTGGCTCTACGGCTTGGAAACGGGGATGAGCACCGCGCCCTAGAATCGGACACAACAGGACTAAACGTCAAGGGGAACCTTTACCTTGGACTTGATGACCTTGTAGACCCCTGCCAACTTCTATGATTCTATGTAGCAGTATCACATATTTATCCTGCCTGGCAGGAGGAAAGAGCTTCTGCCAAAATGCTTTTGCTTTACATCTAGATGATTCTAAGATGTCTGTGCATGTATAGGACTTACCCATATGTGTAATGCACAGGGACAGTAACGAAGATTAACAACTTCTTTGGAAGAACAAAAAAAATTCCAGCCACTTCTGTCTTGGAAGATAGCATCTCAACATACATTTTTATACTTCTGAATTACAGTTTCTTTTCAGCTGAAAACAATACTGCCACACATTTGTGGGAAATAGTTAATTCATAAACACAGAGAATATGAATAACTGTAATCTTCAATTACTCTTGGTTACTCTTTAATTATACATCAAACTTACTATAAATGAGTATATCAAAATTCTTACCAGCATTTGATAGTTTTCTTTCCCTTTCCCATTCCAGCTGTTCTCGTTCTAGTTGTTCTTGCCTTTCTCTTTCCTGCTTTTCCCAGTCTAATCTCTCTCGCTCTTGTCTTTCTCGTTCTTGTCTTTCTCTCTCTAGGCGCTCTTGCCGATCTTGTTCCTGCCGCTCCCTCTCTTGCCGCTCCCTCTCCAGTTGCTCTTGTTCTACTCGCTCTCGTTCCAGTCTTTCCTTTTCTAGTCTCTCTCGCTCCATCCTCTCTCGTTCGAGCCTTTCCCTCTCCAGTCTTTCACGTTCCATTCGGTCACGCTCCATCCTCTCCCTTTCCAACTCCTTTTGTCGCTGCTGTTCTTGCAGCTGTCTACAATAAAGAAAATAAGAAACACTAAAATGCAGAAGTGAAACCAAAATAATAATTAATTTTAAATGGTGAGACAATAATTGATATTTAGGGAACTAGTATCTTACGCCTTACACAATAGTCTCGATACTATTTCAGTATGTTTTCTAAGTGGTCTTTTAACCCAGAAGAATCCCCAAGATAGCTCAAGTACACCAGTAATTTAACAATCACTGAGGGACTGCTTCTACCCTGGAACCTAGCATTGCCCTGGAATAGAGAATTTTTCTAAGGCAGCAGCAGCATGTTATGGATGAGCTACTGAATGACTGCAGATGGCCATAGAATGTGAGCTTCTCTTCTGTGCAATGATATCGTTGAAAATTACCACTTTTATCTTCAAATATTTGTAAATGAAACATTAATCATATTGGCTTAGAACTACCTGGGATACACAGTTTATCCATGTCACATGCATAGCAAGTCAAATAAGTAACTAAGCATAGAAATGAATGAATAAAAAAGAGATGTCTAACTCTCTAATAGGCTCCTACATTTTGTCTGAGATAAACATTTCAGCATGGTAAAGCTAACTACAAACACCATTTGACCACTTTCACACTGTCTTTCCACAGTCTTTTGGGAACAATTCAAGGAATTGGCTTTAATGTACAAAGCCTTAATCCCATTAGCTCCTGTATACCTTCAAGAATACTTTCAGTACCATAGCAGCCTGCTCTCAATTATTCTTCCCACAAGCTTGCAGATAAAGGACAACCACTGAGAGCTGATCTCAGCAGGTGTCATGTAACAACTATCAGTAATCAAACCGGGATTTAATGTGTAAAAAACAGCTTCAGTTATCTGGTTGGAGAAGTTGTTTACTACATGCCCCGGGTCATTGCTCATACCTGATCTTCACAGAAATACCGAAAAAAGGAAACTGGTGGGAAAAAATCCAGAGAATGCAAAGGCATTGTGTTGGGACTTTGCAACCCCACAACCCCCAGTTGTGAAGTGTAACTTATTGTTATGTTGAACTCACATGAAGAGATATCCAATATGTCCTTTCACACTTTTTTCTCTATTTCATAAATTGTAGCTCTGCTGCTCAAGAGCTGGGAAGACTGACGGGGGTGGGAAAGAGCTGAAAGCTCTGAAGCTCATTTGAACACAGCTGAACACTGCTCTAGCTGCCACCAGAACCTCCATAGTCTCTATCCTCCCAGAGCTCCTGTGCAAGTACTGTACACTGGTGGAGCTTTTTACTCTGCAGTATCATGATGGATTCAAGGCAAACAAATCAAAATACTGGAGGGAGCAGAGGTGACTTTCACAGGTTCTGCTTTCATTTCCTAGTTCCACCTCCACTGTTATTCCTAAAGACACCCAGGATCCTTCAGAGTGACTTTTCAGTGGGAAAGGAAGCACCCTGTAAAACTGATGAAGATTGCTTCCTCCTTTCCTCCAACAGGAGAGTCCAATGGAAAGAACAAGGCAGGCAGGGGAAATCTTAAATTGCATTTCTGTAGTAACAAATAACACACAATTCTACTCAGGGTTGATTTGGTTTAAATCATTATTCAGGTGTATCTGATTTGATAATGCGATTCCCTCCCTCAAAAGTGCACTCTTGGTTGTCATAACATTCATATACATGTTCTACAACTTGGAGATACAATTGGCACAGTACAGAGAAGACTTTCCAACATGAGGTACTTGCTCTGCCACCTCTTTTTTCAAAATATACCAGCTAGTGTCCAAGATCCTGGCAAACCTGGTAAGATTCTTGTGGCACCGCAGAGCAAACGAACAACCTGTTGTGGGAGTTCAGTCAGAGCTCTAGGATATTACCCAGCATCCCATCCCTTGTATCTATTTGTCTGAAGCAACATTTTCTTATGCAAGCCAGAAGAGGTGCAACCACCCTCTTATTCTACAATACCTAGCAACAAGCAGACAGCTTTTTGTTCAGCTGCTTATCCCCATTGCTGAAATGGTTGGAACCCTGCTTGCTGGGACAACAACTAGACCAGCACCTCCTACAGCAGCATTGTTCCCAACAAGAATAGGAACAGAATGTGGATGAAGATAATCTTTACTCTATGATTAGAAACATCAAACTTATCCCTCCCTCAGTAAAAGAGGGGTAGTTAACTTCTATCTGGATTGTTGACCCACTTCCTGATACCCACGCCACAGGCTGTGGCTCTAAATGAAAACTGGACTATGTCTATGGATGAGCTGGATAGAAATTCAGCTGCCCATATCAGTTTGTTAAGTGTGGGAAACTTCTGCTTAAAGGTTGTAGCTGCATTCTGTTCCACTGATGTGCACAGATGTTCCATTGATCCTTCCTGGCAGGAAGTGGCAACTGCCAGCAGGCGGGGTAACCCCTTATTCTGCCCTTTCGCTTAGAGTTATAGCATAAGATCAAAGAGTTATTTAAGCCAATCCTAGTTGCGATTAGGTAACTAGTATCCTATCTGAATTCTAACAATATACTGTACTATGAAATCATGCTAAGTAAATAAAAGAGCTCTCAGGGTGTTGCCTGTAGGGTCCGCTGGCTCGGATATCTGTTGTCGACTCCTTTGTTCTTTCTCTAAGGCAATTAGACTTCCTTTGTTCCATGATCACCAATAGTTAAGACCCTTCAGAAATTAGTAAACATCTGCCAGCACCTCCAGGAGGACGAGGGTCTTAGTCCACAAGATGGAAGCATTGACCGTCAGTAAGCTGGCTACTAAGCCGCAATTGGTCAGGGCACATATCTCTGTGTCATGCTTGTATTCCACAGACTTCAACCAGGTACTGCATCATTTTTATGACCCCTTGCCCTGGAAGTCAAAGCTACCATTGGAACATCCATGTAAAATATCTTTAGGTAATCCACTGCCACAGCTGGGGAGTGAAGCTTTGGTCCAGAGGCAGGGATGACTTGTAGTTTAGCTCAACATTGAGAACCCTGCGGGGAAGGGACCGGGAAGAACTTAAGAAAGGGTATTACAGTATCTGTTGAAACATGCACAGGAAGCACTCCAACACCCATGGAGACTAGGATGGCCTGAGACTTATTGAGGTTCAACATCTCCAAGATTTTGTTGGGAATAGTTGGAAGCAGCATGAGCTTGAACAGTCAGTCTCCTTTGAGGGGAAGAGGCCAGAAGACTGATCCCCTTCAGAAAGCTCATGCTCTTCCCCCCCCCTCTCTCTCTGTGTGTGTGTGTGTGTGTGTGTGTGTGTGTGTGTGTGTGTGTGTGTGTGCGTGCGCGCACGCGCACGCGCACGCGGCGTGTGTTTAGTCGTTTAGTCGTGTCCGACTCTTCGTGACCCCATGGACCAGAGCACGCCAGGCCCTCCTGTCTTCTACTGCCTCCCGGAGTTGTGTCAGGTTCATGTTGGTTGCTTCGCAGACACTGTCCAGCCATCTCATCCTCGGTCGTCCCCTTCTCCTCTTGCCGTCACACTTTCCCAACATCAGGGTCTTTTCCAGGGAGTCTTTTCTTCTCATTAGATGGCCAAAGTACTGGAGCCTCAGCTTCAGGATCTGTCCTTCCAGTGAGCACTCAGGGTTGATTTCCTTTAGAACTGATAGGTTTGTTCTCCTTGCAGTCCAGGGGATTCTCAAGAGCCTCCTCCAGCACCACAATTCAAAGGCATCAATTCTTCGGCGGTCTGCTTTCTTTATGGTCCAGCTCTCACTTCCATACATCACGACAGGAAAAACCATAGCTTTGACTATTCGGACTTTTGTTGGCAAGGTGATGTCTCTGCTTTTCAAGATGCTGTCCAGATTTGTCATCGCTTTCCTCCCAAGAAGAAGGCGCCTTTTAATTTCAGGGCTGCTGTCTCCATCTGCAGTGATCATGGAGCCCAGGAAGATAAAATTTGACACTGCCTCCATATCTTCCCCTTCTATTTCCCAGGAGGTGATGGGACCAGTGGCCATGATCTTAGTTTTTTTGATGTTGAGTTTCAGACCGTTTTTTGCACTCTCCTCTTTCACTCTCATTACAAGGTTCTTTAATTCCTCCTCACTTTCTGCCATCAGAGTGGTATCATCTGCATATCGGAGGTTGTTGATATTTCTTCCGGCAATCTTAATTCCGGCTTGGGTTTCTTCCAGTCCAGCCTTCCGCATGATGTATTCTGCATATAAGTTAAATAAGCTGGGGGACAATATACAGCCTTGCCGTACTCCTTTCCCAATTTTGAACCACTCAGTTGTTCCATGACCAGTTCTAACTGTTGCTTCCTGTCCCACATATAGGTTTCTCAGGAGACAGATAAAGTGGTCAGGCACTCCCATTTCTTTAAGAACTTGCCATAGTTTGCTGTGGTCCACACAGTCAAAGGCTTTCGCATAGTCAATGAAGCAGAAGTAGATATTTTTCTGGAACTCTCTGGCTTTCTCCATAATCCAGCGCAAGTTAGCAATTTGGTCTCGAGTTCCTCTGCCTCTTCGGAATCCAGCTTGTACTTCTGGGAGTTCTCGGTCCACATACTGCTGAAGCCTACCTTGGAGGATTTTGAGCATAACCTTGCTAGCGTGTGAAATGAGTGCAATTGTACGGTAGTTGGAGCATTCTTTGGCACTGCCTTTCTTTGGGATTGGGATGTAGACTGATCTTTTCCAATCCTCTGGCCACTGTTGAGTTTTCCAAACTTGCTGGCATATTGAATGTAGCACCTTAACAGCATCATCTTTCAAGATTTTAAATAGTTCAACTGGAATGCCATCACCTCCACTGGCCTTGTTGTTAGCCAGGCTTTCTAAGGCCCACTTGACTTCGCTCTCCAGGATGTCTGGCTCAAGGTCAGCAACTACATTGTCTGGGTTGTCCGGGATATCCACATCTTTCTGATATAATTCCTCCGTGTATTCTTGCCACCTCTTCTTGACGTCTTCTGCTTCTGTTAGGTCCCTCCCATTTTTGTCTTTTATCATGTTCATCTTTGCGCAAAATGTTCCTCTAATATGTCCAATTTTCCTGAACAGATCTCTGGTCTTTCCTTTTCTGTTATCTTCCTCTATTTCTTTGCATTGTTCATTTAAGAAGGCCCTCTTGTCTCTCCTTGCTATTCTTTGGAAGTCTGCATTCAAGTTTCTGTAACTTTCCCTATCTCCCTTGCATTTTGCTTCCCTTCTCCTCTCTGCTATTTCTAAGGCCTCGTTGGACAGCCACTTTGCTTTCTTGCATTTCCTTTTCTTTGGGATGGTTTTCGTTGCTGCCTCCTGGACAATGTTACGAGCCTCTATCCAAAGTTCTTCAGGCACTCTGTCCACCAAATCTAGTTCCTTAAATCTGTTCTTTACTTCCACTGTGTATTCATAAGGGATTTGGTTTAGATTATACCTGAGTGGCCCAGTGGTTTTTCCTAATCTCTTCAGTCTAAGCTTGAATTTTGCTATGAGAAGCTGATGATCAGAACCGCAGTCAGCTCCAGGTCTTGTTTTTGCTGACTGTATAGAGCTTCTCCATCTTTGGCTGCAGAGAATATAATCAATCTGATTTCGATATTGCCCATCTGGTGATTTCCATGTATAGAGTCGCCTCTTGTGTTGTTGGAAAAGAGTGTTTGTGATGACCAGCTTATTCTCTTGACAAAACTCTATTAGCCTTTGTCCTGCTTCGTTCTGAACTCCAAGGCCAAACTTCCCTGTTGTTCCTTTTATCTCTTGGCTCCCTACTTTAGCATTCCAGTCCCCTAGAATGAGAAGAACATCTTTCTTTGGTGTCAGTTCTAGAAGGTGTTGTAGATCTTCATAGAATTGTTCAATTTCAGTCTCCTCAGCAATGCTGGTTGGTGCATAAACTTGGATTATTGTGATGTTGAATGGTCTGCCTTGGATTCGTATTGACATCATTCTATCATTTTTGAGATTGTATCCCATTACAGCTTTTCCCACTCTTTTGTTGACTATGACGGCTACTCCATTCCTTCTACGGGATTCTTGCCCACAGTAGTAGATATGATAATCATCTGAGCTGAATTCGCCCATTCCTGTCCATTTTAGTTCACTGATGCCCAGGATGTCGATGTTTATTCTTGCCATCTCCTGTTTGACCACCTCCAGCTTCCCAGTGTTCATAGATCTTACATTCCAGGTTCCTATGCAGTATTTTTCTTTGCAGCATTGGATTTTCCTTTCACTTCCAGGCACGTCCACAGCTGAGCGTCCTTTCGGCTTTGGCCCAACCACTTCATTAGCTCTGGAGCTACTTGTACTTGTCCTCCGCTCTTCCTCAGTAGCATGTTGGACGCCTTCCGACCTGAGGGGCCCATCTTCCAGCGTCATATCTTTTAGCCTTTTGTTTCTGATCATGGGGCGTTCTTGGCAAAGATACTGGAGTGGCTTGCCATTTCCTACTCCAGGTGGATTGCGTTTAGTCGGAACTCTCCACTATGTCCTGTCCGTCTTGGGTGTCCCTGCACGGCATAGCCCATAGTTTCTCTGAGTTACTCAAGCCCCTTCGCCACGACAAGGCAGCAATCCATGAAGATTGCTTCAGGTGCACGCGGCACCTGAAACCAAATCAAGACAGGAAGGCCTCTCAGAATGCAGTTGACTGCTAAACCTGGACTGCACTCAGAGACTTCCTACCTTGATAAATGATGCCTACAGGAAGCAGGAAGACATCATTGGTCCATTTTACCTATTTATCCAGAGGGGAATATGTTGCAAGTGGATCCCTATGACTCCTAGTACTGACCGCAATATCGCAGGCAAGCTTGTGTTCAGCCTGCAGCAAGAAGGTGCCGTAAGGAATGGTGTTATTTGCAATTTTTCTTCCTCGATGGGAGACAAAGTGAACAACAAAGAAGAGGAGGAAGATGAGATAAGAAAGAATTAAACATTTCTCTTCCTGTTACTTTTCTTGCCCATCAGGCACAGGAGGTCTTCTTGAAAGGAGGAGTTAGCAGCCCCTGTGAACACTAGTGTGAGGAGTTGTATATGGTAATGCTAAAATACAGAAACCGGCCTAAGCCTTCAAAAGAAAGGAAAACTGAAAATGACTTTTTGAGCCACTCACCTAAATATCCTGCCAGTGAAGAACCTGGAAAACTCCCATGCTTCCTCAGATACTGCATCAGACTGATCATCCAAGAGAGGGCAGCAAAATCCTTCAGATCTTATTCATTTGCAACACCACTGTTCATTAGTTAACCTTATTTCTCCCAGTCATCTCAAACAGATTTGTTTCCTTTTATAATGGATGCAATATAAATCCTTATCTTCTCTTCCCTCTCCCATTTTCTTAACAGTCTTTCTATCTTCCTATTCACCATACAGTGGGGTCTCTACTTAAGAACGTCCCTACTTAAGAACAATCCAACTTAAGAACAGCTCCATTTGCTAAATTTTGCTTCTACTTGAGAACAGAAATCCAAGATAAGAACAGGAAAAAAAACCTTTCGTGCTCTTTTTTTAACCTTAGGTCATCTTAGGTTAAAAAAAAATTCTCCCCCTAGTGGTAGAGTACGTATTAATCAGCTTTGCATTAGTTCCTATGGGAACTAATGCTTCAATGTACGAACACACCTCTACATAACAAAAAAACAGCCAGAACGGATTAATTGGTTTTCAGTCCATTCCTATGGGAAATTTTGCTTCAACTTAAGAACGTTTCAACTTAAGAACACCATTCCAAAACGGATTAAGTTCTTAAGTAGAGGTTCCACTGTAGTTTCTATGGACGGAAAAGAGCAGATACGGATTAAATGGTTTTCAATGCATTCCTATGGGAAATGCAGATTCAACATAAGAACTTTTCAACTTGAGAACCACCTTCCAATACGGATTAAGTGCTTAAGTAGAGACCCCACTGTACAATCTTTGCCTTGCAGGGAATTACAACCGTTCCTCACATGTACAAAAGTATCTGTTACCTGTTTCAGTTTAGTCTGGACTCTATATGGAGATGGCTATTGGGACAGAAGTCTCCCCCTCCCCCACAGAATTGAAGAGTTCGTTTTTAAGATGAAAAATGATTGTGGGGGTATCATTTTAACAATCTGTGTGGTCTGAAATATTCTCTCCTCTTCAAGAAGCAGCTTTTATTGCCTGTCTCCAATGCCTTGGAACCCTTCACATTCAGGATTCACCCATATATTTAAGCTGAAGTACAGTGGCGCCTCGCATAACGATGTTAATTCGTTCCGAAAAAAAAAGTTATGTGAAAACATCGTTATGTGAAGCACCATTTCCCATAGGAATGCATTGAAAACCGGTTAATCCATTCCAATTGGAACGGATTATCCGGTTTTCTCCCTCCCCCGCGGCTTGGATCTGACCCACGGCAGCTACCTCAGCCATGGCTGGACTCCCTAGAGTCCGGCCATGGCTGAGGTAGCCACAGCAGCTCGGATCCAAGCCGTGGGGGGAGGATGGTGGGATTGGAATGCCTTTCAGGCATCCTGGGCTTGGATCCCACCCGCCGCCGGTTACCCAAGGGTAACCGGCGACGGGTGGGATCCAAGCCCAGGATGCCTGAAAGGCATCCCAATCCCACCACCCTCCCAGTCTCCCCCCACGGCTTGGATCCAAGCCGTGGGGGAAGGCTGGGTGCAGACACCCCTCCACCTTGCAGCCGCTGCTTGAAGCCTCCCCGTGTCGCTTTCCCCAGCTGTTCTCGGACTTCCAGGCGTCCGAGAACGGCTGGGGTAGGCGGCGCGGGGAGGCTACCGGTATCGGGGACAGGGTGGGGGGATCGGGAAGGCTTGAAGCCTACCCGCGCCGCTTACCCAGGCCATTTTTGGCTTCAAGCCTTCCCGATCCCCCCCACCCTGTCCCTGATGCTTGAAGCCTTCCAGAAGTCCGAGAACGGCCGGGGGAGGCGGCGTGGGGAGGCTGCCGGCGGCGGGGACAGGGTGAGGGGGGGTGTCTGGAAGGCTTCCAGGCCTTTGCCTGGAAGCCTTCGACACCCCCGTACCCTTCCCCCGCGGCCGCTGAGAGCCTTTTGAGCTCTCAAAGAGCTTTCTCCAATATCGGAGGGGGCCCTTTGAGAGCTCGGAAGGGAACTGTCGGCAGGGGACGGTGGCTTCGGGGTCCTTCCGAGGCCGCAGCCCACTGCCGACATTTTCCCCCAGCTGAGCGGCGGGGCTTCAAAGCTCCCACCGCTCAGCTGGGGGAAAATGGTGCCTATGGGGAAAAATCGCAAAGCATAAGTATACAGTGGTGCCTCGACTACGAACATCCCTAGTTACAACCATTTCGAATTACGATCAGCTCTGGCCAAAAATTTTGCTTCTACTTGCAACTGGAGCTTCCACTTACGAATAGAAAAAGGCAGGGAAAAAAGGATGGGAAATTCAAATTGCTAACTGTAGCTGGCAGTGAGGCTGCTTCTTTGTAGTTCTTTCACCCCAGCATTAGAGAGTGTGGGTCGGCATCGGAGCCTTGGGACTGCCTCCTTCTGTTTCTGAGTGTGTGTGTGTGTGTGTGTGTGTGTCTCTGCAGGGAGGCTTCGGGCTGCCTTGTAAGGTAAGGTGCTGTTTTCTGCTTTTTAAAAACTGTTCTAGTTGTTTTTGCAGCGTGGTTTTGAGCTGGGGGAGTTATGATTCTGTGCTGTAATGGGTCTTGGGGGGTTTGTCCCCCCCCCATTTCCAATGGGTCTTGGGGGGTTTTGTTGCTTTTTGGGATTTTTCCTCCATTTCTGATGGATCTTGGGGAGTTTGTTTGTTTTTTCACTCCCCCATTTCTGATGGGTCTTGCGGGGTTTGGTTGCTTTTCGGGGGTTTTCCCCCATTTCCAATGGGTCTTGGGGGTGTTTGGTTGCTTTTTGGAGTTTTTTCCCCATTTCCGATAGGTCTTGGGGGGGCTTGGTTTCTTTTTGTTTTTTTTCCTCATTTCCGATGGGTCTTGCGGTGTTTGGTTGCTTTTTGTTTAGCTTTCTTTGCATTCTCAATGTGCTCTGCTTGCTTCGCTTGCTTTCTGCTTTGCTTTCTTTGCATTTCCAATGGGTCTTGCATGCTCCACTTGCTTTTTGCATTGCTTGCTTTGCATTTCCAATGTGCTCTACTTGCTTTTTGCTTTGCTTTCTTTGCATTTCCAATGGTTCTTGCATGCTTCACTTGCTTTTCTCCCCCCCCCCCTTGACCGGAAGGGATTAATTGCATTTCTGGTGGGTCTTGCAGTGATTTTTTTTTTTTGCTGATTTTTTTTTCTGCACCCAGAACAGATTAATTGAATTTCAATGCATTCCTATGAGAAATGATGCTTTGAGTTATGACCATTTCGAGTTATGACCAGAATTCCGGAAGCACTGTGCAGTGGTGCCTTGACTTACGAATGCCTTGACCTACGAACATTTTGAGTTACAAACAGCTCCGTTCACATAATTTTGCTTTGACTTGTGAATGGAGTTTTGACTTACGAACCCAAAAAAAAGGCAGGGGAAAGGGCGGGAAAGTCAAATAACTAACTGTAAGTGGCGACGAGGCTGCTTCTTTGTAGCTCTTTCACCTCGGCAGTTAGAGAGTGTGTGATCTGAGGAGGCTGCCTACTAAGGTAAGGTGCTCCTTTATACTTTTAAAAAACTGTTCTGGGTATTTTGCAGCATGGCTTTTGGCTGGGGGGTTATGTTCCTGTGCTGTGATTGGTCTTGGGGGCGTTGTTTTTTGTTTTCCCCCCATTTCCGATGGGGGGTTGGTTGCTTTTTGGAGTGTTTTTCCCCATTTCTGATGGGTCTTGGCGGGTTGTTTGCTTTTGGGAGGGTTCTGTGCTTTTGCAATGGTTTCTGCATGCTTCCCTTGCAAATCAGAGAAGTTTTTGCAAGGGTCTGTGCTGGCTTGGTTTAAAATATGTTGGTGTAAAGTGTGTGGGTTTAGCATGGGTTTTAGACTCCAAACTCTCTCCCTCCCCCATTGTCTTCTCTCTCTCTCTCTCTCTCTGTCTCCCTCCCTTCCTGCCCTTTTAAAAACCTAAGTCATCTTACATTTAAACAAAATTCTCCCCTTAGTGGTAGAGGATGGGTTAACCGGTTTTGCATTAGTTCCTATGGGAACTAGTGCTTTGACTTACAAACCGTGCCTTGACGTAAGAACTAAAAAACAGCCGGAATGAATGAATCCGGTTTCAATGCATTCCTATGGAAAATGCTGATCTGACTTACGAACACCATACCAGAACGGATTAAGTTCGTAAGTCAAGGCACCACTGTACTGAATTTGATCAATATCTGCATTACAAACATAGACACCTTTCTAACAACGAATCTAGAGGAGGTATTAAAAATGTTTTAGAAAGTTACATTTTCTCTCAAAATATTTATTTCTAGAAAAAAAGTTACTGAGGCTATTTCTGTATTCTACTTTTCTCTTTTTAAAACCTACAAATAAATTTTCCTTCCTAGTTCTCTAAGAAAACCTAATCTAACTGGTTCAGAAAAAAAGTTATTTACTACCTGGAAATTCAGCCTCTGTTCTCCTTTAATATCCCTTCTTTTCAGGTTTTTAATCTTCCCTTAACAGAAACTTTGGCAATTTAATCTGGTTTCCCCAGTTTCACATTAGCGCAGTCTTGGACTAAGCCCAAAGGTGCTGGATAAACCATCCTATCCGTCACAACTAAGGAGGACAGAGATCTAAAGTATACCAGAATCTTGTACTGAATATAAGCCAACATTTCTTAGATGATTATCAAATGTAAAATATTGTACTGTGTCTGCTATAATTCCCAGCTATATTTCCTTACTAACCAGTGCCACCTCACAAACCCTACTGGTGATTAGAGAAATACATTACCATGCTGCTCCTACTTCTTACCTATAGCCTGGGATTAATTTAGCCACCATTCATTGTTATTCTTTACAGAACAATGCTTTCAGGGAGGGGAACTGATTATCAACAGAGTCTGAAAGGTCATTGCCAAGTGTGAAATACTGCACTATCAACAACCCAGGAAATAAACAGTCTCTTCGTTTTGGGGCCATGTATAAATGTATAAATATTTGCCATGTAGCTTCTGAGAACGTGGGCATGTCCACAAAAGCTCACATTAAAATACAGCAGTTAGTCTTTAAGGCGCCACAACATTTTTGTCTTTATTTTTTTTGTTTTTGCCTGATATCTTGCAGCAACTGCTCTCTAAAGAAGGCTAAGAAGGCACCTTCAAGCAATTTGATCAGCAGAAATTACGACAAGGGTCTTTTTTCCTTATTAGTTTACCTGCCAACAAAACAGCCAAATACTCTTCCTTGGTTATCTACAGGCACTTCTATACTGCCACAGATGAATAATCATTTACAAACCCGGCTTCTTTCAGCCAAGGTAAAGGCTTTAAATGGAGCTTTCAAAATCAGAAACAGGAAAGTTGATTGGCAGTTGAAAGTAGTTAAATTCTACTCAAGTGTATTTTTCAAGTCACTGCAGAAGAACTGTAAGAATACAATAATCACTGTGTCTTTTTCTACAATTATATTACAATGATGAAATGCATGGCTGCCCAATTATACATTTTTTCATTACTCTGTATGTGAAGGAGATACCAGGCTAATCTACTGTGGAAAAAAAGGTGCAGTACAAGAGGTAAACAATATATTTTGGTTACATATAATCCTGTTAAAGTACTACAGGTACATAAAAATACACATTCAACAGTCATTTCACTCCAACGTTCTGTTCAAAAGTAATACATTTTGAGCATTTTTAAGTTAAACTAGGTAGGGTGTCTGTGTGAAAATGACTTAACATTAACTCATTTTTTAAAAAATAATAAAGATTACTTACTGCAGAAGCCGGTCAACCTTAGGTCCATTATAACTCTGAATGATAAGAGGTGGCCTATACACTTTCATCTTTCCTATAGTACTTTATAAGCTTAATAGGTTCTCCTCTTTATACGTTCTCCTCTTTATAAGCTTACGCATGTAGTAATTACTTTATTTATAGCCATTAACTCAATGAGCTACCAATGGATACCAATGGATTTATATTCATGACATTTGTACTACTTCTAGCTGTGATGATGCTATATTAACATCATGATTCATTCAAAGGTATAATACCAGCTAATGTTCTATTTAAACCACATCTTAAATGTGCTCAAGATATTATAACTAGCAGAGCAGGCCTCTCAACCGTATGCGTGCAAAGTGTATTGGCATAAAACTCTCATAACTCCTAAAGGCTAATCACACTGTTTGGGGATGATGGGAGTGTTAGTGTAATCAATCTGGAGAGTAGTAGCAGGTGAAGCAAGGCTGCAACAAGGAGTACAACAGAACTAACTGTCCTAGAACATAGTCAGAGAACATATTATGTAGCAAAGCTGATTTGGCTAGGAAATGACCTTGGAACATCATGTAAGCCATAATGGAATAAATCAGAGATGTGTATGTATATGTAAGCCATAATGGAATAAATCAGAGGTGTGGGTGTGCGCGCACACACACACACACACACAGACACACACAAAACCCTCACAAAGAAGGGGGGACCCTTAAATAGTAAAAAATCAATTCTGGATCACTGTTGGCAGCCCTGATCCTAATGGCAGCAATCTGTCTGCAATTTTTGATTATTTAAAGACTCCCCAGCCCCATCCTGAGGCTCCCAAAGAATGCCCCAGGGCAACAAGGACCCTCAGAACATGAAAAGAGGGGGCAGGGAAGCAAATTTGGATCAATTTGTTTTAAATTAATTATTTCCGGCACCTGGATCTAGTTTACACCAACAAGATTGTGCCCAAAGTCTCTTGTATCATTTTAAACTACTGAATTTTTGTCTATTCAGGGGTCTCCAAACTACAGCCCACAGGGCACATTCAGACCGTGTTGCCATTTTGTCCAGCCTGTTGTCGTTCTATCCATGCATGCGGGGCACATGCACATCCACATATAGCACTGCCTTGTAAGAATCTCTGCACAACCCCCATAAATCCTTTCCAATGGTCAAATTAAACAGAAATTTAAGGAATCATTGCAAAATCTTAAGGGGGGCGGATCTAAGATAAATTACTTTTGTAAAGTTGCCTAACCAATGAATAAAGTGTACTAAAATATAGCTCTGGCTACAACACACTCCCTCCCAAAAGATTTTGTCTGACATTTTGATATTTAGATTGCAGGTATTTATAACAATGGTCTACAATTTTTTAGCAGTTGTCTGCTTCAGAGATAAAATGTGCTGTTTATTATGTATTTTGATATGATGAATTGAAATATGACAATTAAAACAACTGATTGGCTGTCTCCAAGATATTTAAGATTTTACATTTTATGTATATTGTGTATAGTACAGTTTTCTGGTGAAGTTTCTCACCATGCTTGTCGCTCACTGCTCCACAGTTCAGTGGGGGAAAAAAACTACATAAGAGTGCAAAAAATATATATTTAGTGACTTGTTGCAACCAAAGCTTTTGTATGCCTCGAGGAGGCTTTCCACCAACAATTTGTAGTTCTCTGCCTTGTTTCTGAGAAAATGTACTGTCACAAACTGGAAGGCTTTCTATGCCGTCCTTTCTTTGCCATGCAATGGATAGTCCAATTCATCATCTTGAAGAAGTTAATGAATCTGAGGACCAACAAGGACACCTTCCTTCTTAGCTTCACTTAACCTTGGAAATTTTCCATGGAGATATTTGAGTGTTTTGTCCATGACATTGACAAAGCTCTTCATCAGACACAGCTTGATGTGTAAGGTTTGTAAAAAAATCTTCCGTGATTCCACAAGTGGTGGATGGATGCTCAACACTTTTCCTCCCAGGCTCCAATGACTGCTGGAGTGGCCAATCTATATTGGTGTAGTATTTATTTATTTATTTATTGGACTTATATACCGCCCCATAGCGCTACAAGCACTCTCCGGGCGGTTTACAATTTTAATTATACAGGCTACACATTGCCCCCCCAGCAAGCTGGGTACTCATTTTACCGACCTCGGAAGGATGGAAGGCTGAGTCAACCTTGAGCCGGCTACCTGGGATTTGAACCCCAGGTCGTGAGCACAGTTTTAGCTGCAGTACAGCGTTTTAATCACTGCGCCACGAGGCTCTTAATGGCCGGCAGATGGTCTTTGGCTCCTTCTGGGTGTAGGCACGATGGTCTGGTGCGGTCCCAGGAGCAGCTCCGGCCTGAAAGCTCTCTCTCCCCTTAGGCCAGGTGGTTGATGTTGAGAGGGGGTGAGGCAGCCAGGAGCAGCAGGCCGCAAGGCCTGTAACCATGGAGGGAGATCCAGTAGGGGCCCAACCACAGACTCACTGCCTCTCACACAGTGAGCTATGGCTGGCAGATGATCTTTGGCTCCTTCTGGGTGTAGGCACGATGGTCTGGTGCGGTCCCAGGGGCAGCTCCGGCCTGAAAGCTCTCTCTCCCCCTAGGCCAGGTGGTTGATGTTGAGAGGGGGTGAGGCAGCCAGGAGCAGCAGGCCGCAAGGCCTGTAACCATAGAGGGAGATCCAGTAGGGGCCCAACCACAGACTCACTGCCTCTCACACAGTGAGCTATGGCCGGCAGATGATCTTTGGCTCCTTCTGGGTGTAGGCACGATGGTCTGGTGCGGTCCCAGGGGCAGCTCCGGCCTGAAAGCTCTCTCTCCCCCTAGGCCAGGTGGTTGATGTTGAGAGGGGGTGAGGCAGCCAGGAGCAGCAGGGCTCAAGGCCTGTAACCACAGAGGGAGATCCAGTAGGGGCCCAACCACAGACTCACTGCCTCTCACACAGTGAGCTATGGCCGGCAGATGATCTTTGGCTCCTTCTGGGTGTAGGCACGATGGTCTGGTGCGGTCCCAGGGGCAGCTCCGGCCTGAAGGAACCTTGCACAGGTATCCCATTAGCAGAGAAAACAGCAGTACTTTATGCACCTGGTCTGAAGACCAAACAAGAGAGCAACAACCTTCACATCGCCACAAAGCGATGCCACTGATGTTGGTCATAGTTTATGTACAGTGGTGCCTCGCATAGCGATCGCTCCGTATAGCGATGAAATTCCTTTGCGATATACTTTTTGCCATCGCAAGAGCAATTGCTTTGCGATGGTCCCTATGGGGAAAATTCACTTTGTGATGATCCCGGGGAAGCAATCATTGCAAAGTCCCCATTTTCGCACAGCTAATGGGCGATTTCAAAATGGCCGCCCGCTGTTTTGCCTCGCTTTAGAGGCACCGAAAATGGCCGCCCCTATGGAGGATCTTCGCTTTAAAGTTAGTTTTTAGCCCATAGAAATGCATTGAGGGGGTTTCAATGCATTTCAATGGGCTTTTTAAAATTGCTTAGCAATGAAATCGCTTAGCAGCGATTTTTGCTGCACTGATTAACATCGCTAAGCGAGGCACCACTGTATCTCAAAAGTTGTTTCATGTTGTCCATGCATTTCCTTCACATGAACTGCATGACCAACTGGAATTGATGGCAAAAAATTGCCACTATGAAGCAAAACAACTTTAAGACTCTTCTTCGACGAATCAATGAACAGTCTCCATTCATCCAGATAATGAACAATGTTGAGGGCTGCCATCACACCATTGATATTGTTGCAGGCTAAAAAGGTTCTGCCCAAAAACAAGTACTGTCCAAACCCAGTCAAAGATGTATTTTGGTTATTTCTGGTTTAAACTGAGATCCCTTTATAACTCACTTATCCTCCACCATTCCAAGTCAAGGGTCGCAGATACTAACCCAATAGCATATCTTGAAAACTACAGCCTATCAATAATTTTAAGCATCATTTTCATTTTCTATGACCCAGAAGTAGTAAAGTTTGACTTTTGAAAGCATTCATTTCGAAAGCATTTTGGCTATGGACTTGTGTAATGCAAGCATTACGTAATATCCTATTTGATCAAGGAATAAAATACAAATACAGTGGTGCCTCGCTTAGCGGCGTTAATCTGTGCAGCAAAAATTGCTGCTAAGCGATTTCGTCGCTAAGCGATTTTAAAAAG
This sequence comes from Pogona vitticeps, assembly GCF_051106095.1. Taxonomy (NCBI): domain Eukaryota; kingdom Metazoa; phylum Chordata; class Lepidosauria; order Squamata; family Agamidae; genus Pogona; species Pogona vitticeps. The sequence continues at coordinate 37,284,671 of NC_135783.1, forward strand.
CCCGTAGAAACACATTAAAACCCCTTCAATGCATTCCTATGGGCTCCAAAACTCACCTCAAGTGAAAATCCTCCATTGTGGCAGCCATTTTCGGTGCCTCTAAAGCGAGGCAAAACAGCGGGCGGCCATTTTGGAACCGCCAATCAGCTGTGCGAAAATGGGGGCTTTGCAATGATCGCGGGGAAGCGATCGTTGCAAAGCCCCCATTTTCGCACAGCTCATCGGCGGGGCTTTGCAACGATCGCTTCCCCGCGATCATCGCAAAGCCCCGCCGATCAGCTGGCTGAAAATGGGGGCTTTGCGATGATCACTTCCCCGCGATCATCGCAAAGCGAATTTTCCCCATAGGGGCCATCACAAAAACAGCGTTGCAAAGAGATTTCTTCACTGTGGAACAAGAAAGCCATTCTCACAAAACAGCAAAAACCTTCTCAGAACTAATCACATGTGAACATAACAAGATGTTGAACACAGGAAACTTTTATATCCAATATGTGTAAAAATGTGAAATATTATTCAGAACATTCTGCAGTGTAATTCCCAATATAATATAAACGCTCAATGTTCATGTCTTTCATGATGACATGAACACCATGGCATTTGTAGATGGTAGAAAGTACCAGAATAGCAAGAGCAAAAAAGGCAACTGCTCACAGACTGTTATCTGTTGTTACAGGAAAAAGAAGCAGAAATGACACGGTGCTATTGTTGATGTAATTTGTTTTGACTACTTTTACATCATAAAGAAATATATGTAATGTTCATTGTGTGAGGCAATGCAAATAAAAATCAATGACCCACAAATAACGGTGCAACTCTGTAATGGGTCCGGGTTACCGGGGACTGTTATTACCGATGGACAGGTGTCGCTATGTGACTGCAGACTACATTAGGCTGCATTGAGTGCTTTACTTTTCTTTTATCCTGCCATGCATACATCACTTTGATTTATTTGTGTGTGTGTGTGTGTGTGTGTGTGTGTGTGTGTGTGTGAGAGAGAGAGAGAGAGAGAGAGAGAGAGAGAGAGAGAGACTTCGTATTAACTAAGTGCCATTGATGTGTGTGTGTATGTACAGTGGGGTCTCAACTTACAAACGGCTCGGCATACGAACGTTTCGACTTACGAACCACTCTCATAGGAATATATGGACTCGACTTACGAATTTAGATTCGAGTTACGAGCTCTTTTTTTCCTTTTTTTTAAAGCTAAGTCATCTTAGGTTAAAAGGAAAAAAGAAAAAAAATATCCCCCTCTAGTGGCAGAAGGCGGAATAGCAGCTTCCCATTGGTTTCTATGGATGAAAAGAGCAGATACGGATTAAATGGTTTTCAATGCATTCCTATGGGAAATGCAGATTCGACTTAAGAACTTTTCGACCTGAGAACTGCCTTCCAATACGGATTAAGTTCGTAAGTCGAGACCCCACTGTATGTTCCGCTGGGCAGCAACTTTAAAAAACTTTTTTTGAAGTGTTGTGAATGCAGCGCGCTGGGACAAATGTCTGCGTGTGCCCAATAGAAACGAGGCAGCCAGGCAGGCATGGAAGAAAAAACTCCATGGCAACATTGCTGTAATTTTCACTCATTGAGAAATGTATCTCTGCTTGCATCAAGCCCGGCCGATATCCCGCCCCCAAGAGCCATATACCCCACCGTGACTGGTAGGTTCGTTCAGCTCCGCACACAAGACCGTAAAGTGCCATACATATCAAACCCGCGGGCCGCACTAACATTAAACTTTCATATTAAGGCAGGGGTCACAAACTATCATCCCGTGTGGCGCAATTGGCTTGCGGGCCACAAGTTTGAGACCCCTGTTTTAAACCTATGGCCTGGCTCTGCATTGTATGTGCAAACCAAAGAAATAACAGCCACTGTTAAAAATACCCCAAAGATAGTTTTAAGCACTTGTTTGAGCTTTTCAGTTTACAGGTTCTGACAAATCTGTCATCATCATTCCAAGTGTGAAAGCAAGTATTTGTCTGGAAGCTGGTAATTTGATTATATGTACAATTTTGCATTTGATACATGGTTCTTTTTTTGCCACATGCTATACAATTAAACTGATGCATTTTCATGCATAGAACGTCTGTATTATAGATTTTTTTCCAAGCTGTGGGAGCTGCCATGTGATATATTCATAGGAAGCACCATAAAATTTTCAGTGATTAGGGCCACTAAAGGTCTTAATCTGGCCCTAAATGTGATTTTATAGTTTCTGTTTGTTCATGACACTAAGGAACATATCATGCTTTAATTAGTCCCTATCCTTAATCTCTACAGAAAATACCAGAGTGGCCACCACTTTGAAATCGGCTACAGATAACAATTTGAAGGACTTTTTAAGATGTACTCAATAAGACGTAACATTTTAAGAACGCACATAACATACGAAGAGCCCTGCTGGATCGGGCCAAGAGCCCATCTAGTCCAGCTTCCTGTATCTCACAGTGGCCAAAACTAGATGCCTCTGGGAGCACACGAGACAACTAGAAATTTGTCTCCTGATACGCCTCCCCTGCATCTGGCATTTTGAGATATCTTCCTTTTAAGCCTGGAAATTACACATCACCATCATGGCTTATAACCTGCGATTGACTTTTCCTCCAGAAATCTGTACAATCCCCTTTTAAAAGCATCTAGGCTTTCTTTTGGAGCTTTGTAATAATCTCAGTACCTCTCTCACTTTCATAAACATACTTTGTCCTCCTCTGTCAAAGGAGCAGAAGGAAGCACAGGATGTGTGGAGGGGATACTAGTAGAGGTGGAACAAGATGACCGGGAAGTGCAGGAGCATAGAGAAGTGTGTCTGGCTGATGAGAGAGGGGAGGAGCTTGATTTAATTGTATGGGAGGATATAAAGGAGGACGAAAAGGCGGGAAGTTTCAGAGTGGTGAGGAGTGAACCAGCGGATAAGAAAGATAGATCAGCTCAGACGGAATGGAGCATGGGACATGAAAGTTTTCTGAAGCTACTCAAAGAGTTTCCGAATCTGCAGGTGGATGGAGGATTGTTGCTGGGACCTCCAGAGTTCGTTGTGCGCGGTCAGGAGGTAGACCCCTTGGAATGGACTGTGGTGGTGTACCCATACAATCAGCGTGGCGGTAGGCGGGTGATCCGTCCCAGTCCCTCTTTGCTTCAAAACCAGCGGGAGGGGGACTGGGCGCGACACCCATGTTGTGGGACAGTTTGCGCGGTGCGGACCACTCCGATCCGCCCTATGACCGACAGGGAGCGATTTGGTCCAGCCCCCCTGTAAGAAGGAAAGATAAAGAAATAACCACAAGAGTTCGAAGTTATAAGTTGTTACCCGAGTTGAGTTTAATGGATCCGTTTGAGCCAGATGAGTTGAGTTTGTTTACAAATAAAGCTGATTCTGTTCGAAAAGAACAGCCTCCTGTCCTTTTTCCCGCACTGTGACCCATAGTCACATACTTTAAAAAATTCCCTTGCTTTCTAAAAGTAAACTGCTAAGGGAGAACAATGGAAGGGAATGGGCAGTAATGAAACTAAATAAAACCCTGCAGAATTTAGCAACCAGTTTCCAGGATTGTGACAATGAAAAAGAAACTACCAGCACAGCAAGACTGAACTTTATAAAACTACTAAAACGTACTGCTCAGTCGACTGATTTTAGTTACAACAGTGTTTTATTTCTAATGGGCAGGTAGGCTCCTTATCCTCATTATTCGTTTCACTGCTCTCTAGTAATGGGAATGACAGATTTCCCACCAGTCCAGAGCAAGGTAGTCTCCCTGACATCACTCACAAGTGTGGTATAAAATTTTGGGTCAACATCCCAATCATATTTAATCTGGATTACAACTGAGTTTGACAGGGCGTCTCTCCACTAAAATGAGGAGGCATGATCCCAGTCCAGCAGAAATGTATGGATTCCCATGTGCAAACCATACCATCATTTTGTTTCACATATCTAATAGGCATCTAAACAGAAAATGCTATTTCTAGTGAAGAATGGTATAGGTCACTTCAATAAAACTAATAGCTCTCATAATCATCATTATAATTGTCTTTTAAAAAGAATAGAATTATACTAACCTCCTTTGCATTTCTAAATCTTCTTGAGATGGGCCATTTTGCACTTGTGGAGCAACTTGTGCATTTTGCCGAGGCAACGTCAGACCTAGGAAAAGATACATTCTACTTCAGTTTTTTAAAATAAAATCACTTGTAAAGTCTATGGTATGTATTAAATTTTACACCGGATGGGTAACTCTATTAGAGTCAAAACCAGCAAGTAAATTTTACATTAGCAGAGGGATGGACTACATAATCCTTATGGTTCCTTCCAATTCTACAATCCTAAAATTCCATGAATTATGTGATCATAAGACAAAGTCACCAAACTGCTTTGACTAACGTATTTTATTTCCAATAACCCCATAAAATGTATACACCACACCATATAAACTGGCCACCACCCTCAATAACACTTAAAATATTTGTTTTAACAACTCCAAACGAGATTGAGACATGGAATGAGCAGGGAGTTGAATTTAAGAACCAGCCTTCACTTCCCTAAGAGGCCTGTGCACCTGTATTTACCAAGCAGATTTTGGGCTTCTTTAAAACAACTGTTTTCCTAAGCATATCCAGTTAAATCTTTATTTAAGAAGTATTTGGGAGTGGTAAAGGGCAAGGGCTGTGGTAAAAAAGAGTATTCTCAAATGGATCAGAGGATACTGAGAATCTATGTTTTCTAACTTTGCCCTGAATAACTAGCTGAATCCAAAACAATAATTAATTTATCAGCCACTGAATGCATTATCTCTACACTGCAGAGGTTTTACCAGTTCCACTCCCCTAGTCAGTATCCATGGCTGAGTGGGGATTCAACCCTGTTCTCTCAAGTCCTTGTCCATCACTCTCTCTACTACACCGTATTGCGAACTTCTTGCCTCCTGATTGAAAATAATACTGTAATTCTTAGTACAGTACTAAGGAGAACAGTTCAAACGCCTTGAAACACTGAAACAACAGACTGGTAAATCTTTTGTCTATAAATTGTTCCTACAGCAAACATGTACTTTAAAAAAGTATATCTTTGTATATCTTTCATTGTAGTGTATCATAATCTAACAGTATAAATATGAATTGCTTTAAAACAGCTCCTATACCAATGTACACGGTTGCCACTGAAATTTTATTTTTCATTTCCCTGACCAACATTTGTCAATTTTCCTGACCACCATTCAAATATAATCAGTTTAAAAATGAATACATTGTGCTGTCTTAATGAAAGGAAGATAAACACTGGTTAGATATTGTGTGGAAGCTTTATGACAATAATCGTTCCCAAAACGGACCACTAAATCCATCTGTCCCCTTTGAACTATCTTATTCAAAGTTTCATCAAATAGATAACAACCGTTTGGCACTGTTTCAGAAAAAGAGCAGAGAAATATGGTGCCAAGTCAAAAGCAACAACATACAGTGGACCCTCGACTTACGGAATTAATCCATATTGGAACGGTGGCTGCAGGTTGAAAATTCCGTAGGTCAAGGTTCCATTTCCGATAGGAATGTATTGAAAACCATTTAATCCGTTCCAGAAAGAAAAAAATCCCAGGCTTCCAAAATTGCACCTGCTACCTTCTGCCTCCTGTCCCCGCAAATAGGAACTTTCCAAAGCTGGGAAAGTTTCACTTTCACTTTCTGGTTCCAGAAAGTGTAATGAGAGGATAAGCAGCAAGAAAGGAGGTGGAGTTTAAGTGCCTGCAGATAATTTCTGCAATCTAGAGAAGCAGACAACCCTTATTTGCAACCTTTATGCACGGGAGAAGTCAGGGAAGAGGATGAGAGAGCTGGTACTCTGTAAACTCCAGCAGGAACAAGGAATCACATTTAAAAAATTTACAGTGGTGCCCCGCTTAATGATTACCCCACTTGATGATGAATCGGCTTCACAATGATGTTTTAATGGGCAAAATCCGCTTTACGACTATTGGTTCCCTGCTTTGGGAACTGATTCTTCGCATTACGACGATCAAAACAGCTGATTGTCGGGTTTTCAAAATGGCCACCGGCTGTTCAAAATGGCTCCCTGCTGTGTTCAGGACGTATTTTTCGCTACCCAGGCATTGGAAAATGGCCGCCCTATGGAGGATCTTCGCTGGACACTGAGGTATTTCGCCCATTGGAACGCATTGAACCGGTTTTCAATGCATTTCAATGCGCTTTTTTATTTCACTTGATGAGGATCTTTATATGTAAGTTAAATGCAGTACAAGAAGGTAGGGATTAAAACAGTTAGATGTTTAAAGTTTGTATCTTGCTCAATGTTTAAACTAAACTTGCTTTGCAAATGCTACCAGCAGACCCTGGAAATCATGCAGGGACAGAGCTCAAAAAACACATTAGGCTAGTTGATGGGGTGGAGCCAAGAAAAAGGTAGAGCTGGGAAAGGGCATCATTATGTTTTACTTGTATTCTGCTACTTCTCTATTCCAGTTGCCACAAGAAAAGATCATGCTCTTGCAGCGGCCAGTAAAATCCACTGCTTCAATATATTTTTAATCAGAATTTCTCTGATTTTCCCTGACTTCAGACCAATTTCCCTGACCAATTTCCATTTCCCTGACTTTCCCGAAAGTGGCAACCCTGACTTAGCTGTTAGCTATCCCAGCTGTCCACTACCCCAGAGAGATAAGTGATGTTTGTTTGGGTTTTCTATAGCACACAGAGTATAAATATGGGAAATAAATTGCACACTTGCATAAGGCATCTTATCCATGGGGGAAGAAAGAGCATGAAAAATAGAATGAAACTGATGCCAGGTGAACATTGTTAGAGCAGCAGAGAAGATAATGATGCGTCAAAAGAAAAACAACAACAGAATTTACATAGTTTGGCTGGGTGATCTCTTTTATATTTAGAAATGTTTTTCTGTGTGTCTAAACATGCTTATAGCTTAGATTTAGTGCTACTAAATGTAGGTAATGAAGGGGATAGATCTGGGGAATAGACTTTCTTTGCTGATTGTGGAGCTTCAACAACTATTTTATTATTACTTATGAGCTGTGAAATCTGATGCTCAGTTTTGAAGTTGGTACACACACAGTGAGTGACCATCTCCCTCTAATTATATCCCCATCCACTCAGAGTCAGGGTACCATGTGGATTATGGACCACAGGCAGAAACAAGAACATCTAGTGGGAGATGGTCAACTAAGGTGAAGTGCTGTTATATTATATGGCAGTCTCAGAGTAGGGGATTCACTTCTGACAACAAGATCCCCTAAAAAGGTGCTGGAGTTGTATCAGAAAATAGTTACATCTTTACAAAAGTATCTGATATGTAACAATTTGTAAGACTGAATGCCCCTTTTTGTAGATCTATATCTTGCTTTGACCAGGAATGTCTGGATATGAAGAATCTACTAAGAACTTATAAGAAATATAAGGAATCGAATTTGTCATTTTTACCACCTGACCGTTTTTTTTTTTTTTTTTTTTTTTTTGCTAAAGAAGAAGTATAATAAAAGACTAATTCAAGATAAAAAGGAATTGGCACAGAGAATGAATTAACAAAAATTAATTTTTGCATCAAAGCTACACAATCCAGTTACTTTCTGGAAGATAGTTTCCAGGGGGCTAGATAGTAAAGTAGGTCCAGCAGATTCTTATATCCCTGTTAAGAACTGTGAAGTATATTTTACCAGTCTGTATGCTGCAAGACAGTCTGGGTACTCAATTCCACAAACAACATTCCATAATCTCCCTGACCCCCCTCTTCCCATTTCCGACACTAGTAGGCTTATTTCAAAGCTTAAAGTACTAAAGCATGGGGGAGTGATAACATCCCTCCTGAGATGCTAGGAATTGGTGGGCCCAATTCCTAGCAGTGTTATTTACATGTATTGACCAGCTTGCATGTACAACAGAGGCATGGAGACTTTCTATTATTATTCCAAGTAAAAAAAAAGGAAAAAGATCAAACCTGAATTACAGGCCAATCAGCTTGCTAATATTGTCACTCAGTTGTACGCCCATCCTCTAACTGAAAAATTATTAAGCTGGATAGAAGGAGAAAACCTCTTGCAGGATGAGCAAGCATGATTCAGACCACGATACTCTACTGGAAATAATTTATAGTTCTACAGCATTGGATACATATTCATCCACAACCAAGGAGGCACTATGCACAGATTTTATTAATTTTAAGTCTGCAATTGGTATGGTTCCACAAGGCAGGTTGTAGTAGAAACTAGGGACAAGTAACATTGATAGGCATCTGCTAATTTTGATTTACAGCCTCTGCAAAAACTTGGTTGAAAGCAAGATGCAACACAGTAGGGCCATCTCTTCAAAGCCATTTCAGCATATGCTAGTTTTAAACAAGACTGTGTTATAGCTCCCATTTTGTTCAATAGCTATATTCACTCTCTGTTAGAAGTCTACCTGGAAGAAATGTGTACCCTCCTAACTCAGGTAGAGTCTGTCAACTCCTCTACATGCAGATGACATGGTACTTTTCTCCATAACTTGTGTTAGCTTGCAGCAGTTATTAAGAACCGTGGGTAATTAGTATAATATTGAAAAGTTTGTAATTAATTACAATAAATCTAAAGTTCTATGTTTACCAAGAAATACATCACACATAATTGGCAGATAAATGACCACCCAATTAAGCAAGTTAAATCTTACAAATATTTGAGAGTAACCTTTCAGTCTTCTGAAAAGTTCAATTATTTCATGTCACTGCAAATGCTCAGAGAAATACTGTATCAAGTCACTTGCACCTTTTTTCCTTTGTCAAAGCAAGTCAGTATGAACCAACAACCATTCAGATGATAGCGTAGATGTTATACTAGCAAAACTTTATGCATTACCTTCAACTTTGCTGGAAGAAAGATTTAAAAATGTGTCTTATGATACACTTTTTTGCCCTTATGAGGCTGGCATAGTGGAGACAGTAAGGCATGTATTGCTTGTTTTATGGTGGTTTCTGTCATATTTTTATTTACAGTGGTGCCCTGCAAGACGATGTTAATTAATTTAGCAAAAAACGTCTTGTGAAAACATCGTCTTGCAAAACGCGGTTCCCCATTGGAATGCACTGAAATCTACTTAATGCATTCCAATGGGAAAATCGTTGTCTTGCAAAAATCGTCCATAGAAAACATAGTCTTGCGAAATGCGGTTCCGCATTGGAATGCATCGAAATCTACTTTAATGCATTCCAATGGGGAAAAATCATCCATAGAAAACACCATCTTGCAAAGTGCAACAGCGATCGCAAAAACTAATTGTCTTGCAGATTAATCGTCTTGTGAGGCAATCGTCTTGCGAGGCACCACTGTACCCAGTTCTCTGAAATATTCCTTTGCTATTTGTTGGTGAACCAGTACCCATTGGTAATAATTGAAATGGCCAGCTTTTGCACAGCAGTATTGATTTGCTGGTGAGAAATGATATAATAGAATTTTATAATGATTATCTTATCAAATTTCTGTGGAAGAGCCCCTATGGATAATCAAGTCCAGCCCCTGTCAAGGAATCAAACTCACAACCTCTGCGGCCAGATACCTAAACCACTGAGCTATCCATCAGTTCCATGCTTAATTTGCATTTAACAATACCCATTATTATATAATTTTCTTACCATAATTCTATCTGATCTGCTGATCATAACAAAGACATAACATATCAATTGTATGATATTTTTAAGATATCCAAACAATTATTAATAGATGTATGGCTAAATACGTACTTCAGAAATTCTTCGATATTCAATACAGCCAGCATTTGGACATTATGTGATAACAACAGCTCTTCTCTGCAAATTAACATTTGTTCAGTCATTGTAATTATCTGGCTTTTAGCCATTCCAGAAAGATGGGTACAAGCTAAACATTTGTCAATATAATTGAATTTAATCATGATTAAAACAGGATACAGATTTATAGATAGTTTTTGTTCTAGTTTTCTTATGGAGTTAACCAATTTATAATCTCTTTTTTGAGGTCTTGTCCATGTTGCAATTGAAAATTCATTATTTTAATGTTGGACCTTCTAGAATTGACTTCAAGATAAATCAGATTTTTGTTTGTTTCGCTAATTCTCTCATCCGAGCTGCTTATCCTGATTTCATTTGCTTCTGTCCTGTCTCCCAGTTCTTTAACTTTCTGTTTGACAATTTTCAACTCCTCTGTCATTCCTGCAACTTAATCTTGAAGTTTGTTAATGTTCGTTTCAATAGACTTGGCTCGTGTCACTGCTTGCTCAAACTCCTGACTCATTTTACAGGACATGTCCTTCACAATCTGTGTCAGTTCGTCCATTGCTTCCTGGTTATCTACAGCTTGGGCTGGTGGGACTATCACCTCTATACTGGATGAACAGGTAATAGAGTTCATTTTGTTGGTAATCCTAAAAGCCCAAGAATAAGACCAGTGGTGAAGTTTTTTAATTATACAAAAAGCAATTTATGAGAGAAATTAAACAAAAACAAGACCAGCTGGTCTACAGGAGCACTACGCTGCAGATTTTCCAAGATTGAAGCAGTGATTATTTGAATTGGAGAAAATCTATGAAGCCTGTTACAGCAATACTGATCAAAAATAATCTTAAATACCTATGGGGTCATCCTGTTTTTTGGAAAATTTGGAAAGACCAGGTTCTGTTTAAAATCCACTCATGTGAAGAAGCTAAAGACCTGTTGAAGGCTTGGAAACTGTGGAAGGAGGAAGAGGGAGGTCAGGAGTTAACCCCGACTTCAAGCAAAAAACAGAAGGTTGAAGCAGAAAGGACCAGATTCTTGAAGGAGTAGAAGATGGACCAGCTATTGTCTCTCCCCCTTCCAAGTCTTTGAATTTTTTTACTTCTACTTTTCTTCTCTCTTTCCTTCATTTATTTATATCAATTTTTTCTCTTTATTTTTCTAGTTTAGTAATAACTATACTTATTATATTAATATTAGATAGCAACAGTAATAACAAAACAAAAATTATTAATAATTTTGGATTTTAATTATTTCTTTACTAATAATTATAGGGGAGACAGGGGTGGAGAAGGGGGGCTCAATGTTATTAAATATTAAGAAGAAATGCAAAAGTTTAATAAAAAGAGCAGAGGCAAGTTTCTGGTTGCAGTTCCACCAGACGGTGGTGCCGTCCTCCCCCACCTTGTACCCTCTCTAGTAGTTATGGTGGAAGACTATGGTGGGGTGGGGAAAAAGATTAATGTTCAGAGGGTTGTTAGAGGTAAAATATTGTATGTTTGGGTAATGTTGAGTTTAATTATTAGTGTATTTTTGTTAGTTTGTTGGGGGGAGGGGTTGCACATGGGGCCTGTTAGGAGGAGAGATCTTGAATTCAAATGGGTAAGAGAATAAGATAGCTACTTTAAACGTGAAAGGCCTGGGATCAATAGTGAAAAGAAGAAGAGAAGCATTGTTGAAGAAAAATAAGGTGTACACTGCCTTTCTGCAAGAGACTCATCAGTCATAAGATGGAACCAACGAACTTAAGATGAATAATATAGACGTTTATGAAAAAACTTTAGAACGTCTAAATCTAGAGGTGTGGCAATTACAATTTTTTAAAATTGTGAATTTATAGTGAAGCAGGTAGTAAAAGATTGCAATAGTAGATTTATTATAATAATACACGGTAAATGAGTTTGGAAGAATATACTTTGGTTAATGTGTACACATCTAATAATAAACAAGGAGATTTTTTGACACGGTTATTAGAGAAATGGAGAAGGTAAAGAAGGGTTATGTTATTATGACAGGGGATTTTAATATGGTTATGGATAAGATAAAGGATAATACTTTTTATGACTGGAATGTTCTTCAATGAAACACAAAATCGAGCAAGAAGGTAAAAAATAATCACTTGAAGGATATTTGGAGGGTAACAAAAGGTGATGAAAGAAGACATGCTTATTTTTCAGCAGTATATAATAGTTACTCAGAATAAATTTTATATTCACATCTCAATATTTAATTCCTAAGATAGTTAATACTGAGATCAATTCCATAAAAATAACAGATCATGCTTTCATGTCAATGGAGATTGAGATTTAAAAAGATTATAAAGACTCTAAAAGATGGGGAGACCGGCTTGACACAGCGACGAGACAGCAGCAGGAGGACAGAGCTCTGTTCCCTGGGCTGAATCCTGACCTCTTTGGGACACCCCAGGGTGTTGAAACCACCCCGAAGAGGTGGTGAAATGGGGGGGGGAGCCTGTTGAACATGGGGGGGACGGCGGTCAGCCCCATTTGACCCAGGAAATTCCCCAATCAGCCAACAGGCAGAAAAAAGCAGCTAGGAAGCTTGCTTGAAAGTCATTGGCAGCCGGCAATAAGAGAAGCAACAATCAGCTATTCAACATCAGTGTTTTTATCGGGTGAGATATATTTTTACAACTAACTGCTTATGATTACCCCTGGAGAAGGCAATTCCTATATACATAAAAAAGAATATTCTATCAATCTCATCATTTGTAGAGCGGCAGAAAACCTGGAGAGAGGAACAGTTGATGCAAAGAAAATAATTTAAAGATTAATGGGACTAGCTACTCATTTAAATACATTTAAAATATATTTTAAGAATATTATAATTCAGCGTTATAAATCTTAAACTTTTCTTGTAAGCTATTATCAGTCAAGCTGCAAGTCTGGAGTTATTATCTTATGTTTTGGCTATCTGAAGTCTTTTGGCATAATGCCCAGAACAGTGACCTTGAGCACTCTACTGCTGTTTAAAGCTTGGAAACCTGTTTTTTAATTTCCTTTTGATGTTTTCATGCCTGGCTGGAACATAGACAAATTAACCCTAAAGTGGATCTTTTTAAACTGTACTTTGGGAATCAGTATATTGGGCCAGAGCGGGCTTTTTGGAACCATCTCCAGGAACTTGGAATTTCAGTTTTGGCCGATGCATAACTGCGAGAACTAGGCTACCAGGACATGGATACAAACACTGGATTTGACTGTGAAATTTGGGGGTTTTGAGACTCAGTTTAAGCCTATTTGGTCAAAGTAGATCCTCTGAAACTGCCCCAGGAGCTGGAAGTGTTTGTGTCTGACTAGCTGACGTAAACTTGTGGGAATTAGGCCATCAGGCCACGGATATAACCACTGCATTGTACCTTGGTACTTTGGGGGTTTAAATTTTGGTTCAGGTCTATTTAGCCAAAGCTAAATTTGAACTGACTCTGGAGACTTGGAATATCTGTTTGGCTGGCATCAATCTGCCAGGGATCAATTAGGCCACAGATACAATCATCAAACCGGACTGTGATACTTGGGGGTTATGAATCTTGGCTTAAGCCCTTGGGCAGCTGGAACAGAATGGCACAACAAGGACAATTTCGGGATGAAACAAAATCTACCCTTCAAACAATCCTAGAAATAGTGAGATCCCACTACCAAGAGGCAAAATTATTCAACGAACATCTGAAGAGGAATTATAGTCAACAAGAGACAGGGAATAACGAAAAAAGAAATGAGAGAGTGCCGGATGATGTATGGCAATCAAAAGAGGAGCTGAAGGAAATTAATGGGGAAAACCTAAAAGAAACAACTTCAGTCTTGGATTCGAGGAGAGAATTAAGGGAAGACAAGGGGAGAAAGTCAGCAAAATTGATTTTAAAAAGCCTGGAAGATCTATTGAAGATAGACCAAGTGCATAAAGATCTAGTGGAGATAAATCAGATGCACAAAATGGTTTCAGAGGGCATGAAAGATGGCAGAATGCTTTGAGAGTCAAAAACAAAAAGTGAAAAAAGAGAAATAAGAGAGGGAATTACTTAGAAAGATGAAAAAGGGGGAAATAGGAAGGGGGGCCTTAATGTTGAAAAGCATGTACAGTATATATCTAACTTCGGGAATCGTAAAGGAGCATATCTTTTATATTAAAAAAAAGAATTAAATTTAAACGCCTACTCCCACCAAGATCTACCCGTGTCACTCGTGCGAGCCAGGAGGTGAGGCTGAGGAGCCTAATGCCAAGGGAGGCCCGGAAGGAAAAGACAATAAATCAGGCCTTCTCAGCGGTGGCTCCTCGCCTCTGGAACAATCTCCCTCCTGAGATTCACGGGTCTCCATCGCTGGGTATCTTTAAGAAGCAATTGAAGACATGGATGTTTGGGCAGGCCTTTCCATCACATTCCTCTTGACCTCCCCCTTTCCTCTTTACTGTTTTGTTTTGCGTTTCGTGTAATGTATTGTAATGCTTTTATTAATTAGAATTGTTTATTTATATTGTTATTGTATCGTTTTACTGTTGTTAGCCGCCTAGAGTGGTCCTCACCGACCAGATAGGCGGGGTATAAATAAAATAAAATAAAATAAAATAAAATAAAATAAAATAAAATAAATAAATAAATAAGAAAGCACTAACCAGAGTAAAGACGTAATATGGTGGGTTTTCTTTTTAGGTAAATTAAACTAGATATAAGGTTGGGGCTTGGATCTGGTACTACTTTTATGAAGTACCGTATTTGCCGGCATACAAGATGACTTTTTGGGCCCAAAAACATGCCTCCAAGTGGGGGGGGTCGTCTCGTACGCCAGGTGCACTTCATTTGGGCTCGCTCACCCGCCACCCACCCATTTCCCTTTTCCTCCTCCTCCTCCTGCCGCCCCCCCAGCTTCTTGCCCTCTTCCTCGCCCTCGGCCAGAGCCCGCCACCCCGAGCCAGCGGCGCACTTGCTCACCCGCCACCCCCGGTTCCCCTCTTCTTCCTCCTCCTCCTCCTCCTCCTGCCACCCCCCTTAGCCTCTTGCCCTCTTCCTCGCCCTCGGCCAGAGCCCGCCGCCCCGCGTGCGCTGAGCCAGCGGCGCACTCGCTCGCCCGCCACCCACCGTTTCCACTTTCCTCCTCCTCCTGCCCCCCATGCCACCCCCCTCAACTTCTTGTCCTTGTCCTCGCCCTCGGCCAGAGCCCGCTGCCCTGCGCGCGCTGGGTCGCCCACCACTGTATTGGCAGGGATTCATTAATGGATTTTGTAACCAAGGTAAGAAATCAAGAATAAATAAAAGATATTGGTATAAGGCTCAGAAAATTGGAGGTTTAGGTATTCCTAATATAAAAATTATTATATAGCAAGTCAGTTAAGATTTATTGGAGATATTATATACAACAAAGGAAGGTTAATTTGGTGGGATGTGGAATCCTTAGAAATTAATGGGAATATTGAAAAATATTTGTTTACTATAATAAAAATACAATAAATCAGGTGAACAACCCTTTTTAAAGAAACATGTGAAATATTTGGAACAGAAATAAAAAGAAGTTATGTCCCTTTACTTCAGCATTAAAATTAGTGACTGAAATAGAACATTTCCCAGCAAACTTTAAGAGTTTAGCTGATTTCATTGAGGACAAAAAGTTGCCAGATTGAAGGACTGGATGATTAAAATGAGATCGAAGGATCAGATTATAGTTAAACTAGGAAGGAGGAAGGAAAGGTGGGGGCAGCTCCAGATTACCACCAGGTGCAGGAAACCGGTATGCTCCCTGCCCATCCCTGGCACAGGCCTACTCATGAGTAAGGCCTGCCGAAGGCACAGGTCTACTCATGAATAAGGGTGGCAGAATGTGTGGGTCTACTCATGAGTAAGGCCCGCAGAAGGCACGGGTCTACCCACAGGCACAGGACTGTGCTGAAGTGCACAGCTGGGAGGGTCTCCTCTGTGGAGCGGCGGCGGTGTAGGAGGAGGCTCCCCGCCAGGAGTGAGTGCCATCGGAGGCTTCAGTCTGCCTGGTAAGGTGCTGCTTTTTCCTTTTTAGAAACTTCTTCATGGGTTTTGCAGGGTGGGCTTCAGCTCGGGGGGGGGGGTTATGTTTCTGAGCTGTGTTGTTTTCTGCAGTCCCAGCGTGGGGATTGCTCGATGTTTATTTAATGCTCAAAGGAATTGATTTCCTATTTTATGACAAGTGCTAGAATATTAATAGCTAGATTCTGAAAATATAAAAATGATATTAAATTAGAAGATTTGTATAATGAAGTATGGGTCATTGCATTAAATGATAACTACTGAGCTTAAGATGAAAAGAGGGGAAATAAGTTCAAATATTTATTATGCTATTGGGGTAGATTTGTTGAATTTGTATTAGTGAAAGGAAAGGGGAAAGCCTCTAAACAACAATCAATACAGTTTTGGAAAGGAGGTTCGTAGCACTGTGGTTTAGATTGTATTAGTAAGTACAGTGGTGCCTCGCATAACGAGCACACCGTTTAACGATGAATCCGCATAGCGATGCAGATGTTTCTTCGCATTGTGATGGGGGAACAGCTGTTCGGTGGTTCCAAAATGGCCGCCGGAACACCCAAAATGGCCGCCGGAACACCCAAAATGGCCGCCGGAACACCCAAAATGGCCGCCGGAACACCCAAAATGGCCGCCGGAACACCCAAAATGGCCACGGCCGGATGGGTAACATCGCAGAACGGTGAGTTTTGGGCCCATTTGGAACTTTGGGCTTTTCCGTTCCGTTTAGCGATGTTTCCCCATAGCGAAGGTTAATCCAGAACGGATTAACCTCGCTATGCAGGGCACCACTGTATTTTGTATTTTTGTATTTGTTTTGGAAATTTAAAAAAATAAATAAAGAAAAAAGAAATTACAATTGGCTACAATGTAAAGCAGTGAGTATATAGCTTGTATAATTGTAAATGTGCTGTCCCCTCAAAATAATGCAACACACAGCCATTAATGTCTGAACTGCTGGCAACAAACATCACTACTATTCCACCAAAATGTCATCTGCAGATTTGATAAGTATTCCCTGCAAAACTGTGGCTTTTCCATTTTATCTGGAAGCTGCTTCCCTTGGAGAAGTCAGGTCACAAATGAGTTTCCAATATGCCACCTGAATATAGCATAGCCTCTAGTTCCATCTAGTAGCCAGTCCTGGTAGTACACCTTGGGAAGGCGTATTCATGCAGGGTTTATAAAAAATTTATTTTATTATTTTCAGGCAGTGAATAAGCAAAATTGTGGGTACTGATTCCATGGATATGACAGTCCTACTGTACTGGGGAACAGCAGCCAGTGGCCAGTACGTAAAGGGAGCCATGAGTCAAAAAAGTCTGGAAACAACTGTCTATAGAGCAGACAAAAAACAAAAAAACCCACCTTGATTTGAATGTGCTTTCTTAAGATTTAAGACATAAGACATAAGACATAAGAAATTTATTTGTCATTGCGCTCACAAGTGGGTGCAACGAAATGAGGTGCTCTTCCCCAAGGTAAAACTGGACAACACTACAAAAAAAAGTTAAAATATACACAACTTTCACCATCCAAATATAGATACCCCGTTTTCTCTCAGCAATTAAAATCCACCAAAAACCTATGGCCCCACATTTAAACTCAATACTGCACTTGGGTAAAAACTGTTCTTGAATCTGCTTGTCCTTGCTTTCAATACCCTGAATCTCCTTCCTGATGGTAATAGTTTAAAGAGCTGATATCCCGGATGAGAGGAGTCTTTCAGTATGTTAGATATCTTCCTCTTACATCTGTTCTTATACAATTCTTCCAAAGAGGGGAGTGAACAGCCAATGATGTTTTGGGCCGTCTTAATCACCCTTTGAATTGCCTTTTTCTCTGCCACTGTGCAGCTCGTGAACCATACACAGAGACAGTAGGATAATGTGCTCTCAATCGAACTCCGATAGAAGGTGATTAACAAACTCTCAGTCAATTGTTGCTTTCTAAGAATCCTTAGAAAATACAACCGTTGTTGTGCCTTCCTGATTAACGCAGCGGTGTTTGCACTCCAAGTCAGGTCATTTGTTATGATAGTCCCAAGAAACTTACATTCAACCACCTGTTCCACACAAACTCCATCTATATACAGCGGCTGAATGTCTGCTCTTTTTTTCCTATAGTCCACTATGAATTCCTTGGTTTTTTGGATGTTAAATAAAAGATTGTTTTTTTTGCACCAGCGGGATAGCTGTAATACCTCGTCCCGATACGCAGACTCATCATCCCCAGAGATAAGTCCTACTAGTGTAGTATCGTCTGCAAATTTGATAATCCTATTACTGGGATGGTTATTGGTGCAATCCGATGAATAAATGGAGAACAGTAGTGGACTAAGGACACAGCCTTGTGGAGTGCCAGTGCTGAGTATCTTGTCAGTAGAGATGTACTCATTCAGTTTAACCCTTTGTGGACGATTTGTTAAAAAATCCAAAATCCACAGACAGATAGAATCTGGAAAATCAAGATCTTTAAGTTTGTCTATTAATCTGTGGGGTATAATGGTGTTAAAAGCAGAGCTAAAGTCCGCGAACAGCATTCTTACATAATTCCCTTGTGTTTCCAAGTGGGATAAAGCCATATAAAGCACAGTATTGATCGCATCCTCGGTTGATCTATTTTCTTTATAAGCAAACTGAAGCCCATCAAAGGGATGAGGAAGGCAGGAGATAATATATTTCCGAACTAACTGCTCAAAGCACTTCATTAAGATTGAAGTTAGTGCCACCGGCCTGTAGTCATTCGGACTGTTTGTAGGCAACTTTTTAGGCAGTGGAACGATGACGGAAGCCTTGAGACAGACGGGAACTGCGCATAGTGTCAGGGTTCTATTAAAAATTACAGTCCATATCCCGGCTAGCTGATCAGCACAGTCTTTTACCACCCGACCAGGAATTAAGTCGGGTCCATCTGCTTTTCTGGAGTTAACCACTTTCATAGTCTGTCTCACATCCTGCTCATTCACAATGAAGGGGAGACTCTGCTGAGTAAATGATGGCAAACGAACAGTTTCAGTTTGATCGATTTCGAATCGAGCAAAAAAGTTGTTCAACTCCTCAGCCACCTCCACACCTCTGCCTGAGGAAACCTTTTTTGCTTTGTAGTTTGTTAGTTGTTGAACCCCCTGCCAAACTTGCCTCATGTTATTGCTGAGAAAGCAGTCTTCAATTCTCCTCTTGTATTCGGCCTTAGCTTGCTTAATGCCTCTTCTCAAATTCGTTCTTGCTGCACTGTAGTCTAGATCATCCCCAGACTAGGGGCATATAGTCTATCTCTCATTAACTCACTATAATAATATTAAATAGTTTAGTTGAAATACTTAACTGATATTTCTATTCCAACTAGAAATATAAACTGCAGTAAACTGGAACCATTAACCACCTACATATCTTAATATTTTGGGCAGCCTTACCAGAGTCTTGTGAATTTAACACTTCTAAGGCATGCATCATGGCACTTGCAAAGACATTGGCATCTTCTTTGCTGCCAAAGTTGAGTCCATACACTTGTCTAGCATCCCGCCACTGGTGAAAAGTCTGTGTTGCTTGATTATATTTCAGTCCTTTTGGAATGGCACAATTTATTACCACCTAAACAAATAATAAAGTTACATTATTATGTAAGCATATTTTACAATATTTTAATATACAGGTGCATACTTTTCTCTCAAAGCATTTGACAGCATTGCATCTGATACTCTGCAAGTTACTTCCAGATATCTGCATAAGGTCCTATATTCACTGACTTCCCTAAACAATATTGTTATAATTGTTAACTATCGAAAATCCTCAGTATTGATTGATAAAATTAAGATGGGGAAAAAAGGATAAAGACTTAGTTTTCATAAAAGCAAAAAAATATAGAAGACTGATGAAACAAATAATTGACAAGATTCAAAAAAACTACATATCTCATGTACAGTAGTGCCTCGCACAACGATGTTAGTTGGTTCCAAAAAATTCATCGCTGTGTGAAACCATCGTTCTGCGAAACACCATTTCCCATAGGAATGCACTGAAAACCAGTTAATCCGTTCCAATTGGAATGGATTGCCGTCCTTAAGCGAAAATCGCCATAGGAAACATCGTTCAGTGAAACCCGGTTCCCCAATTGAAATGCACTGAAGCCGACTCAATGTATTTCAATGGCTTTGCGAAGTCCTTTTTCGCTCCTGTAAAAGTGTCTTAAACTGTTAGAAACCTGTTTTAAATGCTTGCAATCGTTAGCCCACCTCCTGAACCCTATGCAACTTAATTTGGTGTTGTTCTGAGTCGTCGTTAATTTTTGGTGATTTTTTAAATTCTCCATTGAAAGCCTTTGAACGGTCATGCTCATACAGTATTACTTGCTTTTGGTGGGACAGATATTATTAGCTTTGTGACTGAACTGCATAGAAAACTCTAAAAATAAGCTCAATTTTCAGTAAGAAGTTGTAGAATGGGTAAATATGTTAGTCTATGCAAGCATTATAGGTAAAAGCAAAATATAAATATAATTCAAAAGTAAAAAACAACAATGAAATGTGAAAGCTCAATGTGAAAGCTCACAATGTGAAAGCTCACATTAAAAACATTAAAGTTAGTCTTCAAGGTGCCACCACATTTTGTCTTTTTTACTTTTGATTTTTATATTGCTTTTACCTATAATGCCTAAGTAAGAAAAATGTGGTAAAGGAAATGGTTTGGATCCGAGAGTACTGCCCTTTGGAATCTTTGGATCTAACCCACTTAAAATACAATTTTAATTGCTTCAACTCACCTGATGATCCTGAATTTTTCTACCAACTACTCGAAACGTATTGTTGCCTGTATGATGATATATATGAACTCTGCTGAACCCAGTAGACCCACCAGCTGGTACCCACTTCTTATTGGCATCATCATAGACCATTACGGCAGCTCGGGCTTGGCAGATACTCTGCTCACTGTTAAAACAAGGGGTGAAATTGTTAAAAGGAAGGCTCTTAAACATTCAATATGCATTGCACCTTTCTAAGACAAAGGGAACAATATGGGATTTATTCCCACCCATATGTTCACATGCAGCCTCTTTAGAAGTATCAGTATTTTGAAAGAGTTCATAGCCTAATTTATGTATCTGAATGGGCAGGGAAAAAGGAGAACTAAGCAGACTAAAATTATTATCTTTTGTAAAGTTCACCACTCTATAACCTGTATACTTAGTTAATATAACTTAGATTTATTAGAAATCCCAAAGTGATTAACATAAAGATGCAAAAAGCAAAAAAAAAAAAAAAATACAAAGAAGTCAAACAAGTTTACTAAGACTGCCCATACCTGCAAGTAGGTACGTCAATACAGCAGGAATAAAAACATCTCATCCAATAAAGAATAATTTAAAAACACCACTGTGGCGGTCACCCCACTTCACTCCTATCAATCACATTCAGGGTCTCATTTACATGAGCCTATGAGAGGAGTGGAGGGGCGGAGTCACCAGAGAAAGAAGTGGCTGGGCAAGAGAGAGAAAAAGAGAATCGTGGATGGTTGTTGAGAGTGGTGGAGAGAAATTGCAGAGAGAGAGAGAGAGAGAGAGAGTAATAAGAGATAATTAAGAGTAATAAGCTAGTTAAGATCAATAAATATAGTAGGTGGTGACTGTTCATGTGGAAAGTATCTGACACTTAAATGGGTTGATTATATGAATTAAATAAAGAACATCTGTGATCCTGAGCAACTTTAATACACCTTAATAAATAAATAATAAATCACTTTTGTTGTCAGTAATCAGACAAGTGTTTTTCTACAGTTCTTGGTATTGTGGATAAAAGAAAATCCACTGGTGGCAGCGATAAAAAGAAGAACCGTCGCAAGTGGTCAGAAGGTGTAGCGTGAACTCTTTGTGCAGTGAAGCAGGCAGAAGCCATGAAGAAAACCTCACAGCCACACATGCTAGACAACTAAACTATACCCAAGAGAAGAGAAATGTCTTCAGCTGGTCCAGAAAAATAACAAAGTTAGCATGAGGTAATCTCTCCTGGGTCAAGCAGACCAGTATCTCAAGAGGCTATAACAGGCACCACTTATCTTGGCACTACTTTGAACAAGTGCCAGAAAGGGCATGAAGAGGAAGGACACAAATACTGACTCAATGTTCAGGGAGTTTCAAAGGGGAAAATACAGTCCTTAAGGCACTGGGATCCCCAGCCACAGCTTTGTAACTTGATCAGTGCCATGAACTGGGTTTAGAAACAGACTGGTGGCCAGTATAAGCATCCCAGAATTGCAGCTATACATTTAAAATTCAATTTTCCAGTCAACATTGTGTTGTCCACATTATTATTCTGTGATAAATCATGTTCAAAAATGGGCCAAGGTAAAAAGAAATAATAATTAGTGCTGTACAGTTGAGTTCACTCTTTGTCAAACCTCTAAGCATATTCAGAAGTGGCTTACCAGCCCCTACTTCTGGTGATGTTTTTGACCATACAGCTTGCTCAAGGCTTCACAGGCTAATTCCTCTCCGAGAAGGAGTGGTGGGAAGATCAAACTCTCAACTCCTCTGTCAAACCATGAACCTATACAGCCAGTAGTCCAAAGTAAAGCTCTTTAGAATTTGGAGAGCACAGCTCAGCAAAGACAGATTATCCCTATCCATAAAAAGTTGCAGCTAGTCTACTACCAGACACATTTAAAAAATACTCCCAAACTACATACTTAATATTTCAGGAGGAGCATGACCCCATTCACATCTGTCACCGTCTGAACTATGGAACTACACAATGTTGGTTTTTTTACATGAATCAAGCTTTACTTTACATATTATTATTGAGTCTATTACTATTATTACTATACTGTACTCATATGGCCATGAAGCAGAAGAACCATGGAACTGTGAACTGAAGCCAGAAATATTATTAGGGAACAATGCAAAAAGATAGTTCCTGTAATAATAAAACCTAGATGCATGATAGAAAAAATACAGTACTTAAAAGTCAAACAGATTGACAGAACGACCAGCGCTAATGGCAAAAAAATTATACTGGCACAAAGACAAGCTCATAGAAATTCATATAAAATTGACTGATTTGGAGGATAGAGGATGGAGGAAATTAAGTGGATTTCCAGAAGGTGGAGCTGAAGACTAAGAGATTTTTCTGGAAAGCACAGGCAAAAAGTATGAATGAAAAAGGGACAATAAACAAAATTTGTAGGATATTATTGGAAGTTGAAGATCAACTTTGTGGGAATATGTTTGGGGGGAAGAAATAAGTATCAGTGTTTGCAAAAAACATATGGAATATTACAATATTGAAATCTATGTCAGTAAAGATAAAAGAAAAATACATAAATTAGTTTGGAGATGGTAGTTAACTGAAGAGAAACTAAATCAAATAAATGCTAATTTTCCATTATATGTGCTAGAGAGGGTGCAAAATAGCAAGTACTTATTTTTATATGTGGTGAGAATGTGAGACTACATAAAAATTATGCTAATTATTAAAACAGTGCTTTTATCAATATTTGAAAAAGAAAAATGTAATCGGACAACTAAAGAATTTATTTCCAACCTGTTAATAGTGGTGAAATTGATAACAGCTACAGCTAAAAATAGGGACGTGGTGGCACTGCAGGTTAAACCGCAGAAGCCTCTGTGTTGCAAGGTCAGAAGACCAAGCAGTCGTAAGATCGAATCCATGTGACGGAGTCACTTGTCCCAGTTCCTGCCAACCTAGCAGTTCTAAAGCATGTAAATGCAAGTAGATAAATAGGTACCACCACGGTGGGAAGGTAACGGCGTTCCTGTCTAGTTGCACTGGCCACGTGACCATGGAAACTGTCTATGGACAAATGCTGGCTCTACGGCTTGGAGACAGGGATGAGCACCACACCCTATAGTTGGACACAACTGAACTAAATGTCAAGGGGAACCTTTTCCTTTACAGCAAAAAATGAGAAAATAAGCTATAATTTCCAATTAAATGACTGGTACAGGAAATTTTGGGATATAATTATTGATAACATTAAAAAGGGGGGAGGCTAAGTATGGATAACTTTACAGATAGCTGGGCAAAATTTATTGAGTTTGCATTAATAATACGGAAGGGACAAGAACCTTACAAAAACATTACAATTTTGGAAGGACATCAAGGCTCCATGGAGGTAAATGGTTACAACTCCCAGTTGGTTCCCAGATATATGGGGAAACATTAGGTTTAGTAGATGTTTGCTAATTGTTTATTTGAGAATTTTGTTTATGTTAATATTTTTATTTTAAAAAGTAAAAAAAGTTTGTCTCTTCTCTGTTTTATTAAACATTTCATATGTGTTTAATTTAATACATGTACACATATATTTAGAAATCCAGATGTAATGTAGTGTAACAGCAGTGTATACATTCTAAACAGATAAACAGAACTAGAGTGCTGCAATTCCTTGCAATCTGATTCCTCAGTGACTTTCCAATATCATCTTCCCACTAATATTCCTCAAAAGGAATGATTCTACCATTCCTCCTGCAAATGAAAAAAGAAGTTACCATACAGCTCAACCAGTGAGAAATCCAAATACACCAAAGCCCAGACAACAAACTTCTGAGCTTTCAGCACTTGTGCACAGCTGTTTGCAATCCTGATAAGTCAATTCTGCAACCTCTGAACTAATTCAAACATTATGGCATCCTTGTAAAGAACACTAAAATCTTATATGCATGCACGCACAGACACACTTTTTCTTCCCCATTTCTGGCAGCTATCTAGAAAAGTAGAATAGGTATGAGTTAAGTGCTGGAGGTATGGTGGGTTAGATGGTAATTTTTTTCTTCCTGTAGTCATTGCATTAAAATGTAATAAAATCTACTAAAGATAAATTAAAGCTGTATAAATTTACACATTCAATTACATTTTGCTCTGAGATATGAGCAATTTATTCTTTGAAGTATATGCAAGTGCTGTACAGCTGATTTGAGCAACCGCTGGAAATACAACAGGTAGAAATACTAATTTATTACACTCATTTAGTTGTTTTAACAAACTTTATTCTGGAGGTGCAAAAGACATCCTAAACTAAATAATTTCTATTCCAGTTGGTCATTCCAATGACTATTCCTGGCACACAAGAACTCACCTAGAAGTGCTATTTCTCAAACTTGAATTGAACTGAACTCTTCCTCAGGTCTTCTGTGAATTTGCTTTTCTATACTGGGATATTGTCTCTTTCATATTTCTATTTCTCTTCCACCCAAACATGCACAAATATTTGCCTACTCAGAAATAATATACAGGCAGCAAGTCCACAAAGCTTACGCCAAATAAAACTTGCTAGTCTTTAAAGACTCATAAGGTACTACTTGTCTCCCTGTTGAATTCACACCTTAACTTGATTCAGGTGTTTGAGTGTGTTAGGAAGGCTAATAGGAATGCTATGAGGAAGCTGGAATCCAAGCAGGGCCACCCAGGGAAGACTGGTTAAAGTTTAGACACAGATGCATCCACTCTTGTCAGAACTGGCAGTCATATCAAC
This sequence comes from Pogona vitticeps, assembly GCF_051106095.1. NCBI lineage: Eukaryota > Metazoa > Chordata > Lepidosauria > Squamata > Agamidae > Pogona > Pogona vitticeps. The sequence continues at coordinate 37,309,902 of NC_135783.1, forward strand.
AGAAGAGAATGGATACTCTTGGAGAAACTCCTGAAGGGCAGGCTACTAGGTGGCGGCAGCAGCAACAACGGAAAGTACCAGTGTCAAAGATCTTTCACAAACAATGGCAGTACTGCACAGAAGTCTTATGATGAGACAATCTAAAAGAAAGAATAGATAATGCTGGACGAGGAGATTCCCAGGTTGGAAGGCACTGAGCTATTGGGGGAGAGCAAAGGATAACTATGAATAGCATTGTGCTTAATAGAGTACACAGTACAGCAAAACTTTTGACTGTGTAGATCATGAGAAATTATTGTTCTGAACAAAAAGGGTGCACCCCAGAACTTTATTGTCCTTATGTGTAATCTGTATTATCAACAAGAAACTACTGTTAGGGCTTAATAAGAATAAACAGAATAGCTGCCCATAGAAAAAGGTGTCAAGACAAGGGTATATTCTCCCTGCTGTTAAATCAGCACACAGAACATATCGTACAGAAAGCCAGACTAGATTCAGATGAAGGAGGAGTGAAAACTGGGAAACAAATATCAATAATGTAAGATGTGCAAATTATTTTTATTCTATATTTGGATGCCTACATTGAGCAGGGGGGTTGGACTCAATGGCCTTATAGGCCCCTTCCAACTCAATTTTTCTGTGGTTCTATCGTACCACATTAATAGCAGAAAGAAACAATGACTTGAAAACTACTTCTGATGAAAGTGAAAGAAAGTGCAAAAGCACAATTACAACTGAATATTAACAATACAAACATAATCACTACAGAAGTACACCAGTTTATTGTTAATGAAGAATCTGAAATTGTTGAAGATTTTATGTACATTGATTCAATCATCAATTCAAATCGAAATTGCAGCCAAGAAATCTGAAAAAATCCTAAGATTTAGAAAGATAGCTAAGAAACCACAAAGATCAAAAGATCAAAAAGTCCAAGATGACACACTATTATATTACCAATTACTGTACTATGTACAGATGTGAAAGCCAGACAGTGAAAAAAAGCTGACAGAAAAATTCAAATTCATTTGAAACATGATACTGGGCTATCAGAAAGATAAATAAGTGAGCTGTAGATCAAATTAAGCCTGAACTGTCTAGAAGGAAAAATTACTACTTCTGTCATACTCTGGGCCCATCATGAGAAGACAAAACCTGCTGGAAAATACAATGCTGTGAAAAAGTCAATGCAACAGAAAAAGGGAAAGACTAAATATGAGATGGAGTGTCCAAATAAAAGAAGCCACAGCCTTGAGTATGCATGACCTGAGTAGGGCTGTTATGACAGAAAGTCTGGGAGGTCCCTCACTCAGTCAACATAAGTCACAGGTTACCTGACTGCACTAAACAACAACAAAGATCCTTTATTATTTTTCTGCAATCAACATGCATGGCTATCCCCTCGAGTGGAAAAAAGCTACACACAAATACAGTATTTATTTTGTTCTTAGAATGAGTTGGTTCTATACTCCAATTATTCATAGTAGTCAAAATAGTTTTCCACTCTTTTTCAAATTCTCTAACTGACCTTCTGTTTACATAATTTGTGAGTTTTGCCATTGTGGCATATTCAGGCATTTTATCTCTCCAATTTTCTTTTGTCAGATATATGTCAATGTTCCACTTTGTCACCATTACTACGTTAGCTGCCATCAACATGTAATTGAAAAGTTCTTGTGAAGATTTTCCCAAATTATCTTGTATTGCCAAATACATGGTCTCTGGTTTCATTTCAAATTCAAATTTCAAAATCTTTGCATTTCAGAACGAATGTCTTTCCAGAAGGTTGGGTGCCCAGTAGAAGCTTGGGGGGCTGTACTGGGTGTCCTAGGAAGCGACATGTGGCTCAATGGCTCTTCTATGTCCATCCCTGATGTATATTTCAGCAAATTTCTCTCTTCCTATGAAACCATCCATCCCTTGAGATATGAGAAAGCCTCTAGTCCATGTGATAGAGCAGGATGAATATAAATCAATTATTTTAAAAAAAACAAATTGTTTTAAAACACTATTTAAATTTTAAAAATCATTTTTACTTAAATAATCAAAAATGTATTTTTAAAATTTAAACTGTGACATAAATTGTGGTTTAAGTTGATTTGATGTAAATCAAATCCAGCCTGTGATAGAATGGCAGATACCTATAGAAAGGGCACGGCCCACAGCAGCAGCCAAGACAAAACATACTGTATTTCAATACAACCCAGCCTATACTTAGAGATGGGAAATATTCAGGTCACATATGTATACAAATTTTGTTTTTTCTTCTACATAATTCTGGATTTTGGAATAGGCTAATTAAGCAGAATTAATGTTTTTTAATTAATCGAAACATTCACCTTTCTAAAAAGCATACAGCAATCAATTCTCGTCAGACAGTTGTTTCATAAATATTGTTTCCATTTTTATAATTCTGTGACAAGGAAAAAAGGATAAATTATCTAATGTGTGCATGAAGATGAACACATTTCAGATTAGCTCTTGAAATGTCAAATTCGTAACGGTACCGTCTGTACCTTTTCTGTTGTGCTGCTTTATTTAATTGCCATGGCTCCAAACCTACAATGGCTCACTGGTGTTCTTTTTTGTCAAAAAGTTATTTAAATTAATTTTTTTAGGTCATACCAACAAAGAAAACTTTTTTGATAAGTGGTTCAATTCACATGCCACAAACCTTATCGGACCATCAGGAATGTGCATCCATTAGCACTCATCTACCTTCAAACCAGAACCAAAAACCTATTTCCAGTTGTAGTCTCCAATTCTGCTCTGGATCCATACTATGATAAACAATAACCATCTGCAGTCACTCTAAGAGATACCATTAAAAATGCAGGCATCAGGTGGGATTTGTGTCTCCAGAGATAAAAACTTGTCTACCACAATATATAGAAATTGACCAAATTGTCCAGATTTGCCAAATTTGACAGAAATTATTCCAATCCTATTTATTTATCTATTTAATTTATTTATTTAGCTTTTATACCGCCCATCTAGATAAATCTACTCTGGGCGGTTTACAGTCCAAAAAGGCAATAAAATTAAAATCATCAATTAAAAGACTAAAAGAAACAAAAAACCAGTGGAAAAATTAAGTCATGACAGGAGGGAAGGCCTGGCTAAAGAGCCAGGTCTTCAGTTTTTAAAATCGTAGAACTTATTTTCTGCTCCTAACATAATACAATGGTGAAAATTCTTGGCAGCCATATTAAAATTTCCAAGACTGCTTTCAACAGTTTCCCAAATAATTATGATTCCATTACAGTAGCAATCCACTGCAACCTCTGTGTCAACGAAGTGAAGCCCTTACCAATCTCTCTGTGAAAGTGCACAATTTTAGACAATGGAGGCGTCCGTGAATACAGAATTATTTGAGGTGTAATTAATCTGGGCAAGAAGACTGTGAAAAAGTTTGAGCAAGCAAGAATGTACTTTCATGGAGAAATCACATGATTAAATCGAGATCCCAGGGTAGTGATTTAAACCAGGTTGATTTCAAATAATCCCATGCCGACGGGTGATATTGCCCCTACTCACTGTCCTCCTTAAAAATGTAAACATCCTGTCTTATAACTTCATATCTAAGCCAATATATTACTCACAGTATACTATAAACTCTGAACCAGAACAACAAATAAACAAAAAATAAATGTCCCACACTATTTCTGGAACTCAGAATGCAACAGCTAGCCCCAACGAGAACTACAAGAGGGATTAGTGTGTCTGATAGTTACTTCAATGTGTTGGGTTTTTTTATATTGAATCTATACTGTTGCAAATTTCTGATTAAAATCAGATACCTCCTGATGAGCTCTCACATGTGAAACTGCTTTTTTTTAAAAAAAGAACAGCATTGTCCAAAGACTGTGCATCTATGTTTAGAGCTAATCTGCTTTAGCAAATCATGTTAAGTCACCAACTGTTTATTTGTTCCCATAGATGTCAGATAAAAGTGATGTGGAGTCAGATGGCAGATAAAACTGATATAGAAACTGACAAGTGGATTGGGCATGCAAAACAGTAATCAGAAGAAAATGCAAGCCAAGATTCCACACTGAAACCGTAGATGAGTAATTCAAAGCTTTAGGTCTCTTTTGAACAATTTCTGGACCATTGTGAAAACAATTTCTTGTTACAATCATTGCTACTACAGGAAATTTAGCAACTCATGAGCAAAGGACTGCCTTTCATTTTAAAAGAAACTACTTTTCATTTTAAATTTCTTAGAAGACAGGGAATGATTTTATCCTAATCAAGCCTGAAGCATCATTTAGCCACGTAAAATGTCCAAATTCTACTTTACTGGTGTGGTACTTTCTTTATTTTGAGTTTCGGGCCATATCCTTAAAGCCACTGTGAATATGGTTCCTGACGCTATAGTAAAAGGTATACAAAAACTTTCATTAAGCCACTCCAAATAGCTCACTCTGTAAACTGATCTAGTTCACATTGTTACTTCTCAGTTTATTAGGAACTTGGAAGTTATCTCTTGGACCTTAACCCCTCTACCTAGCATGCTCATTAGCCGTATTGGCTGAAGAGAGGCATCTGGCAGTTGTAAACTCAAAAGGTAATATTTCCAAGGAGTAAAATTATTAAGCCACAATACATACAAGAGCTCTGCACATGCAATCAATCACTTTGATCCTTCCATCATACAAAGCAGAATTAAATCAGGAAACTTCTAGTCCAAGTTATGCATTTTATTTGAACTGGAAAATTCATTACCAACTTTGAAGCAAGTCAAGACAGATTTCAAAATGTCAGTCTGTTCTGAAGTTAATTTTCCTAGTTCAGAGGAAATGGAGAAAAAATTAATTCCCAGTTTTGGTGAAGTGTCCCGGTTTAATCAAACAAGAAGCAAACAGTATGGCTGCATATAAAAGAAGTTTAGTAAGTATTCGTATACGAATACCCCCCCACAGGTGGAGGTAACGAGGGTCCAGACCCCTGGGGCCAGACTGACCACTCACAGTTGCGCTGCTGCCGTGGGCTGTGCTCCCTTCTTATTGTTCTAGAGCTCGTGGTGGATTAGCCACTCTTCGACCTGGCACAGAGGCTAATCATCCTGCCTCCTGCCAGGAGTGACTAATCCATCACGAGCTCTGGAGCAACAGGAAGAGAGTGCAGAACCCATGGCAGCAGTGAAACGGTGAGTGGACCCTCGTTATCTCCACCTGTGTGTGTGGGGTATTCGTATATGAATACCCCCATCTCTATTAATAAGCTAAACTAGTGAACAAGTTGGTGACCAAGGGTATAGGATTGTGCCTGACATGTAAGCTCCGGTTCTGCTAATACGACTGTTGTTTCAACTATCTCTTCAAATTCATGTATGCCACAATTCAGATATACGTCATCATCTACTAAAACATCCCAAAAAATAAATGCATTTATACGGCAAACCAATATTACCATGTTTCCCTGAAAACAAGATAGGATCTTATATTCATTTTTACTCCAAAAACCAAATTAAGGCTTATTTTCAGGGGATGTTTTAATTTTTTCATGTACAAGACTATATTTATTCAAATATAGTCATCTTCTGGTTTCTGCACGATGAGTCCCTGGTGGACAGCGGGTTTTCACTTAACTGGGGCTTACTTTCAGGTTAGGGCTTATTTTGGGAGAAATAGGGTGCTTATTCACTGGCCAGAATAAGTAGATAAATACTAAAGTCAGCTGCAACTGGCAGCTCTTAAGAATTTTCAAGCTACAAATTTACTGCCTCAATTTTGTACTGAATGTTTAAAAAATACAATGAACAAAAGATACATACATACATACATACATACATACATACATACATACATACATACATACATACATACATACATACATACATACATACATACATACATTACACTTATATCCCTTCCATCTAGACATTGTCTACTCTGGGTGGCTCACAACAGACAAGATAAAAACAATTAATATATAATAACAGTTACAGCATTATACAAAGAAAACAATGGTTCAAGACCAGTAGAAGTGCCTGGAGGGAAGGCCTGTTTGAATAACCAGGTCTTAAGTTGGCTTTTAAAAATGCCCAGCGAGGGGGCCAAATGGATCTCGGAAGGGAGTTTGTTCCAAAGAGAAGGAACCACTGCAGAGAAGGCCCGATGTCTTGTTTTTTCTTTCTGGACCATCCTTGTCATTAGACTCCTCAATCGCCGCTCCTGACTGGATTGAGTGGTACAGGTAGATCTAGGTGGGAGGAGGCGTTCCGTCAAGTATAGGAGCCCTAAACCATTTAGGGCTTTGTATGTAATCATTAAAACTTTGAAATCAATGTGGAAGCATACAAGCAACCAATGCAACCGATGACCCCACCCAGCGGCCTCATATATACAGTGGTGCCTCGCTTAACGGGCGCTCCGTTTAACGACGAATCTGCATAGCGATGAATTTTTGCCATTGCACTGCGATGGTTTAGATAGGAAAAAATCGCTCTGCAATCATCGGTATCCTGTTTCGCATACCGATCACTGCATAGCAATGATTTTCCAACAGCTGATCGGCGGTTCCAAAATGGCCACCCACTGTGTTTTCGCCCGGATTCCTCACTTACCGGGCAGCGAAAATGGCCGCCATATAGAGGATTTTTGCTTAAAGGTGAGTTTTAAGCTCATAGGAACGCATTGAAGGGGTTTCAAAGCATTCCTATGGGCTTTTTTAAACCGCATAGTGACGAAATCGCTTTGCAGCGATTTTTGCTGCACGGATTATCGTCGCTATGTGGGGCACCACTGTATATTAAACAGCACTGGGGAGAGGGTCGAACCCCGTGGAACCCCACAATTGAGGCTCCACGGGGCCAAGTCCCCCCCAAGCTGAACTCTCTGAGGACAGTCCTCCAAATAGGATCAGAGCCAGGCAGATGCCAGGCCACCAATTCCCAATTCTGAGAGCCTCCTCAGGAGGATACCGTGGTCAACGGTATCAAAGGCAGCTGAGATATCGAGGAGGACCAACAGGGACATTTTCCCTCTGTCAGCCTCCCTCATCTAACAGGGCAACCACGGCCGTTCCTGTACCACGGTGCGTCCTGAAGCCTGACTGGAACGGATCCAGGGCGTTTGTTCCATCCAAATGTGCCTGAAGCTGATTGGCCACCACCCTCTCGACTATTTTACTGATGAAAGAAACATTGCTGACAGGCCTATAGTTGCCAATATCGTCCGCCACCAAATTTGGTTTCTTTCTAATGGGCCTAATGAGTGTCTCCTTGAGGGCAGGGGGAACCCCACCCTCAAGGAAAGACCCATTATCACTGTGGCTCATTCAGTTGTTATAGGCCTGGCTGCTTTGATTAGCCAGGCCGGACAAGGATCAAGAGATGAGATGGTGGCCCGACAGCGGTCTAGCGCTTTGTCCACCATATCTGGTGTCACAGGCTGAAAGAGATCGAGACTCACTGGGCAAGGCGGAGTACTGGACATTTTTGCTCGATCCACTGTATCCAAAAAAGGAGAAAGTTCCCAGCAGATGGTGTCCACTTTTGATTTTTAAAATGCTGCAAATTGGTCGGGAAAGATACTAGAAGGAGGCCCATCACTTAGACCAATTCTGGATAGGTTGCGGACTTTATGGAAGAGTTCCGCCTGATGATTTGAAGCCTCACTCAGCGAGGTGAGTTTTACTAGCAGCCCTTATCTTGGCAAGGTAAAGGTTAGTCGCGACCCTGACAGCTTCCTTATTATATTCCATCGGTTTCCTTCTCCACTCTAGCCTTCTCCCAGTTTGCTTCATCACTCGTAGTTCCTGATTAAACCAGGGCGCAGGCCGAGCTCTGCATTGGAGAGGGCATTTAGGAGCGATTGTGTCAACAGCCCTAGTGGCAGCTGTAAACCAGCCTTCAACCAGAGTCTCGACAGGAGCACCAGCCAGGTCTGCCAGAATCCCTCTGTTGGTATCCTGGAATCCTATAGGACCCAGTAGCCTTTGAGGAAGGACTATTAAAATAGGTCCTTGCTCTCTGCGAGGTGGGAGGGCCACTGAGAGGTTACATTTTATTAGGTGGTGATTGCACAAAATTTTCCTCTAATATCTCCAATTTTCCTGAAGAGACCTCTGGTTTTTCCTTTTCTGTTATTTTCCTCTATTTCTTTGCATTGTTCTTTTAAGAAGGCCCTCTTGTCTCTCCTTGCTATTCTTTGGAAGTCTGCATTCAATTTTCTGTAACTTTCCGTATCTCCCCTGCATTTTGTTTCCCTTCTCTTTTCTGCTATTTGTAAGGCCTCGTTGGACAGCCAATTTGCTTTCTTGCATTTCCTTTTCTTTGGGATGGTTTTTGTTGCTGCCTCCTGTACAATGTTACGAGCCTCTATCCAAAGGAAAAACCAGAGATCTGTTCAGGAAAATTGGAGATATTAGAGGAAAATTTTGTGCAAAGATGGACATGATAAAAGACAAAAATGGAAGGGACCTCACAGAAGCAGAAGACATCAAGAAGAGGTGGCAAGCATACACAGAGGAATTATATCAGAAAGTTTTGGATATCCCGGACAACCCAGACAATATAGTTGCTGACCTAGAGCCAGACATCTTGGAGAGTGAGGTCAAGTGGGCCTTAGAAAGCCTGGCTAACAACAAGGCCAGTGGAGGTGATGGCATTCCAGTTGAACTATTTAAAATCTTAAAGGATGATGCTGTTAAGGTGCTACATTCAATATGCCAACAAGTTTGGAAAACTCAAAAGTGGCCAGAGGACTGGAAAAGATCAGTCTACATCCCAATACCAAAGAAGGGCAGTGCCAAAGAATGCTCCAACTACTGGACAATTGCACTCATCTCACACGCCAGCAAGGTTATGCTCAAAATCATACAAGGTAGGCTTCAGCAGTATGTGGACCGAGAACTCCCAGAAGTACAAGCGGGATTCCGAAAGGGCAGAGGAACTCGAGACCAAATTGCCAACATGCGCTGGATTATGGAGAAAGCCAGAGAGTTCCAGAAAAACATCTACTTCTGCTTCATTGACTATGCAAAAGCCTTTGACTGTGTGGACCACAGCAAACTATGGCAAATCCTAAAAGAAATGGGCGTGCCTGACCACCTTATCCATCTCCTGAGAAACCTATATGTGGGACAGGAAGCAACAGTTAGAACTGGATATGGAACAACGGATTGGTTCAAAATTGGGAAAGGAGTACAACAAGGCTGTATATTGTCACCCTGCTTATTTAACTTATATGCAGAATACATCATGCGGAAGGCTGGACTGGAGGAATCCCAAACTGGAATTAAGATTGCAGGAAGAAATATCAACAACGTCCGATATGCAGATGATACCACTCTGATGGCGGAAAGTGAGGAGGAACTAAAGAACCTTGTAATGAGGGTGAAAGACGAGAGTGCAAAAAAACGGTCTGAAACTCAACATCAAAAAAACTAAGATCATGGCCACTGGTCTCATCACCTCCTGGGAAATAGAAGGGGAAGATATGGAGGCAGTGACAGATTTTACTTTCTTGGGCTCCATGATCACTGCAGATGGAGACAGCAGCCCCGAAATTAAAAGACACTTGCTTCTTGGGAGGAAAGCAATGACAAACCTTGACAGCATCTTAAAAAGCAGAGACATCACCTTGCCAACAAAAGTCCGAATAGTCAAAGCTATGGTTTTTCCTGTAGTGTTGTATGGAAGTGAGAGCTGGACCATAAAGAAAGCTGACCGCCGAAGAATTGATGCCTTTGAACTGTGGTGCTGGAGGAGACTCTTGAGAGTTCCCTGGACTGCAAAGAGAACAAACCTATCAATTCTAAAGGAAATCAACCCCGAGTGCTCACTGGAAGGACAGATCCTGAAGCTGAGGCTCCAGTACTTTGGCCATCTCATGAGAAGAGAAGACTCCTTGGAAAAGACTTTGATGTTGGGAAAGTGTGAAGGCAAGAGGAGAAGGGGACGACCGAGGATGAGATGGTTGGACAGTGTCATCGAAGCAACCAACATGAATTTGACACAACTCCGGGAGGCGGATAGGAGGGCCTGGCGTGCTCTGGTCCATGGGGTCACGAAGAGTCGGACACGACTAAGCGACTGAACAACAACAGGTGGTGATTGAACCATGACAAGGGAACCAACTCAAGGTCAGTCACCATCAGACCATGCTCACTCCAATTGGTGGAAAAAAACAGGTCTAGCATATGGCCTCCCATGTGGGTCGGGCCGTTAACATGTTTGGGAGATGTTCAAGGAAGCCATGGTTTCCAAGAGCTCAAGAGCCAGACCAGAAATCTCCGCCTCCGCATGGATCTTGAAATCACCCAAGACTAAAAGCCTCAGGGATTCCAACAATGCCGCGGAGACAAGGTCCATCCAGCTCTGGTAAGGAAATGGCTGGATCGCAGGGAGCATTTAGTGATCTGTGAACAGGTGGGAAGATCTGCTGCACCTGTCTTGTCACCATATACTACAGCTGCACACTAAGAAATAAGTGCTCCTAATTATATCTCAGTGAAACTAGTTACAATGTATTCAGGATTTTTCCTTCAGCAAAAGACACTGTAATTCTAAAATTCTTCTCAGATTGAGATTTTGCACAAACAAACGGTTTTGCTGATATATAGTATAGTTGAAGAGTATATAAACATCTACGTGCAATTTCACACTATTATCTATTTTGATAAAATCAAATTTGTAAATTAATGCTGTTTCTAAACTAACACAACATCAGATAACAATTCAGAATAAAATTTCCATGGATTCTATTATGGTTGGTGGAATCTGAAGCAATTTTAATAGCTCAGTGAAATACAAATCAACTGCAGCAGGTTGTGTGGCAGGAATGAAAAAGTCCAAACTTGTCAATGAATGCTTGTATGGCATACAACAACAGTAATATCAAATATCACTATACCATCAAGCTAATATGCACAGTTCTGGTAGTTTCCAAAGTATTTCCACTGCACACTATGCATCTGTGTTAAATTCAGGGTCATTAAGACAAAGAAGAGGCTTCCCTCATCACAATAAATTTATCATGTTTAGTATGTGTATCACGGCTGAAGAGTGGAGACCAAATACAGTGGTGCCTCGCTTAACGGGCGCCCCGTTTAACGACGAAATCACATAGTGATTAGGATTTTGCGATCGCTTTGCGATGGTCTGAATGGGTTTTTTTCGCTTTGTGATGATCATTACCCTGCCTCGCTTACTGATCATCGCAAAATGATGATTTTAAAACAGCGGATCGGCAGTTCCAAAATGGCCACCTGGTAAAAAACATGGCCGCCCAATGTGTTTAGAGACGTATTCCTCACTTACTGGGCACCCAAAATGGCTGCCGTATGGAGGATTTTCGCTTAAAGGTAAGTTTTTACCCCATAGGAACGCATTAAACAGGTTTTAATGCATTCCTATGGGCTTTTTTATTTCGCATAGCGACAAAATCACTTTGCAGCGATTTTTGCTGCACGGATTATCGTCGCTATGCGAGGCACCACTGTAAATGTAAACAGAATGAAATTCTACTTTTGTAGCCTTGAAATATGCAATTATGCTTTTTGGCTAAGTACAAAAATTAAGTAAAACTGCTTTCCTTAAAAATATGTACCAGTTATTAAATCATCCATTGCCAAGTTGGGTTTCTTAAGGATGCGTCTTATTATGGTTTCTTTTAGACAGAAAGGCACATATCCTTCTTATAGTGATTTATTAATAATATGAGTGGCCCATTCTATTATTGTATTCTTGCCAGATTTTGTTGGAATTCAGCAATCTGCATATTGCGCCTTTAAGAGGTTTGGATGGGAGGGACTTTGGAATTGTATGTTAATCACACAGTAGCAGCCACTTGTTCCCTGTCTACCTCAGATTCCTTTTACCGTCTTTTTACTCAGTCAGGGTTCTGTGTCAGTTAGCAATGCTAGAGTCTGACAGTTACAGCATCTGCAGCTAGAGTCTGGTGAAATGTTTATGTAACTAGTCAATTAGTCAAATAATGAAGTTAACCACTTAGGATCTCTTATTACCTAACAAGTGATTTTTAAAAAATTCTTTCTCAACACCAGTGTCTCTGACTCAATCTATTGAGACTATATTGCCAGTTAAGGTAAAACTAAATTAACAATAAGGAGTGGTACACTGAAGGAAATTTGTAATTATAATAATCTGCTCTGTAGGTCCCTTTCTGGATTTTACTCTCCGCTGCATAGCTGGAGGTTTTAAGCCAGCAATTTCTACACCCTGTCAATAAATTTAAGTAGCCAAGATGGGCATGAGGATTTTAAGCCAGCAATTTCTACACCCTGTCAATAAATTTAACTAGCCAAGATGGGCATGGATCTACTAGAGATGGTGCCTTCACATCTAGTGCATTGTCTACCTCCTCAGACTTTACTGATTGAAACTGATCAAAAAAAAAAAAACATGACAAAACAATATAGTGGCGCCTCGACTTATGACCATAATCCGTTCCAGAAGATGGACATAACTCAAAATGATCGTAAGTTGAAGCAGCATTTCCTACTGAAATGCATTGGAACGCGATTAATCCATTCTGGCAAAAAAACGACCAAAAGAAAAAAGACCAAAAAAAGAAAAAAGGGAGAAAAGCACACAGCAGCCCCATCGGAAGGCGCTTAGGCTTAAAAAAAACAACAACACCAAAAATAAAATACACAGCTGTCCCGTCAAAAGGCGCTCAGGCTTTTTAAAAAAAACACCAAAAATAAAGCACACAGCATCCCCGTCGAAAGGTGCTGGGGCTTTAAAAAAAAATAACACCAAAAATAAACAGCACAGCAAGCCCCATTGTAACGTACTGGGGCTGAAAAAATAAACACACCAAAACACACAAAAATCACATCACAGAAACATAACCCCCCCCCAGTCCAAACCCACCCTGGAAAACCCTGTAAATGTAGTTACTCAGAACCACAAAGCAGCACCAGGCAGTCCCAAGCCTCCTCCGACGCACACACTCTAACTGTTGGGGCGAAAGAGCTACAAAGAAGCTCTTCCCCGACCAACGGTTAGCCCTCTAATTTGAATTCCCCACCTTCTCCCCCTAACTCTTTTGATCGCAACTCAAAGCTCCGGCTGTAAGTCGAAACAAAATTTTGCAGCCGGAGCTGGTTGCAACTCAAAATGGCCATATGTTGGGACGGTCGTAAGCTGAGGCACCATTGTACATTGGACATCTCAATCCCATCTACTGAACTGAAAAAGGAGTCAAGGTCCATTGGATGTCCTCCTTCTTAGATTTAAAGTGGGCTGCGAGCTGGATGCAGTTTTCTATATCCGGATGTAGTATCTACACCTGTCTGTCACTGATGAGGCTGTGGACAACACAAAAGAGTTCCACCCGTTGGTTGGATGCCTCATTAATCTTATTGATGTTATAGGCTTTTTCCTGCCTTTAATACATTACAATATTTGCCCAATATTGCCTGACTGCAAACTGCCTGCATTTCAACAGAGCTTTCCTCCATCAGCACATGTGTGATTGTATGACTGGCTGATCTCCTGAAAAGAAATATAGGAATATATATTCTAACACTGTGTTATACACCTTATATCTTTAGACTGAAGTACTCTCCTATTATTATTGTTGTTGCAGTTGTTGCTATTTAAATTTCATCATATTCTTCCACTAAGTATAAAAGTTTGAAGAGACATACATTTAGTCCTTCTTGAAAGTAGTGAAAATGGGAACTGAAGGCAAGTCTAAAGGGCATGTGTTCCATAACCTGAAAGCAACACAAGAAAAAGCCTTTTCCCTCTTGTCAGTTAAACGGGTTTCTAAAAGTACTGGCAGGCCTCTGCAGAAGATCTTAACAATGAAACAGGTCAATAACAAGGAATGTTGTCCCTGTTATATGGCTGGACCATAAGTCATTCAAGGCATTAAAGTTAAAAACAACACTTTGATTTGGGCCTAGAAAGCAATCAGTAACTAAGTGCAGATTTCTCAATATCAGGAATAACATAAGTTTAGTATTTTGCACCAGTCAGAAGCTTAGCTGTTGTACACCAACTGAAACTCTCACATATTCTTCAAGGACAAACATGCACCAAGAATGCTGCAGTAATCAAAATATAATGTAACAAGGTATTATTGTCAAGTCATATCAACTCAGGTAAGATTACAGCTAGTACACTAAATAGAGCATAGGTCGGGGAACAGGGGTAAATTACCCCAAATGGGGTAAAAGTGAAAATCCTGGGGGTAACGAGCATGCTGCTACCCCCACCCTCCCACCCACCCCCACCCTCTGCAGCCAAAGCTTTAATTGTAAACCACCTGCCCTGTTACTTCCTTCGTTGCAGCAGGGCACTTCTAAATGCTCTGTTTGTTCAGAGATCAGGGAGATAAGCTTCCCTAATTGGTTGCAGCTGGGGATTAGCCCCGGGCAATCAGCCAATCTGGGGCTTCTGAATGACTGCGTCCTCTGGAAGTGACTGCAAAGAAGCAGCAGGAGGGAAAGGAGCAAGCAAGGGAAGGAGGGAAGAAAGAAAGGCGCGAGAGACCGAGGACTTCATCAAGCTTATTTAAATGTACAAAATGGAGGGAGGGAGGGAGGGAGGGAGGGAGGGAGGATGGATGGGTGTGTGTGTGTGTGTGTGTGTGTGTGTGTGTGTGTGTGTGTGAGTGAGAGAGAGAGAGAGAGAGAGAGAGAGAGAGAGAGAGAGAGAGAGAGAGAGAGTACTCAGAACTGAAAATGAACAGGCAGGCAAGCAAAAGAGAAACTGAATTAAGGGGGGGGGAAGGGTGACTTTTTAAGGTGCTGTCTAGGTTTACCATTGCTTTCCTCCCAAGATGCAGGCATATATGAATTTCGTGGCTGCTGTCTCCATCTGCAGTGATCATGGAGCCCAAGAAAGTGAAATCTGTCACTGCCTCCATATCTTCCCCTTCTATTTGCCAGGAGGTGATGGGACCAGTGGCCATGATCTTCCTTTTTTTGATGTTGAGCTTCAGACCATTTTTTGCACTCTCTTCTTTCACCCTCATTAAGAGGTTCTTTAATTCCTCCTCATTTTCTGCCATGCTTTTGCATAGTCAATGAAGCAGAAGTAGATGTTTTTTTGGAACTCTCTGGCTTTCTCCATAATCCAGCGCATGTTAGCAATTTGGTCTCTAGTTCCTCTGCCCCTTCGAAATCCAGCTTGTACTTGTGGGAGTTCTTGGTCCATGTACTGCTGAAGCCTGCCTTGGAGGATTTTGAGCATAACCTTGCTAGTGTGTGAAATGAGTGCAATTGTATGATAGTTGGAGCATTCTTTGGCACTGCCCTTCTTTGGGACTGGGATGTAGACTGATCTTTTCCAATCCTCTGACCACTGCTGAGTTTTCCATTGATGATGATAAAAAAAAGCACACTGGTCCTTTGATATTGGGCTGTGGCACCAGGGTGGATGACGTGACCTTTAGCCTGGTTTGTTCCTTTTTGCACACCACACATAGTATGATTAAAGTGGTAGGGAACCCCCCCCCCCCCAATTCTGCGTTGGCTGTCTCTAGCAAGCATGTCATTGCTAGCACCACTCTGGCAGCCACTAATGATCCTCTGCAAGCTAGCAAAAATTTAATGCAACTTGCTAGGCACGTTGGACACCTTACTACTCCCTATACCCCACCATGGCTAGAGTGCAATGTGTTCCAGCAAAAATAGTGCACATCTTTATCAAATTTGGTGCATCCTGCTAGTTCGGTACACAGCCTGCGTAGATTCAATAATATTTTCAATTCAAATAATGTATGATTTCCTTCCTTTCGAATCAAGGGGGTAATGTCTGCGTATATAATTTTTTTTGGGGGGGGGGGGTAAAAGGTAAAAAAGTTCCCTGACTCCTGAAATAGAGCCATGTAATAATAGTAATAATAACAATAATCCTATAACTGCAGAGCTGGAAGGGGCCTCACGGTTCATCGAGTGCAGCCTGTAAAGGAGGCAGTGGGGAACTAAACATCCAAACCTAAGCCAACAAGCAATTCAGCCAGATTTGTGGTTAGAAACCCCAAAATCCTCCAGCCAGTTTTGTAACTAAAAAGCTCTGTCTGTGATAGGAGACTAATATAGAGATTATGCTAGTCCACATGATAACTATACGAGATTTTAATCAGGATCAATGCAGGTATTGATTAATCTTTCTCACCTAATTTGTCCCCCATTTCCAGCAACAGCTTTAAACTTTTAAAACAACTGCCACCAGCAGAACACAGTTCAGACTTTCTATGTGTGTTGCAGTCATTAAGGGGATTTGGATGAATTTAACCATTAAATTCATTGCATGATCTTTGGACTCATCATACTCTTTAATTCCCTACAGCAGGGGTCCCCAACCCCCAGTCCGTGGCCTAGTGCTGGTCCATTACCATGGCAGGACTAGGCCATGGTTACAGATCTCCTGCCCCCCATACACACTGCCCCCAAACGCATGCATGGGTGCCCTGCTCACTCATGAGTGTGCCCCACCCATGCACGCATGCATGCCCCACCCATCCATGCATGCGCACAAGCACGTCCCACCCATCTGCAAGCACACCCCGCCCATCTGTGCATGCGCGTGAGGTTGCCCCCCCACGCACGGACCCCATCTTCTAACCAGTCTGCAGTTCAGAAAATGTTGGGGACCACTGCCTTACAGGGTTCCTGTGAAGATTTATTTATTTATTTATTTTATACCCTGCCCATCTAGACCAAAGTCTACTCTGGGCGGCTAACAGCAATCCAAATATCAGTATAAAATAAAGCAACATCATTAATACAATTCAAGACAGCAATAAATAAATGAGGTAATATAGAGAGGAAGACAGCCATGTATGGTACAGTGGGTTCATGGGAAGAAAAGTGGGTTATAAATGAAGCTAGTGGGTGCATATATAAATAAATGCTAAATGCTAAGTAAATAAATGTGTATGGCTCATATTAGTCATTATTTAATGTAATGTCACTGTCTAATCTACTATGCAGGAGCACTCACGTATCAGTGTAACAACAGTACAATAGGCTGGTCTCATGGATTTTAGGCACCTGAATAAGAAAGATTATTTTTAAAGACCTCTTTGCCACAGTGGCTACCCTGATGTCCAAGAACTGCACAAGGCCAGACTATAAAATTGACTTTTCCAAGACAGAAAATCACAACTTACCAAATCAGAACTGGTTGAATCCCAATTCCTGAAACAGACTTTCTACTGATAAGATGCACTTCCATCTTTTCAGACTTCAATTTCATCTTGCTTCTTCTCATCCAGCCTATTGTCAAGCCCAGGGAGCATCCAAAGGTACTGACTACATCCTTGGTGTTAAGCAACAAGAATAAAACTGGGTATCATCTGCATGTAACACCTCACTCCATACAGACACTGAACACAGGACCATGGCTTGAAAACAATACTGCTCCTAATGCCCAACCTAGTTAGGCTGTCCAGAATGGTGGTGTGGAAAGCCAACAGGGTGAATATTTACTAAAGGTACATCAGCCTAATCTGCTCCACTATCATAGTTCACGTCAAAATCCATAAAACCTCTCAGAAACTGCTCAATCCTGTTTTAACACCATTCTACATCTGGCAAATGAGAAACAATTGCTGCTCAAAACAATGAAGTTGGTATTACTTAAGATCAAAGGAAGTTGATTAAAGACAGACTTCTACTGCCCTACAAGTATTAAGGCAAGTAATAAATGAAATTACAGTGGGGTCTTGACTTGAGAACTTAATCCGTATTGGAAGGTGGTTCTGAAGTCAAAAAGTTCTCAGGTCAAATCTGCATTTCCCATAGGAATGCATTGGAAACCATTTGATCCGTATCTGCTCTTTTCCGTCCATAGAAACTAATGGGAAGCTGCTATTCTGCCTTCAACCACTAGAGGGGGATATTCTGTTTCTTTTTTTCTTAAGTCAAGAAAGGTTCAGGGAAGGCAGGGAAAATACAGTCCAGGCAGTATCAGGCAGTCTGAAGACTCCCAATCCACTTTCTAAACGGTGGGAGGAGTGAGGAAGCAGTCACCCTTTTCACTGGCCAACAGTTAACTGAAAGTTCAAATTTTGCACTTTCCCTGCCTCCCATGTGGTTTTTTTTCAGTTCTTAACTCAAATCTAAGTATGTAAGTCAAGTCGGTATTTTCCTATGAGAGCGGTTCTTAAGTCAAAATGTTCTTAACTCGATCCGTTCTTAAGTCAAGACCCCACTGTAAAAGCTAGCACAGTGCTTTACCACCACCACCTGGCTTCTTTCTTAACTGTCTATTTGCCAATTAGAATAATGAAGTAATGAAAATGTGAAGATAGACAATCTAAGCAAATGAGAAATTTCCTAAAAGTCAACACCTTCATCTTACTTCTATCAATTGCCTTACCCATACTAGTACTTGACAATGCAAAAGGAAAGAGTCAAACTTGCTAAGGTAGTATCACTGACCATATTGATCAAATTCAATGTATGCTGACCGCACCAGCCAGACACTCAGCCAACCATCTATCATCCTGCTAGCTGCTAAAGAATATTCTTCAGTTTTCTTACACAATTTCTTCCAACATATAACCATGCATGCTTCAGAAATTAAAATACATCATAAGAACCTTTTCCTTTAAGCTAAGCCTTTCAAAGTCACAACCTCTGCACATAAATCAAAATTGGTTTAATGGCACACAATTATTATAAATTGATTATTACTGCAGCTCACGTGCTTCTTACTATTATTTGGAGGAAAAGACTTAGCACACGCTATTTATGGTAGCACCCTGAATGAAATTGGGACATTAAAACAGCACAGCAAAACTTTAGGAATTCTGAAGCTGTAACGTAAGCTTCTTTAAAGCAGAAAGAAAGTAGCTTCAAATTATAAATTATGTTCTAAATTTGCATTCATTTTCTCATAGAGTGGCATGCTGTTCCACCAGCACAGGCTGTTGCTCAGCTATTTGTTGTACTATCAGTTCCTTCCTCTCTGAGAGCAACAGTAATAATTCCAAGTCTGGCAGGAAAACTTTCCTTCCTCTATTAGAGTTGGTGTTCCTGCTGCCTCTGTCTCATCCAGCACCACAGCTGGGTGGCTGGGAGTTCACTAGGCTGAGCTGCTGGTGAAGGCTTCTGGGAACTGCAATCCAAGAACACCTGAGTTACCCTAGATTGAGAAGCACGGTTCTGTATCATACCCCCAGACCTCTTCTCTGTCACCTCTTCCACTATCACATCAAGTAAGAGGGCTCCCATTTGGTTGACTTCTTCCACCCTCCCCTTCCCCCCCCCCCAATTTTTTCTATTCCACCTAAGCTTTCCCTTATATCTCCTACTTCTTGGGTTAATTTGCCTCCATTCCTTTAGGCCAGGGAGACCCAACCCCTAGTCCACAGCCCAGTGCAGGTCCGTGGCCTTGGCTGGACTGGGCCGTGGAGACAGATTTCCCGCCCCCCGCAGGCACTCACCCCCGTGCGGATGCCCAACACCCGTGAGCATGTCCTGCCTACCTGCAAGCATGTGTCTTACCTGCCTGGCCCGCCCACACATGTGCGAGCATACGCCCCACCCACCAGCACGTGCAGGGGTGCTCCAACCCCATACACAGACTGCACCTGGTCCACGGTTCGGAAAAGGTTGGGGACCACTGCTTTAACTGTCTAGCAAAGAGAGACAATAGTCCCAGGATGTGAAAATGGGTATCAAGATTTTATCAAAGATAAAGAGACCTCCTGCCCTGCCTCCACATGCACTCACCCCCACACAGCCTGTTTGTGCCTCCATGCAAGCGTGCGAGGAATACCAGGAAAAACGTCCTGTTAGAGCAGTACGACAGTGGAACCAGTTACCTCGGGAGTTGGTGAGTGCTCCAACGCTGGAGGCATTGAAGAAAAACTTAGATAATCACCTGGAAGATATGCTTTGATTGTATTCCTGCACTGAGCAAGGGCTGGACTTGATGGTCCTGTAGGCCCCTTCCAACTTCACTTTTCTATGATTTCCATGATTTCATTCCTAAACAAATTTTGCAGTATGGCAGAGAGTATTATCCTGCTGAAAGAAAACACTGTCATCAGGTAATGCTACAGCCTTGAAGGGGTGTATGTGGTCTGCAACAATCTCTAGGTAGGTGGTATGTGTCAAGGTAAGATCTACATAAATGCCTAGATTCAGTGTTTCCTAGCAGAATACTGCCCAAATAACACTGCCTCTGCTCATCAGCCTTCTTCCAATCTCTTCGCCAGGTAAACAATGCACATGTACCCAGCCACCCACCTGAGCTAAAAGAAAATGTGATTAATCAGACCAGGCAGCCTTCTTCCATTGTAACACAGTTCAGCTCTCATGCTCATGTCTCCACTGTAGATGCTTTCAGCAGTGGACAGGGGTCATCATGGACACTCTGACAGTCCCACATGCCACTGTTATTCTACATAATGCCTGACCACTCCCTGGTATCAGGGTTGTTGGTATCCAGCGCAGGTGGAATGGCAGCATATGGAGTTCATGTATGTGTTTTCTTGAATCCCTATACAGTATTTCAATTTGCCACCTCAACTGTAAACAATTGGCTACTGCTGGTGTAGTAACTCAACATATAGTCAAAAAATTAAAATGGACATTTCTATTGCTATTCCTGGGACAGCAAAATATACCTCCTGTAAATTAGTTTGGCAAGCTGCATCATTGTTTTGACTAATAGGTGTTTATACTTGCTAAGCCAGGAGGTTATCTTGGAAGTAAATTACTAAAGAGTAAAATGGGGTAGAAGACATTTCTGGATCAGCAAATGCCACCTGTTGGTAATGTTAATACACTGCAAAATGTTACATAATATAAGCTAATTTATGCCAGCTACATTTCAGGACTCTAGTCCCCTCTTTGTTTATTTTCAGGCTCAACTGTCAGCCGTGAAAAAGATTCTTTTGCAAGGCAATGTAATTGTACAAGTGACTCTGCTTCTAGACTCAGCTGGAGAGCTGGCTGGATGTTTTGTAGTGGCTTTTACTATATACCATGTTTCCTCGAGAATAAGAAAGGGTCTTACAGTGGTGCCTCAACTTACGACCATAATCCGTTCCAGAAGATGGAGGTAACTCGAAATGGTTGTAAGTCGAAGCATCATTTCCCATAGGAATGCATTGAAATGCAATTAATCCGTTCCGAAGAAAAAAAATCACTGCAAAAAAATCACTGCAAGACTCATTGGAAACACGATTAATCCCTTCCAGCCAAGGGGGGGGGAGCAATCAAGCGTGCAAGCCCCATTGGAAATGCACAGAGAATAAAGGGGGCGGGTCAGAAATGCAAAGAAAACAAAGGAAAAGGCAAGGGAAGCATGCAAGACCCATCAGAAATGGGGAAAAAACCCAAAAAGCAACCAAACTCCCCAAGACCCATTGGAAATAGGGAAAGCCAAAAAACAATCAAACCCCCCAAGATCCTTTAGAAATGGGGAAACCCCCCCAAAAGTAATCAAACCCCCAAGACCCATCAGAAATGGGAGGGGGAGCAAAAAAAAAACAAATCCCCCAAGACTCATCGGAAATGGGAAAAAAACCAAAAAGCAGCCAACCCCCCCCAAGATCCATCAGAAATGGGGGGAACAAAAAACACCCCAAGACCCATCAGAAATGGGGAAAAACACTCCAAAAAGCAACAACTGCCAACACCTATCGTAAATGGAGGGGAACCAAAAAACAAACAACCCTCCCAAGACCCATCACAGCACAGAAACATAACCCCCCCAGCCCAAAACCACGCTGCCAAAACACCCAGAACAGTTTTTAAAAAGCAGAAAACAGCATCTTATCTTACCAGATAGCCAGAAGCCTCCCTGCAAACACACACGTGCGCTCACTCAGCAGAAGCGAGGGAGTCCCAAGCCTCCTCCGATGCACGCTCTCTAACTGCTGGGGCAAAAGAACTACAAAGAAGCAGCCTCGTTGCCACCTACAGTTAGCAATTTGAATTTCCTGCCTTTTTTCCCCTGCCTTTTTCTGTTCGTAAGTGGAAGCTGCAGCCGCAAGTAGAAGCAAAATTTTGCAGCTGGAACTTGTTATAACTCGAAATGGTTGCAAGTAGGGACGTTCGCAAGTCGAGGCACCACTGTACATTAATTTTTGCTTCAAGAAATAGGACTTATTTTCAGGGGATGTTTTATTTTACAGTCATGTCATCTTCTGGTTGCTGCACAATGCTGGAGGGCGGGGCTTCACTTAACTAGGCCTTATTTTGGGAGTATGGGCTAATATCATCAGCATCCTGAAAAATCATACTAGGGCTTATTTTCAGGTTAGGTCTTATTTTCAGGGAAACAGGGTAGCTATTCAAACCTCATTTTTAAAGTACAATAAAACACATTTTAAGGGCTGCTTCTTCTACAACCCCCTTGTTTTAGCACTCTATACATTCAAAAATGTCACATCCTGTGCTAAAAGATCAATGAAAGACATCACATTATCCCTCAGGAACAGTTGGTAACAGGTTGGATAAAAATCAATATACATACAGTATTTTAAAAAACTGATTTAAATCATAATTTAATTTGCCAAAAAAAATCCAATTTCTTTCATTTAAATCATGATTTAAATCACATCCACCCTGTTGTTATTGCCATAAGTAAGCTGCTTGATTTTTCAGAGAAAGCTGTTCCAGAACAGGCTCTGCATCCCTGCAGGTCAATTCCTCTCCCTTCCTCATTAGGAGGAACCAATAACATTTTTGTGCCTGCACATAATGCCCTTATTATGGAATTTGGTTCTGGATGCTGAAAAAGTGCTCACAGCCTTCCTTTCTGACCCCATGTAAAGCATCGGCTTTATGCCAATACTTACAGTAGTTTTTTGTAATCAAATTTCCTAGACTAGTAGACTTCTCATTGAGGTCAGTAAGGGGCTATTCCCCTGATATTCCTTGCGATAATCTGAAAAAGGCCCAGGAGTCATAAGCCCTCAGGAGACTCCAATTCCTAATAACTTTTATACAGATACAAAGATACTGTAGTTAAAAGATATATACCAGGGGTCTCAAACATGCGGCCCGGAGGCCATTTGTGGCCCCCTAGATGATAGTTTGTGGCCCTCGCCTTGCCTGCCCCCCCAAAGCGCCCACATATCCTCTGCTGCCAAGAGTAAAAAAAAAAGCCTTGCCTCGCTCGCCGGCTCTCTCCCAAGACAGCACCTCTTGCACCCTCCATCCACAACTGCAGCCTGCCAGCCAGACCACCTGTCTGCCGGCTAAGCAAACTCCTGGGTGGCTTCCTCGGGCTCTTGTTCCGCTTGGCCTCACCCAGACTCTGCCTCTAGCGGCCCCCAGGTAAATTGAGTTTAAAACCCCTGATATATACATACAATGCAACAATTGTTAGCTATTTAAATAGCAAACAAAGGAACATATCTAGAGCAATGGTTTCATTCAGTTTTGCCAAACTCTCCAAACGCTTCTCACAAAATGGGGACACTGCAGTGGACAAAACAGAACTGAGAGGAAGACAGGCTGCAGCATGCACTAAAGAAGTGGGATGACGGGCAGGCAAAGCTCTCAGTCTAGAATTTTCTGAAAGAAGTGGCTCTGTGCAGATGAAGACCCAGAGAAAATGGATAAAATCAATGAACAGATCGGGATGATGAATACGCAACTCCAAGATATTCAGCAAAATACTATAAAGAACCAACAAAGAATTGGAAAATTGGAAAATAAGGCAGAAGAAACAGAGAAGAGACTGGATGAACTGAAAAGAGAAAACCACGAACTTGTTCAGGCTAATAAAAATTTACAAGACTCAATTGCAGTGATGGAGATGGAAAGAGCCTCAAACATTCTTAGATTTCAAAACATACCAGAAGATAAACAGGAGGACTTACCAGAACTGATGGCAACCATTTTGGCAGAGACACTGGGAATTGAAAAAGAAGAGTTGGAAAGTGAGATAGACCAAACATATAGATTAAATTCAAGCTATGCGAGAAAGAATAGAACACCACGTGAAGTACATGTAAAATTTGTGAAAAGATCGACAAGAGATGAAATACTGCGAAGGGCCAGTGAAGAACCAATACAGTACCAACAAAAGGAAATTGTGGTATTGAAACAGATACCTTGGAGAATAAGAGAGGGGATGAAACAATATCAATTTTTGACCACTAAATTGATTAGGAAAGGAGTGAATTTCAGATGGCTGGTACCTGAAGGGATCCTGGTCAATTGGAACTCAAGAAGACAC
Organism: Pogona vitticeps; assembly: GCF_051106095.1. Taxonomy (NCBI): domain Eukaryota; kingdom Metazoa; phylum Chordata; class Lepidosauria; order Squamata; family Agamidae; genus Pogona; species Pogona vitticeps. Next base: position 37,334,041 of record NC_135783.1, read on the forward strand.
AGACTTGACTCTATCCAAAAAGCAAGAGAATTCCTTGAAAGACATATAACCTTCTTTGAAGAAGAAGCACAGGGGCAAGATATAAATGAAAGAGAAAGTAGAAAGAAAAGAGAGAAAACACCAGAAGAGGAGAGTGAGCTAAGTGAAGAAGAGAGTCAGAAAAAGGATACTGAACAAGATTTGAACAATACACAAAGAGAAAAAAGGAACACTAGGGCAGTAAAACCTAAATACAAGTAAACAAGATGGAGAATGAAATTGGGATCTTCTCAGTGAACATTAACGGTTTGAACGCACCAAGAAAAAGAAATCATGTTTTTTCAAAACTAACAAAAACCAAAGCAGATATAATTTGTCTTCAAGAAACAAACATCAAACAACAGCATTACAAATATCTGATCTACCCGAAGATTGGGAAGCTCTACTACTCAGCTGCACAACAAAAGAAAAGAGGAGTAGCTTTGCATGTGAAAGAAAAGTTAAACTCTAAACTTATCTATTCCGATGAAGAAGGGAGAATCTTAATGGTAGAAATAACAATAAATCAAAAAAAGGTCTTGATGATAGCAATATATGCACCTAATAGTAAACAAGAAAAATTTTATCGTAAGCTATACAAAACAATATTGGAAAAAGAATACCAAAACAGCTGCATATTAGGTGACTTTAATGCAATTGTACATGAGAGATTAGATTATAAAAATGGCAAAAAAGGGAAAAATGGAAGATGCCAAAAATGTTTTCTTTCAGATGGCAGAAGAACTAGGACTACAAGATATGTGGAGAGAAACAAATACTAAAAGCTCTCAATTTACCTTCTATTCAAATAGACATAAATCCTGGTCGAGAATAGATATGATCTGGCTATCCTCAGAATTAAAAACTGAAATACAGGAAGTAGAAATAGAAACCAATATTTGGGCAGACCATAATCCAATGAAAATGCGGTGGAAAGGAGAGAGAAAAGAAAAGACAAGATGGACTTTAAATCAGGAAATTTTGAAGGATAAAGAATTTGTGGAAAGAACTAAAAAAGAAATGGAACTCTTCTTCAAATAGAATAAAAAAGAGGAAACATCCCTGCAGACAATCTGGGACAAAGCTAAAGCATACTTCAGAGGATTGGCCATATCATATATAGCCAAGAAGAATAAAAGGAAAAATCAACAACTTACAAAACTGAAAGAAGAACTCAAAAAACTGGAGCTAGAGCTACAAAAAGAACCGCAGAAGAAAACTCTTAAAAAACAGATGGAGATAGTGAAACATAAATTAAACTTAATAGAATCAGAAGAATTAGCTCAAGTCAAAAGAGCTAAACAAAATTTCTTCGAGAATGCCAACAAACCTGGAAGATGGCTATCCTATAGACTGAAAAAAGAAAAACAAAAAAGACTGATAATGAAGCTACAAGATCAAAACGGAGACCTCCAATATAAAAGAGAGCAAATAAAAAAAATAGCTAAAGAATATTATGCTAATCTCTATGACACTCAAGAAGTTTCTCTTGAAAAGATAATACAATATATTAAAAAAGCAAATCTCCCTAAAGTACCAGAAAACATTAAAAATCTCCTAAATGAGAAAATAACAATGATGCAAGTAACTGAAGCAATTAAAAAACAAAAATGATAAGACTCCAGGACCAGACGGATTACCAGTGGAATTTTATAAATCCTTCCAAGATATAATAAGCTTACCAATAAAAGAGGTCTGCAATGAAGTCCTACTAGAAGCTAACATACCCAAGACATGGCTAGAGGCATATATCACGTTAATACCAAAAGAAGATATGGACTCCACACATATAAAAAATTTTAGACCAATATCACTGTTGAATGTGGACTATAAAATCTTTGCAGTAATTATAGCGGCAAGATTGAAAAAGTTTTTAATGGAGTTCATTCACTAAGACCAAAACGGATTTTTGCCAAAAAGACAACTAAGGTATAACCTAAGGATAATTTTGGACATATTAGAATATTATGAGGTACATTCAGAGAAGCAAATGGCATTAATCTTCTTGGATGCCCAAAAAGCCTTTGATAATGTGAACTGGCAATTTATGATACAGCAAATAAAAGCTATGGATTTTGGCAAAAACTTTACAAATGTAATTGAGACAATCTACAATGAACAAATAGCTAAAGTAATTGTAAATGGTGAACTGACAGATAATATTAATATTAAAAAAGGCACAAGACAAGGATGTCCGCTCTCTCCATTGCTATTTATATTAACTCTGGAGGTATTAAATAGGAATGTGAGGAATGACCCAGAGATTAAAGGTACCAAAATAAAGGACGAGAGCTACAAGCTACAAGCATTTGCAGACGACTTGGTGTTTATATTGGAAGACCCATTGGAAACAACATTGAGACTACTGGACAAAATCGATGAATTTGGGAAAGTAGTAGGATTGAAGATAAATAAAGAAAAAACTAAAGTAATAGTGAAAAACTTAACAGCCAAGCAAAAAAATCAACTCTCAAAGATGTCAGATTTACAAATAGTTAAAAAAGTTAAGTACCTAGGAATATATTTAACTGCTAGATGTGTAACTATAAAAGAAGATAATTATATGAAACTATTTAACCAAATAAAAATAGATCTAGAAAAATGGAAAAACTTACAACTATCACTATTAGGAAGAATTGCAACAATCAAAATGAACATTTTGCCAAAGCTACTTTTCTTGTTCCAAACAGTGCCAGTGAAAATAGAGAAGAAATATTTTGACGATCTAAACAAAGTGATACTACAATATATTTGGCAAGGGAAGAAAGCTAGAATCAAACTAAAAATGCTCCAAGAATCCAAGGAAAACGGAGGATTTGGTCTACCGGACTGGACCTTATATTACCAATCATCTGCTCTAACTTGGCTGAAAGAATGGATTAGCCTGAAAAACAAGAGACTTCTGTATTTAGAAGGACATGATCTACAGTTGGGTTGGCATACCTTTTTATGGTATCAGAAAGCCAAATCGCATAGGTATTTTCAAAACCATTATATTAGAAACTCCTTGTACAGTGGTGCCTCGCTTAACGAGCGCCTCGCTGAGCGATGAAATCGCTTAACGAGGCGCTCTGGGCCATCACTGGAGCATTCGCTCAGGGATGGCCCCTATGGCGATTTTTCGCTTTGCGATATTCGCTAAGCGATTCGCTTAGCGAATATCGCATAACGAAGCCGGGGAGAACAGCTGATCGGCGGTTCCAAAATGGCCACCGGAAGGTCCGCGCCGCATTTTCGCGCCCTGCCCTCGCTTACCGAGGGCGCGAAAATGGCGGCGCTATGGACGAGCCTCGCACAGCGGTGAGTTTTCAAGCCATAGGAACGCATTGAACAAAGTTCAATGCGTTTCTATGGCTTTTTTATTCCCGCACAGCGATGTTTCGCTATAGCGAAGGTTAATCCGGAACGGATTAACCTCGCTATGCGAGGCACCACTGTATATAATATGGGGAAAAAATAAAAATGAAAATATACACGAAAATACCAGGATGGGTTTCACCCATAGAAGCATTTGTTCATCCCAACCTTTTGAATGTTAGAAAAATTTTGACTTATACAGATATTTTAGACAAAGATAGGCAATTAAAGCCAAAACAAGACCTTATAGACCAGGGGTTAGATGCATCGTGGTGGTCTATAATGCAAATACAATCAAGATATGAACGGGACCTAAAAATGTACGATTTTTATAAAGAACAGACAACTTTTGACCAAATAATGTTAACATCAGATGACAAATTAATTAGGAAAGTATATAAATACGTTCTAAATTGGAAAATGGAGGATGAACAGGTCAAAGAACGATGGTTCAATGGGCAAAAAATTTTGGGTACAATATTGACTTAGAAAAATGGCAAGGGCTGTGGTCTAGAAACTATAAGATGGCAATGGCAACATCTTATAAAGAGAATCTATATAAAATGTTTTATAGCTGGCATTTACCTTCTGATAGATTAGCTAAGATGTACTCTAACAGGTCAAGTAAATGTTGGAAATGTCATAAAAAAACTGGAACCTATTATCACCTCTGGTGGACTTGTGATAAAGCAAAAAAATTTTGGTACAAAATACATACATGGCTTGTTAAAATAATCAAAAAACATGTAGATTTTAGGCCAGAGCTCTTTCTGTTAGGTATAATACCAGAAAGTGTTGATAGACAAAATGTATATTTAATACTGCATATTCTAACAGCGGCGAGGATTACTTATGCACAGTACTGGAAAAATGAAGTAACACCTACGGATCAAGAAATAATTAAAAAGATATTGGACTGCGCCGAAATGGACAGACTAACACTGAAAATCAAAGGAAAAGAAGATACAAAATATTACCAAACATGGGACTTATTCTATCAATGTATAGATTAGGAGTATAATGTGTGTAGTAGTTGTTTTACAAATGATTATAAGCTGTACCCTGGTGACACGATGTTAAACCAATATGGATGGATTTATATAATAGAAAAAGGTTTTTTAAAAAATGGTTGTGGTGGCCATTTTGGAACTACCGATCAGCTGTATGAAAATGGGGCCTTTGGGAGGACCAAAGCCCCCATTTGCACACAGCCGAAGCACCCGCGGTGAAAATGCCACAAAAAAACACACACACAAACCACAAACATAACCCGCACAGTCCAAACCCACCCTCCAAAACCCACACAGAATTTGTTTTTTTAAAAAGGACTTACCGGTCCGAAGCCTCCCGGCGCTCTGCTGGCTCCACACGGCTGGGGGCGAGCGGCCAGGGGCCCGGCCTGCTCTAACCTCCCGGCCCTCCACTGGTTCTGCGCGGCCAGGGCCCCGGCCTGCTCTAGCCGCCCAGCGCTCCACTGCCTTTGGAGCTTTCTAAGGGCTTCCTCCAATGTCGGGGAAAGCCCTTTGAAACCTCTGAAGGCACCGACTGTGGTGGCAAGGACCCCCAGGGAGGTCTCCCATAGGAAACATCGCAAAGTGATCGCTTTTGCGACTGCAAAAAACGAATCGCTATGCGGATTTGTCGTTAAATGGGGCGCTCGTTATGCGAGGCACCACTGTATTGGAAATGAACAAACTACAAAGGATGGAATGAGAAATTCTATTTCATGAGCACTATTTATTAAACTACACCTGAAAATAAAAAATTTGCTCATACAACCAGCATTTGAGAGCCAGAGACTGAAAAAAATGGGCATGTTTAGCCTTGAGAAAAGAAGACAAGAGGGATGATACTAATTTGGAAAAACTTCCTAGCTATTAAAGCAGTACGACAGTGTAATCAATTACCTCGTGAGGTGGTAAGTGTTCCAACATTGGAGGCATTCAAGAGCAACATAGACAACCATCTGGCAGATATCCTTTGATTTATATTCCTGCATCAAGCAGGGGATTGGACTTGATGGCCTTACAGGCCTCTTCCAACTTCACTATTCTGTGATTCTATGAATTCAGACAGGCCTATTGTAGTTGCAACTTACTTTAGCATAGTAATCAACAGAACTTATAGAGGAACTAACATACGAAATCCCTACTGTTTCAATGCGCATACTGCAATGTGACTTACTATGCAAAGCCATAGGATTTCTGGCCCTGTTGCTTGGCAACAGGAATCTATACTAAGTAGAAATCCTTTCTGTTTCTTATTTCTGAACAATGCAAACTCAAGCAGTAGAAAACATCAATTTCCTTACCTAGTGCTTTAATTCCCAAGGCTTGATAAAGCCTGCAATATATCTGAACAGCTGACTGCAGACTGCCTACTCATATTTCTTTTGATTCTCCCCAATGTATCCAGAACTACCAACTTTTCAGTACTGCCAGGAGACTGCATTCTGATAATTTGAATCTTACTTTGACTGGAAAAAATTCTAAAGAATATTCCTCTGTGGTAAAATAAAATTTCCAAATGAATATTTGAGCCATAAGGGCAGGGGGATGTAATGGCTGTTTGAGGAAATACACATTTACGCAAGATGTAACTTCTGACCAGTGCTAAACTTAATTTTATTTCCCCATCAGTAAGTCTATGACTACATTCTCAATTAGCAGATATGATTTTGTTGTTCTAAATTTCATAAGAAAGGTATGTGTAAGTATGGCTACCTCAGTTTCATTCAAACTGTTACAAATACATAAAACATCTGCCAGAGGCAACATCAAAGTGATGCAACTGAAGTTATCTAAGCACTGTCAGAAATTAGGGAACGATCAATATTATTTTAAAGAGGTTTTATTTTTGGATTCAGGACTTGGAAACAAAAGGCTAAACCTAACATTATAGAAGCATACTGCCACTTGCACTACATGATGCTCCTTTCCCCCTCCTATTTCCTGTACACCTCCCGAGTCTCTTCTTTGAGTCCCTCAGACAGTTGTAAATTTGGTGGCTCTGGGGAAGGCTGAAAAAGGGAGAAAGGAAACTCATCTGCCCCTCCCATTCTCAACTGGAAGAACATGTGTACAACAAAGTCAACACTTCCCCTCCAGATGATGCTAGCAACATTAAAAGCTACATTAATAGGCAGTTAGCTATGTCTACTAGGGCAGGGTCCCCAACCCCCAGTCCGTGGCCTACATGCTGGTCCCCACCCACCAGAGACAGACCTCCGCCCCACAAGCCCACCCACACGCATGGCCTGCCCAACCACACACACAGGTGCTCAGCCCACCCACACATGTGGGCAAGCACTTCCCACCCACCTGGGAGCGCACTCCGCCCATCCGCACAAGCGCACCCTGCCCACCCATGAGCGCGCCCCACTCACCCATGCATGTGCAAGCATCCACCCCGCCCATCCACGCATGTGCAAGAATCCACCCTGCTCACCCACAAGCACACCCCACCCATCTGTGCATGTGCAAGTGTCTACCCACTCTCCCACAAGTGTGCCCCACCCTCTCGCAAGCATGGGGGCTGACCCCCAACACATAGAGCCCACCCAACCCCAACCAGTCCACAGCTCAGAAAAGGTTGGGGACCATGTACTAGGGGATGTGTCATTTTTTTTTAATTACAAATCACAGAATTTTCCAATCTACAAGTCTCATCTGACAGGTAAAACACCTATAGACACCCAAATATGGCTCACTCAGGAGAAAAATCTAAGCTGGAACGGTCTGCCTAATTTCCTGTTAAAAAAGGAAATTGACCCATTGATTGGTGGGACCTTCCTTTCTTTAAACAGGAAACTACGCTAGGCAGAGCAATGCATATGCTAGACCATAAAGTCTTCCAGCTTAGACTTTCTTCTAGGTGAGCCACATTTCAATATCTATAGAGGTCTATCTGTAAGATGGAACTCCCAGAATGGAGAATTCTGTGATTTGCAATTTAAAAAAAGAGATACACATCCTTAATGTCTACATTCCATAAGCAGTGATCTCATCTGAAAATTGCTCCCAGCGTCTTTGAAAAAGATAAAACTAGTGCAAGCCTATAAAGCAGCCATTTTGACTATCAGTCAATCTTAGTATAAAATTAAACTTCTTAACAATGATTTCTTCTGTAGTGCATCACCAGCACATATATTAAGGACATAAAGAATACTCACTAAATAATTCAGTTAATTTAGGCTGTTTCGCCTCAGTGGACACGTGATGAGAAACTTAACACTCCTGCAAGATTCCTCACCTCCAAGTGAGACCAAAACAAGAAGTGTTATTTTTTTTCTTGTCCATGCTTTGCACAAACCATCCCTGCGTAAAACTAGTGTCTTTTTTCTTTGAAAAGCAAAGCACCAACAGTACAGAGCAAGGACAAGACTGAATTACTATTTTAAAAGACGGAAACAACCCAAAAGATTATTAAATCCTTAAAACCCAGTGGAGCAAAGAAACAACTGTTTTGTGCAAGTTACATTATTCGAACTCCGATTTCAAACCTCCACTGCCTTGTGGCTATATCCACTGATGGAAAAGGCTTCAGGAGTTAACCTCAAGGCAAAATCCAGAGCCGGAGTCCTGGAGGCAGTTCGTGTTGTTCTGGCAACTCCTGTGACGTCGCTGGAACGAGTTGTATTGGCTCTTGTCTTTCCATTGGACTATTTCACTGACATGGAGAGGGGGGATTTGCTTCTTGGATAACAACCTATTCTCCATACTATTTTACCTTCGTGCTCTGGAGAGGACGCTCCAGCTTCCCGTAAAGTGTTGAAATAACACGGGAAGTAGCAGTTACTGGTTATACGTCTTTGCTCGATTGGCATAAAGCATGACACCAGGGGCTACTACCAACGGTGGGAGAAGTCACTGCCCCTCACTAGGTAGGGTGAAAGCTGACAGACATGGGATCTGTCAAAGAAAAAAACTTCTCATTCTTCTGTCTAGGTTTGTCATTGCTTTCCTCTCAAGAAGCAGGCATCTTTTAATTTTGTGGCTGCTGTCACCATCTGCAGTGATCATGGAGCCCAAGAAGGTAAACTCTGTCACTGCCTCCATATCTTCTCCTTCTTTTTGCCAGGAGCAAACAGACTAGATGCACACTAGATTCAGTTAAATACTGGGCTCGATATTGGAGGTGGTGATTTGATGACTAGCAATTTGGGAAAGTGGAAGAGGTTGGAATACTACCAGGTATCCTTGGAGGGGGAGAAGGGGGAATAATCTCCAATCAGGGAGTTGGGAGAGGACAGTAACGCAGATGGAGAAGAGGAGGAGAAATCTTCCTGAATGTCATCAGACAGATCCAAGTCAATGTGCGCTTTGCCCAATGAAGGTTGCACTGATGAAATAGCTGGCAGTGACATAGGATGCTATCGAATATATCTGCATGTGGGCTGAGTGGGTGAAAGAGCTGGGGGCACTGTAGTGACAACTGTAGAGAATGAGGATGATGGTGGTTGAACAAGGTTGTCTGATGTGATGGTATGGTTTGGTTGCGGCTGGTCAAGATTGGTGCCTAATAGTGAGATAAGAGTAGGTGTGCAATATAGTGGAGAAGTAGAATGGCCATAGCCCTAAGGAGAGTGTCTGCCATAAACATGGTATTCATAAGCATAGTCATACCAGTCGATGGGGGAACATAAAGGCCGGTGGTCATGTATCATGCCTAGGAGTACTGGTAAGAATGGTAACAGTGTCAATATGGTGATGAATAACAGTCTTGAGCCCAAGAGGGCGATAGAGAGCAATGTTAGTGTCTTGGGAGTGACACTTCACTGAGGGTGAAGGAGACCTGTCACAAATGCCAATATCGTGGTTGTCCCAATGTGGATTAGAATAGTCATAATGTTGATACTGGTGCACAGGGAAGCTCCACTCTTGAGCTCCATGCTGTACAAAACAAAAACAAAGGATTGGTAAATGGAGGGGTACAATGGATGAAAGACAGATTTTCAGTATTGACCCTAGCATTGAAAGCTGTTGGGTCAGTACTCATTAGGTGCAAGTTTGGTACTATGTCAAGATGTGCTGCAAAGCTCTCCTTCCAATACTGAGTCCAAGCAACCATTTGTTCAGAGTTGGCTGACATCTCTATGGGTTGTGGTGGAGGTTCAGTTTGGGCAGATGGTTTTGTTACAGGCTTGAGCAGTCAGTATTAGAGGTATTGGAGGTGAAGCTGAAGTTGATACCAGGGGTTACTCAGAGGCAGGAGTGTGTTTGTTCAAATTCTTGGCCAAGTCCTTCAGTACCACTTACTGAGTCTGGGTGAGATCCCTCAGTATTGACTTATCCAGGCCTTTTGATGCCAAGAGGATAGCATCACCACAAGCTGCCACCACCACCAATACGTTTTTCAATGTGGTTTTGCAAATCGGGCCCAAAATTGTCATTGGATAAATGGAATCAGCAGCCTAAAGGGATTGCTCCCAGAGGAAGAGTAGAAACTCTACTGCAGAGGCCTATTTTGGTGACGCCTCAACAAATAGGGCAATGAGTGATCTTATCACCCCCTCCCAAACTGTAGAGATATTATGTTTGTTACGTAGCACAGGAGAGCTTCCAGCTGCAAGCAGCAGATTTCTTAAAAAGGTTTCCTGGGGCCATAAAGGACAGGAAGGGGGTACAGCATAAACAAAACCCTTTTTTATGTTTTTATTTTTTTAGATGAAGAACAAAGGAAAACAAATGGGGATGGGGTAAGAAAAGCAAAACTATTTACATAAAGTAGGTAGGTAGATAATCTTGCTTTCCTCCAGTGAAGCTGCTAAGTGCTGCTTTTGTGGCAAAAAGAAAGGAACTGAGGGGGCAACTGCAAATAAAAGCATGTGAAAGAGTGGAGCCAGAGAGAAGAGCTTTTAATTCTAGAAGCTTCAAAACAAGGTTTCCCACAGGTGCTACAATCCACGTGTGAGCCACAGAGACCACAACAAAGAATCATGCCCACCATGAAGAGAAGGGATACTTAATTTGGTACTCCAATCATTTTTTCTGAATGCATAAGGCTTACACATAAAAAAGAGAATCTGACCACATGTGCTCTCAGTAACCTCTTGTGCCAATATAAATAAAATCATTAAAATGTATGTGCCAGTTTAGAAGTTGTATAAAATAGAGGCTATAACACCTTTTGAGATGCAGCAGCAAACTATGAGTTCTAAACTATTTAATGACAGATAACATTATTATTTGTTACCTACAATGCGATCCACAACAAAAGGTAACTGTGTGGGGTACCAAGTACCCGTATAACCAACCAGCCATACCATATTCCAGGGCCATGATTGGATTAGGGATCTCTGCAAGCACAAAATGATAACAGACAAGAACTCCCTGCTATCCCAAGCTGGAGATAAAAGCAAATCATTTGGGAAGCTCCATTGATATCTCTGATTGTAGAAAGCAGAGACTCTAGTGAACAATTTTAGGAAGGTATTACTGGTGAATCTCAGACAGGCTTGCCTAAGGACACACAGGCTGGCTCTACTTACAAGACACACAGTAGGGACTCAAACTCCCAACCTCTGGCTCTGCAGCTAGATTCCCAAACCACTGAGCTATCCAGCCAGCTCAGTCACCTATTATGACAACACTTTCCCAGTAGTCTTTCTTCTCATTACTACATTGTTTCCTTGACCATATCTCACAGCTTCCCTTTACTGGAACAGGTCTCTCTTTGCTCGCTACTACTTCACTTTTATCTCTTAACTCATATGATTATTGTCCACTTATATCATGTTTTAATGTATACTCAGCCTGTCCCTATTTAGACAACATATTTGGAAACGTTTGTACAGTACTTTCAGCCCTTGGGGATGATTCAAACTGAACTGGATTCTACTCAGCTCCTGTTGGCTTTCCCCCAGCGTCCAGCTGAGCAGTTTTTATGTCATCTTATCCTGGTGAATGAAAGCTGTCCTTTTTGTACAGCTTGTCTAAAAATGTTCCCTCTTGTCTCATAAAGTCCTCCTCTCCACAACACTGTCTCATTCATGCATTCAAACTTCAATGTTCCCTAGTGGGCCCTGTGTCTGGAAAAGATGGCATTCTGAAGAAATCTACCTTGCTTTGAACTTTTCTACTTAGCAACTTCCTACCTAAATTTTAGTTTACAGGGCCTTAAAAAGCCCTGGGTCCGATGGCAATTTTATATATATTTTAATTGTATTTTAATTGTTACATATCTTTATTGTATTTAAAATCCTGTAAGCCGCCCAGAGACCTTTGGGTAGTGTGGGCGGCATATAAATTAAATAAATAAATAAATAAATACATTTCATCAACTCCAACATGCACCCCAATCACAGACTCCACCCAGCAAAGTAACAATCAGCTGTCTAGAATAATGTTGTGTGGAATGAATAAATCATTGAACATATTATTGCCAAAACAGAAACACGTGTAGCATGTTACCAGGATTCCAACATGCCCTCTGCATTCCAGAAGATATAAAAGATGGGAGGGTTTAGGGTGCATATAACACATATATGTATTGTGAATGGTAGGCAGATGTTTAATTTATTTATTTATTTATTTGATTTATATACCGCCCATCTGGCAGCCAAGGTCACATCCTTAAAACAGGATTCAAAATCACAACTTATATGAAAGCATTTTTCCACAACATGCAGACCAGTTCTAGCCTTCTGGTTTCTACAAGTTCTGGACATATCATCTACAATCCATCACACCTGACTCTACACCGGACCTTGATCCTTGTCTTCAACTAAGCAAATTTTCTTAGATTCCTTGTATAAAGCTGTTCGAGGACTTTAAATGGCTAGGTATAAATGTAATCAATTGCTAAATACAGTGGTGCCTCGCAAGACGAACGCCTCGTGGGACAAAAAACCCGCAAGATGAATGGTTTTTGAGATCGCTGTAATGCAATGTGGGAGAAGACTATCCCTAAAATCTTATTCAAAAGGTTAATTTTTAATAAGTTTTTAAAGGCTGGGAGGAAGGGAGCCAGATCTCTACTGGAAGCCCATTCCAAAGAGATGGGGCCACTACTGAGAAGGCTCAGTTCCATGTGGAAACCTTTTGGGCCTCCCTCAGAGTAGCCACCTGTAAGAGACTAACCTAGGTGGATTAAGTAGTCACAGGCTGATTTTCTTTAGAGAAGGCACTCCAACAGAGTCCCAAATTGTTAAGAGCTTTATATATCAGTACCAATATCTTGAATCTGACTTGGAAAAACACAAGAAGCCAGTACTGCCAAGCCTGCACTACAGAGATATGACCACACTTAGCAACCCCAGATATTAACCTGGCTGCCACATTCTGACCTGTTACAGTATCCGAGTCAGCTTCAAGGGAAGCCCCACATAGAGCATAACTGTGCCACTCTACTCTCCTCTGTCATAACTGTACCACTCTATTCTCTATTCAAGTCACCTGGAATGATGTATCTCTTTGGGGCACTACAGTTCAGGAAATGTGTCCAGGGGCTGAAGACCAAGATGATAAAAGCTCTGGAAACCAACCCCTATGAAGAATAGTTCATGGAGCTGGGTAAGCTCAGCCTGAAGTAGGGGAGGCAGAGAGGAAATATGACAGCCATCTTTAAATATCCAGTGGGCTATCACATGGAAGCTGGAGCAAGCTTGGCTCCTGTGGCTTCACAGGGAAGGACCCAAAATTCAAATGGATTCAAAGTAAAAGAAAGAAAATAGCATCTGAATATTAGGAATGACATCTTGGCAGTAAGAGCTGCTTGACAATAAAACAAACGATTTCAGTCAGTGGTGGATATCCCTCTTTCACTGGAATTTTTTTAAATACAGACACTGACATATTAATGTCAAAATATTTAAATTAAAATAGTATGGAAAATTAATTTTTCATTTTCTGAAACCTAAAATGCACTGTTTTTGATAATGTCATTTCTCACTCACATATGACAAAAATAATGTTCACTTTTATTTTTTCACTTCATTTTTAGCTGACATTTCATTTATACAGAGGACCAAATATTTAAACATGACCTCGAGTGGTAAGAAAGAGCTTATTACTCTAAATAACCATACAGAAAGATTTAAAGTGATCCAATTCCACAATATTACAGTGAATATTTGTAATTTTGAAAATCCTTCTTTCAATTAATTGAAGTAGAGCATTTGGTAAAGAAAATGATATGGCATGTTGTTTGCTCCAGAATACAACTATGACTTAGTAATCAATCAAATTTCAGTTGGAAAGATGATAAAAACCCTTGACCATTTAACTAAGAATGGTCAACCTCAAGAGATCCAAGGGCTGCACACAACTCCACACGGACCTTAGGCAGCAGCACTCACTTCTGAGCCTAAGAATACCAAACCATTTTAAAGTATTTTGAACTAAAAAAGCCACTTCATGCCCTCTAGTGGCCAAGCTTTTTGTTTTTGTTTTTAAATTACATTATCAATTTATATATTGCCCCATTAGTGCAGATAAAATCAAATCATAAAAATTCCAAAACTTGGACAGCACAACATTTCGTAATAAATTGGCGGGCACAAGAAAAAAATAATTAAAGAATGTTTAATAGAAATTGTCTCCCTTTAAAAGTCATAAGTAGACTTTTTTTAGCAGAAATATTTTTTAATGTTTTTCTGAACTGGAGTGTGGAGGACCAAACCTGTTGTGCTCTTATTTCTGGATAGATTCCCATTACAAAGAATATTCAATCAAAATCTAATGCGTACAATCACAAAAGAAGCAACATACATGCTCTCTACAGCAAAGTGCGACATAACCAGTCTTAATAATAGAAATACATGTCTTTTTATAGCCTGTTTTTAGATTTAAAAAACTAGTAAGTACAGTCAACCCTCGATTTATGAACAGCCCTAGTTACGAACATTTCAATTTACGAACCGCTCTGATAGGAAACGTTTGCCTCAACTTGCAAACTTTGCTTCGAGTTACGAATGGAAAGGTTGACTGCAATGGCCCATGGAACGGACCATTCTGGCTGGTGCACTGGCTGGTGGAGGGAGGGAGGAAGAGGAGGAGCCTTGCGGTTGCCCTCAGGGTTAAGAGTCTCCCCCCCCCCAGCGGCCTCACTCTGTTGTTTCTTTCAGGTCGAGATGACAGGGGTGAGGGGATGTGTGGGGAGCGCAGCTGTTGTTGTGGTCGGCATGCGCAGGGGGAGATTGTTTCTGTGTTTGGTCGGCCAGGAAGGAGAGAATGGGTGGAGGTGGAACCAAAGTGGCTGGTTCGCTGTCTGGTGGATGGAGGGAGGAAGAGGAGGAGCCTTGTGGTGGCCCTCGGGGTTAAGGAAAGAGTCTCCCCTTCCATCTCCTCCTATTCCCCCCACCGTAATAAGCTGCAAAAAAACAGGGTGGGCAGTTCCTCTCCCGCCCCTTCTCTCCCGGGAGCTGGGAGCACGCCATGTGGATCCAAGTCCGCACCTTCGAATCCAGACCATCAGGCAGCGCCTTCTCTACCGGGCAATCAGGAGAGCCGGCCGTGACACTCCCCTCTCTGAACTTTCTTATTCTGAACTGAGATAAGTGGAATGCAACTTCTCTTCCCCCCCCGCTCCCCCCAGCTGGCGGTTTGCATTGCCTCAGCTTCCACCTGCTCTTCCTCATTGCCTCCCGCATCTTCCTTTCAGCTTTTGTTTAACTCCTCCCTTACCTGTGGAGAGAGAGAAGGAAGTGGGCAGAGGATGCCTTTTGTGCTGAGGGAAAGAGATGGTGGCAGCGGTGCAGTTTCAGTCTCTCTTCTCCCCCCCCCCGCTGGCTGGCGGTATGTATTGCATCAGCTTACAAACCAGGGCACACTTGCTCAGCTTCGGGTTTTGTGCCAAGGGAGAGACGGTGGCAGCGGTGCAGTTTCAGCCTCTCTTGTCCCCCCCCCACTCCCCCAGCTGGCAGTTTGCATTGCATCAGCTTACAAACCGCCCCTAGACCTAAGAACCAAAAACAGCTGGAACGGATTAACTGGTTTTCAATGCATTCCTATAGGAAATTTTCCTTCGTCTTATGAACTTTTCGGATTACCAACGTCCTTCCAGAACGGATTAAGTTCGTAAATTGAGTAACTGAATGGAACAGTTACAAAATGTGGATTGAAAATAAAACCACCATCATTATAATGTTATTGTACAAAATGATAAGGCCGCACCTGGAGTATTGTGTACAGTTCTGATCACTGCACCTCAAAAAAGACATAGTGAAACTGGAAAAGGTGCAGAAGAGAGCAATTTAAATATTTGATGCAGTGGTTATGGCAGGTCATTACTGCCTTGATGGTACAGGGGAAATATTTTAATCCAGTGAGCACCAGCTAACTTCTGCATTAGAAGATCTTTCTTTATATTATAAAAATAACCAGCTGAAGCTACACCATTTAAAAACACAGCTCTCAGTCTTCCACTTGAAGACTAGAGAAACAGAGAGAAAGCTCCAAGTTAGCTGGGAAGACAAGATATTGGAACACTGTCCTACCCTAAAGTATTTGGGTGTCATTCTGGATCAAGCCCTGACCTACAAAAACATTAAAATCTAAACATCAAACAAAAAGCTGCCCTCGGATATAAGTTACTTAGAAAACTGGCTGGGTCAGACTGGGGTGCATATCAACAAACAATAAGGACAATAATTTTGTCCCTGTGCTACACCATTTACAGCACAGCACTGCATGGTATAAAACAGTACATATCAAACAAGTGGATGTAGCCCTTAATAAATAATGCACAATTATTACTGGCTGCCTGAAACCTATCCCCATTGAAAAGTTATTGGGCTGGCATTGCCCCTTTGGAAGTACACTGAGAAGTGCTAGCATATAACAAAGTAAGAATAAGCACAAAACCCATCCACTTTATCCCCTAGGCCAGTGTTTCCCAAATGTGGGTAACCCAAGTGTTCTTGGCTTGCAATTCCCAGAAGCCTTCACCACCTGCTGTGATGATTGGGGTTTCTGGGAACTGCAGTCAAAGAACATTTGGCTTACCCAAGACTGGGAGACACTACCATAGACAATAGCTGATATCAAGGAAGCATTCTGTACACTTCTCAAGCTCTAAATATTAAACCAGATGAGGCTAGAAATTCTGGCCAGCACAGCTAGTGGTGAAGGCTTCTGGGAATTTTAGTCCAAAGACATTTGGAGACACAAAGTTGGGAACTGCTGCTGTAGGCCTTCAGTTAAGATATTGTGTGGTCTCTTAAATCTATTTTTGATTTAGAAAGCAAAAGCAGAGATGTGTTAAGGATCCCTGTAAAGGAGGTAGGGCTAAAAGAGACTACCTAGTGTGGAGATTTATACTCCCATCTTTCCAATTATAATCCAGATGTCTAACTCAAGGTTGGCAAGATATGTTCTCCATACGCTATTAAATAGGCTGACTTAGAATACCAGTGATAGCGAACCTATGGCACACATGCCACATCTGGCACGCAAAGCCCTTTCTTCTGGCATGTGAGTGAGTGGTCCACCCACCCACCCTTGTGGAAACAAACCTTTTGAAGTGGCTGCAGCTGGGATTCCAACTTTCTCTTCCTGCTCTGGGTCCTTTAACTTCCTTTCTGTCCCCATGATTCCCTTTTAACTTCCTGTCCGTCCCCATAATTCCCCCTGAAACTGCCACTTCCTGTTCTGGTTCTGGTCTTCCAGGCAGCACGGCAGCCACTGGTTTCTTCCCCACCCCCTCATTTTGGGCACTCGAGCAGAAAAAGGTTTGCCTCCACTGGCATAGCCAGTGGTGAAGAATGCTGGGCATTAATGGAAGAATATTGTTTGTCTATACCTGCTTTATTTGTATCAGAGTATTGCACAATTTAAAATTATGGATGTATATAAATATAAATAAAATTCAAACAAATTATAATATTAAAATGATTAGACTGTTTTTGACCAGAAACAAGCTACTTTAATATCATTATCTTGGCCAGTTACTAGATTTTTTCTGTACACATGGTAGGGCATAAATTAGATGCACATATGTGCTGCATTGACTGAATATCTCCACATTAACAGGAAAATTGTCCTGATGGGAGATTTCAATTATCAATTATTGTTGGGAGACAAATTCCGCAAAGTATGGTTCTTCCAAGAAATTTCTGGCTTGTGTATCTGATAATTTTCTCCTACAAAAAGTGGAGAAAAAAACTAGAGGACTAGCTATCCTTGACTTGAATCTAACCAGCAGAGACAACTTGGCGGAGGAAGTGATAGTAAGGGGGAACTCTGGGCGAGAGTGACCATGTTCTATTAGAATTCTTTATTTCAAAGGAAACCAAAGCAGAGTGTAGCCATACAGAGATGCTTTCAAAAAAGCCATTTTTAATAGGATAGGATAAAACTTTATTACGGTCAAAGACCAGCCTAAATAAAACATTGTTTCTGAAACGTATTATGGTCGTAAGTCGAAGCACCACAGTACTTACATCAAGTCATGGTTACTAATTAATTTTACGAAATAATGTGAAATGTTGTTGCTGTGTAAGGCTGAAGAGAGCCCCAACAGTAGTAGCAGTTTTTCAGAAATTAAGTATTTCCAACTACTGTTCCCGAAGTTCCCAGGGCTCCCATATACTCCCTTCCATTGTCAGGAAGCCATAGAAACCGCAAGATGGGAGGATGAAGTCTTTCATTACTGAAAATCACTGCTGCTGGGAAAGTTATTTTGCTGTCAATAATTTTCGGTAATTAAAATTTTTTCCCTCCTGTCCCACAGTTTCCAGTGCTTCCCAGCTATGAATGGCATTACATATGTGTCTCAGACCTTCAGAACAGAACTAGGAAACATTCGATTTCCAAAAAAAATCACAACATCTTATGATATCATTAGCATTTTGCAGCCTACATTTCAGCAAGAGGATTTCAGTCACTGATTTTTAGAAATGGAAAAGGTTTCTGGAAAGTTACTAATCCCACTCACCCCCATTGTGGCAGAATTTGTTCTTATTTGGAAGCATAAGTTATTAAGTGACACTGAGTACCTCTAACATTTGATGGAGATATTATGAGAAGAAATACATTAAGTGTTCCAAAAGAACAAAATTATTTTGTTAATATTATCTACCTCTTTTCATGTTTGTGCCTTTGGTGAAAGCCTCTCAAAACATTCATCACTAGCAAGAGAATGAGATAATGAGCTAACACAATTTATTATTTATCAAGAAGATGGGGGTGGGGGTTGAAGGGATATATCATATTATCACACTCTCTAGTCCCATGA
This sequence comes from Pogona vitticeps, assembly GCF_051106095.1. Classification (NCBI taxonomy): domain Eukaryota; kingdom Metazoa; phylum Chordata; class Lepidosauria; order Squamata; family Agamidae; genus Pogona; species Pogona vitticeps. The sequence goes on from NC_135783.1 coordinate 37,352,590, forward strand.
CCAGCCTCTTTATCTGTCCACACCACAACAATCAGAGAGGGGTCTGGGAAATATGCACCATATCCTTGACCTCCTTACACCTAGTCAGGATTTCATGCTAGGAAGAAAGAAACAGTAAGAGACTATATATTCTTGCATACCTACTGTCCTTACAATTTTATTACAGTGATGCTTCGCAAGACAAATGCCTCGCACAACGAAAAGCTTGCAAGACAAAAGTGTTTTGCAATTTTTTTGGTGACCCGAAAGACAAATTTTTCTATGGTCGTGTTTCACAAGACGAATAGGAACACATTAATTACACTGTCATTATATTTCAGTGCATTCCTATGGGAAACTGCACTTCACAAGATGAAATTTTCGCAATATGAAATGACTCGCGGAACAAATTATTTTTGTCTTGCGAGGCATCACTGTACAGCAGACCAGTAAAAGACAACTGGGAGACTTCATGTGATGTTTTACATAGCACTTTGCCGTTCCAACTGTTCCCACATATGTACAGTGGTGCCTCGCATAACGTTTTTAATTGGTTCCAAAAAAAAAAACCTTATGCGAAAAAAACTTTATGCGAAACACCATTTCCCATAGAGATGCATTGGAAACCGGTTAATCCGTTCCAATAGGCACGGATTGCCGTCCTTAAGCGAAAAAACCCATAGGAAACATCGTTAAACGATACAATGTATCCTCCATTGGAATGTATTGTAGCTGACTCAATAGGTTTCAATGGCTTTGCGAAGTCAATTTTTGCAAAATTAAGTGTGTCATAAAAGGGTCAAAAATGGTTTTAAATGCTTGGATTAGCTTCTGCACCCTCTAAAACGGATGCAAAAGTTAATTTGGCTTTGATCTGACTTTTCGTTAATTAATGGTGAATTTTTTTCCCCCCAACTTTTGACAGCTGTCAAAATCTGACAGCTCCATTATTTCCTATGGGGGAAGAAAAAATTCACAAAAAATTAATGAAGACTCAGCAACTGTTCTAAATTCTTGGGTTCGTTAGAGGACCCCCTAAGTTGTGTGCAAACCTGATTTGGCTTTGATCTGAACTTTCGTTAATTTTTTGTAAATTGTTTTCTCCCCCATAGGAAAGCATGGAGCTGTCAGATTTTGACAAGTTCATTGGTTCCTATGGGCCAAAAAACAAAAATTCACAAAAAATTAACGAAACGTCAGATCAAAGCCAAATCAGGTTTGCACATGACTTAAGGGGTCCTCTAACGAATCCAAGCATTTAGAACCGTTTTGGACCCTTCTAAGACACTTTTTAAATTGAAAACAAAAAAAACGTTAAGCGAAGCAGGGGACCTAAAACCAAAAACGTTAAGCGAAGCATGGTCCCAAAAACGCTATGCGAAAATCGCCCATAGGGAAAAACGTTATATGAAGCACAATCTGCCTCTGAAAAAATAAACGTTAAGCGAAAAAAACGTTAAACGAAGCAAACGTTAAGCGAGGCACCACTGTATATTGAATAGAGGAGAGTGGGGATTTCAGCAATAAAAATTACAGTCATTAATTCTATTATGTTACCCATGTACTTGTTATATCATGAAAAAAATAATTTAAGTTACAATTCAAAATGCTACTTGCTCCTGACAGGGAGTAATAATGGTATATGTGGCGAGCGCCGTGCCGCTGTTTGTGCATGCGTGCAAGCGCACGCGTACCCAGACAAGCGCTGCAACACCATTTGCACATGAGCGCTTGCACACATGCCCAAATGAGTAATAGTCCACCAAGGAACAGGGTGGAATAACCTGCCCTTTAATGGTTTATGTTTAAACTGCTTACCGGGGCTAAGACGTTTTCTCTACAGCTGCTATTGACTGTAACTGTGCAAGACCTATATTCCTCTGAGTGGAGATTTATACCTGCAGAAGTAGAAGGGGGATACTTAATAAGCTAAATCGGTGGAGTACAACCATGGTCACCACTAGGACCAAAAAAACATGCGGCAAGATTTAAAAAGCTCCCAAAAATCCAAACCAGAAATCAATAGCAGACCTCTGTGTGGCCTCAGATCACATCAGCCAATATGCTTCAGTGAATATGCTTCCTCTCATAAACAAAGGCCACTGAGGTAATATACATAAAATACCCCACTCACTACGGACAATGTAAGCATAAGTAATAAAAAGACACATCAGAAGGTTGCAGCCAAAACCCCACAGTCTGGAGAAGTAACTGGCAATTGGTCTCTGGACCCAGAACTCCTAGAGAAGGCTACAGAGTGACTCCATAGAGGCAGAGAGAGGAGTGAAATGGGGTACCAGACATTCAACACCTAAGCCTATCAACACCTGGACCCAAGGAGAATCATATGGAGGGAAAAATAGGTCCCCCAGGTGCTCAAGGGCTCAAGAGTGAACAAACTATGATTATTTACACCCAACTACGCAATCAGTGCTTCCTCTCAGCCAAATCCAATCAAAGCATGTTCAATAAGCTGCATGTTTTAAAGGAAGAAATCGCTGATATTAAAGCAACACTACAATGCATTGCCTACATGATAAAGATGGGGATTTTAAAAGCAGAACCCCCCTCAAATCTGAGGACCTCAGGCTAAAAAGGAGCTGGGCACAAAAGATCGAACACAAAAAGATAACTCCCCAGCCTTTAAAGGTCAGAGATACTCACAGTCGTTAGAAAAAACAACTCAGGATCAAATGCCCATCTCTGAGCTGACCCCAAAGGCCTGGGCAGACCCATATGACCTAAGTAATGCCACAGAGGGACCTGGCTTATCCTCTAATCCAGAGTTACTAACTATATAGACAAATGGCATGGAAATACCCCAGAAGAACCCTATCCCCAGCATCCACTTGCAGTGACAGTATGCAAGGAAAATATACAGACAGAAAACCCCCAAGGGACAGTTACATCCGATAGTGAAGAGCCCACCCTGGCTGAAACCCCACCACCCAAATCCGTGAACCATATCATCTTCTACAATTGGCCACTAAGAAAATCAAATAGCACCTGGGCCTCCAACTCATAAATATTGCAGACGATAACAGAAATACTGGGTGAGGATTGGCATGCTCAAACAAACACAAAATGCTACTGTATATATCCCAGTAAACCTGGGCAATTAAGAGGCAGGGTGCACATGATGTTCGCCAATAGTAAACAGGCCCATCATTTTTGGAGCCTGTTATACAAATTTGAAAAAAAATAGCAGTACCCTTCAAATGGGTAATACATACAACCTACTCAACTATCAACCTCGAACCAATCACAAAATTGGACACTTACAATTTTTTTAAAAAATCAGAGAAATTCAGGTTCCAAAACAAAGAGATGGCCCCTCAGCCACTCTCATAAGGAAAAGAACAGCCGAGAATATCAGCTATGACCCTCACAGATCTAGGGTCGAAGCTTCCACCATTTACAACAGTTCACCTTCAAAAACTAAGCCAGGTGGCAGAGGAAAGGAAGAGCACACTAATTTTGCAACTTTCCAAACAGTATCCCAATTAACAAGCCCCGTGATTTTACAAGCAAAATAAAAAACCAAAGTAATCAAGTGAAAATGCTCCCAAGGCCAAGGCTTCTTTCAAAAGGTATTCAACCCCCCCCCCCAAGAAATGGCAGAATACACAATCCATACAAAGAGAAGATACAGCCAGCCTGCAGAATTGGAACTATCTCAGATTCTATCCCCGAGTGACTCATGGGCGATAGATATGCCCCTTCAGTAGTTTTTTCCCCAGAACTATCCGCAGGCAAAAGACAAAAACAAATGAAGAAGCCTTCGCCTTGGAATACTGCATGGAGGGAAAACAAACAAAAAGTCCAACTTCACGAAGATTACATAGTCCCAAATGTAACAAAGATTACCTACCCAAGTAGAGCTGAAAGATCTTCCTTTATTAGAGAGACACAAAGAAACTAAAATAACAAAGTCTGGGCCCATAAAGATATCCTTTACCCACACCAGCTGCTCCCCTCACCTACAGAGGATGTCAGTCATCAGGTGTATCTCAGCCTGCTCTGGAGAAGCTAACAAGGAAGGGAACCCCATTAAAATCCTCTCTGCCACAAAAGGGGAAATGACCCCAAAGGTAGACAAACCGAAGGTTCAGGAGCGAAATGGGGTACCAGACATTCAGGCATGTCGGTGTGCTCCAGAAAGCAATCAAAAATCTGCATCTCAAGTTAAACTTTTATCATGGAATGTGGCAGGCCGGACCAGATGTATCTTCCATACCCATGATACCCCTCTCTTCCGCCATAAATGTGACATCATTCTTCTGCAAGAAACCTGGTCTGACAAAGATAAGACAGGAGGACCTGGAATGCTCTGGTCCATGGGGTCACGAAGAGTCGGACACAACTAAACGACTAAACGACAAAGATGGTTTAAACTCTTTCATGGTAAGAGCAATCCCACGGCGTGGACCAGGGAGACTGAAGGGGGGGTGTTGGGTATCAACAGCTCTGAAAGTGAAATCTACAATGAAACTCCCCTTGAGACAGCTGGCCATGGCAGTAGTACTAATAGGGAGTATGAAAACCCTACTGATCATAAACATATACTCACCTCCCACATCTAGAAAAGCAGAAACAGAAGGAAATTGGATAGACCTTGAAAACTATACAAGAGAGCTTATCATGGAACATCCGGACACTTTGGTCCTGATTGGTGGAGATCTAAATGCCCATATGGGACCAGATGACGACTAAATTTAAGATGATAGCCAATATAAGAAGTGATAGTGTGGGGACCCTGAATGAGGAGAGGGCATCTAAAGATCAATGTGCAAACTATGCTGGGGCCTGTCTGTACAAATCTGCCTACAGACTGGGTCTCTCAGTTTTAAATGGCACAATTATAGGTGATACTCCAGGAAAATTCACATTTATGGCAGCATCCAAAGCTAGCACAATTGACTACATCCTGGTGTACAGGGCTCTCTTTTCCATGGCTGAAACTGTCCAAGTACTTCCTTACATGGAGGGGGATCACTTCCCTCTACATCTAAGTTTTCACCTAAATATTAGAAACCTAAACAAAGAACTGAGATATCATACTGAAATTACAGCATTTGAAAGAGTGGGCTACTGAGTAATATGGTCACCTAAACAGGCACAAAATTCAAAACAGCTTCTAACCTCAAAAAATCTGATTGACTCCCTTAATCCAGTAGGAAGCCAGCCAATCCACCAGAATCCTATAGATATATATGAAATTCTCCTACAACAGCTAAATCCACACCTTGTCCCTTCATATAGTAAAAAACTTCAGAAATCATATAACCAATCCAAACCTAGGTTCAATCAAAGCTGTAAGACAGCAAAACAATTAGTAAACCAGACATACCAGGAATACCTGAGAGCAGAAGACCATGTCAAAAAAGATGCCTTCCTAAAATTATCGATACATAAAAAAGAATACAAACAGCAGATACACCACAGTAAAAAAGAACACACTAGAGAACTATGGAGGAAGGTGATAGAAGCAGCAAAAGACAAAAATCCATCCCTTTTCTGGAAACTAATTTCAGGAAGACTATCGGAGCCCAAACACCCATTATCCTCCTGTATCCCCGCAGATAAATGGGTATTCAAATAGGTGGTGGTGGCTGTTCCACATCCAGTTTGAGAGCCATCCGAGCCACCATTTGAGAGTAAGACGAGTAGTCTTTCGATGGTGAGGATGGATGTGGATCACCTCCGTCAGACTCTGGAGTTCTACCATCTATAAGGGATTCTTCAGAGGCGTCAGATGGAGGATCTTGTTCTTGATTAGAGTTAAAGGTCAAAAGACAGTCCTCTTGATCAGAAGGTGAAGGAATTGGCACTTTAGATATTTTTCCTTTGGTGGTAGCCCATTTAGGAGGTTGTTGTACAGAAGACTTGGCAAGTTGAGGCTGAGCAGTGGTAGGAGTCTTACATGTGGATGCCAGCTGTAAAGATCTGGTGTCCTTAGGTTGAGGAGTGTCTCTAGCGATTTGGGAACACTTGCTATGTGTAGAAACCTGAGTCTCGACATCGTGAAGTCATTGATGTCGATGTCGACCTGGCAATGAGGAGGAGGAAGACGCCACCGAAGCGTACACGTATCAGACGCGCTTCCTCCGACTATCGCCGTCGACATCCGATGAGTTGGTGTTGGTGTGGGGATCTCAACGTCGGCGATGGTTTCTACGTTGATCTATTTCTATGTAGATGGGTTCTTCGTATCTATCCCTTGCTCAGTGTCGTTTGGAGCAAGGGAAGACGATGATCTCTCTACAGGATCGATGTCAATCCAGAGACAAGTGTTTCCTCTTTGTTAGCCGCTTTTGGGGTGGAGACTACAGTGCCGATGAGATGGATGGAGACCACGGCAGAGGTGATGCCCGCCCAGCAGATGCAGGGCTATCATGGGCAGAATGCAGGCTAGACAAGACCACATCTTCTAGCCTGTCAGGGCTGGGTGACCGCACCAACCGAGGAGTTGGAGCGTGAGCCCGTCAGGGTGGAAGAAACCCAGTGGCATTGGAGGCAGACTCTCAATCTCGAGAAGAGTCATCTAGGATGGGTGAAGGGACCAACGTTGAAACAGGCGGGATGTCCCTGTGACGCTCCTTTAAAAGAATCTGTTTGGTCTTTTTGTCTTTAACATTTTGTTTCTTCTTTTTCAAATTCTTCCTGGAGGCATCTACTGGCACAGAGGTAAGACTCTTTGTGGAAAAAGAGGACTTTTTGGAAGTTTTCTCAGCGGGTTTGTGGGAGGCTACCAGAGGTAGAGAGCCAGATGAGCTAACACGGGGATAGCTGATGGTGAGGAGGCTACCTCTATGTCGGTGGTTTAGAGGCTGAAAGAGTTTTGTCCCACAAAAAAAAGCCCTATTGTGTGCATTCACAGAGGCCATGAAGAAGAACCATCCCTTTTCTGGAAACTAATTTCAGGCAGACTATCAGAGCCCAAACACCCATTATCCTCATGTATCCCAGCAAATAAATGGGTATTTCACTTTACAAGTATTTATGAGGATGTCATTGTACCACCCCTCCACTAACACTTGGAAGCACTTCCGAATGACCCCGACTCTTCGTGACCCCCATGGACCAGAGCACGCCAGGCCCGCCTGTCATATATAGATATAGCTCATATAGAACACTTGAAAAATGGCAAAGCCCCAGGCCTTGACGGCATCCCACCAGAACTCCTAAAAGAAAATAAGACATGGTAGGGCTCCTTTCTAGCACCTCTTTTCACACATATCAATGACTCAGGCCATATCCCAATATAATGGAAAACGGCCATAGTGGTTCCATTCTACAAGGGAAGACCCAGCCAACTACAGGCCAATAAGTTTGCTGAACATTATAAGCAAACTATACGCAAGGCACCTACTAGATAAACTCCTGGATTGGCTCGAAGTAGAAAATATCATTGGGGCAGAACAAGCAGGCTTTTGGCCAGAGAGATCCACAATAGGTCAATGCCTAATTATACAACATCTTCTTGAGAAATACTTGGCCAAAGGAATAACTTCATTCTATGCCGCCTTTGTGGATTTTAAATCAGCATTCGACTCTATATCTAGAATACACCTCTGGGACAAATTAACAAACTCACCCACAGACAAAAGACTTTTATATTTAATCAGGGCCCTACATGAAGAAACATACCTGAGAGTCAGGTGCAACAGACAAGGACACCTCACAGAATCTGTGCAAACGCACAGAGGTGTTAGACAAGGCTGCCTACTGGCACCAGCATTATTCATCCTTTATATAAATGATCTATCAAACTGGCTTACCACCACTGATCTCCATTTCTCTAAACTTGGAGACAGAACAGTGCCCGTTCTGCCCTGTTTCCCCAAAAATAAGACCTAACCTGAAAATAAGCCATCATGCAATTTTTCAGAATGCTTATAATATAAGCCCTACCCCAAAAATAAGCCCTAGTTAAGTGAAACCCTGCCCTCCACCACTGTACAGCAACCAGAAGATGACATGACTGTAAAATAAAACATCCCCTGAAAATAAACCCTAATGCATTCTTGGAGCAAAAATTAATATAAGACCCTGTCTTATTTTCAGGAGAACACGGTACTCTATGCTGATGACACAGTAATTCTATCCAGAACCCCCATAGGGTTGAGGACGGCACTTAAGAAGCTCACCTCCTACTGTGAAAACAAATCCCTGACTATTAACTATCAGAAGACCAAGATAGTTGCCTTCGGACGTAGACCTAAGATTCAATCATGGCAAATAAATGGACACGGTATTGAGCAGGTGAACAACTTCAAATATCTGGGTGTAGTTCTACAGACCTCAGGATCTAGTCTTCAGCATAGTAAATATGCGGCAGATCAGGGAGAAAGATCGGCAAATAGTACAGTAAAATTCCATCTCTCCCAAGGAGGATCCTTTATACCAATAGTCCTCAAACTCTACAAAGCAAAGACTTTACCTCAGCTGTTGTACAGTTCATTCATGGGGCCACCCAGCTCTCACTTTGCATCACAAGAAATAGTTCAATCTAAATTTCTAAGAACTATACTCCAGGTCCCAAGATGCATGTCAAATGCAAGGATAAGGCTAGAAACAGGATGTCTTAAAGTAGAAGCCTGGATTAAGATCCAATCTATATATATGTGGCTAAAGGGGCAGTTACATCCAAAAGGCCTATTTTCTTTGATATTTAACAATAATTATCAATCAAAGTGGGTCAAATCTGTCCAGGGTTACTTGGGAAAAATTGGCCTCTCACCCCAGGCATTTATATCTTCTGGATTACAGCAGGCAAAACAAATAGTCAAACAAGAAGAGAGGACAACGAACATCAAATAGATCTCTCTAGCATTCAAAACATGGCTGTAAGGAGCTACTGTACATCAAAAACTGTATGGAACTGGCCAAACACTTAACATCTCTGGAAATTAAAGGAACTAGAAGAGCCTTTACCTTGATAAAGTATTTGGCCCTCCCCTCTGCTGTACTAGAAGTATAAAAATACTCCCTTTGCTGAAAGGTTATGTTCCTGCCACCTGAAGGAGATCAAGACCATACAACATATGTTTTTCACCTGCCCATTGTATGACATAGTGTGCAAAGAGACTATTACCCACTTAACAGAAAGAATCCCAGGACGTTCAGAGGGAAACAGGCTTGAGTTCCTTCTCTCGGATGTTGATACGCAGATCACCTGTCAAGCTGTGAAATTCTGTGCAGCAATACTTTGATTGCGGAAGTCAAATTCTGTATGCATGCTAACATGTTCTAATGCAGGGGTCTCAAACATGTGGCCCGGGAGCCATTTGCGGCCCACCGGATGATAGTTTGTGGCCCCCGCCTTGCCTGCCCCCCTGGAGTGCCCACATGTCCTCTGCTGTCAAGAGTCAAAAAAGCCTCACCTCACTCACTGGCTGTCTCCCAAGACAGCGCCTCTTGCACCCTCCATCCAGAACTGCAGCCTGCCAGCCATCTCACCTGAGTGTGCCTTTTTTTGATGAGGGGCCTCAGAGGAAGGTTGCTGGACCTCTGTGTGTGTGTGTATGCGCGCACACCTGTGGGGGCTCACCCCATTCTGTCTAATATTGCGGGTACCAATGGAGGCTTTTCTCCTTTGGCAAGGTGTTTCTGTAAGGTTTTAAAAAATTATGTCATGCCCTCCTCCCCCCGTCGGTGCTCCCTTCCTTCTCCGCTTCTTCATCCTGCTGTTGCTGGTGGTGGTGGTAGTGAAGAAGGAGCTGGAGGGGGTCGTGGCTGGTGACGAGGGCTCGCGCGCCCCTCCTTCTCCTCCTCGGAGCCCCTCGGGCTCTTGCTCCGCTTAGCGGAAAATCTGATGCAGCCCAGCCTCACCCAGACTCTGCCTCCAGTGGCCCACAGGTAAATTGAGTTTCAGACCCCTGTTCCAATGGAATATTGAAAGTTAGAAATTATAAGGTTTTATAAGAAGACTCCCTGGAAAAGACCCTGATGTTGGGAAAATGTGAAGGCAAGAGGAGAAGGGGACGACAGAGGACGAGATGATTGTACAGTGTCATTGAAGCAACCAACATGAATTTGACCAAACTCTGGGAGGCAGTGGAAGACTGGAGGACCTGGCGTGCTCTGGTCCATGGGGTCACAAAGAGTCAGACACGACTTAACAAGTAAACAACAAAATACATATGTCACTGGTCTAAATATTGTAAATAAACTATTATATTCTTAGAACACCACATTAATGTGATCATATCAAAAGTTATATTCACCAAGAATATAGTATACTGTACTTCAGCAAGTTGACGTTTCAATACACGATAGCCCACCAGCACTAGAATACATGTTAATACATCTTTTTGTCATGTGTTCAACTCATTATAAAGACACCCTGTACAATTAAATGAAAAACCTTTTTAAAGGGGATTTAAATGTGTCTTTAAATATGCAAAACAAATAAAAACAGTTTTGAAGGAACTGTGCAGATACACATAGCACAAGAAAGTAATGCAAGGTTTCAAAGACATAAATAAGTACTATGGTGACTAATTCCATATAGAGTGACTGAAATGCTTTCACAAAACCAAGTATTTAAGATACTGTATTAACTAAAATCAGTTAGAAGATACAGGTATTTTCAAGTAGTCAAAATGTATATGGTTTCCTAAGTACATCAATAAGGTCTTGGGTCTCTATAGCCCCATCTCATACACACATACTGTATATGATAGCCAACAACTTATGACTGTATGAACAAACCAGATTTACCAAAAAAAGCATGAGAGGTAACTAAACATCTCAAGGATTCAAGTTATAAAGACTGTGCAGCTTGCACGGTAAAAGAATACGGCTCTAAAAAAAGTTTAGTACAGAGCACCTAGTTTCTAGTGATTTCAAGGCACTTGACATTTTGTCTCAGCAGAACTAGTAAGGGGCTATATCTGGGCCATTTGTGTGAATGTAAATACACCCTAAAAGACTTGACAACTACTGGTTATTAATCTTTAACACAAATGAAATTCAAATAGTGACACACATCTGAGGTGGACGGGATAATTCAACCACAATCCCCATGGTTCAATAAAATGTTCAGACTTCCCTGATGAAACAGCCTATAAGGTCTCCTTTCTTAGTGCTGCGTCAAAGAAAAATGTGGTTACAGCATGCAAAATAGTTTTTGAAGAAAGCGTTTCTAAACGAAAGCCCTCCCCATAGGTTTATCATGAGAGAGGGGAGATCTACTCCTACATTGACATCAAAGTAAAAACATTTTAAAATAGGAAATATTTCACCGTTGCTGAGACGCTGTATACGTGTGTGATTTTTTTTCTCTCCTATTTATCGATTACACAAAAGAAAAACCCAGCAGGGGCTGCTGCAATGCAACACACGGCGATTTTAGAGAAACGCTTTTTCGCGTCTCCGCCTTGAATTCTCTAGCTGTGGCTAACACCTAGGTGATTGCAGATCTTGTTTTCCAACACGAATAAAGGACACTGGAAATAGCCTAGGCTGCCCCCTTCTCTTTCCGGCCCCGATAGTCTCCCCGGCAAAGAAAGAAAAAGAAAAGAAAAAAGAAAAGGCTGAATCTCACCCCCTTTAAACGAAGTGGTCTCACCTCTCTCTGTCTCCCTCCTTCCCTCTTGCGCACCCCCAAACCGTCTTTCTCAATCCTCGTTTGCAACAAAAGCTCTGCACGCCAGATGAGCCATTATTATCCCTATGGACACACACACCATCCGCGCAAGCCCATTCCCCCTCTACCGGCAAACACATACAGACGAGCACAAAAACTTCCCACACTTTCTAGGGAACTGAACAATTGGGGGACAGAAAGAGAGAAAGGAAGCCGACGACAAAACCGTGGGAATTCAATGGGGAGGGAGAAATAAATGCGTGACGGGGCGGGAAGGGGGGAGGGACCCCGGGGCGCGCGTTCCCCACTGCGGCTCCTTCCCTCCGACCCTATCGGCACACCCCGGATCCCGCCCGAGGCTTCCCCCCTCAGGGTCTCCCCCCTTCCCCAACTCGTCAGGGCTTCCCCCTCCAGCTTCATTGAGAAAAGCCCCCTTCCGTAACGACCCATGAGGCTTCTCCATTCTCAAGCGCCAGCCTTTCCCTTCCTCCACCGCCACAACCCCCCACCTTTAAAAGGGACACATCGAGGGAGTGAACAAGGCCCCCCTCCTCCTCCATAATGGCTTCCCTCCTTCGAGGGAGGGGGGAAAAAGAGACACGGCGAGAGCCCTCCCCCCCTCTTCACCTCATGTTGCTGCCCAAGGTCCGGGGGGGCGCTCTCCCCCCCCCGCCCCACTCCTCGCACTCTCCTCTTCTCCGAAACCGGCTGGGTCGTTTTCAAGAGGCGACGTCGAGTGAGGGAAGGAAGGAGGAGGAGGAGGAGACGACGACGAAGGAGAGGGGAGGGGGGTGTCCTCCTCAGGCGCCAGCCAGTCCCTTGCCTTGGCAACCCTCGCAGACTGACTCGCCCGCCTGCGCCCTCCGAGTCGGCTGCTCGGCCCAACCCGACCACAGCGGGGAGTCAAAGAAGTCAAGGAGAGAGGGTAGGGAAGGAGGAATGCTCGGAGCGGAGCGGGGTGGGGAGGGGAGGAGGAGGAGAGGACCCAACGGACACGCCAGACTGACGCGGGGAAGGAGGGGAGAACAAGACAAGAGGAAAGAGAGTCAGAGAACAACGCGCAAGCAGCTCCCTCAAGACACCGGCTCGGAGAGGGGGAAAAACCAGGCGCGCGAGGCGGGAGGGGGGCGCGTACGCCGCGCGGTGGCGGCGGCGGCGGCAGCAGGCACGCAGAGGGGACGCCAAAGGGGGCGGAGCGAAGAAAGCCGCGCCTACTTTGCTGGTCTGCATTCCCTAAGCGTTCCATGCGGGTTCTAACGCCGAGGGAGGGAAGGCAAGCAGGCAGGCATGGAAACGGGGCTCGCTCGGCCAACTAGGGAAGAGAAGGACTATCCCCATCATCACCACCACCGCCGCCTCCGGGATGAGCGAATGCTCTTTGGCGACCCCTGCTGCTCACCTCGCCAGTGATTCCCTTGCACCCCTCGGCGTGTCTGTGTGCGTGAGGGGGACGGGCTCTCTTGCCGTCCCTGTCCGCTCTTAGTACGCGGGGGTTCCTTTGCACACCTAGGTGTGTGTCGTCTGTGTGGCACGCCAGTCACGCTCCCCTTTCCTCTTTGGTACGCGATGGTCACACTCCCCAACCCTGACAGAAGCCTTAAATCCGCAGAGGGGCTATTATTCCTGAATAAATTGTGCGTTGTTATGACACCGGTGTGGAGGAGGATTGCAGAGTTCCCTTTTTAAACCGCGTTTCCATCCTCTTTGCCTGACCTTTCTTGCACTGTATATACTTCATTCGTTAATAGCTGCCAGCCGTTTGGGTTACTAAGGCCACGTGGACTGCATATATTACTGCTTGAGCCTCTAGTTACTATTCAATCTTTTCTCCAAGAGACCTGCCTTGAATTCCTCATTATCAAATCATCCCATTGTTTTTCTGCTTACCTGCAGATCGTGCCCTTTGTAATTCAATTGGCATTAAGACTGAATTTCTGGGGGCGATCTTGGCATTCTTCCTCCGTATACCTCCTATACATACAGATCCGAAACTAGCCATTTTAGAAATGAGGGCATGCGGCACATCTTCTATTTACTTTGCTGCAAAACATGGGCATGATGTCCCCATGAAAAAGGAGGAGAATGCATGATGGTCCTCCAAAAAAAAGTTTATGCCTTCAAGAAAAGGAAAGTGATTAGGTCAGGAGGTGTTGCCACTTATTTTCCTAACATTCAGAAATAGATTCACCTTTAGACTTGGTGTCCCAGTGGCTCCACCTTAGTGACATCCCTGCATACATACCACTATCCAACTAAAAGCTTCCAATGTCAAATAGGATTTCTGTTTCAGCTCTGATCACCTTGGTTTCATTTCTGTGGCATAGTCTGTGAGAAGTGCACATTAAAATAGAGACACTGATGCATCTATATTTAGGATAATATGCTACGCCTGCAGCAATGCTGAAACATTTGTTTGGACATCCTCATTTATTCCAATAGGATCCATTCATAGTGCCTATACTTAGGTTCACACCCTGCAGTGCCATGCTCCTAAACTCAGTGGTAGCAAGGCAGCATCATTGCTATAAAGAAACTGCATTTGGTTGCATCCATATGTTCCAGTTTATATACCAATTCAGTGTTTCTTTTTTAAAACAATTGAACAGACCATGCTCCCGAGTAACTACACGAGGACAGTTATATAAAAATAGAAAAAAAACACTGTCCACAGAAGAATGAGTCGTTTTGTCTGAAGTCTAGCAAAGGTGTTCTAAAAAGTGCAGACTATTGTGTCTTGGTTGCAAAGTTGACTTAAAAGTCTAATTTTAAGCCATGAATAATTCATACTTTCTCTCCCTCCAACTCATCAAATTAAAAAAAAAAACGCTCTGATTGATATTTACTCTGTTTTCTGTATGACTGTGTAAAAGAATGGCATATGTATTCTTCAAGGAGAAAACCATACCAGCTGTTTCTGTATTATTGCTCTACAATAGTGCAGCAATAGATATTGTGCAACCAAGCAAATCAGCATTCCGTCAGGCAATTCTAAAAATGAGGACATCCCAAACAAAATAAAAAATCTAAACTTTGAAACTGGACCTCAGATCACCACCAAATCTGGCACACATATAACAGACAATATGCTGTTGCTCTGTGGCAAGATATGGGGGCAAGAGGGGGGATTGGACAGACAGTTTTTGAGTTATTATTTTTAAGTAAATCTGTTTTAAGCCCCTATCGAGACTCCAGTGCCTTTTTTGTCTGCAGACTTAAAACAAATCAAATACATTTAAAATACCAAACCTACTCATCTTAAGAGAATGGTGAATTCCAGGTGCTTTTTAAACATTTATTTGAAAGGAATCCCTCGTTTAGTCGTGTCCGACTCTTCGTGACCCCATGGACCAGAGCACGCCAGGCCCTCAGGGGCTATAATACTAACTGTGAAAAATCCATTTCAAAGGGGGAAACCCTCTCTGGCTTTCTTATAACAGAGTGGTTATCAGCACCAACCTTCTGAAAAACAATTGTATCAGCTTGAGAACTGTTAAGAGATCTGAACTTTTGACTCTGCCAGTCATGACCAAGTTAAATGACTCTCAGGAAGAGAACTTTTAAACTCTTTCCTTACAACATAAACATTAAAACTAGTTTTTGTTTCTGGCATTAAAATATTTTTAAAAATATTTTAAAAATAGAGAATAAACATTCAGAAGCTCACTTTTTTAATCTGTGAAAATGGATTTTTTTTCTTTGTGACCAAAGATAATCTTACAAAGCTTTGGCTCCTATTCCACCCATCTTGTGGAATACTATTGTTTGGTAATTAAGAAAAAACCCTCCAAAATGCTATGTACCATCAAGTCACTTCTCATGTATAGTGACTAAATGAATTAATGATTTCTGAAATGCCCTATCTCTGCTCAGATCTTGCAAACCAACAGTATCTCATGCCAAGTTGTTCTCTATTCCTATCGTCCTGCCTTCTTACCAGTATTGTCTTTTCCATTAAGTTCTGCTCAGAGCTTGCAAACTAACAGCTGGTGTTTCCTTTGTTGAGTCAACCCATCTCATGTTAGATCCTCCTCTTTTCCTACTAATCCACCCCACTTTTCCCAGCAATATAATCTATTCTGTTTACAGTATTTCTTTATTTCCATTATATGTGCATGGTACATTAGTAGCATGGTAGGATAGGCTCAGTTTACTCAGTTTTGCTCTAGTGAAAGTACAGGCTTGACTTGATAGAGCACCCAACCTTTCTGTTTTTCTGGCTGTTTGTTGTTTATGTACAGCTCTTCTCCAACACTAAATTTCAAATGAGTTGATTTTTGGCTGTTTCTTTCACATAGCATGGATGAGTTAACCTTGGTTTCCAGTGACGTTCTTTGTGAAATCCAACTTCTTCCTTCTTTTTTTTTAATTTCAAAAGGCAAAGGGACATCTTTTGGAAAACATGCCTACAATATGTCCATTGAGCTTTTGATACAATGTTTTTTCAGCCTGCCTGACTCAAGCCAGAGTTTGAAATTGGAACATACAGTATTTTTATAGTCTGTATTCTGCAGAGCAGGCATGGCAACATTAGTTTACCCAAGATGTGTTTGCTTATCCATTGCATGTGTACCTACTCATTTCTTTAATTCACCATTTGACGAAGTCCAAAACAGCTTTTTAAAATATTTTGGCACAGAGGGACTGCAGCCACAATCAACCTCTTCTTCTGTTTTCTCCCAGTAACCATAGTACAGATCGTGAGTTCATCTTCTGGAATCCTGGCTCTGCTTGTTGGGAAGCGATTGATAGGGGCTTATTTATCTTTGTAATTGAGCATACTTATGTATGAATTGGGGACATGGTGTGGATTAAACCGCAGAAGCCTTTGTGCTGCAAGGTCGGAAGACCAGCAGTCGTAAGATCAAATTCATGCAATGGAGTGCGTCCCCGTTGCTTGTCCCAGCTCCTGCCAACCTAGCCATTCGAAAGCATGCAAATACAAGTAGATAAATAGGTACCACAATGGTGGGAAAGAAACGGCATTCCGTGTCTAGTCAAGCTGGCCACGTGACCACGGAAACTGTCTATGGACAAACGCTGGCTCTCCGGCTTGGAAATGGGGATGAGCACCGCCCACTAGAGTCAGACACGACTGGAAAATACACACGCACACACACAAAAGAATTTTCTTTGTGGTGTAAACCTTGAATCATTTATTCTCAAATGCCACATGAATGTTCTTCAAACTTGATGTTACAATGCCCCAAGCACTCAGTGTTCAGAAAACTCAAAGCTATGTTGGACATAAATCAACAAAGGTCCATTGATTTCAACAAAGTTATAGTATCTTGCTCTAGACCAAAATTGTCATCTAGATCATAAAGCAAAGCTAATATAGGGGTGGAATGATTCTAAGTGGGGCAGGGGAAGGAGCGAAGTGGTAAATCATGCAGCATTTCCCA
Organism: Pogona vitticeps; assembly: GCF_051106095.1. Classification (NCBI taxonomy): domain Eukaryota; kingdom Metazoa; phylum Chordata; class Lepidosauria; order Squamata; family Agamidae; genus Pogona; species Pogona vitticeps. Next base: position 37,369,564 of record NC_135783.1, read on the forward strand.
CTGGTTAAGGCAAGTGTTGGTGTGTGTGTGTAAGAGAGAGAGATTAACCCACCTTTTAAAGCCTCTCTGGTGGATGTCTTTACAGTATATGTTTTCCCTGTCAATTTCAATAGAAGACAGTATACCTGCACCAGCTTGGCTTCAGTGATTGGCTAAAGACTGGGAATCCTGAGGACTATTGAGAGGCCTTGAGTCCAGCAGCATCTTTCCATCTCCATAATGCCTCAATTTAGGATATATCACTAGAAAAATTACTGCTAAGAATAGATCTGATCCTGCAAGAAGATTCACAAGTGCCTCATAGGCTGCTTGGTTAGACATTTCCCATCTCTAGCAGAACTCTTCTGGGTCAATGGAGGGCATTATCCACCAACATCCGAATCCTGTCCAGCCAACAAACCAAGTGTTTTTCTGCCTCAGATTTTATACTTGGCTTGATGGCTGTCAGAGGTTGTGTCACAATCAGATTTATTTATTTATTTACATACTTATTTAGTTTGTTGGTTCTGACCTCCTATGACTGAGCATTTGCTCCTTCAATCTGAATACTCCTGTTTGGCTTCTGCTGCCATGGGCTCTGCTTGTGGTTTATTTAGTGTGATATCAAAATGCAAAACCCTGGCTTGTTCCTGAGAGCCAAAATTTCTTCTGGGATTATTAATCAGGCTTATTAGAAGAGTGTCATGCTAAGCAAACCATGGAGAGACCTGCACTTCTTTAGCCACTTCTGCTGGCAGGTGGAAACAAGCAGAAATAATCAAGCAGCATGAATCAGCACATTTGGCTGCTCAAGTTAACTGAGATATTTGTTTTAATTGGCCTATTGTGGTATCTGAACTTCTAGTCTGTATTTTGGCACAAATTATTGGAACAGTTTTCCTTTCTCTCTGAGATTTCTGCATTCAGTTTAATTTTTGTTATGTATAATTTAGTTGGACATCTACTTTTGGGTTGATTTATACGCCACCTTTCCACCTGTATTAACTTATAATATAAAGTATAGGGCTATATCTAATTATTACTCTCAAACAGAGGAGACTTAACTGAATCAATAGACATAAATATATTTTGGCTTAAGAAATCATATTCATTTAACAGGTCTACTTTAGTGGAGACTTAACAAATGGTTTTTAGGCCATATCAGTCTATAGCATTCCAACTAAAAGAAACATTTTTTCAGAAAAACTTTTAGATCAAAGTGGCGGGGAAAACACCAATATTGAAGCAGACAAATCCAGCTAGTGGAAAGAGAGGTTTCTTTTAAAAGCAATAAAAGAAACACAAAAAGATATCAAAATACTCTCATGCAGGCAAGTTCCTTTTCTGTGTTCCCATTAAAGGTGCCTTGGATACTCTTGCAACTTCCAAGAGAACCTCTGTTGCTGATTTCAAAGGACGGGCAGGCTCCTACAAGAAGACCTGATCCTCCAGGTATTCTCGCCCTAAGCCATTTAAAATTTTAAAGATAGTCTTCAGCACTTTGAACTGAGCCTGGAAACAGATTAGCAGTCAGAGCCACACTGTTTATAACTAAAGCATGGGTTTTTGTCATCAGTCCTGCTTTCTAGAAATATACAGATCTGCTATGTGAAGGAGCCAACCCTCTTCTCCTCCCCAATGTCAGCATGGGCCTTCAGGTGGATTGAAAGACAGAAAAAACCCTAAGCTTATACTGTAATTTGCTGTTCTTACTTATTGTTCCAGGAGCACTTCCATTTTGTCCAGATTTAGCTTCCATTTCCTTTGCCACTCCCATAAAATAATTAAAAGTTTCCAGGTACAGAGGCTACCTCCTTATTGTTAGAAAACTCACTAATCAAACAAAGCAACATCTCTTCCCGCTTGGCTCTACACAGTAATTATTTGGGAATATCTTTGCCGACTGTATTATTATTTTTTATCATGCTTGATGCATGGCCTCCTATCAGTTGAATCGATCCTCACCCTAGCAAACCTAATGGCAAAGCAGTAGTTTGACTCTGTCATAATCTCTAACACATCTTATTCTTTAGCATGTAATGAAGCTTGAATGCATTCAGTAATCTCACAGTCATCAGTGACCAATAACATTCTGGAAATTGTGGTTCAGAAAAGTAACCTTTCCAAGCTCTTTCTGCTCCCCTTTGGATGGCCATTTCAAGACCCTTGGGCTACTGTGTCTGGGTTTCTGCACCTACCTGTAGTGCTGAAACATATCAGTCATATATGTGTATATGTTTCAGGTATAAGATTACATGCAGAGGGACTTAATTCAGAGTAAAAGTAAGACCGCACTGTAAATTAGACATGCTTTAATCCTACTGAAATCAGTTAGCTGCATCAAACAGAACATGACTAACATCATCTGACTCAAACTCTGTATTATAGATTATTGTTAGTGGACAGCAGATAAACAGATGCAGTATAAAATCTGGACAGTCACCCTTGTTTCCATAGACTAGACTCAGAAGCAGACTTCTGGCTTCCTTGGATATTCTTTGGATATTTGCTAAAAGCTCAGTGTCCACTGGATGAAGCTAGGTGACAACAGTTATAAAGGAAGTTGTTATGTCAAACTCTACATTATACAGTATTTCTATTAGGCTCAATATTAAAATAAGGATTTGTTTTCTGGAGAATTTTCATGTCCTTATAAAAGAAATCTTAGCTGTCCTCTCTCTTCTCCTTACACTGCTCCTCGCTCTACTCAGACTTCTGCTTCCTCAAATCTCTGCCTCATCTCTTCTCCCTTTCTTTGTTGCTGGGTGCTTCCCTCCAACCTCTACTGTCTTCTTACTTCTTCCTCCAACCTCTGCTTTCTTGTCATTGCACTTGGTAATATGAATATACCAGTTTATGACACCAGTCGCAGTATCCATAAAAATGGATTTTTGACTCTGGGTGAAGCATTAGCTAATATTGGAAGGATTGTAAAAACAAGGGAAATGTAAAGCAAGACATTGTAAATTGGAGATCCCCTGTATATCATAAGAAAAGCTCTACTATAACAGGAGAAAAAGAATAAGGGTTGGATCATGTATTGAGACGTCACTTCTATGGAACCCATTAGAACAATTTAGAATTCAAGGAAAAGAAGAACATTTCCTTCTACCAATGTGTTGGCAAAAGGTGGTGGGTTCAAAAACAAAGCAACATATCATGGCATTTTAGCAAATTTGTTTCAGTGTGAGCTTTCATGGATCAAAACCCACTTCTTGAAGCATAAGTGGATTTTGATCTGCGAATGCTCACACTGGAACAAATTTGTTAGTCTTTAAAGGGCCACAGTATTTTGTCCTTGCCCACTTTTTCCTCCCCTCTTCTGTCCCCATTAATGTTTTCAACATGCTGAGGCAGGCTAACATAGCTACTTCTTTGGAAACACTTCTGGCAAGTTTCAAGGATTGTTCTGATGAGGGAAAAGAAGCCTCAGAGACTGACTGACTTTCCAAAGAAGGAAAAGGAAGCACGGTAAATTATTTGATACCATTATTTGTGGATATTAACAATTCAGAGTAAAGTCATCATTTCTTTTATCTCCAAAAATAACCCCTCAAAACGAACAAAATCCAATAGAATGATCAGGAAGAGCCACGTTCCACAGTGGAGACAAAATTCAATGAATATAATTTAAAAATCAAAAGTGAGAGTGAAGTCTAGAAACTGAGGGAACAGCTTAGCTTTTCTAGCCCAGAAATGTTTAAAGTCTACTCAAGTTTAATACCCTGAGGATGTCTCAGCTGCAGGTAGTTACAAATGCCCATAAACCTTCCATAAATAATATTTTAGAAATCAAGAAGCTATGAATCCAAGGGAACTACCTAAATGACTCAGAAGGTTTTAGATCAGATCTCTTGCCTGCATGTGAGTGTATGAATCATACACACCCTCTGCAGCCATTTATAGGAGTATGTCCCATTGTTAGAAGCAGAGATGAGGAAAGTCACTTTGAATGTCACTGCTTGTGCTGGTTTGGAGTATTTCAGAATTTGTTGTCCAAAAAGGTAACATCTCATCTCTGTGTACAAGATGATCTTGATTTTAGCAATACAAAATCTGAGAGAACTGAACTTTCAAGTCTATAGTATCCTATTTAGAATAAATAAAACTATATCATTTTCTGTTTCTGCTCTGAGCTCTTTGATGAGTCCCCAATAAAGGAAAAAGTCAAACCAGTAAAGTGAAGTCTTACGTAGGAAGTCACTTTTTCCCTCAGACTATGGCAGCTCTTAGCATTTATGGATTGCTAGTCCTACTCCTACAACCGTAGTGAAATCACTGTGGGAACAGATCATGCTGCTATTAAAATAGCCTTTCAACAAGGAGAAAGCCAGATAATTGTGGCTTTTTAATTACATTATTTTATTATTATTGTATTATTTCCAGCTGTTACTGTAATTGTACTTTTTTTCCTGGAAAGCCATTTTGCATTATTTGTAAATAAAAAGCGGAATAAAATGCTATTAAATAAATAAATAAATAATTTCTGTTAAAAGACAGAAGAGGAACAGAGGTCGTATGTGCTCTTGGGCCAATGAATAATCTTCAAAGAAAAATCCAGCTAAGTATTTTTTTTGAAATGGCAAAGCATTGTTGTGAAAAAGAGGTGCAGAAAGGAATGCAAAATTAGTACAGAGAATTCCAGCATACTTAATTTTAAAAGTGATGCAGAGTGGACCGTTGGTCCAGATAGGCAGGATAAAAATCAAATAAATAAATAAATAAATAAATAAATAAATAAATAAATAAATAAATAAATAAATAAATAAATAAATAAATTTACTTTAACCTTGGAAAGGAAGAGTTTTCTTTAACATAATTGATTTTATCCATTAGGATCCCATTACCTTTTAGCTGGGTGCAGTACCATGATGATTTTGCTATTCTGCCCAACTGTGGCTTTAGATGAAATTCCTACTTCAGTGAGAAGAGTTGCTGGGTGCACATTCAGGTTCTGGAAAGGGAAGCAAAGAGAAGTCCAATCAAAACACAGATGAGGATCAAATAAGGCAAAGTCCAGTAAAAACAGGTAACACTCTTCGTAAGTCCATGTGCCTGCCTAACCTAACTGAAACATTACTCAAACAATGAACCTAGACAGAGCCTTAAATAGAGCTACAACTCCATCTGTATTGATGGCTCCACCCTCCAGTCAGCAAAGTCATACCAGTTAAAGGACCCTATCTTGTTTCAGTGGGTGATGGCAGGAAGAGGTCTGTGTTTCTGTTGTGGCCAAGGGACTGAAGTCCATGGGTAGCAATATGATCTCTTGAAACCAATTATGCTAGTAATATCAGTTTCTCTTGAGCTGGAGCTTCTAGGGTAGCATGAGTTCTGAGAGCAGACCTCAAGTCTAAAGGCCAAACTGTACATTATAGATAACTCACCATTAGAGCTGAAATCCTATTAGTGTTCTGGAGATATGATTCTAGTAGATCTTCATGTCTGAGAAAATCAATTTGCAAAGAAGGTCAACGTACAATCACAAAACAAGGCAAGATGATTTGCAAACTACAGGAGGCAGGAAAAAATCTTGTGACAGTAAGATACTTCAGCAAATAAGGAATTCCCTTTTCTGATAATAGGTTATCTAAAATATATAGTTTGACCATAAGACAGCTTCTGAATCCACAATCTTGTCATCTGAATATGGGGTCTACACTGTCAGATCTTCTCTACTAATACTGTCTTTGCTGAAGGTTATTGTATATCTCATTCACAGTTTCATCTTGGGTGACAAGTTATGTGGCAAGATAGCACAACATTAAAAAACAGAAAAGAAGGTTGTGGGAAAGAAGAATAAATAAAATATCCTCCATGCAGTTATCACTTAGAGCAGCCAACCTTTTTGGAACCGCGGACCAATTGGGGGGGCTCCATGGGGGGGACAGGGGCACCCCGATGCTCACAGGTCAGTGTGTTGCACTTGCGGGTGGGCATGTCACACTCACCGGGGCCGTGTTGCACTCGTAGCGGCGTGTTGCACTCATGACACTCCCACCTGCGTGGGCGACACACCTGCCTGAGAGCATGACACGGCCACCCACTAGCACAACACACCCACCATGCATGCATACAGGGGGGCAGAGAACTGTCTCAGCAGCCCAGTCCTGGGAAGCCCACAGAATGGCACCAGGCCGCAGACCGGGGGTTGGGGACCCCTGACTTAGAGTAGTGTTCGCAACCTGAGATCCCCAGATCTTCTTGGACTACAACTCCCAGAAATCCTGGCAAGCACAACTGGTGGTGAAGACTTCTCAGAGTTTTTGTCCAAAAACATTTGAGGACTCAAGACTGGGAACCACTGTCTTAGAAAATTGACATTCTACATCTACATGCTTACCTTGCAACTTTCTCCACAATCCTAGTGAAAATGCAGCTTTTTCACCACTGTCTACATGTTATGCATGGGTAGTAGGCTGCTATTAGTGCAAGTAACAAAATGGATGACTTTCAACCAGAGCTTTTAAGAATTACTTTGCTGGCTATGGGATTCTGGACTTGGAACTGTAGTGCAAAAACATAACATTTCTAAGTAATGGTTTCAAGATCCTTACTATTTAATCAATTGCCTACTCATGATAGCTAATAATTCAGGCTGACATGCTGGTGAGTTTGCTCCAAGGTAGACCTGTTACCTTGAGTTCACAGAATGCTTACTTGACCAGTCCACCCTGATATCCAAGCTATTATTTTTTTTTAAACTACAACAGTCAGAATCCCACAACTTGTACTGTATAGACAATAACTATGAGAGCTATAATTTATAAGCAAGAGAGCCTGTAGTGGATCAAGTGTCAGCATGGAGTGGCAATGATACACCACTCCTTAAACATTTCACACACTACAAAAACCCTATGCAGGTCATCATAATTCAAATGCAATTTGATGGCACGTAACATCAAATAGTCAATAACTGAATGTCTCTCATCTTTTCAAGCTGCTTACACTAGGTAGTATCAGCTTATGCCCGAAAAGCTGTGTCACAGATGTTCCCAATCTGCTTGCTTGTTCTTGGATGTAGCTGGTGTGACTAAAGCATTCAGCACATGTCCAAAAAGAAAAGAAATGTAGTAAACCAATCATGCATATGTGTGATATTTTAGACAAGTATCTGTTATAGGCAGTGAAGCCAGGTAGAAGAGTGCATCATGCCCTCCAACCTCATAGTGCTCTTTCCAAAATAAACCCATGGGAAAATAGCCATCCATGGGCATGATAACACCTTCTCATTGCAGCCCTCTGATTGTAGTACTGTACTCCAGAAGAGGCTGAATTGCTTTCTTCATTGATTTTGTAGGTGGATGCTTAAATACACTGTGATTGTGCCAGACTCTTAATATAATCCCTACAAGGCTGGGAATTAGGTTTGTGTGGGTTTGTTTTTAATATTCACTAGTTTCCACAACTTTGTTTAATTGGTATTTTAATGTTGTAGCCTGTGTGGTTATCCATATGGAAGCCAAAAGACAGGATACTAATGATTTTTCCAGACAAATTAACCATACAGTATATGACATGGCAAAATAGTCCTTTGCCCCTTACCATTCACACAAACCATGTCAGGACTTTCTGGGACCATTGTTCTCTATTACTGATGTCTGACTCAGCTGTCCTTCCCAAAGAATGTCAGTAGGAATGTGTCCTGAACTGGCTCAACCAAAGGTGACAATACTAAAAATAACTCATGTCATGTTGTTACACTACAGTTTATATGCAGTACTTTCTGTACTTAGGCAGATTTGGTAATCATTCTCCTAATATATCTTCCAAGGATTCCATTGTTAAGAAGAGCTTGTTGATGTCAAAGATTTTTGAAGTATCAGACTTAAACACATGCAAAGAGGCAGAGAGAGAAAGCAGCTGTTACAATATTTTGCACTACGGTGTTCATGGCTAGACTTCTCTCTTCAAGTTGCATTAAAATAATTCTGCCATCATTTATAGCAGTACTGTAGTTATGAACAATCAATTGAAGGGGAGGAAAGGGAAGGAAAAGGTGAGGTAAGGGACGACAAGGGAGAAACTACATGGCAGAACAGCAGTATTCTCATGGAATAATACTTGTCAGCCCCGGCATATCAGATAAAATATGATAGTCGTTTACTGCTTTTTATATATTGTAATGATTTATTATTTGGCTTTTAACAGATTCCAGTACAGTATTTGGAACTGAAAGCAATGCTACATGATTGAGGCACATGCAAAAACAGGGATGGGATCCATTTACAGAGGCAAAGTTCTGGGTTAGACAACATCTGTTTATATTGAATCAGGATTAAGTTACATAAGGAAAGCTTTTGAGTTCTACATCTGTAGCACTATCTACATCACTGTTCCTAGTGTGGCCTTGTAGTTTTGATTTAAATTAGAAATCTCCAGTGTGTTACATATGAAGTGCTCTCTCTAGCTAGGGTTCTTCCAGCAGCACTCCTGGTGTTCTTGCTGTCTGTGACTGGATAGCAGGGTTTGGGTTGGAGGAAAGACCTGCTCCATGATATTGCTAACTGTTCTAGTAATGGAATGATTAGAAACATCCCTTTACAATACAGACCTGAATTCTTGGAGCTCATCTTTTTTCTCCTTCCTTCCTTCCTTCCTTCCTTCCTTCCTTCCTTCCTTCCTTTACCCCAACATGGCTCTTGTTTTAATTTGGCTTGGTTCTCTGACCAGACATGCCAAAGCAGGATAGCCAGTCCCCCAATTTCTAGTGCTAGGTCTCAGTCTCCTACTCTTGGCTGCCTGCATTATGGAGGGAGCCACTGTTCTGGTTGCCTTTGTTGATTGTCCTGCCTGCTCTGTTAAAGAGTTTTTCATTTTCTCGGGTTGTCCTTCCTTGATACAAAAATCCACTCCTAGTTATCCCAAGGTTTTCTCATTTCAGCAGTGTAATTTAGTGTGTGACTCATTTTTGTGGCTTCTTTAAATACAAACAATTACAGTTGTATACATTTTCTACTGGCAGACTTCCCACAGGCATCTATCTGACCATTCTGTGAAGAGACGATTGCCTCAGACAGGCCTTTGGTCTGATCTGGTAAGGCTCTTCTTCTGTTCTTATGAGTCACAAATCTTTGTCAATCCACTGCACATCACTCTAAATCAGTAGATCTAACTCTGCCTTGTGTCTAACTGTGAATTAGAATATAGCTTTGTGTTGCTCCGGACAGCAGTGTTAGCACAACTTTATGTGTGTACTCTTATGGCACAAGCCCTTATTTATTTATTTATTTATTTATTTATTTATTTATTTATTTATTTATTTATTTATTTATTTATTTATTTATTTATTTATTTATTTATTTATTTATTTATTTATTTATTGTGTGCATGAAAATTCCCATGCCGTACCTAAAAGTACATGTTCAAAGACCATGTCTTCAGTTGTTATGTGCCATCAAGTTGTTTCAGATTTACAGAGGCCCAATGAATTAAAGGTCCTATAATTTAAGGTCAAAAGGTTCTATAGTTAAGAGCTCTGTTCATGTCTTGCAGACACAATGCTGTGGCTTTTTTTATTAAGTTCATTAATATCATGTCACCTCTCTCTCATGTGCATGCCTTCTGCTTTTCCTAACATTATTATCTTTTCCAGTGAATCTTATCTTCTTACATTATTTCCAAAATAAAATAGTCTCAATTTAGTTATTTTAGTTTCCAATGAGTGTCCAATTTTGATAACCTATTTAATTGTCTTTTTGATGATCCATGGTGTCCATAAAAGTTTCCTCCAACAGTTCCTTTCAAATGAATCTATTCTTTCCTGTGATCTTTCTTCACTGTCCAGCTTTAAAATCTGTATATAGTAATCAGGAATATTACACTGTGGATTATTTTGATCTTTTGAGTCCTTACTCTTCGGGGATCTTTTCTAGTTCCGCCATTGCTACCTGTTTGACTTGTAGTCTTCTGATTACTTGACTGCACTTTTCATTTGGATTGATAATTGAACTAAGGTATAGAAAACCTTACATTTTTTATTCAATAATTTTTATTCCATTATTGTCAGCATTAAGGCTGTCTCACTCTACCATACTCATTATTTTCTATAAATTCTTCTAATGTTTTCGGCAAGTAATACGGAGCAAGACTCAAACAAATACTATATTAAAATGGTTGTTGTAAAATCATGAGCATCTCTTTGCTTACTTATGTTGCTAGCTTATGTTTACATGTTAAATTAATGCCTTTTCTCCCACCAATATTCACTCCTTCATCCAAATCTAATCTGGCTTTTCTTTTGAAATGTTTTGTGTACAGATTAAACAGAAAAGAAACATTACATTTGCCTTTGCCTGACATCTTTACCAAGTGGAATGTTCTGTTTCTCAATATTGTGTCATAATATCAGCTTCTTGTCCACAGTGTAGGTTATACCTCAGAATAATCAAATGTTGTGGCAAACCCATTTCTTTTAGAAAGATCCACATATTTTCATGTTCTATCCATTAAAAATCCTTGTTATATACACTGACTGATTTTCTTCTGAAATTCATTGATACACTCCATAGCCAACATTTATTTGCAATACAGTCTCTAGTGCCTTTGCCTTTTCTGAATCTATCTTGATCATTTGGCATGTCTTACTCCATATATGGTAAAAACCTTTGTTTATTTAAAATATTTTTATCCTATCTTTCTCTTTAAAAAGCTGCTGTGTTTCCCCAAAAATAAGACAGGGACTTATAATAATTTTTGCTCAAAAAAACACATTAGGGCTTATTTTCAGGGGATGTTTTATTTTACAGTCATGTCATCTTTTTTTGATTGCTGCAAAATGTTGCACAATGGTGGAGGGCAGGGTTTCACTTGATTGCGGTTTATTTTTTTGGTTAGAGCTTATATTACGAGCATTCTGAAAAATCACACTAGGTATTATTTTCAGGTTAAGTCTTATTTTTGGAAAAATATTTTGAAAGACTCAAACAAATGCTATATTGAAATGGTTGTTGTAAAATCATGAGCATCTCTTTGCTTGCTTATGTTGCTAGTTTATGTTTATTTGGTGTTTAATTTTGATTGTTATTGGGTTTATTGGTTCATATTATTCTTTATTTGTTTTTAGTTGCTACATTCTTTGGGATTCCTTTTCTTTGGAATTGGAATGCATGTGGGCTAGTGTTTTTCAATCTTTTTGGCATAGCCTTGTTATGATTTTGATAGATAAAGTCTCTGTAGCTTGCAGTAGCTCTCTTGCTAGTCCATGTGTTCTTGGCAGTTTATTTCTTTAATGTGCTTTAAGTGCAGGTCCCATGTCATTCTTTAAGTAACTGTTTTCCAAAAGATTCTTCAAGGACTATGTCATACTTACCTATTTTTTATGTAGTCCTTCAATATATTGTTTCCATCTTCCCTTTATTTAACCTGATCATACCAAAGATTCCCCTTGGATCTTGCAACAATGGTTTGAATGGTTTAAATTTCCTCTTGATTTCTTGGATCTTAAGAACAAGATCTCTTGTTTTCCTATTTTTCCCCTATTTCTTTGTGGCAGTCATTCTGACAGTTTGTTTTGTCCCTACATAGAAGTTACTGCAAAGTTGTGTGCAGGATTCTGACCCTAAAGACTCTTCTAAAGAAAGTAGTCTACAATATTTATTTTTATATAGTTAAGTACAGTGGACCTGTTGTATTTCATTTCTATCATTTTCATTTACAGAACCCATACATTCAAGGTGTGTGTGTGTGTGTGTGTGTGTGTGTGTGTGTGTGTGTGTGTGTGTGTGTGTGTGTGTGTGTGTGTGTGTGTGTGTGTGTGTGTGTGTGTGAAATTAGCTAATTGAAACATGATTGGAATCAAAGCATTCTGATTTCTAACTGAGGGAAATGTTGCCAAACGTTGTCTTATTATGCGAAAATAATTAATTATAAAATGTATAAAGAATTATAAATAGGTCTGAATACTACTGGAGGCAAGAAACATCTGTTTATCACCATAATTATTTGTGACTGAAAAGTTGGCCAAAACCAACTGCTTATATCTGAAACTATAAATCCCACGTATTGAATTCACTAGTGAGGCATCTATTATTGTAAACATTTACAACCGTAGGCCTTTCAAGGACAGAAAGAATGGTGCTAATATCTTCCACTGGCATTGTCACAATGGCAATAACCCCATCAAAATCTCATTCAGAATTTCTACAAGCAAATACAAACAACTGTTTTAGCATGTTGTCTGCTAGATTACTGTATTCATTATTCTAATGATGTAGGGGGAGAAACTTGATAGTTGAAGAAGCAACCCACTCAATCAAGGTGTCTATTTGAGTATAGGCACTCATCTATATGTGTGGACTCACCCAGAATGATTGGACATTTCTCAAACTTTGGAAAGGTGGTGCATGCTTGTGCTGATCAATGAAACTAGTTTCTGTCACCCTTCTACACACCATTATGTGTTCAACAAACAGGTGTAGGCAGTTGTGTGTATCCTGCTTAGAGTTATTAGTTCAGTTAGTTTTTTAGCTGAGCTTAGATCACAGGCTTGAGTAATCCAACATCCTTTCTCCCACAGTGAGCAACAACATGCCTATGGGAAGTACACAAGCAGGATAGGAGGTCAGTAACAACCAACTGCATATACACTCTGGCAGCTGGCATTCAGGCACATACTGCTTATGATGCTGGAGGATTAGAACCCAGGCCATATAAGTCCAGCCCACAAAGTGTTATAACACTTTGTTCACAACACCAGTAGTCTTCATTCTTTCCAGATTAGGGAGCTTTGTTGTTGTTTAGTGGTTAAGGCGTGTCTGATTCTTCGTGACCCCATGGATCAGAGCACGCCAGGCCCTCCTGTCTTCCACTGCCTCCCAGAGTTTGGTCAAATTCATGTTAGTAGCTTTGATGGCACTGTTCAACATCTCATCCTCTGTTGTCCCCTTCTCCTCTTGTCTTCACACTTTCCCAACATCAGGGTCTTTTCCTGAGAGTCCTATCTTCTCATGAGATGGCCAAAGTATTGAAGTCTCAGCTTTAAGATCTGTCCTTCCAGTGAGCACTCAGGGTTGATTTCCTTCAGAACAGATAGGTTTGTTCTCCTTACAGTCCAGGGGATTCTCAAGAGTCTCCTCCAGCACCACAATTCAAAAGCACAAATTCTTCAGTCGTCAGCCTTCTTTATGGTCCAGCTCTCACTTCCATACATTGCTACTGGAAAAACCATAGTTCTGACTATGCAGGCCTTTCTCGGCAAGGTGATGTCTCTGCTTTTTAAGATGCTGTCTAGGTTTGTCATCGCTCTCCTCCCAAGAAGAAGGTGTTTTTTAATTTCATGGCTGCTGTCACAATCTGCAGTGCTCATGGAGCCCAAGAAAGTAAAATATGTCACTGCCTCCATATTCTCCCTTTCTATTTGCCAGGAGGTGATGGGACCAGTGGCCATTATCTTGGTTTTTTTTTATGTTGAGCTTTAGACGATTTTTTGCACTCTCCTCTTTCACCCTCATTAAGAGGTTCTTTAATTCCTCCTCAGTTTCTGTCATCAGAGTGGTATCATCTGCATATCTGAGGTTGTTGATATTTCTTCTGGCAATCTTAATTCCAGTTTGGAATTCCTCCAGTCCAGCCTTTCACATGTTGTATTCTGCATATAAGTTAAATAAGCAGGGAGGCAATATACAGCCTTGTCGTACTCCTTTCCCAATTTTGAACCAATCAGTTGTTCCATATCCAGTTCTTACTCTGCTTCTTGTCCCACATATGGATTTCTCGGGAGATAGATAAGGTTGTCAGGCACTCCCATTTCTTTAAGGATTTGCCATAGTTTGCTGTGAAGCCTTGGGAGAGGGAGCTACATTTCTTGAAATATATGACTTGTGTTCAGTCCATATCTGGCTCATGAGTAAGCAGGGGACATACCCCCTGAAATTTTGCCCCATGTTCACAAGCCACTCCAGTTCAATTATGTAGACGTTCTCCATCTCTGTCTGCCTTTGCTGTTCCTTCTCTTTTTCCCCCTCCCCACCATGGAGGCCCTGGTGATGTTGGTCCTGGTACAACTCACTTTTGAACAGTAATCCTGTGCTCACTTAGATGGAAGTAAGTCCCTTTGAACCACAGATAGGAAATGGAGCTTTCTGGACTACAAATCCCAGAATACCACTGGAATACCGTTAGCTGAAGTCAAAAAAGGGAACATTTCCCACTTTCGCACTGGGTCTTACTGAGGTTATTTCTGGATATGTCAGATTGCACTGTCAGTTGCAGTTTTTGCAGCAGCCCTTCAAGAACAATGAATTACATATGTTGTGTCCCAGTATGTCCCAATAACACACCTTCAAACACAACCAAATGGGGCTGTTTCCAGATTTCACTTTCTCTTTGAACTCGCATCCACCTGACTCATGTCTCTGTACTTGATCCCATGGTAGTTATATGTATAGTTAATATTCAGACCTGCTCCAAGCAATGAAGCTTCAATCAGATGTCACAGCTGTGCTGTTCTTGGCTCTCAAAATTGGGATGGGCGCCAACAAAGACAGCCTGACAGAAGACAGTTGGAGCCACTTGTAACAATAGAGCATTATGGGACATGTATTATAATCAGCAGTTACATCTGACAACAGCTGTTACACCGTGAGCTCCTGCTACACCTCTCCCCTCCCCCCATCATTGCCCTTGAGCTTCTGGCATTATCTGCTAGGTAGCCTAGGTGTTGGTGCCAGTTCTGGGTTTCTCTGTTCTCTCTGCTTGGTAATGTGGAGAATATACGTTTCTCTACAGGAGGTCTGCAACATAAAGAGAAAAGAAGCAGAAGTTAAAAATCTCTTTAATGGGGATGGGGGGTGAGTGACAGCTTTATACAGATGTTGTTTGATGGCTGAAGGGATTATTTTCATATGATGTTTTAAAAATTACTACTCCTTACTTCAGACAAAGAGAATTGACATGAAGAATAAACTTGTTAAACATGTTTGCATACGGGGCCCATACTTGTGGCCCATTGGTAGCAAGGGATTCGTCCCCCTCTCCCCACATAACAGCATGTATCTTTTGCTGCTGCATGTTGTATGTGTAATTTTACCAGTGGTCATTATCAAAGATCATGTAACACCTTTCTGTAGAAGTGCTTAGTACTTAAAACCTAGTAGGAGTTAAGTAAGGCATACTTTTCAAATTTTTGATTCTTCCATTTTTCATTAGCTTCATCCTCCAGTGTAGCACATTGCAGATTCCACATGTCATTACTTTGTTGCTTCCCATGGTTTACATCAATATCTTAATTTAGATCTATGGTATCATTGACCTCACCCTTTCACTTTTTAGGTCTGACCTTTTTGTTCTTTTTCTTTCTCTTAATGGTACTGTTTACCAGCAGTCTGTTTAGTATGCATTAAGGGATGCAATTTCATCCTTTAAGTTACAACAGTGTTGATTTTTCTCCACATTTGAAGGACTGTCCTCATTTATACCGGAGATGTGGTTTGGCATCCAACTGGACAAAGATTAGGAGAAAGCTATCTTTGCCACTCCACATATTTAAAGTATATTATTTGGACTTCTTGTGTTCCACAGTAGACATCAGATAAAGGTTCCCCATCTGCCCCAAGAAACTGAATTTGGACTACCTAGGACAATTGTTGGGATCCATTTGGCAATCAGAATTTATAAAGGGAAAAGTCAAGCAGATGATTTTATAACAGATGAGTGAGGGAAAGTAAGAGAAGGGTTTTGGTGGACTGAGTGGGAAATTAGCTTTTAAAAAAATGTATGTACACATTGCCTTATTTTCGAAACTCAAAAGAAATGAGGTGAGGGAGAAAAGAAAAAAATAGATGAGATGTTTCTACTTTTTTCTGCTAAGACATTCATGTGAAAAGTCCCCAGTTGAATTCCTAGAAGCAGACCTGTCACATGATTAAGCACACAACTTGGAATTCAATCAGGGACTTGTTCACTCACAGCTATTTGTGTTCTTGGCCTGCAGCTCCCAAAAACCCCAGTCAATATAGCTGGTGGTGAAAGCTTCTGGGAATTGCAGTCCAAGAACACCTAGATTACCTAAGGTTGGGAACCACTGACCTAAATCATTTGGGGCAGTTATTCTCAACCTTTTTTTGGCCCTAACCCTTTTAGGACCCCTTCTAAGGTTCCAGGGCCCCTTGTTAAGCAAGGATACATGAACCGATGAATGGAAAATGTGTTAGAATTAAGAATTAGTCAAACCCATGATGACTGTGCTATGAATGGTGCTATACAGATGAATAGAAAAAAAATAATAGAAACATTTTCAGTCAAATCAGCCTGGGGAGCCCAGAAGGCCATATGCCCCCCCCCCTTTGAGAATTGCCGATTTAGGGCTTTAAGGGCCATTCCCAATGCTTTGAATAAAGATGGAAATTAATTTATATAGATAGGATAGTTACTTTTTTAGAGTACAACTCCCAGTATATCGCAGGCAATATGGCCATTGGACATGCTGGTTGTGATATTTTGGGATCTGTAGTATGAGAAAGTAAATATTTATAGTATGAGAAGGTTCCCCTTCTTTGCAAATTAGTAATCAGTGCAGTCCAGATTGGTGTGGGAGATGGTGAAGGGACCCTTCCATCCACAGAAGACTCAAGGGATCAAAGATCCTTTCCTGAATGGGAGAGCCTTTCCTTTCCTATACGTATATGCCTTCCTGCATCATCTATACAAGTTAGGTTTTGAAGCTGGCAGGGTAATTAACAGAGAGGGGGCCTTCCCAGTCTCCCCATCTCAACCCACTTACAGAAGTTTCCCCATAGGTATTTGCCTAGCAAACACATGGTTCTCCCCTCATTGCCATAGGATTGTTTTGTACTTCTGGATTTTTTAACATTTTTATCATACTGGATTTCATGTTTGCTTGTGCATTTTTATTGTGCTGATCTTCCATTGTGTTTTAAGTTGTTTGCATTTTACTGTATTTGTTCTATGTTAAAATAATTATACAGTGCCTTCAGAACTGATTTTAATATTCATCATATGAATGCAAATGATAAATAAAGAAATAATGTCCTTGGATACAAATATATACAGTCACTACTAATCTGATGCACACTAAGCATACAGAATTTTCTATACTGGAGGGATATCTGTGATATAAGAAATCTGTCTTGGGTGAAACAACTCCTGGATTAGAAAGGCAGAAGATGGTAATTGCTTCTTAAGCTCTTGTATCACTGCAGCATTTGCTTCCTGGCAGCAACAATAGCCAAAATTGCCATTTGGATTACAAATTTAGTAAGTGATAAATCATCTTCATGATGCAAAATACACAGAGTCACAATGGCAAAAATATCCTTTTAATGTTTTAGGAGGAACATAGCAAACATGTTGCCAAATGAATTAATATTACATCTATAAAAAGATAAAAACACTGCTATAATATTCTATAACCTTAGCACATTTAAACAACTTTGGCAGGCACAGGGCCCAGTTTCCTATTCCCCCACAATTCTCTAGACGTTACGTGGACCACCCAAACTGTTGGAGGTTTTAGAGTCTTGCATGCTGCCTAGAGAAGGTGTGGCTAGGAGGGATCTTTCTGGGTTAGGGTGATTGTCAATCTATCTGGCACTGACCCATTTTCCCCTGCCTGCGTCTAAATTTAAAGAGAGCTCCACTCCTCTGCTGATTATCATTTTCCCTAAAGTCTGTCAAAGTTTGCTGAAAGCAGTCATGTTTGTCAGTTTGTTGTTTGATCTGTTCAGAACTGTAAGTAAAGAAAATGGGTTTTATGCTTTCTACTACTAACATCTGAGAGTGAGTTACTGAGACTGTGAGTGCCAGTAAATGAAAAAGGGGTGGGGAACTTAGAGCTATTCTGCTCTGTGAATCCCTGTACTTCAGCTGCACAGCTAGAGGAATTTAACCACAAATTCAAAACTCAGCAACAAAAACATATCCCAAAAAATGTGTCTCATTTTATCTTCCAACCTTTTTCAAAGGTGAGTTGCAGCTCTTAGAGACTTGCAGAATCTGCAATATACAATACCTTGTGGGGGAGTGATCTGGGGAGTCGGTGACCAGAATAACAGCTTTGGAGAGGCATGTTTGGTCCCAGGGCCACACATTGCCCAGCCTTACTCTAAGGAAAGGTCCAACCCCAAAAGTAAACAAATAAGAGTACACAGCAGACCTCTCCTTCACACATTTGAGAATATGATACCATATTTTAGTGACCCTAAACTTCTGAAATTTTATTTCAACCCCCCACTAAGTATTTACAGTGGTGCCTCGCATAACGAGCGCACTGTTTAACGATGAATCTGTATAGCGATGTGGATTTTGTGATCGCTAATGCGATCGCATACCGATGCTTCCAATGGACAAAAATCGCTTTGCAACGATCGGTAAGCATTTCGCTTACCAATTTTCGCATAGCGATTTTTTAAAACAGCTGATCGGTGGTTCCAAAATGGCCGCCGGACGCCCAAATTGGCCACGTGCAGTGTTTTCGCACCCTGCCCTCGCTTACCGAGGGCGCAAAAATGGTGGCGCTATGGAGAAACATCATTGAACGGTGAGTTTGGGCCCCATTGGAACGCATTAAACAAAGTTTAAAGCGTTCCAATGGGTTTTTATTTTCCGTATAGCGATGTTTCCCCATAGCGACAGTTAATCTGGAACGGATTAACCTCGCTATGTGGGGCACCACTGTATTCTACATTGCATTTAAGAGTATAGTCCTGTGGTTCATGATGACATGGATGCCACTTCAGCTTTTGCTTGCATCAGGGTAGAATTTGAAAAACTTACTTTTTTAGACTATGAGTCCCAGAATTCTATGAGGGTTAGGATTTGTGTCCCAACATAGTAACTTTTCTAAACTCTGAATCAGGTAGTCTGCCCATTCATCAGAACTGAGCATAAAATTCCATAAGAGGAGCCTTATGAGTCACCTTTGAGAGAATGAACATTGTGCCCTGAATGGGGTGGGAGGAGGTTTCACACACAACCACTCCTTTTTTAACATCATAGATCACTGGTCAAATGCCCTGGCAAATGGCAGTAACAAAGGAGTATCTATGTCTTGACAACAAATTATAGTTTCCCTGTCCTTTGTTCCTTTGATGACACACCACATTTAGGAACCATCTTCAAAACTTGAAATGGTTAAAAGTTACTTTTTCAGATTACCACTCAGAATGCTGCACTCAGCATAGCCAATTGTTGAGGGGTAGAGGGAGTTGTTCAGAAAAAGAAACTTCCCTCAACTCTGCTGAAAAGTGCAAGTGACAATGGCCCAAAGCCCTCCAGCTACCTATCAATGGAGATCCAGAGCACAGAGTTTAGGAGTAAGTTTTTTTTAAAAAAAACTTTCAGATTTTCTCTAAGCTTCCTGTTTTTGTTTATACTTTCGTATCTATGAGCTTTTTCAATTAAAATACTCTCATATGTTTTCAGTTGGAAAAATGGTGCCCTTTTAGATATCACCGCCATCACCATGTGCTGTCAAGTAGACTTATATTGATCCCTCCTAGAGTTTTCTGGTCATAGAGTACCCAGAAATGCTTTACAATTCTTCCTTCAGCTGGAGTTCTGGGACTGTGTTGCTCTTGTTTCCAGAAAGACAACAAGAAATTAAGTTTCCAACCACTGGCTCTGCAAACAGGTACTCAAATCCACTGAACTACCCAGTACTTATATTAGGGCTCTCCTGAAACCATTTTCATCACAGCATCCATGAACAACACTGCTCACCTGAGGGTATCCTAGGACCTGGCAGCCCTACCTGCAACATGTCTTCCTTAGAGTTTTTTAATTATACCATCCTCTCCAAACAAAAGGAAAGGAAAGGCCTCTATAATTTGTGACTTGTCAAGGTTTGTTTGCCATCATCATCCCCTCTTCCCCCTGCTCCTCTTTTGTATCGCCATCACCACCACCACCACCATCATCACCATCACAATTTATACCCCACTCTTCCATTTAGAAGCTTAAGGCAGCTAACAATCTACATTAAAAAAAAAAAACTTTAAAACAACAGCCTACAAACATTTAAACTTATAAATTACAGATGTCTAAAATAATAAATTACAAATATCTGCTAAAGAAAAAAACTTGCTTATTGCAAATACAATGCTAAACTACCTTTAACGTTCTCATTTACAGGTTTTTCAGACCCACTCTAAGACCTCCTCAAATTTAATTTCAATACCTTAAAAAACATGAATGAGCATTAAAAGTTGCATACATTAACATTAAAATGGGCTTTTGCCCAGAAGACAGTGCATAATCTAAATCAGAAATTTCCAGGGGCTAAGCCCTGTTGGAGCAAAGCCAAAAAGGAGCAACTTAAATACTAAAAAAAATTATTTGGCATTAGATTTTATGTATCATACTCCACTTCTGAACTGTGGAATGAAACCAGAAATATAATTAGACTATTCCTGTAGCAAAAAAGAAAAGCCTCAGTGGATGACTGATAAAACTCATAAAATTGTACATGACAGATGAGAACCAAAAGGGTGACAGAAATAAGGTCAGAATCCTAAAAGCAACTTTTCAACAACTTGCATGTAGGGACAAACAGAACTTTTACAGTAACAACTGCAAATATATTAAAAAGGACAACCAAAAGGCAAAAACAAGAGATCTCTTAAATATTATCAAATAAATCAAATGGACATATAAACCAAGATTAGGGATACTTAAAGATCAATTGAAGAGTATTTTATCCGATCAGAATAAAATAGAGACAATATGGAAAGGATATGCAGAAGACATGCAGCTGATACCATATTACTAGCAGCAGGCATTAATGACTTGGAACAACTATTGAGAAAAATTAAAGAATAACGTGCAAAAACCAGATTATCGTTGAACGTGAAATATGCAAAATTATGACTACATAACAATTCAATAGTGTTAATGTTGATGATGAAGAAATTGAAATTATTGAAAATTTTCTATACCTTCATTCAATCATCAATCCAAGTACAGTGGACACTCGACTTACAGACGGCTCGAGTTACAGACTTTTCGAGTTACAGACTTCTCTGGCCGCAAAATTTAGGTTTGACTTACAGCCTGAGAATCGACCTACAGACCAGAAAAAAACCAAAATGGAACAAAAATGGAACAAAAACGGTCGGTTACGGGATTAATCGGTTTTCAATGCATTGTAGGTCAATGGAGACTCGACCTACAGACTTTTTGACCTGCAGCCACCGTTCCAATACAGATCAATTCCGTAAGTAGAGGGTCCACTGTAGAGGTTGCAGCCAAGAAATCAGAAGGTGAGTCAAAAGGGTAGTTATGAAGGAATAAGAAAGTATCTTGAAGTATAAGGATTTGCTAGTGGGGAACAAGGCCATCTGCAGTACGATACTCATGACTGCTGTCTATCACTGTAAAAGCTAGATAATGAAAACAGCTGACCAAAAAAAGAAACTGATATTCAAAACGTAATGTTAGACAAAAGCTTTATATTATCACCACCATCATCATAGAACTGAAAAGTCGGAAGGGACCTATGGATCATTGAGTCCAGCCCCTGTCAAGAGAACACGATGAGGAATTGAACTCCCAGCCTATCACTCACAACCAAATACCGAAAACACTGAGCTATCCAGTTTTTATGAATATCACCAGAAAGATGATCTGTGAACTCTTAGCTTGAATTCTCACTAAAAACTAAAATGAGGTTTGATTTCTTTTTGAACTATTGTAAGAATACTATTTAAAAAGATAATAGTGCTAAGGAAAATGGGAGATAGTAGGAAAAGAGGAAAACCGAACAAGATATAGGTTAGTCAAAGAAAGCAGGCCAAGGTTTGCAAGACCTGAGCAGCGCTGTTAACGAAGGGACCTTCTGGAGGTCATGAATTCACAGGGTCATCGTAAGTCAGAAACGACTTGACAGCCCATGACAAAGTCTATTTCTTCAAATGCAACCTAAATTAGAACACAGGCGATGAAGATTGACAACTCTTTGCAGTATGATCACCATCTTCCCAAGGTAATACAGGAAAGAAAAGTTTCCTTTTTGGTCTGTAATGTGAAAGCTTTCATGAGTTGCTCCTCCTTGGGTGAGAGCCGTTACATTTTGTTCTGTCTTGTTAAGGCTTTCTGCTCCTCTTGAGTGGCACTGAAAAGTCACACTTGCTCAGCACTCCACCTCTTTAGCCTCCTCTCAACTCCTTAAGATCAAGAGGGACATTGTCAAATATGTAATGTGGCTCCACATGAAAAACAAGATTGACACAGATTCAGTGGCTGAGATCCAAAGGAGCTCTTTAAGTACGTGTATCCAGAGACTTGGGCCTATCTGCTAGCATTTGAAAAAAATCCTACACCCATGAAACGGTAGAGTTGCAAGCCTTATCTCACACTGCTTTTGAAAGTTCCTTCAGTTTCAAAATATATATTCCATATAGCACACAGAGCTGCTATCCAAGACACTCAACCCAAAAGGCAGAACCAGTTGGGCAAGTGGCTGGATCTACCCCAGGTTTTTCTGTGTGAGTAAGCCAGAACAACTTTCCATCACCATAGCTGCAGAAAAGATGTTGCTATGCTAGGAAGATACAGAAGTCGTACATTGAAGGGACATCATGCTGGCTGTGTGTGCCAATTTACAATACCATTGCCCCTAAGGGATGTTCTAGCAATCAGTATACAGTACTTAACTCTGGTGACTGTCTGAACATACTTAACTCTATAACTCTCAAGAGAAGTTGCCTTTAGCAAAGGATCTTGGAACAGTAAACCATTCATTCCCCAGGAGCTGTTCCAGGTGTGGGGATAAGAGGGTTGCCAGACTTGAAAAGTCCAGAAAGGGGGACTTTTAACTTTAAAATAAAATTCAGTTTTAAAATTGAATCTATAGTGGAAGACGGCCTATCAATTTGTTGATCTTTTGCATTCTACCACCTACTTGGAAGTTCATGATCAGCCTGTGCTGGCAGAGATTAGAAGGGAAGGCATCCAGCACATAGCTCCAAAATGTTACTGTTTTCAATCATAGCTCCAGAATCCCCCAGGTAGCATGCTCCAGCCATTCTCACACTGTCTGGGGAATTCTGGGAAGCTGTGGTCCAAAACAGAACCATTTCTGAGCTCTGAATGACTGAGTGGGAAGAAGTGTAAAAAAATTGTAAATATCTACACTATCATGTTCTGGACTATGCATTCTGTTTTGAGACCAACAGATATTTCAAAAAGTACTGCTGGATTGCTTTTTCAATGTGAGGCAGACCTGTCCATGGAGGAATGGATCATTGCCAGGGGAGTCACAAGGCCTCCCACTCACCTGCTGTGGGCCAGAATACTATCTCTCTGCCTCAGACCTGATAAAGCTGTACTTGAAATAACAAACTCAGAATTAGGAACTAACCAATGAGGTTGGAATGTGTTGCAGACCTTGCCAAAACTGTGGCCTCTGTTCTTCCCATTCACCCCCATGCAAGACCTAGATTATCATCTATACCGCATGGATTATGCAAATTAATGTTTACAGCTCCTATCATCAAAGCATGGGAATTTAGGCATAGGAAGCTAATTTAACTACACTGTGAATTACAGTGAAATATGGTTAAAAAGAAAGTGTTCTGTAAATCCTGTAGTTTGCAATGACCTACAGCAGTTGGATGTATTTGCTTAGGATATAGCTGGTCCAACATTGATACTGCTAATTTAATAACTTGTGTCCTCTTGGTTTCATTGTCTCAAAGGACCCAAAGAAAGACCCACAACCTTTCCATTTCAGTTACTTTGCATTTTGCTTCTGTGGTCATGCTACTTCTCAGGCGGATTTGAGCAATGTCCCAGGGTCAGATCCGGAGATTAGCAACAGTACTATATACAGTGGTGCCTCGCTTAACGAGCGCACCGTATAACGATTAAATCGCATAGCGATCCGTTTTTTCGGATCGCTAATGCGATCGCACAACGTTGTTCCAATAGGGAAAAATTCGCTTTGCGAAGACCGGTAAGCGTTTCGCTTACCGATCTTCGCAAAACGCCCCCCGCCGATCAGCTGTTCGGCGGCCAAAATGGCCGCCGGAAGCCGGGAAATGGCCTAAAATGGCCGCGCGCAGCGTTTTCGCGCCCTCGTTAAGCGAGGCGAGGGCGCGAAAATGGCTGCCGGCCATCCTGAAGCTTCGCTGAACGGTGAGTATTTGGCCTATTTGGAACGCATTAAACGATGTTTAATGCGTTCCAATGGAAATCGCTGCCCCGTTCAGCGATGCTTCAGCATAGCGAAGGTTAATCCGGAACGGATTAACCTCGCTATGCGAGGCACCACTGTACAGTGTATTCACGAAGGCTTTCACGGCCGGGATCTAATGGTTGTTGTGGGTTTTTCAGGCTCTTTGGCCGTGTTCTGAAGGTTGTTCTTCCTAATGTTTCGCCAGTCTCTATGGCCAGCATCTTCAGAGGACAGCACTCTGTGCTCTGGTGTAGTTGGCTTGGGAGTGACACCCATCAATCACAGTGACAGATAATCTCTCTTCCTTATCACAACAATACACCCACAACAAGACACACTAACCACCCATCTTCAGAAAAAGACAAAAGCCTATTTCACAGTCATAAATACTCCACTCCCAAGCCAACTACACCAGAGCACAGAGTGCTGTCCTCTGAAGTTGCTGGCCACAGAGACCGGTGAAACATTAGGAAGAACAACCTTCAGAACACGGCCAAAGAGCCCAAAAAAACCACAACAACCAGTATATACAGTCATGACCAAAAATATTGGCACTCTTGCAAGTCTGTCAGAAAAAGCAACCATTTTCTCAGAAAATTGTTGCAGTTGCAAATGTTTTGATATTCACATGTTCATTTCTTTAGTTTGCATTGGAACATCACAAAAAAACTGAAAATGCAAACTAAAGAAATTAACATGTGAGTACCAAAACATTTGCAACTGCAACAATTTTCTGAAAAAACGGTCGCTTTTTCTGACAGAATCTCAAGGGTGCCAATATTTTTGGCCATGGCTGTAGTTGACTTAACAACTCAATACATTTTGTCTACTGAGTTACAGTGGTTAGGGGAGAGAACAATTTCAGGGCATATATAGCCAGAAAGCACACCATTTCATTTGGAACTGGAAAACAGTATTGCCTGGTTTTCAAAAGTGCAGGCTTAGATTACTTTTGCTTTTTGCTGTTCCGAATTTGCCTTACTTCCACAAAGATCCTCACAAAGCCTTCTTCCAATCAGCCATCTGAGCTCTTGAAATACAAATGAGATGCCCATTTGTATTTCAAATATGCTCAAAGATATTCTACTCAAGTTCTGTGTGCCACTAGAGTGATTTTTTTACTTAGCCACTGGTTATATTAAAACAAACAAACAGTAGTAACTTTTCCAGTCACCTGCTGCCCACAATCATAAGTCTGTCTAGCAGGGCCAAAGCATAGATAGAGTACATTTCATTCTAGTGTTTTGGAGGGAAGGATGAGACAAAATTGTGTTGCTCGTGTTTGGTGATTTTTATGGGCGTTTATCTACCTGTACTATTGTCCTGATTTTGTGAGATTTGCTCAAACCAATGAAAACAAGACATATTTTGAAGAGTTGGTTGCAGGTCCAGGTCATCCCCTAGAACAGAAAGACTGTGTGTACCACTGTTTTAGTTCTATGGAGTTATCTTCTTTACAGGAGTATTGCAAACACCATTGTGTTTTTCCAAAATTTGATCCCTCACGTAACAAAGCAACAACAATAAAAGAAGACAGCGTAAAACTGGATGCTAGAAATTTTACACCTCTCATTCACCAGTGTTGGTGAATGAGTTCCATTCATCAACTCATTCACCAGTGTTGGTGAATGAGTTCCATTCACCAACACTGTGCCAGAGTAGGAGTTGCTTGAAGTTAAAAATGAAGCATACTGTACAAATATCTTTCTCAAGCAAAATGGGACAGGAACAAAGCTCCAGATATCTTTATTGCTCAAAGCATGAGATCTGCAACACAAAGGAAACAGTTTCAG
Organism: Pogona vitticeps; assembly: GCF_051106095.1. Lineage (NCBI taxonomy): Eukaryota > Metazoa > Chordata > Lepidosauria > Squamata > Agamidae > Pogona > Pogona vitticeps. The sequence continues at coordinate 37,395,466 of NC_135783.1, forward strand.
GTGTACAGTCATTAAAGACCTAAAATAAAATACAAATTCAGATACAAACACATGAATTCACACTTCTAGTGCCCCTTCTGCACAAATGTACTGAAATTCTACTGCTTAAAGTGAAGTGGTAAGGACCTATTGGCATCCTCCAGGGAAATAGCAGTTCCTGCCCTCCACAGCTATCCCTCTCTTTTTCAACTCAAAATTTGAATCACAGTCCCTTCCTAAGATTTCTTAACCCACTGGGGATACACAGGGGATACATATCCATGTGCACTAACTAGGACAAGTCCATTTTAATTAGGACCTATAGTTTGAGACACATAGATATGCACTTTTTTATGTGAACCTGCTCTTTGAAAAACTCTCAGTCCCAGAGTTGCTTGTATATAGGCAAGAGTCAATAGAGATGAAACAGGAATTTTCACTTCAGGTATAGTGAGAGCCAGTGCTACTGGTGGGATTTACAAATTTATTACATGTGAATAAAAGTCTATTGCACACATGCATTTCTGTAATGCATAGGATGGGAGGGGCTCATGTTACTGGTCTATGGTGAGTGTACCATTTGTGCTGGTGTAATATAAAGTTATGCCAGCATTAATGTGCCAGGTGTTACATCAGCCAACAAGGAACTGCACAATCAGTTGTGCATCCTCAGCATGACAGGTTGCTAAATACACCCATGGAACTGCTTCAGAGATACCACTCCTGCCCCAACAGTGGTACTACTACTGCACACACAACCTTGAGTAACATGTGAGTACTTGAGCAATGGAATTTTGGCCTATAGTTGGGGAAAATTGGACTAGTTATTTCTAGTACTACAACTGCCAGAATCCCCGTTCCGGCTGATGGGATCCTGGGAGTTGTAATCTAAAACTTTACTTATCCTACCACTGATACTGGGGCCCTGAAACGGTGTCTGGGCCTGACTCTCTGGGCATCTAGTCCCACCTTTTTAAAAATCTTGCTTGTTAAATCTATGGACTGAACTGTATATATGCTATCTTATGCAGTAAGATAGAAGCCTAATGTAGTAAGATAGAAGCACTGAATATAGGATAAGCAGAACTTCTTGCTAATTGACTCCATTGTGACTCCCATATCATTTCTTTGGCTGCTAAGTCCATAACAGTCTGATAAACTGTCACTGGAATAGTCAAAGCCTGACAATTCAACAGCCTCATGTTAGAGGCCAATGAAGAGGAAACAACCTCTTTCCCTACTCTAGACTATTCTTCTGCACTTTTGTTTTGAAGTTGGCAGGAACAAAGGAGCCAAACAGCAGCTTCCTTTGCTCTTAAGCCTTTCAACGCTATGCTGCCCCACACATTCCTTTCGCTCTTGTACATTGCTTCTTTTTTCTCTCAGCCACAGCCACATGATAGGGGATATCTAAAAGCAAGTGTGAGGCTAAAATAATCCGTCAAAACAGATTTAAAATAGAAAGTTTAGCTCATATTAAAAGCAGCCCTGAAACAAAATCTGCAGTCAAAATGTCTCCAAAGTATGTGCAAATAGCACATGTTTCTTGTTTCTATTCTATTCGGATTTAATAAATGCACAAGTATCTGTCTCACTGAAGGTCTAAACAAAAGAACCTTCTGCTGCTTGTCTTCCCACCATGTATCCATGCTACAAAACAGATATACATGCATCCATCACATTGAATGTCGTCTATTACCTTTGCTTTATGGAAGCACTATCCATGTAGACCAGTGGTTCCCAAACTTTTTTGACTTGCTGCTCCCCTAGACTTACTAGCCACTGACCATGACTCCCCAATACTATACATTGGGTGGGAACCCCAGCTTAAGGAGTACTTCTTTTTTTCTCTTCCTGAAAATAATTTATAATTATGAATATAACAAAATAAAAATATGTGTGTTTAGTCGTTTAGTCGTGTCCGACTCTTCGTGACCCCATGGACCAGAGCACGCCAGGCCCTCCTGTCTTCTACTGCCTCCCGGAGTTGTGTCAGGTTCATGTTGGTTGCTTCGCAGACACTGTCCAGCCATCTCATCCTCGGTCGTCCCCTTCTCCTCTTGCCATCACACCTTCCTAACATCAAGGTTTTTTCCAAGGACTCTTTTCTTCTCATGAGATGGCCAAAGTACTGGAGCCTCAGCTTCAGGATCTGTCCTTCAAGTGAGCATTCAGGGTTGATTTCCTTTAGAACTGATAGGTTTGTTCTCCTTGCAGTCCAGGGGACTCTCAAGAGCCTCCTCCAGCACCACAATTCAAAGGCATCAATTCTTCGGCGGTCTGCTTTCTTTATGGTCCAGCTCTCACTTCCATACATCATGACAGGAAAAACCATAGCTTTGACTATTCGGACTTTTGTTGGCAAGGTGATGTCTCTGCTTTTCAAGATGCTGTCAAGATTTGTCATCGCTTTCCTCCCAAGAAGAAGGCGCCTTTTAATTTCAGGGCTGCTGTCTCCATCTGCAGTGATCATGGAGCCCAGGAAGATAAAATTTGACACTGCCTCCATATCTTCCCCTTCTATTTCCCAGGAGGTGATGGGACCAGTGGCCATGATCTTAGTTTTTTTGATGTTGAGTTTCAGACCGTTTTTTGCACTCTCCTCTTTCACTCTCATTACAAGGTTCTTTAATTCCTCCTCACTTTCTGCCATCAGAGTGGTATCATCTGCATATCGGAGGTTGTTGATATTTCTTCCGGCAATCTTAATTCCGGCTTGGGTTTCTTCCAGTCCAGCCTTCCGCATGATGTATTCTGCATATAAGTTAAATAAGCTGGGGGACAATATACAGCCTTGCCGTACTCCTTTCCCAATTTTGAACCACTCAGTTGTTCCATGACCAGTTCTAACTGTTGCTTCCTGTCCCACATATAGGTTTCTCAGGAGACAGATAAAGTGGTCAGGCACTCCCATTTCTTTAAGAACTTGCCATAGTTTGCTGTGGTCCACACAGTCAAAGGCTTTCGCATAGTCAATGAAGCAGAAGTAGATATTTTTCTGGAACTCTCTGGCTTTCTCCATAATCCAGCGCAAGTTAGCAATTTGGTCTCGAGTTCCTCTGCCTCTTCGGAATCCAGCTTGTACTTCTGGGAGTTCTCGGTCCACATACTGCTGAAGCCTACCTTGGAGGATTTTGAGCATAACCTTGCTAGCGTGTGAAATGAGTGCAATTGTACGGTAGTTGGAGCATTCTTTGGCACTGCCTTTCTTTGGGATTGGGATGTAGACTGATCTTTTCCAATCCTCTGGCCACTGTTGAGTTTTCCAAACTTGCTGGCATATTGAATGTAGCACCTTAACAGCATCATCTTTCAAGATTTTAAATAGTTCAACTGGAATGCCATCACCTCCACTGGCCTTGTTGTTAGCCAGGCTTTCTAAGGCCCACTTGACTTCGCTCTCCAGGATGTCTGGCTCAAGGTCAGCAACTACATTGTCTGGGTTGTCCGGGATATCCAAATCTTTCTGATATAATTCCTCTGTGTATTCTTGCCACCTCTTCTTGACGTCTTCTGCTTCTGTTAGGTCCCTCCCATTTTTGTCTTTTATCATGTTCATCTTTGCGCAAAATGTTCCTCTAATATCTCCAATTTTCCTGAACAGATCTCTGGTCTTTCCTTTTCTGTTATCTTCCTCTATTTCTTTGCATTGTTCATTTAAGAAGGCCCTCTTGTCTCTCCTTGCTATTCTTTGGAAGTCTGCATTCAAGTTTCTGTAACTTTCCCTATCTCCCTTGCATTTTGCTTCCCTTCTCCTCTCTGCTATTTCTAAGGCCTCGTTGGACAGCCAATTTGCTTTCTTGCATTTCCTTTTCTTTGGGATGGTTTTCGTTGCTGCCTCCTGGACAATGTTACAAGCCTCTATCCAAAGTTCTTCAGGCACTCTGTCCACCAAATCTAGTTCCTTAAATCTGTTCTTTACTTCCATTGTGTATTCATAAGGGATTTGGTTTAGATTATACCTGAGTGGCCCAGTGGTTTTTCCTAATCTCTTCAGTCTAAGCTTGAATTTTGCTATGAGAAGCTGATGATCAGAACCGCAGTCAGCTCCAGGTCTTGTTTTTGCTGACTGTATAGAGCTTCTCCATCTTTGGCTGCAGAGAATATAATCAATCTGATTTCGATATTGCCCATCTGGTGATTTCCATGTATAGAGTCGCCTCTTGTGTTGTTGGAAAAGAGTGTTTGTGATGACCAGCTTATTCTCTTGACAAAACTCTATTAGCCTTTGTCCTGCTTCGTTCTGAACTCCAAGGCCAAACTTCCCTGTTGTTCCTTTTATCTCTTGGCTCCCTACTTTAGCATTCCAGTCCCCTAGAATGAGAAGAACATCTTTCTTTGGTGTCAGTTCTAGAAGGTGTTGTAAATCTTCATAGAATTGTTCAATTTCAGTCTCCTCAGCAATGCTGGTTGGTGCATAAACTTGGATTATTGTGATGTTGAATGGTCTGCCTTGGATTCGTATTGACATCATTCTATCATTTTTGAGATTGTATCCCATTACAGCTTTTCCCACTCTTTTGTTGACTATGAGGGCTACTCCATTCCTTCTACGGGATTCTTGCCCACAATAGTAGATATGATAATCATCTGAGCTGAATTCGCCCATTCCTGTCCATTTTAGTTCACTGATGCCCAGGATGTCGATGTTTATTCTTGCCATCTCCTGTTTGACCACCTCCAGCTTCCCAACGTTCATGGATCTTACATTCCAGGTTCCTATGCAGTATTTTTCTTTGCAGCATTGGATTTTCCTTTCACTTCCAGGCACGTCCACAGCTGAGCGTCCTTTCGGCTTTGGCCCAACCACTTCATTAGCTCTGGAGCTACTTGTACTTGTCCTCCACTCTTCCTCAGTAGCATGTTGGACGCCTTCCGACCTGAGGGGCCCATCTTCCAGCGTCATATCTTTTAGCCTTTTGTTTCTGATCATGGGGCGTTCTTGGCAAAGATACTGGAGTGGCTTGCCATTTCCTACTCCAGGTGGATTGCGTTTAGTCGGAACTCTCCACTATGTCCTGTCCGTCTTGGGTGTCCCTGCACGGCATAGCCCATAGCTTCTCTGAGTTACTCAAGCCCCTTCGCCACGACAAGGCAGCAATCCATGAAGGAGAAATAAAAATATAACATTTGTTTAATACATATTTCATTGGTTAAGAAACAGTGCAATATTAGCAACAAAAATGTTTTCATAGGCTTAAAAACCTTTTTAAAGGTTGAGATTAACCACATGTTGTACATTCTGTACTTGGTTTTTCATTCCTCATCCTCTTTTTTTCATTTCCTGTCCCTGCCCTGCCTCCTCCTCTGATCAGATGCCTGCATGAAGAGGTGGGGTGGGTGATCTGGAGCATCCACAAAATCCATGTAGAGCCAAACTAGGCTCAAATCATTAGCTGAGATTAGAAACAAAGGAAGGAAGGTAGGAACCTAAATCTCAAAATATGGTAGATTGTCGGGCACTAAACAGACAAAGAGAAACACTCTTGTATCATGTTCTCCTTTAAAAAAAATTTTACATTAAGGTGTCTCCATGACATAAACAGAAACATAGATTACTTTGCCAGGTAACTCAATTGGGGCACTGATTTCTTGCCTTGTGGCTAGAAATGGTAGTAGAGGCCACACACTCACTCCAGCAGAGATTCAAGTACTGTATGCTGGTATAGAAACCTACTGAACCTGAGTCAAAGATGATACCTTAGTTCACTTAGATGTTAAATGTTAAGGAGTTCTACTGCAGTGTCATTACAAGGGAGAAGTATAAGAACAAAATCAGAATTTGCTAGCTCCACCAACTGTTGACTTTATTTCCCTTTCTTTGACCCCATGGTGCTATACATAATTATCTGTGCCAGTATGGAGCTGCCAGTATTAAAAATAATAAATGTTCTTCATACATTTATCCAATGTCATACATGTTTCCCAGTGAGATCCCTTGATCCCATGACTTTGGTTTCTGCAGCAGTTTTCTATTTGCCATCCTAAATGATCTGAGCTAATTTATAGCCACTGAGCTCTTGCAAGCATAGTATTCTCTCATATTCTACTAGGCTCCTTTTACAGAAGTATTTCCAGAATACAACATATCCAGTGTATTGTTTCTGCCAGACATGCCTGAATTTTATGCCAGTGCAGCCCATATTCTGTGCCAAGAGAAGCTGAATTTTGTTGGTTGTATAATTTGCACAGATTACGTTAGTTTGATTATTGCCCATAGTGTATGCTGGCTCAGCTGATCATGAAAAGTAACAAAAGCCCTGCTGTAGGGAAGACTTTAATATCTCTCCAGACACATACCTGTTCTGATTTTGCCGATATGTCTCCAAGCCTGTCTTAACAGGCACGTGGACTGGAAACTGGCTGATAACAAAATGAAAGTAGAGGGAATCAAAATGTTGAATTTATTGCAAGGTACCAGAACTGTGCTTCTTCTGAGTGCAGAACTGCACCCGGCCTTAATTATATCTGCCCTTAAACAGACTGGTTCTGCATTCCAGTTATCATTTTATTTGCAGGTCCAGTATAGTTCCCCCTCTCTGTCCTTTCCACAGTCTACAAACCCATCTTTCCTCAATGGAATTCTCATCATTTGCTTATTGAGCATAGTTTCTCTAATCATTTTTCTTTCTGTTCTTCCTAGCCAGTGAATCATCCACTGACTAAAAATGTTTAATATCAGTCCTTGGAAATATAGGGTAACACACCATGTTAATTTATTTATTTTGGTATTCTTGCACCAGTTCCTAAGGTCATCTAGTCCCTCTTTATAACTTCTGCTCTTGCAGCTGTACCACTCTGTATGTACCCATTCTCAACTGATGTCAGAAGCTAAACAGGATCAAGCCTGGTAAGCATTTAAATAACAGGCCACCACGGAATGCCAGGGGATCACCAAGTAGGGTATGAAATAATCCTGCCTGAATTGTGATTTGCTTGATTGTTAGGTAAAAAAAGGCAGTGTTGTCAAGTCCTGAGTGTGCTGGCCATGGCCTTGTATAGTTTAAAATGCCACTTCTACATTAAAAGTTATTGAGTTTGAACATGGAATAGAGGAAGCCATCTACCAAGCCACTGTGGGTCAAAGTTGACAATACTCAACTGGAGGGTTCTGAGTTACTACAAGGCAGCATTCTACGTTGTCACATTCTCTTTAAAAACAATGGAAGACAATACAGCGAATAGTTAAAGAAGATCTGTGTGCTCTGAGAGAGACATGGACATAGTTACTGTGCCATGTTTTCTCTCCCCAGAATTAAACATAAGAGAAAAAAGGTCCTACAGGAAAAAAAGCTGTACACTATAATGATAGATTGAGAGCTGATGATGTCACAACTATGCATTCCCTACTATTTCCTTGAGTAGTATTTGAGCTTTATAATTATGGGTTTGCCTTGCTTTGAAATCCTCTTGTGTCAAATTCAGTCATCCTCCTTAATATAAATGTAGCACTCCGAAAATATAAGGTGGTCAGCACACCCCAAGAACCTTCTAGCCAACCATACTCGGGGGGGGGGGGGAAAGTTCTGAGAGCCAGATGTCTTCGTAGTCCAAATGTAGCCCATATGCCTCTATATTCCAGGCACATCTGAAGCATGGAAAGGGGGCAAAAAGGTAGAGGAAATCCTTGAAGGCTTTTACGACCAGGATCTGATGGGTATTGTGGGTTTTTCAGGCTCTTTGGCCATGTTCTGAAGGTTATTCTTCCTAAGGTTACTCCAGTCTTTCAAAAAAGAAGAAAGTTTCGAATTCAACAATGCCTGGCTCCCAGCACTGAAAAATACAGCCTACAAAAGGTCAACAAACTCTACCCAGCCACAAGGACCAGTGATTACTGCACACAAAAGACCAGCTAACGACACCCATCAATCACAGTGACATAATCTCTCCCCCTTATCACAACAATACACCCACAACAAAAAACACTCTGATCATCATAATCACCCAATCTCCTGAAAAGGACAAAAGCTGATCCCACAGCTATAAACACTCAACTATCCAAACAAACTGCACCAGAGCACAGAGTTCTGACTCCTGTCCTTTGAAGATGCCGGCCACAGAGACTGGAATAATGTTAGGAAGAACAACCTTCAGAACACGGCCAAAGAGCGCGAAAAACCCACAACAACCATAGAGGAAATCACTGGGTGGTGTAAAAACAGGTAGAATTGTTGTCCATATCTATGAAAGGTGTTCACAAGGTAGTCTTATCCCAAGGGACAAAAAAGAAAATTGCTCTGGCTCCTCTTGATTTCACGTTGGAACTCATCCTCCCTGAATCCATCTGTGTGAAGGCAATTAAAGCACTGAAGCATTGGGATCACGTCATATACATCTTTAATTATAAACTTCATTTGAGGCTGTAATATAAATTACAGATTGTAGACAAAACCCCTGGGTGAAGTCATTTGAAGATTTGGGATGAGGCGTCATTGGAATGAATATGATACACAGCTGTTATCTTTTGCTGCTTTTAGATCCTAAAGCAGCTTTCCTGATGCTGTCCAGATCTGTTGGACTACAGACTCCACCACACCAACTAGTGACCATGCTGATGGGGATGACAGAAGTTGTAGTCCAAAGCATATGGAAGTTACCATGTTGGGGAAGAGACTGCTAGACAGCTAGTGGAAACCCAGAACTGTTGTCTAAACAGCCCTTTCTTGGTGTTTTCCAGTCTCCAGTCTTTTGTATTCAGAGGATTGTTGTTGTGTTTTTTTTTTTTTATTGAGACAACAAGGTCAGCTCCCATTCCCTCATATTCATACAAGCTTCCTCTGCATTTATGAAAAATCCTCACCAGTTGGACAGGAGATTGTTTTTTCCCTGCAACAATATACTTGTAAGCTATTCTTGTTGTAAGGTAAGGTACATTTAAGTGGCTTGGCAACTGAATTGGCAGTATAGTATCTGCCTGCTCCTGATAGAGGTAAAACATGGATAAATGCAGAATAGAGTAGACCTTGTCTAGAGGGGCGGGGTAGAAATTAAATAAATAAATAAATAAATAAATAAATAAATAAATAAATAAATAAATAAATAAATAAATAAATAAATAAATAGAATATAGAGGACAGAAAATGCCTATCCTATGACAAGCAGATGTCATTTGAGGGGAAACTGTTCTAAATACAGTAAGTGCTATACATACGTACCATCTAGTTTGACCCTTGGAGTACTTCTTGCTGGCTTGTGCCTGATATTAAATTGTCCTTGTTGGTATACTAGTTCCAGTCTTTCCTAAGCAGACTGATCTGATCCATCCATGTAATTAGCTCAGTGAGTTAGGTATCTTGCTGCAGAGCCAGAGGTTGCAGGATGGGTTCCTCAGTGTACCCTCCAAGAGAAGAGCCAGCCTATGTAGACTTGGGTGCTGAGAGCACTCCCCAAAGAAGGGAAGGATAATTACTTCTGAGTATTCTATGCAAGCCATTCTCAACCTTTTTTTGGCTACAGCCATAAACATAATGTGAAATATAGGCCACATTGTATAAATTGCATAACAAACCCTATGAGTTCGTGTGTGAAGAATTGTTTCCACTCTGTGGCCCCCTTCACATGTGCCAGGGCCCCCTAGAGGACCATATGGCCCCCACTGAGAATGGCTGCTCTATACCAGCAAACCCTAGAAAAGGGCTGTCGTAAGTTGGAACTGGCTTGATAGCAGCTAAGTATTGTTATTATTAACCTCTGCGTTGAAGTGATATAACATACTATATGTGGGACTGCCTTTGGAAAGTACCTACTGTATATACTTTGGTTTATCTAAATTGCTGTTGTCAGAGTTTAGCCCAATGGAAGATACAGCCGGGATAATGCAAGCATTCTGCCACTAGGTAAGCCACTGTGGCATGTTACATGTGGCATCTGATAAAAAAAAAATCTTCAGCCCAATTAAAGTGTTGTTTTGATAAGGTAGCTGCTTGCTTCTGCTTTTGTAGTTGTTGCTTCTTTTAATAATTGTGTTATTTTTATTTGATTGATTCGTTTCAAACAATTCAAGTTTACACAAAGAAAAACAGATTTTTTTTCTCTCTCTCTCACACACACACACACACAGAGAGAGAGAGAGAGAGAGAGAGAGAGAGAGAGAGAATAAATAAACCTGCATACTATTTTTCTTAGCAACAGTTATGGAAAAAGGTCCTCGGTATGGATGCCCGGAGCCACAGCGATGATCAAAGTTGTGCACAACAGAAGAACAAACACTTGAGTCGAGGAAGGCAACATGCTGTTTATCACCAACATATTCGGAGGTTCACTCTGATCTTGCTGTTGAAAATAAGGTAGCTGCATTTGCTTGCCTTCTCAGTACTTATGGTCAAGAAAACTTCCTCTGTTAGCATATTCAAGTCAAGGCAATAGACCTCTGACCCACTTTAAAATGATGACTGCCTGAAAGAGAATTTTGTTCCAGTGCCATTTTCTTTTCTATTCTTTTCGACAGCTGTTTAATCTTACTTATTGGTCATCTGTACAAAGAATAGGACAAGATCCAACTGCTTTATTGCATTTGTAAAAATTGCTTTCTTTAAGAGAGGTTGTGGCTTCATTTTGAAGTAGAGGAATTTATGAGTGATGGCCCCCTACATATTGTTGGAGTCCAGTTTCCCTGATCCCTCACCACTGAGTCTTCAGTCACTCCTGCCATGTCAAGTACCTCAAGGCTCATGTGTCCCATGTCCTCCCTTGTTTTCCAGGGTGACTACAAGGAGGCAAACAAACCTTTTTTGTTTTCATTTTCAGCTAACTACAGGTATGCATTATATCTAAATCAGATGAACTTCTGCTTGTAGACTTATTGTCATAAACAGTGGTGCAGGGTAGAGGGAATGCAGGGCAACACATCTCTAGGATGTTTTTCCCAGCACAAGCAAAGACATCAGCTGCCAGAAACCAAAGCAATTGACAGGCCACTTGCCCTGGCAGGTGAATGGGGTCAAGTTTTACTGCTTTTCGTTGTTTGTGACAGATGAACAAAGAAGTTAAAGAATGAAAAAAGAATCAAGTGGAGAGAGGATCAGATCTTTTCTTTTTCTTTTGAGAGGATGGGGCATCCTACTTCATACTGGCAATTTTAATAGTAGCTTTTTCTGGTGAAAAAGTTTGCATGTTTAAGTAAAACCAAAAGGCTGTGTAGCTAGCTGAAGATCTGTTGGTCAAGCTCAATGTATTTTGTAGATAGAATGGAAAGGATAGAAACATCACTATTTTTAACTGCATTTCCTAGACTCCTCCAGCCAGCATGTCCACTGGCTGTGCTGAATGAGTGATTCTGGGAATTATAGTTTTAAAATAATAATAATAATAATAATAATAATAATAATAATAATAATAATAATAATAATAATAATAATAATAATAATAATAATAATAATAATAATAATAATAATAATAATAATAATAATAATAATAATAATAAAAAGATTAACCTTTCCAGCCTTTGGCTGAACCTATGCAGTCAGAATTAATCTCTTCTGAGTTTAATGGCACTTACACCCCAGCAACTATGAACACAGTTGCAATAATGCACCATAAATATAATTGTAAGATATTATTTTAGTGGTTTGTTTGTTTGGGATATCTGTATTTTACTATGGAATTTTTAATGGGAGTGTTACCCTAAGTATAGTTGAAGTATAAAGAAAAGAAAAGTAGAATGAATACACCACATACTCCACCAGGGGCAGGGCTACGGATTCTCCTCAGGAGCACCGCTATGGGAACTGTCATAGTGAGCGCCTGTTCTTCAGGTGATTACAGATCATAACACGACATCGCTGATCATAACATTTAGGAAAAGTTGTAATGTGAGGATTCAACTAATGAAAGAAATGAGCCACAGTTTTCTAACAGTCACTGCTACCCTTATTTTTCAGAAGCAAACATGGAGCGGAACATAAACATGTGTTCAATATGTGTGGTCTCCATTAGTATACGTGGCCTGTTGTAGCTGCGAGCTGGACCTCTAACTGAAAAGCGGAGAAGTGAAATGACAACCATTATGTCTGCTAGCCTCCTATGACAGTACATATTTATTCTGTGTCACAGATAATATCAGGCAGATATATTTCTGCACCACATAATTGGTATAAATATGGCCTTAGGAAAGCCTTCTTCACCTCATGCCCTTTCACTTACACATCAACAAAAAGAGGACAAAGGAAGATGTTGATTTGCATGAAACTGCATATTTAGTTTATATGAATGAATGTAAACTCTCAGATGATTTTACAATTTGAAATCACCCAAGTGGGAAGGACTGACTATGTAGCCTGGCTGCCCTTCAAGTCCGCTGTCTACGTACTGCTAACTGTGGATGGGGAGCTCAAGCCCTCTGATCTTTCTCCTTATAACTGCAGCAACACCAGCAATGACTCTTGTGGCGCCTTGGAGACTAACATGTTTTATTTGTCAGCTTGTTAGTTTTTAGGATGACACAAGATCTTTTGCTGGTTCTGCTGTCACAGATTTCAGGCCAACGTGGCCATCCCTCTCATAGAAGGTGGTTACATTGCTAATTTTTTAAAAAAACCTATTTAATTGGGGTTTAGCCTCTTTTGAATTGCTTTAAAAATGACTGAGTACACAATGCATGTGTAAGAGTGGATTCGTTGGACAGCAAATTGTGTTTTTTGGAGTGGCAGCTTCTTTATTCTGCCAGAGTTCTGTTTATTTTAATTCATATATAGAATCAACTGATTTAAATTGATTCCTTCAATGTGAATGCCTCTGTCCATCAGCCACTTGCCCCTGCTGCTGTTGTGTTAAGAGTGGAGTGGGGTGAGGGAGAAGCCTGGCTGCCATCAGCCTGAAGGAAGCCCCTGCTGCTCACTCAGTCACCCAAATCTTCTTCTAGCCTTGGGGTGTGGAAATGGATAAGGCAAGATCAGCCCAAGGAGGCATCTCTTTGCCAAGCTGGTGTACAAATCCACAAACCCCAGAACCAACAGCTGAAAGGCAGGCAGGCACAATGTCGTCGCCACCCCTCCCCCCCCAAGCCAGCCAGTTTCAGCCCATGTCTCCTCTGCCCTGGCTACGTGTGTGTGTTTGTGTGTGTGTGTGTGTGTGTGTGTGTGTGTGTGTGTGTGTGTTTCCATGTTTGCAGTGTGGGTCAGCTGCCCATTGCCACTGGGCTCTCCCGCAAGCCAGCATCACAAGGCAACATTGTGTGCACAAAGGCTTTTCTAACATGGTTTGCTTGTTTCCTATTGCACTTCCCTCCTCTGGGCGCGCACACAGGTCCATATCTGCCCCCCCCGCCTCTCTGAATCTCAGCCTTAGATTGGAGAGAGAGTACATACATCTGGCAAGGATATAACTTCACAAACACCAGATTAAACATTTGTTTTAAGAGAACACAAACTGTGATTCAAACACCACATGATGCCACATGACTGGGAATCGATTTTAATTTACACTGACACATATTTCGAAGTACAGTATTGCTTTAATGTAAACAAGCCCATAGTTACCTATCTTTAAATCAGACAAGAACTGGACACACTTCAGGGGACATTTACCAAAAGAGGAGTACCCTCTGGCTGCTCTTTAAATAGAGGACTGTTCTCTCCAACAGAGGACATGTGGCCACACGAGTGCTTGGCTGGCTGTGGAATACTGGGAATTGTAGTCTTAACATGTTGGATACAGCTGCTCTGGAGTGTTTCCACATGTCACAGGGAGAACATAGTTTACTTTGACAGCATTTAGTATGCTTTCTGTAGCATGTCACTTTAAACAAAAGGAAGCACTTGTAAAAGAAACCGACAGCTTTGATCTTTTCAAAGTGGAAATATACAAAGGGAAAAAAATTGAAATATGGAAATAAGGTCAGCATATGCAACAGAGCCAAAATCAATACAATTAATACTTCATGCTGGAAAATCAAAAGAAATTGTACTGACTCATTTGGGATTCGCAAATATGACTTCTAATTAAGGAATTATTTATGGGACTGTCTACAAAGACCTTTATTCTCTTCCACTCACATTACAGCACTGAACTAAGGCTATTAGGTTTACTACTGAGGATAGGAAGTTTTAGGTTTTATATTGCATGCCTTTTATGAGATTTGTAACTCGAATGTATTCCATGTATTCTTCAGTACAAGTATATGAGTCTTTTGTATTAACAAATTTCCAAAATAACTTGTAATAAAAACTATCAAATTTAAAACAAACAAACCCATTAATGCAGTAGCAGCCAGAACTGGCAAAACTTTAAAAAAGAACAACACTAAGATTAAATTAATCCTACCGAACCATAATCACACATTTGTAAGAACTAGAGAACAAAAGGGTCATAAACCTGACATTTTAAAGAAACAATCTTGATTCTTCATGGACCTGTCTGATGAAAGATTTTCCCCATTTAGAGGTATCGCCAACAGGAGCACACTTCCCTATTTGCCCATCCTGCCCCGGTGATCAGGACCATCAGCAGCAATTTTCGGCACCTTATCCTGAGGCTCCTAAAGGCTTCCCCAGGTCAAAAAGATCCTGAGGGAGACTCAGACCCTGGGGGCAGAGTTAGGAATATGAATCTTTTAATGAGCAATAAAAGCTTGTAGCCAATGTCATCAGCTTGTGCAGGCCTATATTCATGCAATGTAAGGATTTGGCTTATGTATCATCTTGCTGAAGTCTCACCTTGCTAAATTTTATCTTTTACTTTAGTCCAGCAGTGTGTGAAGCTGGGGTGGGGTTGAGGAAGGGATACAGAGGGACACAGAGCACAGGAAAAAATTATCAGATCATTCACTGGAGCTGCATCCTTTGCACATACACTTGAATAAATCAAATTAAAATGGAGAGATCTTGCTCACAAGTGAACGTGCATAATATTGGAATGCATAATGTCATCTCATTTCTTTTTACATTAATTTGTTGGTGGTTTTTTTTTAAAAAGTAGGGCCATTGTGAGAAATTGCATTCCTTCATGCTTCAAACTGATCTCTTAAGAATAATCTTAACAAGGACTCTTTTACACAAAAAGAAAACTGTGAGCTGAAGGCTTTTTGTGCACAGAAAACATGCAGGTCTGTGTCAGACTTCTATGGTATCTTCACTGTCATCAAGGGTACTTTGAGAATGGCCCTTTCTTCTCCACAACTGAGAGAGATAAATGGCTGGTGGTTGAGCTAAATATTCTCAGTCAAATACACATTCTTCTCAACAGCTTTCAAAACCTTTGCTAGGTATAGAAATTTGAGCCTGACTCCGCTTTACTACACAGATTTCACAGGCACACAACTCCATTGAAAGTGATCAGTGTAACAGTGTGTGACTGAGGGTGAGAGCTGGGAATCAGACCCAAGGAGTGATAGTTTATGGCTCCTCAGCAGCACTAAACTCTTAAACTGAAACATATACTTGACAGCAGTGTTGGCAGCCACCTAAGCGGCCCCCTGCCTGACAGACTCATGAGTAGTAAAAATATTGCTTAGGGTCACATACTGCACAGATTTAATGAATGGAATGCATGATGTGCTTACTAAGCTCAGCTGGATAAACATGGAAAAAATCTAGTGGAGCTGTGTTGCAGACCACAATGGTTACATCGGCTATGTAACTGGAAGAAGAAATGCCTTTGCTATGTATCACTTACTTTTTATAGAATACTGTTGATGAGTATGTCATAGCTGTTAATGATTCACTGATGTCCACATGCATGGATTATATATATTCTTGAGTATGATTACAAATTAGATGAGATCGCCACATTCTTATGTGGTGTCACAAAATCTTCCAATAACAGCTTTCCTGTTGTTTCAGAGAAAAACCATACTGTATTTGTATATGCTATGGTGTCTTTGACTGTTGTCATTATAGCCAAATCTATTGTTCCTTCGTTATTCTCAACATTGGAGATCTTTTACGATGCATATATAATGGATGTCTACTTTTGGTTACTTATTCCTGACAAGAAAGATAAGTTAGGCAAAATTTAACTTCCTCTCCCTCCCTCCCCCTCCCTCCTCTTCCTCTTCCTCCTCCCCCTCCTCCTCCTCCTCTGTTGCTTGCTTTTCTCTGTCTTCCATTCTTCTCCTTAATTTTCTCCTTCTATTCTCATTACATATATCAGGAACTCTAGTACTTTTAGGCAGTTTACACAAAGTCTAAAGCCGGAGAGGGAAAGCTTTGGCCCGTAGGCATAGTTTAGTCAATTTCAAGCTGGGAACTCTAGTACTTTTAGGCAGTTTACACAAAGTCTAAAGCCGGAGAGGGAAAGCTTTGGCCCATAGGCATAGTTTAGTCAATTTCAAGCTGGGGTCCATCCTGCAAAGGTTGGAAGGATGCCCCTCCTTCTCCCTAAAATCTCATTCCCTTAGGAGGGGAAGGAATCAAGCTGTTTTCTGCAATCAGAGATGAGATAATAGTGGAGATTTTCTCTCCCTCTTCCTCCCTCCCTCCCCCTCCCTCCCCCCCCTCTCTCTCTCACACACACATACACACAGAGTGAGAGAGAGAGAGAGAGAGAGACAGAGAGACTTGTCCTTCTTACTGGGAATCCAGTGTTACTCAGAGGAATGTTAATTGTTATTTCCAGACTCTGAGAGCGCATGTACATTTATAGCAGGTGAATAACATTTTAGCTGCCATGACTTCATTCTAGAAAATCCTAGGATTTACAGAATGGGGAGGGCATTAGAATTCTCTACCACTCTCCCCTGAAAATACAGCAGATAATTCTATGTTTCTCACCAAACTAGAATCCAAAGATTAGGTAGGATGATACCATTTAAAGTGGTATCAAACTACTGTAACTGTATAGTACAGATACCAGAGAGATAGGAGACAGCCCACAAGCAAATTTGAGAGGCATGTAGGCTGCATAAATAAATAAATATCAAAGCATTCCTGTTCTGGATATGTTATGGTGTTGCAGAAGAAGTCCTCCAAGGATGAGTTGACACCTCCTCAATTAAAAGATGTGTGTGTGTGTCCCTTGCATAATTTTATACATCTCAATCATGTCCCACCTCAAGTGCCTTTTCTGTAAACTAAAGAGCCCCAAACTATGTAGCCTTTCCTCATCAGGGAGGTCCCCCAACCCAGTCATCATTTGAGCCCCTCTCTTCTGCACCTTTTCCACTTCTACTATGTCTTATTTGAGGTGTAGCGACCAGAACTGTACGCAATACTCCAGGTGCGGCCCTACCAATGTTTTGTACAATGGCATTATAATGTTGGCTGTTTTATTTTCAATCCCCTTTTTAATGATGCCTAACATGGAATTGGCCTTCTTCATTGCCGCCGAACACTGGGTTGACACTTTCATCAAGCTGTCCACCAGCACACCAAGATCTCTTTCCTGATCTGTCACAGACAGCTCAGAACTCATTAGCTGATAACTAAAGTTTTGATTTTTTGCCCCAATGTGCATTGCTTTATATTTTCTTATACTCAAGCACATTTGCCATTTTGCCATCCATTTTCCCAGTTTGGAAAGATCCTCCTGGAGCTCTTCACAATCCCTTCTGGTCTTCACCACCCAGAAAAGTTTCTTGTCATCTGCAAACTTGGCCACATCACTGCTTATCCCTGTCTCCAGGTCATTTATGAAGAGATTGAAAAGCACCAGTCCCAGGACAATTCCCTGAGGCACACCGCTTTTCACCTCTCTCCATTGTGAAAATTGCCCATTATCTTGGATGAGCTTTTCCACCATCTTCCCTGGAACAGACATTAGGCTAACTAGCCTGTAGTTTCCTGGGTCCCTCCTCCTTCCCTTTTTAAAAATTAGTGTGACATGTGTTATCCTCCGGTCCTCTGGCACTGTGGCCATTTTAAGGGACAAGTTGTATGTTTTAGTGGACTTGTTAGATCCTGGATTGTAACCAGAGTTTGGCTTTGGATCCTCCTCACTTGACTTATGTTACTCTATGGTAGCACTATATTTCTTGCCCTTGGCTTTGTTCTCCAGATTTTCCCTTCCTGGCTCAGGTATTTGTGGCATAGTTTTTTTACTACTGGGGCCTTGTGCATGCAGGAACAGGGCAAATAGTTGCAGTAAAGTACATGACCCATGGCATTTTCTGAAATGGCCTGAGTTGAAGCTCATGTTCTGTCTGTAACCCCCAAATCACTATGCTATCCCTAAATGTACTACTTAATGCCTCAGGGCTGCACTATTTATCAGAGATAATCTGTCATTTGAGAAAGGAATTCTCTAATGGCTGAAAGTGTCTTGATGTCAGGTCAGGAGCTTTTCACATAACTTGCAAATTAACCTGTTTTATTTTTTAATGACTGCAGTTACATATGGCTCTATATGCAGGCTTTGTTTCTTAGGCATCATCTGAGTCATGAGTCTGGAATGCTAATGTAATTTAAGCCACAATGGTGGGATATCTGTAATACATTGTTTGCGCCTCATTTGTATCTTCTTGTCCCCATTTCTACACAATGTTATTCTCCCAGCCTCTCTCAACTGTACTTCTCACTCCACAGAGAATTCTGTCATTGATCTTAATGGCAGCAACTCTGAACCTCTCTATAATCTCAGGGCAAGCCAAGACTGGCGTTCATAAAGCACGAGCTGAAAAAGCAGTTCCAGTCCGGAAAAAGGGTATGTCTGGTTTTCTGGTAAAGTTTATATCCTGAAGGAATAATAACATTGCAGTTGAATGTTGCAAATGGTTGGAGCAACATGATGAGATGTGCAGAATCCACACCATCATTCTGCCCGTGGCCTTCCACTGGCCCTAATAACAGCTTTGTTGTGAAACCTATATAATTTGATTTTTAACAGCATACTAAAAAGCAAGAGCTCAGCACTTTATAGAGCAATACTAGGTAGTTTGTGGGACAAATAGACTCTGGCTGTACTATGATATTATAATTAGCACAAACAGATCAGTATACTGTGAATATAAAAATGCTGAAGTGATGTAGTAATAAGCAAGTAAGAACAAGATGAAGACAGCAAAGAAACTCTATCAGAAAGGCTGTTAAGAGACCAACTGAAGTCAACAGGACCTTGTTAGGAGCAGTTAAACCTACAACAGGGTTTACATGACACTATCCTCTGTGTGTTGGACATAGAGATATCCACTGAGTAATGCAAACAAATATAGTGAATGAAACAGAGGTTCCCATAAAGTAAAAGCCTCTCCCGATCTATTGACTGATTAAGTATTAACTTGATAAGTATTAACCTTACAGAAATCTGGCAGGAGCAGTGCAGAAGAAGCAATTCAGATATAATAGGAAATCCAGCAAAGACAATTGAGACAGTGGTTCAGAAAGATGTAAGGGAAGAGAACTTTTGTATTGGGATGAAGGTGAAAATCACACTTAAACTGACCTCTTAATTTATAGCATTCAATACAGAATCATCTTCAGACCTTAAATACTGTGTGTGCTATGGTTACTTGAATTCTCCCTCTTCAGGTGGTGCAGAATGCAGCGGCCAGACTCCTTACTGGAGTGAGAAAACACCAGCATATCTCTCCTATTCTGGCCATGCTGCACTGGCTGCCCATCCGCTTCCGCATTGACTTCAAAGTTTTAATGCTTACTTATAAGGCCCTAAACGGTTTAGGACCTCGATATCTGGCGGAACACCTGCTCCCACCAAGATCTATCCGGATCACCTGTGCAAGCCAGGAGGTGAGGTTGAAGAGCCTGACACTGAGGGAGGCCTGAAGAGAAAAGACACGAATCAGGGCCTTCTCGGCGGTGGCTCCTCGCCTCTGGAATAACCTCCCACCGGAGATTCGTGGGGCCCCTACGCTGGGCACATTTAAAAGCCAATTAAAAACATGGATGTACATGCTGGGCACATTTAAAAGCCAATTAAAAACGTGGATGTACATCCAGGCCTTCCCTCCTGTCAACACTTGATTCTTTCTTTTCTTGCTATTTATTATTTACCATATTCTATAATGTATCTCACTGTTTCTATTGTAATGCTCCTGTGCTATTTTAATTTATTTATGATATGTTGTAAGCCGCCCAGAGTGGTAGAATATATCAGATGGGTGGGATATAAATAAATAAATAAATAAATAAATAAATAGGCCTCAGCCTATAGTAACAGCAGGGATGCAACGTTCAGTGAAGTACATGTGGAACTGATACACAACTTTTGGAATAATTAAAACAATGTAATAGTACCTAACAGTTCACTAGCACAACATTGGATTCAGTCCTATAAGCATTAAAATGTTTTGAAAAGAAAGTTCTACTGATGGGGAGAGTCACTGAAGGTACAGACCTCACCCAAGGAGCTAGATTTCTTAGGCTGAGCCTGGCTGGTCCTGCAAATCCTAATCCCTGCTATGATAAATCTCTGGGTTTGACTGCTTTATAATCCTTTCTGCTGGTTGTTGAACTTGCTTTGATCTTCCCTCTTCAATTAATTTCACCTGAATTGATCCTTCAGATTGTCTTGTACTCCATTTTCTTTCACATTGTGGGATCATGTAATATGTCTCATCAACTTTGCATTTGGTCTCTTCCATATTGTATAAATATCAAAGTTTTAGTTCTTCTCTTTCCTACTAGAATTCTCCTTCACTGCACTTTTCTCTCTTTTTTCTAGTTATAAATATAAGTTAATTTGTAGCAATACCAATAGTCTTAATTGAAATAATTTCACTCCAAACTTTGTAGTGAAACTGACTGATGAATTGCAGTAGTAGAGGCCAATTATATGCATATTTACTCAGGAATAATTCTTGGAGATTTAAATGGAGAAGGATTTGAAAACCTTATATTGAATGAAGTGTTCATTGAGGTCAGTGTAAACCACTTCTGAGTAATTCACAAGATTAGTGAAGATTAGTCACATCTATAAACTGTAACTTCTCATGCTACCATTTTTGAACTTGATCTTACAGGGCACAAATCATTATTTATATCCCTCATCTGTAATTAGAAGTGCTCTGGTTCACTCCCAAGCACTGACTGGAATATCAGTACACATTTAACTTCTAAACATCTAATACGGTCAGAGCTGGGGAAACAGGTTTTGCATATGTACGCTAAAACACAGGTATACATGTTTGCAGTATTTTTGATCACATCCTTTATTCTGATTAATGTCTGCAAAGTGATTAGATCACCACAGGCCAACATCATATTGAGACAACCATGTGCACAAGGGCAATTGCCCAATCAGTTCCGTTCTCTGGCTTTCCATCTGTCACATGGCTCAGCATGCAACTGGTTATTCAGCAAGCAGGTGCAGAGCAGTGGGACTGGTGTCTGGCTGAAGAGCTAAAATTGCAATTGGCATTATGCGAGCACATAAGGCAACAGGATATACAGTAATGGCCACATTGCTATAACTTGAGATAGTTTAGTAACTGGTGTCTTCTGAAAGAGACTTTTCCCACTTTCTTACTTGCCATCATTAAAGTTGCTCAGTCACAAATAAAGAAGCAGCAAGGGGGGAAGAATCACAAACTGGACTTTGTTCTCCTTGCCTTGGAACAGACCACCTAGAAGAAGAAGGGTTGAACTATACAAGACATTATAAAAGAGCTTCTTTTAAGTTGTAAAGGATTTTGTTTCATCTTAACATGACTTCTCCTCTGCAGTTCCCCAAGTTGCAAATTAGCTTGGATTTTGTTTGGTGATTGCTCATCTGGGAACAGTACAATAGGCTTCATTTGCAACATGACTGAACAGACATGGGCAGCTAATTGCAAAGCTCATCAAATTTGTCCCAAAGCAATGGACAAAGAATTCACAATGTGGCCTTAGGCAAATGCTGCTATCCTGTCTGTAAGCTTGATGCCACGCTAATATCTCCTGAAGAATCCTAGCAACTTAATGAGTGACGGAGAATCTTGTGCTTCCTCTCACAGAAAGAGAATTACAGATCCATCCAGGTTCCTCACATGGAAGAGGAGCAGGGCCAGAACTTGAAAAGTTACTTTTTAAAATTGATTTTTACTATAACTCCCTTTAATGTTTAAAAAGTAATTTTTTAATGATGTAAGCTGCCTTAGATCCTTTTAAGGAGAAGTGTGGGGTAAAAATATTTTAATAAATAATGAATAATAGACAAACTAAAACACATGCCTTGTTAAATCAATAAAATACTTGTTGCATTGCTTTTGAAAAGTAACTTTATTATACTTTCATTATCAAAAAAGTAAGTAGTCACAGGTAGCTATGTTACTTATAACAAGAGATGAGGAAAGCTGCACTGACTGATCCCATCTCCTCTCCGTATCTCCAGGGCCCTCCCTGACCCCCCACCCATTTAGTTATGATTGTGCAACTCCTCCCACTTTACCTTACACTGATCCCATAGATTTTCACCTAATGTGAGGAGCAACATGCAGTGGTTAAGACTGCATAGATGTAGTAATTGGAGGTGACTGGTAAAAAGTGAAAACACAGAAATCTCTGCTGAATAAGAACCAAAGCTTACCCTGTCCAGAATTTTGTGCAGTTACCCATCAGTTTCTTAGGAGAAGTGTGTTGAACCCAGGTCTCCTGGGTTCCAATTTGACACTCTATTCACTACACCTCTCTCTCTCTCTTGTTTGTGTGCGAGAGTGTGTGTGTGTTGTGTTGTGTCGTGTTTATATGTGAATCTGTCTATCAGGACTACTAGTCATAGACACTGATAGTCTCATACTTCATGGATTTGTCTAGTTCTTTTGTAAAGCTGTCACTACATTTTATGGTAGTACGTTTTTCACTGTGCATATGTTCTGTCTCCCAGGTCCTCCACCTGTGAGGTAAAAAAACAAAATAAAGCCAAAGCAGACATTACATAGAAAATGCTTGTAACATTCTGGGATGAAAAATAAGCTTTTGAGTAGAAGTATGTCAAGGCTTGCTTAAGCATTTTCCATGCAATTATTTTTGTGTTTAAAGTATCCCATTAGGATTTTACTTCCATGCATATTAAGTAGTTGTGAGGTGATTTTGAACAGAAAAATGGACAAAGAATGAAAAGTTCACCAGTATCATTGCGCTGTCATTTTATGCTCCTGAGGGCAGCATTCTTCTGTTGGTTTTCACTTTTTCGGTATTTCCTACTTTTTCTCCAGTGAGCTCAAGGTAGCCTATGTGGCTTTTGTCCTTCGACTTTATCCTCAGAACAATTCAGTGAAGTAGGTCAGGCCAAGAGAGACTGGCTGGCTTGGGATCAGCTTTGTGGCTGAGTGGGCGCTTGAATTTATTTTCTTAAGTCCCAGTTCAGCATTCTAACCACTTCATCACACTAGCTCTTTCAACATTGGGATATGACCCCTTCTAAAATCTCCAAACTAGAGGTCTCCTACCTTTCAAGGCTATTATAATGTTTGTGAGGGATTTTGTAAGCTCTATAATGCTGTACAAAAAACTGTGTGATGGCAGCATCCACCAAGGAATCTGTAAAGTTTTTTTAAAAGCCAAACACAATACAATGACAGCTATCCTTCAAACTGCACCATTTTCAGACAATGATGTGACTGAAGAAGTGGCTTATATCCCTGAAAGCTCACAAGGAAACACACTTCTGTTTTTTGTTTCCTTTGGTTGTTCTTCCGGCTGTGTCTGAAACAGACCCAACTAACTACATGTCATAATATTCCTGTTTTTGCATCAGGTTTGCTGTGCTTGAAATTGATTTAAAAACAACAACAACTCCATGACATGCAGCTAGGCATGCATTTTTGGAGGCGGAAAGTGGGTTTTTTAAAATTCTCACAAGGAGACTATTTCAAATTGATTCTGGTCATACTTTTTTTTACTCATTTGTGTGATTGGCTGTGTTAGAGTAAATAGTGTCTCTGGGGCGGTCTGTGGGGTTTTGGACTACAGCAGTGGTGTCGAACTGTGGCCCTCCAGATGTTCTTGGCCTTCAACTCCCAGAAATCCTGGCCAGCAGAAGTGGTGGTGAAGGCTTCTGGGAGTTGAAGTCCAAGAACATCTGGAGGGCCACAGTTCGACACCACTGGACTACAAGATACCCTGTAGTCCAAACTTTTCCTTTTTTTTATCTTAGTGCTCCATTGACCTATTGCTCTGCCAGTTCAAAACATATATTTTTTAAAATTAAAAATTTGAAAATGTGAGGAGACTGATGAAAGACAGCTGATGCTCATGCTTTCACCTTCACACCCTCACACCTGTGCTAAAATCTGTAATTCTTGCTTCCCCAACCTTCTTCAGCACATGATAAAGGGAGCCTTGAAGTTGTCTCCTCTGTTACAGGACATGTCTGGCTTCGTTTCTTGCCAGGAACCTGTTCTGCTCTGTTCTCTTCAGATTGATGCCACTTTCTGGAAACTCCTGATGTCAGAACACAGGACTGCATCCTTCCTCTAAGCTCTGCAGAGTTCCTGGTGGTTGGAGAAAGACAGCTTCCATGAGGACACACACACACCGACACAAAACCATGTGATGTTATATTGATTTCTAAAAAACCTGAACCAGCTCTTATTTAATTCAGCAGTGTAGCTATTGCATAACACACCTAACTCTCTGAACACTGCTGGCTAGAATCCTACACTGACACAATAAATCTGCAAACCTATATACACTTTCCTGCTAATAAACCCCATGGAGCTCATTTGGACTTATTTCTTAGATGTACATAGGAATGAGTTGTGTAAGAGGATCGGCACCATTTATGAGGTTGCTACTTAGGAATGTTCTCTCTCACATGGTAAAATAATTGTGGTTTTAAAATAACATAGTATATGTCTTTGGGTTTTTTAAAATCCAGTTTAGCTAATGTAAATTGGAACATCAAGTATACTTGAGCACTTGTTTACTTAGTGAATTGCATTCCCACTGCACAATAAAAGACATTGTACTCTCTGCCTCCCAGGATCTTCCTTGGTAAGCCTTTTCTACTCCAACATGCTTCGTACAGAAGAGCTTAATTGGATTCAAGTTCTCCTGTAATAATCTCTGCTGGAGTATTTGGACTGTAAACATTGCAAATGAATAATTATGTAAACCCAAATAAACTCTTGCTTAACATTTGGGAGTGGGAAAGAAAAAAGTTATTGAAATATTTCTTCTCTTGGAGCACATTTTCAGGTTTTCTGGCTTTATGTAATCTATTTTTAGCCCTTTTAAGACTGCAAGATCAGTAGGCCATCCAGTTATTAACACTATGAGAGCATACTGTATCTCACACCACCACTTTCAATGCAGGAGCCAGTGTGATCATGTCATAAGACTTGGATAACAGGGAAAATGTTCATCTTAGTGCAACGTTCTTGGCAAAAGAGAAGAGGGAGGACCCCAAATATTGAATCAATTTAACAAATTTAATTTACTGTGAGCTTTTGGGGATCAAAGTCGACTTCCTCAAACGTGGGAGTGCAAACCTGGACAAGACAGAGATCCTGTGGGTGGGGGGGTCCTAGTGTCTGTGGATCAGAGTGGTCACTCTCTTCACTAAGGATGAGGTTCACAGCTTGGGCATTCTTTTGGACCCAACACTATCAACGGATTCCCAGGTAGTATCTGTGGTTCATTCTATCTTTTCCCAACTTAGTCGGATCACCCAGCTGCATTCCTACCTTGACATTGGGTCCCTCACCATGCACTGGTAGTCTCAAGATGCTCTTTACGTGGGGCTACCCATGAGGCTGCTATTGAAACTTGAGCCGATCCAGAATATGGCAACCAGACTATTGTGTGGGGTAAATAAATCCCAACACATCTCCCACATTCTGGCCGCTTTATACTGGTTACCTGTCTGTTTCCATGCCAGCTTGAACATGATGACATTACCATGTAAAGCCCTAAATGGTTTGGGACCTTGAGACCTGCCAGAAAGTCTCTTTCTAATAAGATCTTCCTGATCTACTCAATTATCATAGGCAGGGCAGTTGAGGTCCTTGACTCCAAGAGAGGCCTGGAAAGAGAAGGCTAGGATCCCAGCCTTCTCCGCAGTTGCACCGCATTTATGGAATAACCTCTCATCTGAAATTCGCCTGGCCCCCACACTGGGGATTTTCAAGAGACATCTTAAAACATGTTTTGGTAGATAGACCTGCCCAGATTTTACATCTACAAAGTGCAATAGCGAACTCAACACTGAAGACACCGATTCCACTTTCTTGTTTTATGAATTGTTTTATGTTGATATTGTTTTAGTTAATTCATGATATGTTTATTTAATTTTGAGTAGTTGTTATTTTAATATAATTATGATTTAATGTTTGTTCCCTTTGTTGTGAACTGCCCAGAGCGGCCCAAGTAGATAGATGGGCGATATATAAATTTAATGAATGAATGAATGAATGAATGAAATATTTATACACATACCCATGACTAAGTGAGGATACAGATAAAAGACAAAGTGAAAATAGTTTTCTTAACACAAGAATGGGACTATCAAGCTGTTAGTTGTTTCCAGGCTATAATTGTAGGCCAGGTAAATGTGACTGTCATGAGAATGCTAAGAGATGCTTCTGAGACAGAGATTGGAGTATATAAAGGGGAGCAACTGTTTAACATTCATAAGATATTATGGAAAGCTGACTTATTAATATATGTCATGAACTAAGAAGCCTTGATCTCAAGTGAGACCCTTAGAGATACCCTGGAACTTGTTTAAGTAGCTTCTTTCTGCTATCTCCCTCTTGAGTCTCCCTTTGTAATCCTTCATTCCAAAAGAGCTATTTTGACATCTGTAACAGGGCGTTCTGGGAGGTTGAAGTGTTCTGAAACTCATTTCTTTGTGTTGCCATTCTTGATATCAGAACTGTATCTGTTCATTCTTCAGATGGTCTTGTCTGTTCTATGTAGGAAGCAGAGAGGCACTGCTGGCAGAAGATGGCATAAATCAAATTAGAAGTGTGTGGTAATTATTCTGCACAAAATAAAATTCCCGTAGAACATTCCTCTATACCAGTGAAATGCATTGGCAGGCAATTGTTCTACTTTCTCAGGCAGCCTCTGAAGAACATCTTTGTTACCTGCTCCATGTGAGGAAAAATAAGCTGTCAGGGCCAGCTCAAAACATCTGCTTGAAGAGAAGAATAAGATTGTGTTCCTCTTCTATATATACAAGCTGGTCAGTCTGACAGCTGAATGTTCAACAGCTGGCTGATGGCATCATTCATCTCATCTGAAGGCATTAGACTAACTAGGGTGGTAGTGGGCAGGTTGCATGACTTTTCCTCTCAGCACCCTGTTGAAACTCCTTACTTACCAGCACTTGCCATTTGAGGCAACCGCCCACTTCGCCTGTTGACTGGACTGGCCCTGAGAAATACCTTGTATCATGTCATTCCATTGGTCTTTCTAATCAGTGCTGCCTGCTCTGGCTGGTAGGATTCCTCCAGAGTCAGGAAGGACTTTTTCTCATGGAATCATTGAACTGTAGAGTTGGAATGGCATTGAGAACAATCTACTTCACACCCTGCTAAAATAAAAATCTACAGCTAAAACACTCACCAACAGCGTATCTCATCATCTTTAACTACAGAGGCCCAGCACGGAACAGTGATCACTTTCACTGAGTGACAGCACTTTCCTCCTCCCCTACCTTTTGTATCATACTTTAAAATGTAATTATATGCCTTTGAGTCAATTCCAACTTACAGCGACTCTCTCCAGGGTTTTTGTGATATAGAATACTCAGAAGTAATCTACCATTCCTTTCTTCTTTTATTTTATTTATTTTATTTATATCCCACCTATCTAGCCACTTAAGACCACTCTAGGCAGCTTACAACAAGCATAATTACAATATGATTAAAACAATTTTAAATAAGGGGAAAAACTTAGACAAGATGGGACAAAGACGAGGGGAGAGAAAAAAGAGGAAAGATCAGGAATTGGCAGGGAAGGCCTGCTGAAACATCAGTGTTTTTAATTGATTTTTAAAAATACCCAGCAAGGGAGCCGTGCAGATGTAAGGGGGAAGGTTATTCCAGAGGCGAGGAGCCACCGCCGAGAAGGCCCGATTTCTTGTCTTTTCTTTCCGGGCCTCCCTTGGCATTAGGCTCCTCAGCCTCACCTCCTGACTCGCGCGAGTGACACGGGTAGAACTTGGTGGAAATAGCTGCTAAAGGATTGTACCATTTGACCAAGGCCATAACTGCTGGCTCTTCTTCTATAAGGCACAGCAGAGAAGCAAACACACAATCCCTGGTATTCCAACTCACTGAGCTATTCAGTCAGCATGCCTTGATTACTTTTGATTAATTAATTACAGCTTTGTTGTTTGTTGTTTAGTCGTGTCCCACTCTTCATGATGCCATGGACCAGAGCACACCAGGTCCACCTCCTCCTGGAGTTTGGTCAAATTCATGTCGGTAGCTTCGGTGACACTGTCCAACCATCTCGTCCTCTGTCATCCCCTTCTCCTCTTGCCTTCACACTTTCCCAACATCAGGGTCTTTTTCAGGGAGTCTTCACTTCTCATGAGATTGCCAAACTATTGGCGCCTCAGCTTCAGGATCTGTCCTTCCAGTGAGCACTCTGGGTTGATTTCCTTCAAAATGGATATTTATTTATTTATTTGATTTGTATCCCGCCCATCTGGTCTATGCGACCACTTTGAGCGGATAGATTTGTTCTCTTTGCGGTCCAGAGAACTGTAAAGAGTCTCCTCCAGCACCACAATTCAAAAGCATCAATTCTTCAGTGGTCAGCCTTCTTTATGGTCCAGTTCTCACTTCCATACATTGCTACTGGAAAAACCATAACTTTCACTATGCGGACCTTTGTCAGCAAGGTGATGTCTCTGCTTTTTAAGATGCTGTCAAGGTTTCTCATCACTTTCCTCCCAAGAAGCAGGTGTCTTTTAATTTCATGGTTGCTGTCACCATCTGCGGTGATCATGGATCCCAAGAAGGTAAAATATGCCACTGCCTCCATATCTTCCCCTTCTATTTGCCAGGAGGTGATGGGACCAGTGGCCATGATCTTAGGGGCTTTTTATGTTGAGCTTCCGACCATTTTGGCACTCTTCTCTTTCACCCTCATTAAGAGGTCCTTTAATTCCTCCTCACTTTCTGCACAGTAATTACAGCTACTGGGTCTTTAACTTGCAATTTCTTTAACTTTCAATCCTGTTCAATACTTTGATATCTATCGTACTATACTGTAAATAAAATTAAGAATAAGAGATTCCATTAGTTGGTTGTTGTAGGTTTTTTCGGCTGTTTGGCTGTGTTCTGGAGTTTTTTCTTTCTAACATTTCACCAGTCTTTGTGGCTAACATCTTCCGAGGACAGGAGTTAGAACACAAACAGACTTCTAACTCCTGTCCCCTGAAGATGGCGGCCCCAGAGACTGGTGAAATGTTAGACAGAAAAACCTCCAGAACACAGCCAAACAGCCCAAAAAACTTACAACAACCATCAGATCTTGGTTGTGAAAGCCTTTGAGAATACAGATTCCATTAGGTTTTTAAAGTTTTTTTTTTTAATGGTACAATAATCAGTTGCTATTTATTTTTCCCTTATTTTCAACATCCTCTTCATATTGCCAATGGGAATATTTGATTTAGCATAAATTAGCAGCTGGCACCAAGTATTTTTAGGTAAACCATATCTTCTACGTGATGCCTACAAATGCATGGATTGCACAATCTGCTTAATGAGCTCACTTTGCTGATGCTTACTGAAAATGAAGCCTAAGGCTGCCATCCTGTGCACAAGGGATTTGCCTAAATCCCAGCAAAATCAATGGAATTTAAGCAGCCTAACTCCAGGATAGCAGCTTTTGCTTCGAATGTAAGCCACTGTGGTGTAGGGAGCATTGTGTTTGGATGTGAATGGCAGAAGATGAAAGCCATACTGAGCAACAAAGATCTTTTGGTAAAGACATTATCACTTGGACTAATCTACCTTACAGGGTTGTTGTGCAGGATCTATGATAAATGGATTATAAAACAAAGTGCTTTATAACAGGAACTCATGTCTGGGGATTTTACTGAGTGACAAAAGGATTCGGGGGGGGGATATTTTAAGTATATTTTAAGAGCCTTAGTTGCAGCCACTCTTCTCATATCTCTCAATAATAGCAAGGTCAAGTACAAAAGACAGTCAAATGGATCTTATTTTGAAGAAAGGCCTATGGCATGAAAGCCAGATGCATAATACTGTTTAATTGTTTATAACAACAGCTGAAGTGTGTAGAACCAATGGGCCAGAAAGAATGGTAGGTGCCCCTAATTTTAAAATAATGAATAATACTTGTTTTGAAACATGTACTCTTGCTATCCCCACATGTTTGTATATGTCATTCCCAGGTAGCAGCTGATAAACATAAACGATGAATTAAAACTCATGTTCTTAATGAGAACTACTTTTTACCCCATTAATAGTCAGTTCACTTCTGAATGGAAATTTCGTTGTGAATTTCGTTGTATGGTATACTGTGTATATACTTACAATGACAATAAATTATATTATTATATTATTATTATTATTATTATTATTATTATTAAATGACAATTTTAAAAACATTATTAAATTTGTACCACCATGATAAAGAACTTTTTCATTTTTAGTCCTTATTTATACATTCCCACCCAAAATAAGGAATGAAACAATTTCTCCCCAACATTTCCCAGACAGCCCTTTGCAGCTTCGTAACTTTTTCATCAGTGTGTTTAATCACTTCCAATCACTACTGAGATTGTACAGAAGTTGCCCTCCCCATCTTTCCCCTTGCTTGTATTTCACATTTTAGTCCTTGAAGGTTTCTATTCAGTAACCAGCAGAACCTGTTTCCCAGATGGTAAAATCAGAATCCCACTTGGGCTATTGTATTCTTCTTTCTCGCTTCTCTCAATCCCCTTTGTGCTGTTAGGACTTTGCTGTTGCTAAGCTTACTGCGATCTTGGCTGTCTTCCAGGGTAGGTAATTATATCCTGGCTGGTCTAAAAATTCCTCCTGTTGTTTCATCTGAAGAAGCAGATCTTCAGTTTCTGTCCTCTGTGGTCGCTGGGTGTCCATAAATGAGAGGATACTTCCCCCCCCCCGTCCCATGGGACAGTATACATTTCAGTACTGGATGAATGAAGCCTTTTTGAAGGAAAGTGAAAAGCACAGCAGTTTGCACAGAAAAATATGTACCTTGTGAGACTTCTTACCAGTCATGGTATGGAAGGTGGGGAATGAAGACTGGAGAGGAAATCAATGGACAACTAGGTGGCAGGGCTGGCCCTACTATTAGGCAGAGTGACAAGACTGCGTCAAGCGACAGATGCTGGGAGATAGTTGCTCTTTGTCAGAGAAGAGAATTGTGTGCCAGGTGAAAATGATGGGTCATGAATTGGATGGGAGGGTACTCCCTGAAAGTTTGGGGGTGAGGTGGCCCCCTGTACTTGGCTCATTAACTATCCACACAAGGTGATCTGTGTTGTACCATCTAAGCAAGACTACTACTACGAAGGAGGATGCTTGCCTGTCATGAATCCAGTCATCTTGTGTGCACACAGAATGGGATGCAATTCTTATTCTTCGCTTCCATCAGAAAAATGCCTTGGGCCACTCCTGGTTGGTGGGAAATAAATGGGAAGATGTCGTACTAGCAACACTAGTTATGGCTCTAGATCTCACTGTGTACCTGGAAGCTGTGTATCTTAGATATAAATACAGTGCCATTTTTCACCACTAAGGTTATCCAGTCAGCTCCCAGATGTTTTAGGTTAAGCTTGCAATCCTCTACACCTGGGAACATATGCCTCATAATGTTATTTGACTACAACTCCCATCCTTTTTACCCATTGGTTGTGCTACTGATGCTAATGGGAGTTACACTCTGTTAGCATCTGCAGGGCCGGATGTTCCACTATTATGCATTAAACTTTTAGAGATCTGAGGGCAGACATTAAATTCAAGCACTGTGATGAATTTTTCTGAATAGATTCCTTGTGGAACTGAACTCAATGCTTACTAAGATGTGCAAGGAAAGAGGCTCTCAGTCTCTGGGAATTGTTATGTTTCTCCGGATCTCCAGAGAGGGAGACAGATATTATGATAAGTAATGGAGAAGTGGAAAGCTTGATGTTTGTGTGTGATGTGTCTTTAAAAGTTAGGTATCCTTCCTCACTTATTGCTAGCTAGCCTCTGGGCTCACTTGATGAGTGCAAAGATATCTGTGTTGAGCTTGTCCCTCCTAAACCTTGCATACTCCATTTCTGTGATATCCCAAGAACTCTCTACTGTAAGCAGTGGAGGGCCCTCTCCTATGATATCACAAAGACCCACCCCAACTCTGAAATGTTGTCCCTGAAACCTCAAGAAATGGGATGTCACTGATCTGGCAGGGAATTCATTCTGAAACCTATTTTAAATTGCTATTTTTAGTTTATGTATAGCAACAGGTTTTATGTGTATGTTCTTTTTCCTTGCAGTTCCTCATGTTGTGAAACCATTTTGAAAGTAGAAGAGGAATACACACAGAGCAACAGAATACAAATAAGAAATCTACCTTAACTGAGCAACTGTTCCATCTACGTAGCTGCAGAGCAGAGGGAGAGCAGAGATACAGGCTGATTGCTCTGCTTCCATCTGCTCACAAGCCCAGCTGCTCCTGTCCCCTTTGCAACTGTCACTCCTGGCAGCAATTTAGTTTCCATTTCCATCATATTGCCTGAGATGTTGCCATGTTATAGGACCATGTGTGGGAACTGCAGCTTTAGAAATCATCAGTTTATGTTCTAAAAGGAGGGGGAACCCATAAGACTCATCCACACAATTTTTGTTTGTTTATTTCCCACCTTTCTCCTAAGGGATCCAGCAAATCTTACAGTATTAAAGGAAACAAAGTTAAAAGCCAAATAATACAGTATTACAATATTTTTAAAAGCATTAAAGAAGTATCATATTAACTTATATTAAAATATATCTTTGATCAAACTAGTCATTTAAAGCAGCGGTCCCTAACTCCTGGTCTGCAGTCTGGTGCCAGCCTGTGGCCTGGGCCAGACCGGGCCACAGAGACAGAACTCCCACCCACCCCACCGTCTCCCCCTCCACACAGCCCCTCTGTGCATGCGTGCAAGTGTGCGCACACCCGTGCGAGTGCCCCCACCTCTTTGTGCATGCACGCAAGTGCTCCCCAAATGTCCCCGCCCTTCACACATGCATGTGAGTGTGCACACACCCACATGAGCGCCTCCCCACCATTTCATATGTGTGTGCGCATGTGCAAGTGCCCATGCTCCTTTGCATGTGCACATGAGCACACACACACCCTTCTCATATGAGCGGGGCGCCTTCCCCAACCAGTCCATGGTGTTAAAAAGGTTGGGGACCACTGCAAAGGAAAGCCTGCTTGAAGAGAAAGGTCTTTGCTTGGACTGATATGGGTTGGAACCGTGATACCTTTTCCTAATAGATCCAGAATCACACACTCCAGGTTTCCACATCTGTTAGTCAGTTTTCCTTAAATGTAATCTAGATGCTTCTGAATTGACCTTCTAGACCATAATACATTCCTTCCCCTTATCTTCCCATTTCTCCTTATTCTTCCCTCTCATGGCCTTCTTAATCTGTGCCATGCCTCCACCCATCCCTTGAATGAGAATGCAGTGATTCTGCTTATTCCAGCCACTATGTGTATATGTATTTTTAAATACATTGATAACAGGTTTGTATGATATATGGCCGAGAATGTATGATTAACATATATGCAGAGACTGAGTGCTGGAATGATTGGCAGGTGAGTGACAGAACGTCAAATGCTGGGCTGGATGCTGATTGATTGACGTGGTTGGAATGTGATGTGAGATGGCAGTTAGGTCAGTCTGTTTTGATTAGTCAGTGAGGGTGGTCAGAGAGCATCTGTCTTGGAGAGAATTAATTGTGTGGAGTCTGTAGAAACAGTTAACATTTCAACATTTGAAGATTAAATAGAGTAGTTTATATGGAAATGTGGTTCAATATTGTAAAAGATTTTATCTAGATTATTGGTGTTTTTCTACTTTAGTTTTAACTAACGGTTAAATTACTCTTCCTTTTCTTTTTTAATACCTGTATTTCCCTAATGAGTTCCTTTTCTTTATTTCTGACAAAAGCTCTTCTCATTAGTTATTTTTCAAGTATGAGCTTGAAGATATTTAACAATAAGAAAAACTGAGAGCATGACAACCACATCTGCTCAGGTTATGAAACACCAGAAGTGAAACAGGCAGAGTCTACATTAAAAAAAACCAAATGTTTCAATTAACAACTAAATAATATACATATCAGCTGGGGCAGGAAGGCACTAGCTGGGCAGAATCCTAAAAGGGGCAACCCTAAGCACTTTGGATAGGTTTGGGGGTGTTTGTCCTTCAGGCTAAAACTTAAACTAGTGGCTGGTGAAGGTTTTGGTGAAGGTGCTGGAGAGGTATCTGAAGAGTGTGTAACTCACCAGCAAGTGCTACTAGTGAGAAGGGATGCCTTGCCAGGTACATCACAGGGAGAAGCACAAACTTTCCTTTTACGCATTCTTGAGCCATGGACAAAGGAGGATGGAGGAGTCCCTTTCAGAACTTAGAAGGGAAGAACATTGAAGGAAAGGTACAGGGGAGAAAAACCCCAAGAAAGATTTGCAATTGCACAAGAAATGGCATTCTCTAGAAATTACTGCTCCCCTCATCCCAGGGGTTTGCCAGTGTAGCTTTAATGTGGTTGATGACGACCCTGAACCCAGCAATTCCTACCCTCTTATTCTCACTATTGTGCCCTCCTCCATCTGTCCCGCATCAGGTGGTGGTTCATCCCCATCAGTTAGGGGCCTGAGAGACTTACTCTTTCCCAGGCTCCCCTGAGCTTGTGGGGTGGGGCTAGAGAGGCCAAGGTGATACCCTCACATCCAATAACAAAAATACCTCTATAAAAGAGATAAATATGACATTCCCTATCAAGCTGCAATGAGGCAAGGATGCCATCAAATGAAGGAGAGGTAGTAGATATCCCATAAAGTAAAAGAACACAGCCAGGATGCTATACTCTTATACAGGAGACAAAAGAAAACAATCTTGAGCTAATAGCTATCATTTCTATACTGTATATATCAAGAGAAGCTCAATGTTGTTGACTCCATAATTATATATGAGGCAAAAGTCTGAGGAAAGTGTTTGAACTGCCTGTTGAAGAAAACAACCTTGTATTTAATATATGTGCATAATTAAAAGGCACATTAAAAGAAATAACTTAGATGTTTAGTTTGCCATTGCCATTTATGTAGTAATTCCAATTTCTGAGGTTAGGTTGAGGGACTGCTAGATATTTTCATAATGGAATTAACTAACCACAATAGCCCACTATCCACACTGTTGTGTCCAGTGTAGCCCAAGTACTACTACGCCTGAAGCAGGAAGCAAAGTGCCTCCTTTCCCCCAACATTGCACAGAGTCACTCCTCCTTAAAAAGTCTTACACAGAAAAAGGGAAGAAACAGGATACTGGAGCAGCAGTACCTGGTCCTGACCTAGTAGAGAGGATAAGAGCAAAGCTTGCTACTTCAGTAATCACTCCTCCCCTCCCCACCCTACAAAAAATTATAAGGACACCACACAGGAGTAACTCCTATTACTAATGAATATCATGTGTGGCGGGATTTCCCCAAAGCATACCCAGACCTCCTGACCAAAAAAAGCTATCTAGGGAGTACTTTTTCCATGCATCTTACTGTCTTCTGTAGATATCTAACAAAATTGTCTCAAAGCAGATCCAGCAACAAATAATGTGGGCTGTTAAAAACCACCTCAAATCAGAGGCAAGCTTTCCACACCCCAAGATTCTTCTGTAATTTGGATTAAAAGATGGGGAAGAATTTGTGACTTCCTGCCCTGCCAGTTCTCTCTCATTCTTGAAGGACCTTATCTGTATGCACCACAGTCCCACAATAACCCTGTTGCTCTTCTTATTACCTTTTTCTGCCAGTGAATGCTAGAAATATGGGATTAATATTATGAATCTCAAAATTTATAGGTGTCCTTTCCTACCTGTTAGACATCTTTTGATAAATGCTGACAATCTAATTTTAAGTAACTCCTACAATATATCAGTGTTTCTTCAAGTTATTAGAAACCCTCAACATCCTTTCTGTTGGCATTTGTTTTTGTACAAAGTTTATTATTTCTTCACTGTGGAGTCTCTCTGTCTTTCACCATTGAACAGAAGGAATCCATGTCCAAAGTTTCAGACTATATAGTTGCATCTGAATGTTTGTACATGCTCTTACAAATATTGTGTGCACTCTCTCCCCCCCTTCCCTCCCTCTCCCCCATCTCTCTCTTTCTTATCTAGTGTTGCCTAGAGTTGTAGTTTAAGCGGCTAACAGCAGCTGCCGCTGAATAATTCTGATACATTTTCTCCGATGAGTTTTACAGCTGCCAGACACTTCTTGCTATGGGAGCTCAGACACAAATGGGAGGAAACATAGCCAAGGAGAACGCATTATCTGTTTGCAGTACTGACAAAAGCTTCATTGTGATGGGAGTGAGAAAACAAAGAATTCACCGCATGTTGGTTATGCCCGAACAAATGCTCACTGCAGTCCTTTACAGACAACATGCGGAGAGGTCAAGTTCTGGGGACCAAGAATGCTGTTATTGCAGTTGCTGTTTTCATAGATGAAGGAATCAAAAACTGGAAAACTATTTCTTGGACTACAACTCCCAAAATACCTTATGGTAGGGCTTATGGTAAGTACAGACTGGAGGATTCTAGGAGTTGTAGTTACAATAGCCGTGTTTCTGAAAGATATGCAGAGTTCTAAGAAAGCCAGATTATTTGTCCATCTAATACATCATAACCTTCTCTAACTTACTGTGTCTCTCCTATATCTCAGTTTTTTTCTGCCTTTTGTAACCCATCTCCATCACAAAGATTAAAAAGTTGTGACTACACAGATGTTTGTCCCAGTTTGATGCAAACGTCTCTATGATGTAAATCACTGGTGCAGTTTACACAGAAATTATTAAATATCCCAGGAAGGTATGTTTTAAATGTCTACACATCACACAGATCATCTTCTCCTTCATTCTTCTCTGCCATTATTATCACATCTTATGCATCCCTTACACTGGCCTTCAGATCCCTTTTTAAAATGTTTAGCAAGGGCAATAGTGATGAACTGACAATGCATGGCAATACATCTCAGTAATGTGTCATTTTAGCACTATATCTAAACTAGAAGACATAATATTTTTAAAAATACAATTTACAAATTGTTTTGCAATGGTAGTCTTTAACAGTGTGAGCAGAAGGTAGGCAAAAGGAGAAGGGGTCAGCCTCATGTTACATCCCATCCTGTATATCATTAGTGATGTTATCTGGATATGCCCAACAATGGCCCTAAAGGAGCAATAGAGGTAATCACATGAGCCAAAAGCAAAATAAAATAATATTAGTAGAAATGCTACCAAAACAAAAAACAAACAAAAAATCCAAGCCCTTCTGGCTGAACAAAATATGCTGCACCCTTATGTAAAAAGATCACATCGACACATGATTAGTACTAATGTCATGTAGCTGATGAAATACGTATCAAAAGCAGCTGTGAGGAACACAGCACAGACAGTAGGACAAATACCTATCTAGTCACTTCCTGTCATCCTTTTAATTGGAGAAGCAAGCGATCAAACCTGGAGCCTTTTGCATGCAGATCACATTCCATCACATCCAAGAAGTCCAGGTTATTCTCTGTGCACACAGCACAGTGGGGCATGCAGTCTATCTGCATGATTCTTCATATGGTGCCCACAGGGGGTACTAAGGGCAATCAGCAATTCTATGGTACCCTCTCTTGATCCATTTACGTGGTCCACTGTCAAACAGGCAGTAAAGGAATCTGCCATCTGGATGTAAATATACAAACACCAAAACAAGTTTGTAGGATGCACTGTCGCTAATCTAGTATTTATGGGAAGATAAATGGTTCAGTGAGATAGCACAGGCTTGGTCTTTTGCATGTGAAAAGTTCCATGTTCAATATCTGGATATTCTAATTAAGACTGGGAGATTCAGGCCTCAGATCCTGGGAAATTACTGTCAGCATAGCCTAGTCTTCTCTTAAGATATTTTGCTGCCTGAGGCAAGGAATACATGACACTCCCTTATACTAAGTCAAACTATTGGTCCATCTAGATCTGTGTACAGGCTTGGCAGGATCTCTCTATGATTTCAGCATAGAATTGTTAGAAACTCCATCTGTAGCCTTCTGCTTGCAAAGTATGCTGTACTGCTGAGTCACAGCATATGTTTTTGATTGCATCTGTTCCCATACCACGTATGAAAGCTGACAGGGCTGACAGTTGGATCTTTCTGAAGCGCTGACAGCAGGACAGTGAGATTTGACTCAGTAAGAGCCAGATCCTAACTACTAGACTTTTGTGTCCAAGGCAGCAAGTTAACTGGGGTGGAGAGGTAGAGAGCAGGCTGGGTGACACACAACTCTCTCCTCTCATACCTTGCTGCTCTGCTTAGCATCTGCCATCAGAAGCAAACACTTCCCTCTGCGTAACGTCAGGACCAGTCTTTGTGTAGCCACTACTGAGCAAGATAAGCTGGTATAAATCAGGTTGCTATCATTATAGACTTGCTACCATTGGTCGGCAGGGCCATACCTATGGTGATACAACTGAGGGTGCTGAAATTATTATTATTATTATTATTATTATTATTATTATTATTATTATTATTATTATTATTATTATTATTATTATGAAGAAGAAGAAGAAGAAGAAGAAGAAGAAGAAGAAGAAGAAGAAGAAGAACAACAACAACAACAACAACAACAACAACAACAACAATAATAATAATAATAATAATAATAATAATAATAATAATAATAATAATAATAATAATAATAATAATAATAATAATAATAATAATAATAATAATAATAAGGAACCCTCTCATGCATATCACCTCCATTTTGTGTTTCATCTTGGTAGAAGGA
The DNA here is from genome assembly GCF_051106095.1 of Pogona vitticeps. Classification (NCBI taxonomy): domain Eukaryota; kingdom Metazoa; phylum Chordata; class Lepidosauria; order Squamata; family Agamidae; genus Pogona; species Pogona vitticeps. The sequence goes on from NC_135783.1 coordinate 37,434,281, forward strand.
GACACAAAAGAAGTGAGTTCAGAGTGGAAACAGTATGGCGGTTGCAAACTCAGACTAGGTGTTCTTCTCTCTTCCTCTGCTCTCTAAACACATGCTCCCATCTCACATGACCCAAACCTAAGCAGAAGGGTAGCAACTGCCAGAATGGCTAATTACCACCGGCCAGAAAATCTAAACAGTCATGGTGTTAACAACCACGCTATTTGTTCTCAGCATCTAATATTGAGGTGTACACCACTTCTAAATCTGTCGTAAATTTAATCTCTGTAGAGTTCTTGATGCAGCAAATGGCTCCCAGCATTAGTTTAAATAATGCATGCTCGCCCTTTTACCAGATTCTTTCAGTCTCATGAAGAAAATTGTGTTGTCTGCTCTTCGTTTTTTTTTAAAGGTTGCGGTGAGAATCTTTAAGGCCAATGCAACAGTCTAAAGATTTCCAGACCCCTGCGTCTCTCCTTTCATGTTTGAGCCAAAGCTCTTAGCTTCTGCAGCGAGGCCCATTAGTGCCTCGTCCTGAGTATTGCTAACAATGGTTTCCTTACTGGGGGCATCACTAGGATTACATTCCTGGCCAGAATCCTCTGGCATAAAAAATAAAATAAAATCACAGTGAGTCAGAGCCAGAAAATAATTAACCCTCATGATACTTCTCAGATCCTTCTCTGAAGTATCATGAATATATAACAAGCTTTATGGGGTATTGAATTAAGCCTCCTCCTGAGGAAGAGAAATTCCACAGCCTCTATGATGCTTGAGATGTGGATGTTTGTGTACAGAGCAATTCCTTGAACTCCATAATGGTGCTTCCAGTTTCCATTTAAGCAGATCTTTGGAGGTCAAAGTAGGTTAGAATAGACACTTTTTTATCCTGGTTGTGGATTCTGGGATTTACAATCCAAAAATTAACTTTTATAAACTGAATGGAAGAAAGGAAGACAGGCCAGCCCTGTCAGTTCTCCAAGAAGCTGTTGCAGTCTTTCAGAAAAAGAGATCATTTTATGCCTACGTTGGCATTTTTTTCCAAGTTGCTTTCAAGTTTAATAGAGGGGAAAAATATTTGTTGTTCCGCTGCAGGCCTCCCCAGCAATACAAATTAACATTCCTTTATTAGGAGGAGCTTCCCCTCCCAAAATCCAGCAATTTATCTCAAGAGAAATGGAGAAAGAATGTTACACGCTGGCCTACAGAATTCTCCTGAAAACAGGTTCATAGAGAGCTGATGATGTGAAGGAGCCGTCTTCCAAGATACAGAAACGTCATGATCCTTCACACCTCTGCAGGGAGTTAAGTTCACAGAAAACGTGTGTGCATCTTCCTTCACAAATGCTATGCAGGCCTAGCTTTCCCTCTGTAACACTTGCTTTTAAACAGTTCTAGTGAAAGTAAAGATGCACAATGGAGGGAGGAAATACAAATGTGCTATGGTTGTTTGTTTTTTCCCCCTACTTATTGTTACATACGAAAAAGGAAAACAATTTCTTGTTTTTAAATATCGCAACTTGTACATTCAGTGACTTGCAAGGTTCTAGTCTAGGAGTACCAGTTTCACCACTAGAACAGCAACAGAGCTGGGTGGTGCTGGGCCATCCATATCACCCAGCTACTAGATTAGAAAACAGATGCCATTTGCAAGACCTTTATTCCAAAAAATACAGCAGGAGAGATTGGGTAGGATTAGTTACAAAGGACTAGTTACTTATTATCAATTCTTTTTGCTATCACTAAAGCATAATTAAGTTATGCTGTGACTCTAAGTAGGCTTGCCAGATCTAAGGGTATTGCTGGAGTCTCGGGGATTTACTTAGCTTCTTTGAGTCTCCAAGTAAAGAGAATAACCTCTGGATGCTGGTTGCTGGAAGGAGAGAAATTTTAGTTTTGGGGTGAAGTGGCTTTCAAGCCTGGGCACCCTTTCTTACCTGGCAGCAGAGTCCACTGATACATTGCAAAGTGCTTGTATGCTGTATTTTTGCAGGCTCGATGGACCAAAAAGCCAAGAATAAGAAAAGAGGGCTGGAGAGAGAGCCTGTACATGTGCTTATGCCCGTTGGGCCATTTGGATCAAGGCTGCACTGGAGTGAAACTTACAAGTCAGTGTCTGACTTGTAAGCCTTCTTGCACAAGCTTTGGCAGCAGCAGAATAAAACAGAACAAAACAAAAACCTGTGGACTGGTAAGAATCCTTTCACAACCCACAGCAAGAGTGACTAGAAAATCTCACATTATATGTGTAGGTAAGAAGACGCAGAATGGAATTCCTAGTTGGAACAGCCATAATTGATGCTAGTACCGAGTGCATTTTGCTGCCAGTCCAGACACTTAAACATTTACTTTCCCTCCAGCTCTGGTTTGCCATATTACTTGATCAGGGAGCACTTACCCAGATTTCCCTTATGCCCATTTCCATCTGGTCTAGAACTAGTTCTACTTACTTCAACCCTTGCCTGCCTTCCCTCTGTGAGATCAAAAAGGACTATCTCCTGTTTTCAAGTTTTGGCCCTGGAATCTTAAAAAAAAAAAACTTTGCTCCATCATGGTGTAAATGTGACTATTCCAGTTACTCGCATTACTACAGGGGGCTTGTAGCCTTACTGCTTAAGTGTGTTTTGTACTACAGGCCAGTGGCTTGTAGTATTCTGATAGTTTTTCAAAAGCAACTAATAAAAGGTACCTTTTTAATTGGCTCTGTGCCTTCTCATTAGGTAAAGGTAAAGGTTCCCCTTGACATTTAGTCCATTCATGTCTGACTCTAGGGCACGGTGCTCATCCTCGTTTCCAAACTGTAGAGCCAGCGTTTGTCTATAGACAGTTTCCATGGTCATGTGGCCAGCGCGACTAGACACAGAACGCTGTTACCTTCCCACCGAGGTCATACCTATTTATCTACCCACATTTTTACATGCTCGCAAACTGCTAGGTTGGCAGGAGCTGGGACAAGTGACGGGCGCTCACTCCGTCACATGGATTCAATCTTACGACTCCTGGTCTTCTGACCCTGCAGCACAGAGGCTTCTGCGGTTTAACCCGCAGCCCCACCATGTCCCCACACCTTCTCATTACCCAAAGGTAATTAAACAGCCAGTTTAAAAAGGAAGGTCCTATGCTTTGTATAGCTTGGCGCCCAATTCAAAAGACAAACTAATGTTTCAGATTCCTGCACCAGAGAAGACTGATCAAGAAGCAAAGACAGCAGCAATTAATCATGTGAAGAGTTCTTTACTTACTCTGATTGCAGTTAAATGGATGATGTTTAAGATATTGGGAGTCTGGAAGACCATGCATAGCCAGTAGTGCATAAAGAGAAGACTATGAAAAACAAATAGATCAGTCTATGAAGGACATGAAGGGAGCAGAGAAATTGCATGATGGATTTCATGTAAAGAAGGAATTGTTCCATGTGGAATTTACCTGCCTATTAAAAATGTTATACTTGACTTCCAGTTGGACACTGCAATGAGGCAGCAGGAGGAGGATGGAGCTCCATTCCCTAGGTTGAATTCTGACCTGTTTGGGACCTCCCAGGGGGTTAAAGTCACCCCAAAGAGGTGGTGAAAAAGGGGAGAGGCCTCTTGATCACGGGGGACAGCAGTCACCCCCATTTGATCCAGGAAACTCCCCAATCAGCCAGCGGGTGGAAACAAGCAGATGTATGCTTCTATTCTTGAAGGCTCTGTCCAGAGCATGGATAGAGTTCCTACTCCAGTCCTCTGAAGATCCCAGCCACAGAGACTGGCAAAATGTCAGGAAGAACAACCTTCAGAACACGGTCAAAGAGCCCAAAAAGATAGGAGGTTGGAAGATGAGCCCCTCAGGTCGGAAGGCGTCCAACATGCTACTGAGGAAGAGCAGAGGACAAGTACAAGTAGCTCCAGAGCTAATGAAGTGGTTGGGCCAAAGCCAAAAGGACACTCAGCTGCGGAAGTGTCTAGAAGTGAAAGGAAAGTCCAATGCTGCAAAGAAAAATATTGCATAGGAACCTGGAATGTAAGATCTATGAACCTTGGGAAGCTGGATGTGGTCAAACAGGAGATGGCAAGAATAAATATTGATATCCTGGGGGTGAGTGAACTAAAATGGATGGGAATGGGCGAATTCAATTCAGACAATTATCATATCTACTATTGTGGGCAAGAATCCCGTAGAAGGAATGGAATAGCCCTCATAGTCAACAAAAGAGTGGGAAAAGCTGTCCTGTGATACAATCTCAAAAATGATAGAATGACTTCAATACGAATCCAAGGCAGACCTCTCAACATCACAGTAATCCAAGGTGATGCACCAATTGCACCAACCACCCATGCTGAAGAGGCTGAAATTGACCAAATCTATCAAGACTTACAACACCTTCTAGACACCAAAGTAAGATGTTCTTGTCATTATAGGGGACTAGAATGCTAAAGTAGGGAGTCAAGAGATAAAAGGAACAACAGGTGAGTTTGGCTTTGGAGTTCAAAACAAAGCAGGACAAAGGCTAATAGAGTTTTGTCAAGAGAACAAGCTGGTCATCACAAACACTCTTTTCCAACAACACAAGAGGTGACGCTACACATGGACATCACCAGATGGGCAATACCCAAATCAAATTGATTATGTTCTCTGAAGCCAAAGATGGAGAAGCTCTATACAGTCAACAAAAACAAGACCTGGAGCTGATTGTGGCTCTGATCCTCAGCTTGTCATAGCAAAATTCAAGCTTAAACTGAAGAGAGTAGGAAAAATCACTGGGCTAGTTAGGTATAATTTTAAGCAAATCCCTTATGAATACACAGTGGAAGTGAAGAACAGATTTAAGGAACTCGATTTGGTGGACAGTGTGCCTGAAGAATTATGGATGGAGGATCATAACATTGTACAGGAGGCAGCAATAAAAACCATCCCAAAGAAAAGGAAATGCAAGAAAGCAAAGTGGCTGTCCAAAGAATGCTCCAACTACCTACCATACAGTTGCACTCATTTCACACGCTAGCAAGGTTATGCTCAAAATCCTCCAAGGTAGGCTTCAGCAGTATGTGGACCGAGAACTTCCAGAAGTACAAGTTTGATATCAAAGTGCAGAGGCCAAATTGCTAACATGTGCTGGATTATGGAGAAAGCCAGAGAGTTCTAGAAAAACATCTACTTCTGCTTCATTGACTGCGCAAAACCTTTGACTGTGTGGACCACAATGAACTATGGCAAGTTCTAAAAGAAATGGGAGTACCTGACCACCTTATTTATCTCCTGAGAAATCCATATGTGGGACAGGAAGCAACAGTTAGAATTGGATATGGAACAACTGATTGGTTCAAAATTGGGAAAGGAGTACGACAAGGCTGTATATTGTCTCCCTGCTTATTTAACTTATATACAGAATACATCATGCAAAAGGCAGGACTGGAGGAATCCCAAACCGGAATTAAGATTGCCAGAAGAAATATCAACAACCTCAGATACGCAGATGATACCACTTTGATGGCAGAAAGTGAGGAGGAATTAAAGAACCTCGTAATGAGGGTGAAAGAGGAGAGCACCAAAAATAGTGTGAAGCTCAACATCAAAAAAACTAAGATCATGGCCACTGTCCCCATCACCTTCTCATAAATAGAAGGGGAAGATATGGAGGCAGTGACAGATTTTACCTTCTTGGGCTCCATGATCACTGCAGATGGTGACAGCAGCCATGAAATTAAAAGACACCTGCATCTTGGGATGAAAGCGATGACAAACCTCAACAGCATCTTAAAAAGCAGAGACATCACCTTGCTGACAAAGGTCTGCATAGTCAAAGCTATGGTTTTTCCAGTAGCGATGTAAGGAAGTGAGAGCTGGACCATAAAGAAGGCTGACTGACGAAGAATTGATGCTTTTGAATTGTGGTGCTGGAGGAGACTCTTGAGAGTTTCCTGGATTGCAAGGAGAACAAACCTATCCATTTTGAATGAAATCAACCCTGAGTACTCACTGGAAGGACAGATCCTGAAGCTGAGGCTCCAATACTTTGGCCATCTCATGAGAAGAGAGGACTCCCTGGAAAAGCCCCTGATGTTGGGAAAGTGTGAGGGCAGGAGGAGAAGGGGACGACAGAGGACGAGATGTTTGGACAGTGTCATCGAAGCGACCAACATGAATTTGACCCAACTCCGGGAGGCAGTGAAGACAGGAAGGCCTGCCATGCTCTGGTCCATGGGATCACAAAGAGTCAGACACAACTACTAAAGAACAAAAAAGAGCTATAGATAGCAATCCTTTCCTACAGCGCTCAGTGAATCCCAGTTATGAAGCACAATTGAGATACACTGCTCTGAGACGATAACTCATTTCAAGCAGAATTTGGAAATGCTAGGTTTTGAGATGATATTTCCCAGAATCCACCAGCCAACATGGTTATAGGTTTCTGAGAGGTGTTATTTAAAAAAAGCAAATTTCTTGAGTTCTGCTTGTAGCTGAATTTTCCTTATTTCCAAATGGCCAGCCTCCTTTATGGTGCTGGAGTAAACACAGGCTAGGCATTTTTGCTTTTAAATTTACAAGTTTATGCAAAAATCCAGGATGACAGAAGACCAAGTCTATTTCTGTAAAAAGAAAGTCTTGCCAAACACACCCACTTGGTATCTTGGGAAGTTAATATTTTTCCCCAGGAGAAGTTTAAAAATACTCATGAACATGGAAAGAAGCAATTTTACTTAGCAGATTGCCAACATCTGAAATACATATTCAGAAAGAGGGAATCCCCTCCCCTATACATAATGTATGAGCTTTCTGAAGGCCTCTCTTCACATACATGCCTCCCACCCCAGGCTTTGAATATTTAATTTTGCTGCAATAACAAGCTCAGAAATAATTTGTTTTTAAAGGCATAAAACCTCGCCAGTGTTAAATGTCCACTGGCTTTCAGCAGGAGTTAGATGTTCTGTTTAGCCAATTATAACTTTCCTATAAAGGGAGCAAGCATATCTTCTGTCAAGAAGAGCTCAAAATAAATAAGAGTATTATGCCTAGGTTCTCCTGTGTTGGCACAATGCCACTGTTTCCAGATTGCCTCAGCCCAGGAAACATGAGTGGTGCAGCAAACAAAGCCTCTCAAAGATGCCATCACCCGCATCCATTCTTGAGAATAAGTTCCACGGAACATAATGGATTCTGTGCAAATCTTGGAGTGTTGTTTTTTAAAAGAACCCTGTACTCATTACGTCTGGTCAGCTAAATAATTTTTATTATACATTCAATCATCCACACATTTTAGAGAAGGAATATTCATATTCATTTCCCAGGGAGATGAATATGAATACCATCACTGGTGACCAGGATCCTATAACCAGCCAGTGCACTTACTGCTCACAGTTCATGGGGCCATCATCATTCGCGCCATGTCAGTGGTGGAAGTAGCTCAGCCAATGCTTCTCCACCTCCCTGTGTTGCTGACTACTCAACAGCTGAGCAGGGAGACTCATCATCCTACCTTCTCACTGGAGTGGCTGGCTGTGCAGGGAGGTGGGGAAGCACCAGCCAGGCTAATTCCATGACTGGCACAGTGTGAACAATGGCTGCACATGCCATACCATAAGCGGCACGTGGACTGCCAGTTCTGACAGATGGGTCCAAAGGGCCCAGCCACCTCTGGTGGCGATATCCATATTCATCTCCCCCAGGAGACGAATATGAATATTCCATCTCATGTTGTCAGCAGGACGGAAAAATACAGGGGAGTACACTCTGGTTCCCTCTAGTGGCCAATTCTGATACCACCCTTTGCAAATATTTATAAAAATACAAGACAGAACAAAATACTTGCCTTTCCACCCAGGCCTGAACATTGTGTTAAGCCTGAACATTTGTGTCAAAATACCTTTAAAATATCACATGGAAATAAATCTGTTAAAGATGGTACAATACTTGTTGGGTTTGTTGTATTCTTGGGAATGTTTCAAAGTGCAGTATCAGGATTGGCCACTAGAAGGAACCAGAGAGTGTTTCTCTGTTTTTTTTTGGGGGGGGAGCTGCAGGTAATGACAATGCAGCCTCTTAATTAGTAAAACTCCATCTCCTTCTTGGCAAATAATAAATAACATGGATTCATTTGAAAAAATAACATTCCAAGCTGTGCAAAGAATCTTGTCCTAATATATAAATCTAGGGTTCCTATGGCTACTATGGTCAAGCCACTTTGAAAGTGGCTTGTATCCCAGTGTAAGTATCCCAGTGTAAGAAAGATATCACGTTAACCATATCCACACAACTGAATGATGTCACCAACTTTCAATTTTTTTAAAAAAATAATCTTCTTCAGGTGCCTAAAATCTATGAGATCAACTTATTGTACTGTTGTTCACATTTATTTACTTAGTATTTAGCATGTATTTATATATGTGCTCAGCAGCTTCATTTATAACCCACTCTTCTTCCCATTAACCAATAGTACCATACATGGCTCTCTTCCTCCCTACTTTATCTTCACAGCAACTCTGTAAAGCAAATTGGGTTTAAAGAGTACAATGAGTCCAGATGCCATGCAATGAATTTAATTGTTTAGTTGGGGCATCCAAATTTCAGTCCAGTATTCTTAATGGCCACATCACACATAGATCACAATATCTTTTAAAGGCCTTGCATCACCTTTCTATCAGTCTCCTGTCAGAGAAAGAGCTTTTGGGCTACAAAACTGGCTGGAGGATTTTGGGGGTTCTAACCACAAGCCTGGCTTGATAGCTCAATGGTTTTGATATCTGGTCGTGGAGCCAGAGGTGGGGAGTTAAATTCTCCACTGTGCCTTCCGAGAGTAGAGGTCCCTTTGTGCAGCTCCAAAGACTTTGATTGAGTCAAAATGTACAGTAGTCTAAATACAGAAAGAAATGCACATTTTGTTTTCTCAAATGGGCTACTAATGTAACCAGGATACAGTAGTTGTAAACCCACTCAGGACAGAGGATACGCTGAATGAAAGGACTGTGTATTGAAAATGTTTCCCTTAATAGGAGAACCTCAGATACTTTCTCTATAGAGGGTGGATGTGGAGACTTCTTAATAAAACTAGAGATATCAAGAAGTCATCTTATAAACTCACCAATGTTTCCATGTGGAATCTGTTTTTGCATACAAAGCAACTTACTGTTTTCAAGTCTAGAATATTGAATAACACTTAAGAGAACTTCTGCAATGGTGGAACAATTCAATGGCTCCTATGTCTATTGAATACAGAGTGATTTGATTTTCTAAAGAGTTTCATATAATTTTTCATTGTTGTTCTGGAGATGGAACATAGAAGTTGCAGGGATCTCAGGTGAACTCCATTTGGTAACCTTCTCTGATTGTCTCATCACCCAGTAGTCTGTGGTGGACAAATCCTACATGCTAGTGAACAGGCTTGGTGTCAGGATGATTGTTGTTTTTGCTGGATTTTGCCTAAGAAAGTGTTAGACCTCTGGATCTGCTGGGCTTGATATCTCAAAATGGGCTTTCTATCTCAACATGTTCTATGATGATGATGATGATGATGATGATGATGATGATGATGATGATGATGATGATGATGATGATTGTTGTTGTTGTTGTTTTATTATTATTATTATTATTATTATTATTATTATTATTATTATTATTATTATTATTATTATTATTGAGAAAAGCAAAAATGCAAAATAAATAAATTATCACAAACATAACAATATTTTCATTAGTATAAATAATATCTCTTAAGGCTCAATTATTCTTATTGTTAACATTTAGTGCTTCCACCCCTACAAGACCTTTTGAGATATACCCATTTAGTTATTCGTTCCAAGCTCCTTGCCCTTTCCCAAACTGTTACTTTCCTTGTGCTGGTGCCTTACTTTTCCCTTTCCCCCAAAAATATATTCTATAAAATCTCCATGTATATCGTGAAATCTATTCATTTTTAACAAACCCTTTTGTCCATTATTGAGAAGGATCGATGGGATTCACAAAACAAGAATTACAAATCTAATTATAGCAGCAAAGCTAATTATAACAAAATTTTGGAAAGTTAAATATAATTTTCAGGTAAGTTAATGCTTTTAAAAAGTATGGAATTTAGCTATCAATGACAAGTTCACATTAACCACTGTGTTCTAAAAGGTCTGGATTCTCTATCTCTGAAGTAAGATTGAGGCAAACAAAAGGATTATCTCCATGATCTATTGACTTCCTTTTTAGCATGAAAAGCAAAGCTGCCTAATCCTTGGATTCTTGTTCTGGCCAATAAAATGACCTCCTGTCCTTAAGTGCCATCTCATGGGACTCTACAAGACATTGTTCCAAACTCAGCTGAATGTGGAAAAAATGGGGGGGGGGGCAGTGAGTGGCCTTTGCTACTCAATCTCCTCCATGTTCAGACTGATTGAATTGTTGGAAATGCCTGGAACTTCATTTCTCAGAAAGGGGCATCCAGAAGGAAAGAAAAAAAAAATAAGAAAAGTGGCTGTGAGATAAACAACAAACTGAACAGAATGAAGGTAGGAGCTATACTGGGGAGCTTGGATTGTCCCTACTCACTAGAAGGTGCTCCAGATTCAGGTCCTGAGCTCCCTCCCACAGGAAGCCAGGCTGGCCCCATCCTTGCTGTCCTTCCACAAGCAGGCAAAAACCTTTCTCTTCAGAAAAGGTTTTTGTTAGTAACTGGCTGTCTAGGAGAGGTTTTAAAATGAGATGGTTTCCATTTTGTTGCTTCTAAATCTGCTTTAGTAATTAATGCTTTATCTAACATTTTAAATATACAGTAATGTTAATTCATTTAATATTCAAATAATTCACTGTTTTTAGCTTTAATATTGTGTTTTAATTATGTAAGCTGCCTTGGGTCCTTTCTTAGAAGAAAGGGGAGAGTTTTAAAATGTTTTAAATAAATAAAATAATAGTACTAGCTGTGGCCTTGGACATGCTTCAGCGTCTCACCCACCCTGAAGAAGGGAATAGTAAACCACTTCTGAATATACTGTACTCTACTTAGAAAACCCTGAACAGGCACAGGATTATTTTTTTCATTATAACCCAAACTGAACTTTTTCTGGATAGCAACCTCAGAAGCTCTCCTGCCCACATCTTAATTATCTGATGGGAAATAACAAGAAAAATGATTTTAAGAGTGGTCCCTGCTCAGGAATGCTCTCTTCAAACATGGCTACTTGGTAACCACTTTGTAACTTTTCTAGCACTGGTTAAATCCTTTATATTCCCCAATTCCTTTAAATTATCTTTTAAACTATTATGCAATTAATTTTATGCTGCATTTACCACTTGCTGTTTTACTATTGTAATTTTTTTACTGTTATTTTATTGATGACATATTTTTAATCTGTGTTTATAAAGGTATTCTTAAATAACTGCTTGCAAAGTGTGGAATAAAATTCTTTTAATAAATGCATTAGTGAGCAAATTAATGAATAAATAATCCCCCTACATTTTTCCTAGTTGCATCCCAAGAGAGCCTAATTCTAAGACATACTCCAATAAACAAGAGCCAATGAAGGAGAGATTTTAGACCAGGAGCCAATGTTTGGGGCCTTCAGCTTCCCTCAGTTGCAGCCCAAAATGTCTGAAAGTTGTCCACTTTAGTCTTAAACAACAAGGTACTCTCCAGATGTTTATACTACAGCTCTCATATATCACCAGGTGTCTTCCAGATGCATTGGACCTCAGGAAATATAGCATATAGCAAAATATGGCATGGTTACTAGTCAAGAATTATGACAAGCTGTAGTGCAGGCATCTGGAGTAGATTAGACTGTATGGGAGGTGAAGTCTAAGATATTTGGAAGGCCCTAGATAAGCTTCTTTTTGTAGTCACAAGGCCAAACTAAGTCTGAGAAGGCTTAGGATCAATTCTCCATGTAGCCATGAAGCTCACAGTGTAACTTTGGCCTACTTTCTGCTTCTCAGCCTGGCCTTCCTCACACCCTGTATGCCACCTAGTGAGTTTGTAAGCAGGTAGCAATGCAGAACATAAAGCTGTACAGGAAAGACAAGTAGGAGGCGTCTTTGTCATTGCTGGGAGTACAGAGTTCTGTGCTTTAACACTGAAGTGCCAGAATTGGCTACTGCTATTCAATATGAAAAGACACTTCTGGGAACTGTAATGAATGTTCAATGGATAAAACATGGCTGAAATCCTACATCCATTTTCCTGGCACTAAGACCCAGTGAACTTGTTGGGATTTTCTTCTGAAACAGCATGCAGAAATTGCACTTAGACTGCATGCAGGAATGTGTGTCACCCAAATGGGAAGGACAATGACAAATGTGCCTGCTGAGTCTGTTGTCCAGATGTTCCCTGCAAATGGATAGTGTACATCGAGGTCCCTGATCTGGGGTTGATCTTGTGTGGTTTCCCCTTGAGCCTTTGTCTACCAGAGAGGACTATCTTTTCATGTTCCTCTTTTACTAGTCCATAAAACAAAATCATGGAAACTGAAGTTGATGAAACAGAGCTATTTCCATTTCAATCCAAGATATAAAAATGTGATGATTGCAGAGCAGAAGCTGCCATGAAAGAGCATGTAAAAGTGCCAGGCAAGAGGGAAACTATTAATTATGCACACGTGGGCTGGATGGTAGACATAGGCTCAAGGGGAAACCACACAAGATCAGCCTTGCTGCAACAGTGTTTATATGGTAACATACAAGGTTTCACCATGGGAGAAAAGCCTAAAGCGGAGAGACCATTATTTTGTGGTTGTAGTAAGTACAGGAATAACTATAGCTCAAGGCACTTGAAAAAAGACAGAAAAGGAAAGCTGAGCTCTGGAGCTGGTAAAACCATACAGAGAGGGAAGCAACTGAGTTTTCAATGCCAGAGGTTAGAAAAATTACTTTTTTGGACAACGCTTCTTAGAACCCCTTAGCTCCATTGATCATGGTGTTTGGGAAATTCAGGGAGTTTCTGTTTTTTTAAAAAAGGTGACTTTTTAAAGTTCCGCTTCCCAGAATCTCAGAGAGAAATGAGAAAATGTCAGATTCTTGGAGAAATGAGAATACAAAGGATAACCATTGTAACAATGTATATAGAATCTAAATCAAATAGTCAACGAGCCCAATGCTCATTGTAAATCTAGTACAGTGGGGTCTTGACTTGAGAACTTAATCCGTATTGGAAGGCGGTTCTCAAGTCAAAAAGTTGTCAAATCTGCATTTCCCATAGGAATGCATTGAAAACCATTTGATCTGTATCTGCTCTTTTCTGTCCATAGAAAATAATGGGAAGCTGCTATTCTGCCTTCGACCACTAGAGGGGGATATTTTGTTTCTTTTTTTTCCTTAGGTCAAGAAAGGTTCAGGGAAGGCAGGGAAAATACAGTCCAGGCAGTACCAGGCAGCCTGAAGACTGTCTCCCAATCCACTCTCTAAACGCTGGGAGGAGTGAGGAAGCAGACAGGCACCCTTTTCACTGGCCAACAGTTACCGTAACTGAAAGTTCACATTTTGCACTTTCCCTGCCTCCCACGTGGGTTTTTTTCAGTTCTTAACTCAAATCTAAGTACTTAAGTCAAGTCAATATTTTCCTATGAGAGTGGTTCTTAAGTCAAAATGTTCTTAACTCAAGCTGTTCTTAAGTCAAGACCCCACTGTAATAAAATACTGCCGTAGAATACAAGTGTTTAAGTAGGATCAGCTTATGAGCCAGGATGGGGGGGTGCCTCACCTAAACATTGCAGTGGGTGCTACCCTCATATTTAAGCACATAGTTTATTCTGGTGCTTCTTCCTTGCAGATGCCTGAAAATTAGATTTAAATAGCACTTTTCCTCTGAGAACCACAGTCTGGAATCCATTCTTCTCAATTTTGTTCTCAAATCAAACCTGTGATGTAGGTCAGAGGAAGAGAGATGGTGACTGGCCCAAGATCACCAATCTTCATGGCTGGATGGATATCTGAATCTAGGTCTCACCAATCCTAGTCAAACATTCTGACCTGTGCATCTGGTGTGGAAGATCAGCAGGAGTCTGGAAACCACTGCTGGGCCACGTGAAGCCCTACAGATATTGTTAGACTACAACTCCCAGCATTCTTCATCCTTAGCCATGATGGCTAAGGCTAATAGGAGTTGCAATTCAACAACATCTCCAGGGACACATGCTGCCCACTCTTGTTCTAAACAGTCCCTCTTGCCTCTTAACAGATAACATTTGCAGTTTCATGACCCCTCTCCCAGCTACAGATGGCAACTCTCTTCACATGCATACAATTTTTAGGCATGCAAATGAGCAATGATCTTTTGCTTCATTTGGGAGAGGTGGCAGTGCTGTTGAAGCATATTGCAGCCATGCCAAAAATTACCGTTCAGAATTTCAACAAGGCCTGTTTCACATAACTGCTACTAATAGCAAAGTTCTCCAAGTGCCTTTTGTTATGGAGCCACCACTTATAAACATACGGGGAGTATCAGATTTTGAAAGTGAAAAAAAAAATGGGAAGGGAGAGGACTCAACTTTTCCCATTGAGGCCTGAGCCCATTCAGTGGCCATAGTATACTGGAATGCCAGAAGCTGCGGGTTGAAATTGAAAACCAGGCAGGAAGGAATGGAACAGTGTTGTGTACAGATCCCCTGATCTGATACAAAGGCCCATTCAAGACTTCCATGTAGATCCCAATCCAGGCTGTAACTATTGATCAAATACCACAGGATTTGCTGAAATTAGGCTGCGGTCACACCAGCAAAATATTTCTAAATTACTTCTCATGAACTCCAACCTCTTTTTTGGTTCAGACAATGCAAGGACATTATCAATTCTTTTGTTCTCCCTCCATGCTATCTCCACATCAAAACCTGCCCGCTGGGAGGCTACTACTATATATGTTCCCCATTTCATTGCTCAGTATAACCAACATCCCATTGAGTGTGTACTCCAAAACCATCTCCCTCATCTACTGTCATTTTACTCCCTTAATTTTTTTAATTAATTTTCAAATGCGAATGTTACCATGTTGTTAAATACGGGGCATCAATCTCCCTACTGTCTTTTGACTGCCACTGCAGTGCATTGTGGTTTCTAATCCACAGAGGATAGTGAAGCACAGAAATAGGATAAGGAAGCACAAAAATGCCCCAGATCAATACGTGGCCAGCAAGGGCATTTTGCCAACACATCAATGTACCCACACATTTTTTTTTTAAAAAGGGAAGGGGAGTACAGAAAGGCACAAGAAATGAAAGGGGATATGTCCTGCTTGGGGTGGGTAGATGAATGTACAGTGGTGCCTTGCTTAGCTATTGCTTCGTTTAATGATGTATTCGCTTAGCGATGAGGTTTTAGGAGCGATCTTGCGCTCTGTTTAGCGATGTTTCCAATGGGGGAATTTCACATAGCGATGTTCGGGACCATGCCTCACATAGCGATGACAGTTTGGGTCCCCCTGATTCGCTTAACCATGTCCGTTTTCGCTATTTTTAAAGTGTCTTAAAATGTTGCATTGAAACCTATTCAATGCATTCCAATGGGGGGACCGCATTTCGCTTAGCGATGTTTCCTATGGCGATTTTTGCTTAAGGACGGTAATCCGTTCCCATTGGAACGGATTATCCGGTTTTCAATGCATTCCTATGGGAAATGGTGTTTCACTTAGCAATGTTTTCCCATAGCAATGTGTTTTTTTTTGAACCAATTAACATCACTAAGCGAGGCACCACTGTACTACATCCAATTCATCCCGCCTAAATGGAACAGTTAAAAAACATAGGAACCACTTTCACTGGATACTGTATATGTGATGTCACCACAACGTGTGACTATACAAGAAGCAGAAGACACAAGAAAGAAGGGGAGAATTTCTCTAGTTTGACTGTGGAGTTGTAGAGTGGGTCAATTTGAAGTATTTTTTTCCTGATCACACAATGCAAAGGCTAACTCAAATTGGTCCAGCCTTTATTGTTCCCAGCACGGCTGTTTTTCTCTGCCACTTGAGGGCTTCTGCTTTTTTCAAGCCAGACCATGTGATTAGTTAATTAATTCTTATAAAGACTGGGGACATCTCTGTGGGTAGTGTTTCAATAATGTAGAGTGTTCTGGACAAGGAAAAAAAATTATGAACACAACAAAATCAACCCAAGTGAAATAAAATACATTCATATGGTATGTGGCATTTCTGTACAAGTTAAGAAGAAGTTTGGAACACTGCCACCTTTTCCAGAACACTTTCAAACCCAAGTGGTTTCCACTATGTTGAAGAGACTCAACCAAGAATTCTTTGGGAAGGAGGAACAGTTTGGTGGGCCAATGCAGAGCAGGGATAGAAAAAACAGCCTAAAAGTTCTCGCTCAGCTCCATAGCATCTTCTCTCCCTGATGGCTCTTCAGGCAAAAGACCACCATTTTCTGTGTAAATTACAATTTAACTAGGAACCTCTCAAATTAACCATCTATCCTGCACCTTGTTAAGCGGTGGCTTGCTGTTTTGGCGGTACACCTGCACAAACTTAACCTATGTGGACAAACCGCTACCAGAGTTTAGCAATCACTGGAATGCACCCCACCCCCAATATCACTTTACTGCTGGAAATATAATCCGCTACTAGCATTTCTGCTCCCGCAACAGGGCCATCCGAAGATCTTCTGCTGCCTGTGGCAGAGCAGGAAACAGAGCTCCCTGCTAAACCAGGATAGGATGCACAGTTTCCCTGTCAACCAGATTATTTTGGCACATGAGGCAATAAATCACACAAACATCCTTCCCCATCTCTGACAGTAAAAACAGAATATAAAAATAGATTTGCTGCACTTTCATTATGCCTCAGATCTATCTGATGGTAGGCCCAGGCCCTCTCTCACAATTTCCCCTTCCTCTAATCTACATCCCAATCTTTTGTGGCCAATAAACCCATGGCTGCAGTTTCTTCTTTTGCTGCTAGCAGGAGCCCAGAGTCGCTGTTCTGCATAATTCAACTTCTGGTTGGCCGAGCTATTCTGTGGGTTGTTTTGTTACTTGTTTATTTGGCTGCCCACCACGGAGGCTTGTTCTTTCAGCTAATCTAAAACAGCAGCTTCCATTGTGATTCAGATCAGGAACTTCGTTGGGTTTTAAGTGCATCCCCCTAAGGCAGATAACAGGAGCTCGCTATTTTTCGTTTGTTATACTATGGCAATTATATCAGTTTTTAAAGCGGGCAAAAACAAGGAAGAATCTGGGCTCTGTTTGTAATTATAGAACAGCATCAATCACACATCAGTACATTTACATTTTGTTTAATGTGGTGGTGGAGACTTCATAATTTCCTCTGCTCTTTCTCCAGATGAATTTTAACCATCTTTAACTGATGTTAGGAAATGTAGAGTTTCTATAATTGTTTGACCTCCAGCCTTTCACTGAAATGAGCGGCTTTCATTTCAGCTTTAGACTACCACAATGTCTTTTCATAGGCAAGCCTCTGGAATAGCTGTGGTTGGGTCTAAGGCATCTATCTGCCTGTAGAAGAGAGAACCCTGTGTTGTTGTTTTCAAGCGTGTGGGTTTGTTTCCCTTTTTTAAAAGGAAAAGAAGGCTTCTTTGGAGATGGTCATGTTCTTTTTAATAAGAGATCTTTCTGTCTGGAAACCTTGAATCCAGTTTAAAATAAAAGCTTTTCCTCCCCTGGTTCACGGAACATTGTAGCTCTGCCTCTGTGTGCTAGTTTTTAAGAAGCAGAGCAAGAGAAAACATGTGTATCCATTTCTTCCCCAAAGGTCCACCCTATTCCAGTTGCCTTCCCTATCTGCATCTCTAATTCATCAACAGTCTTGTTGTCTGTCAAGTGCACATCAGGTAGATCTTGAGAAAGTTCCTTTTTTGGAACACAACTCCCAGAATGCCACAGATAACATAACCACTGGTCAGTTGCTATTGTGACTAGCTTGTATTGTGTTTCAGTTATCGGTGTGCCTGACTACATGGACATGACCAGACAACATAGGTTCCAGCACAAACCAGCCTACTCCCAGACATCTCAGTCACATAAGGTGCAGTGTGTTTTCCTGACCTGAAACCACCCAATCTTGCACCACACACCTCTGTCCGAACTTAAGCAACCCTATTTAGCCTGATCCTGCCCATTCCAACTTGGTTATTTAGCCAAGTTCTGTCTTTTACTTTTACTTTTTTTAAAAAACTTTTATGCTAGGAACTGCTTTGGGAAAGCTTTGCACAAGCAAACAAACTTCATTTTGAACCTTATAAATACTTTAACCAATTAATATTGTAGTTGTGTTTTTAAAAACATATGACAAATGGCTGAAATTTGAGGACATAATTTACAACACATTCAGTGCCAGTATGGTAGAATGTCTGCCTTCTATAAATCTGTATTTATGCCCACGGTTTAAGATTGTCAGGAGAGGCCTTTCTCTCTGTCCAACCACCTTCACAGGTGCATTTGATGGAGTCAAAGGAGAGGATTTTCACTGTTGCTGCTCCCAGGCTTTGGAACTCCCTCCCACTCAGGCAAGATTTCTTTTAATGCTTGAGTGGGGTTCTTAAATGGATGGTTTTGCCTTACTGCTTTTAATGTGTTTTGATGTTGCTTCTGTTCACCCTCCTTTTTAGTATTTGTATACTTATTGTTTTTAGCGTCAAATAACTATTGTATTTTAATGATGTAAGCCACTTGCGTTCTTCTTAAGGAGAAAGGTGAGGTAAAAATACTTAAACAAACAAATAAATGTGTGCAATGAAATCGGACTTTGGAGGATGAAAATGTGTAAGCTAATGTCTTTTTAATGTCTTTTCTCTTTTTAATACACCACTTTTGAGACACGTACAGTACTGGCCAGAATCTTTTTGGTGCTGGCACAAGGCTTGCTTAACTTGCTGCAGCTAATTGACCAGGTTAGGCAGCTGGGCAAATGTCCAGGCATCTTGCTGATTTCTCACAATTACTTGTGCCAAGGTATGCACACCTTATGTGAACTTCAGTAGGATTCTGTTCATGTTTAGTTATGGGAAGCCTTACAGATACTGATTAAATAAAAATCATAAGCATAACTGAATTTTATTGCTTGAACAAATTTCAGTTTTTCAGGAGTAGAAAACAAGGAATGTTCTGAAGAAAAGAAAAATATTCAGCAAAGATCTACAAACTGAAGTAAAGTAAAGCAGAATCCACCGCTTCTTAACTGTCCGACTTCTTTCAGATTGGACAAACCAGCGGCCTTTCAAACTTTAGGGGCAAATAGTTGCGACCGCCCGAGATATTTTGCCCCTTCCGACCATGAGGGGGCACTGCGAACTCAGAGAGGCTTCGGAAGCCGGTTATAGTCTCGCCGTAGCATTCTTTCGCTCTCTCTTCCCTCGCCACCGCCTAGTTCCGGAAGAGGCGGGGACAGGAGAAAGCGAATTCTGAATAACGGGCTGCGGGATTGGCGAGAGCCCTTGGTTAGGCCAATGACGATGCTTGTTGCTTGAGTCGGGAGGTTCTCAGCTCGCCATCTTTCTGCTTGGGGAGGCAGAACGCTGAGCTGTACATTCCTGGTGTATGTGGACCAGCCATGCCGCATTATCAGACCTGGGAAGAGTTTAGCCGCGCTGCTGAGAAGCTCTACTTGTCTGATCCCATGAAGGTGCGGGGATGGGCTTATAGGCGTCGCTTGGACCAGGCAGCGACTCTGAAAGGAGCCGACCGAGCCTGGCTGAAAGAGCCGTGGAAGCAGATGGGGGCCGGGCTGCTGTTGGGGTCGCCTGACAATTCGGTGCACGTATCGTAGAAAGGATGGGGAACGGGTGGCCCTCCGGATAGTGTTCGGCTAAAGTGGCAGTGGCAGCTGTCCAACAGTGTCTGGAAAACCTTATGCTCCTTTCTCTTGTGTTACACCTTTATTCTACCTAATATGAGTGATCCCCATATTGTGATGATGTCGCTAATCCTTAAATAATACCTGCTGGCTGTTCTGTATTTGTGCTGGTTTGTGAAATTGTTGGCCTCCACTCCAAAGTGTGTGTGAGACTAAGATGGCTCTACTGAGATTGGGCAATACTTAGATGATTGCATAAAGAAATACACCCAAAATCGTAAGTTTTCATAGGTCATTACAGCTGGCATATTATATTCCAAGCGTTTATA
Organism: Pogona vitticeps; assembly: GCF_051106095.1. Classification (NCBI taxonomy): domain Eukaryota; kingdom Metazoa; phylum Chordata; class Lepidosauria; order Squamata; family Agamidae; genus Pogona; species Pogona vitticeps. The sequence goes on from NC_135783.1 coordinate 37,454,291, forward strand.
TTTTTCTTGCTTGTTCCTGTGCCTCCAAATCGACAACTTTGATTAGATTTTGAAAGAACTCCCTAATTTGTTTTATATTAGGCAGTGATCTTGTCCTGTATGGCATGAATGGGGTGGGGGAGCTTTCTGTGTTCACAGCTTTCTAGAAGATCTTGGTGACATTTACAGTTGAAAGTATGTTACAGGACATTCTCTCTGAACATCAGGATTTTATCCTGAAACTACTCTGAAAGTACTACATCTCATAGTAATAATTACTGTTATGTCTTGAGTTGTCCTGAATTACAAGTGGAGCAAAATACTTATTCATCTTGCTAGATGTGCCCTCTCGCTATATATGGTTCAAAGTTTAAACTTCAGCCTCTCCATGGAACATTTTCCAGGGCCTAGCTAAATTTGATTCTCTTTTTTCTTTGGGCCAGTTGGATTAACGGAATTAAATAAAAGCAATTTCAGAAACATTTCAGTGTTACTGGATTAGAGTGGATTTATACATGGCCACAATTTTGTGCACCAAGGGAGGTTCACCTTCAAATTGAGGTGGAGACACACTTTTTCTCAGTCCACAGACCATCCGTGGCCACTTGTCTAGATATGTGTGGCAAATACAAATTGATAGAAGACAATGAAATGCTACTGTATCCACATGTGTGTTATTTTCAGTCTCCAAATGACTACGGCACATCTGTTTGTGCAGATGTACCAGTAAAAAAAGAATGAATGGGATGCAAACTAAGTTTCAGTGGTAGATCAAAGAATTGTACTTTATAAGCCAATAAGATTATTGTGTAGAGACATTGGACATAGAGATGTCACTTATTGAGCTGTAAATTGATGCTTTTGTTGTTTTAGGTACGTGTGGTACTCAAATACCGGCATTGTGATGGAAATCTGTGCATCAAAGTAACAGATGATGTTGTTGTAAGTAAAAGATTTGCAGCATGACTTTTGCAGTGTAACTTTCTAATAGTCATACCAAAATATTTGTAAGAACAGCATTTTAAACCTCTAGATTCATCTGAAAACCAGTGCTGAAAGTTGTTTATGCAGAATGTGTACTTAACCAGTTCTCTCATTTGTGTGCTTAAAATCTCACTGCATCTGCCAAGCTTCTTTCCCACTTTCAGGGAAGAGATCAGGGTGTCAGCTCGTTCATTCAGAGGTGTGCGTTGATGGTAAGTATTGCTTGTGAAGTATGATTGTCTAAATAATAGGAAAGTGTAAAGCAACTTTCAACCTTCAACATTCTGCTGTTCACTCTGCTGAAACTGGAAACTGCCTTGTGCTGTTTTTTTTAAATTGTGTTAAAACAAAGAAATATTGATGGGTTTTGGCAGCAGCTCACATATATTGTCTCGTTTACCCTGAAAACTCCACAAAGAAGCAAATTTGTGGGCACAGCTGATGCGTTTTCCATGTGTTGTGGCACTGGAGTGGCAGAAGAAAAAGTTCTATATCTTGAAATTGAGAGTGTGAAACACTACCTCAGAATTGATGTGTGAATTTTTATAATACTAATGTTCCTGCTCTCTGTTTTGTTCTTTTAAATTAACTTACTGGTATTGGATGATACAGTCTCTGTGTATTGTACATTGAAAGCTATTTTAATAAATTCTTAATAAGTTCACAGGAAGGCCAGTTTTGCATATGGTTTATTACATAACAGCAATTTTCCATGTCTGATGACATGTGCATCCTACCCAGTCCACTTTCTGAAAGCAGCCAGCCAGGTGCTTCTGGAATTCACAGATTAAGGCATTAAGTTGGTGGGTGTTCCTCTTTGTTCCTGTTATCTAATATTTGAAAGGAGTTGCATCCAGTCATAGTAGTGCTTGATTTTTGATGGTTAAAACTACCATAGAACAATCTACAGATCTGTGCTTGTCTATTTCCCTAATCCAAATCCCAGTTACAGCACAACAAATAAGCTGTTCTAAGAGAAAAACTAAATGGAAATGCTTCACCCTAGCAAAACTGGTAAACCAAATGCAATCATAAAATCAACTGTAAATGAAGAACATATTTTGAATATGTTTCTTGTACTTCTGGAGAATCAAGCTCTAGAAGACGTAGAAAGAACAAAAATCTGTGTGCTCTCTCGATGATATGTTGATTTTGCTTAAAAACGTGTGATGAGTTGACAACAACCTAAGTAAATTTTATTTTCTGTTTTTAACAAGGTTTATTCTGTATCAAACTTTCTACTGCTGAAATTGGAAAATTTACTACCTGCTTTCAGCAGGGAGCATTTGTGCTTTTTAAAACGCAATCCTAATTTTTCATATTAGGGTTTAAAATTCAGTGGCCAAAATCCTGTTGTGCAGCTACATTTGCCCAACTTGAGGTTGCACCCATGGTAGTTGTGCTAGCACCAAGGCAGAAGTGCTGTCCCTGAAACAATCTGCCAATGCATTAGTTTGCACCGGGGATGTGTGAGCGATTGCACAATTGTATAATGTAGTTCTTTGTTGCTGGACATATTGCATGGCATATTATGCCAGTAGATTTTTGTTACATTGGCATGAACAGTATTTTACCTATTGAGTACAGTTGAATTTTAAAAGGACAGTATAACATAATTGGCCAAAGCTCAACAACTATTATAATTTAGTGTTTGCAGTGTTCTGAGCTAAAGAAAGCAGATATTTTAGATTAATAAGAAAATTATAATAGGAAATAATTTCTCTTTTAATTATAAATGGTTCCTGTCAGCATCTTGACTTCAGCATTTTGGACCCACTGGAGATTCTGAACACTTTACAAAGGCAGACCCATGGACAGGACAGGACAGTAATATAAACCAGATGTAACCAAGCATGTATCAGTTTAGCCAGATCAGAAGTCTCCAGGACTGAATGCAGCCGATGTTCTCATTTGAACTGTGCAAATGGCTGACCTGCCTGCAGCTAAGATTTGGGCATTCAGGCTCAAGCTTGAATCCGGTAGAATGCCTAAGTTGTGAAGCTTAGTGTTCGGAGGAAGTATAGCTCCGTTCAGCACAGGTGGAATCTCTATTTTCTGATTTGCCTTTAGACTGACCAGGAGCATCTACTACTGGTCTAGAACAGAGACTGCTTCCTCAAATTTGAAAGGAAAAGAGAAATAGAGTTTGGTTGTCATCTGTGTACTTACAGCAACAAACACCAAAACTGAACAACCTCTTCCAGTGGTTTCTAGTATTTGCTGAATAAAACGAGGGACAGAACAGAATAGCACCACCTTCTAAGATCTTCCAGGGAGGACTGAAACCACTGCAAAACATTGCCTTCAAGTCCCATGCCAAAAGGATCATCAGTGGTGTTGATATCTCCCAAGAGGTCCAGCAGAATCAACAAGGACACACTCATGGTGTCTTAATTGCCAACAAAGGTTATCTACCAAGGTGACCAAAGCTGTTTATGTCCTATATGTGGGGCTGAAAGTAGACTCTAGTGGATCTGGATAACCTGTCTCATCCAGGAGCCTATGGAGCTGAGAAACTACCAAAAGCTGAGAAACTACCAAAAGCTCTGATGCCTTGCCTATGAATGGAGCATTGGAAACAGTATTTGTCCAATGTGGAGGGATTTAAACGGGGCATTTTAGCAACAGTCTTATTAGTGTCTCTTTTAGACATTCAGGAACTCTGCCTTATTCCAAGGAGGCATTTAAGACTCTCCTTACCTGCTCAAATTAATCCTCTCCAGGCTGGTTTTATAAGCTATGAAGGACAACGATGCTGCATATATGTGGTAGCTTTCACCTGTTGAAAAGATCTTTGGGCTGTACCAACTGAAAAGTACCCATTACAGTGGTGCCTCACATAACGATGTTAATTGGTTCCAAACAAAACATCGTTATGTGAAAACATCGTTATGTGAAGCACCATTTCCCATAGGAATGCATTGGAAACCGGTTAATCCGTTCCAATAGGAATGGATTATCCGGTTTTCTCCCTCCCCCCGTGGCTTGGATCTGACCCACGGCGGCTAACTCAGCCATGGCTTGACTCCCTAGAGTCCGGCCATGGCTGAGGTAGCCGCCGTGGCTCGGATCCAAGCCGCGGGGGGAGGGTGGTGGGATTGGAATGCCTTTCAGGCACCCCGGGCTTGGATCCCACCCGCCGCCGGTTAGGGTAACCGGCGGCGGGTAGGATCCAAACCCGGGATGCCTGAAAGGCATCCCAATCCCACCACCCTCTCAGCCTGCCCCCACAGCTTGGATCCAAGCCGTGGGGGGTCGCTGGGAGCAGACACCCCCCCCCCACCCTGCAGCCGCCGCTTGAAGCCTCCCCGCGCTGCTTTCCCCAGCCATTCTCGGACGTCCAGGCGTCCGAGAACGGCTCGGGTAGGCGGCCCGGGCAGGCTTCAAGCGGCAGCTGCAGGGTGGGGGGGGTGTCCGGAAGGTTTCCAGGCTTTCACCTGGAAACCTTCCGGATTCCCCCCCCCCCCCTGTCCCCGCTGCTGGTAGCCTGCCCGGGCCGCCTACCCGAGCCGTTCTCGGACGTCCAGGCGTCCGAGAACGGCTCGGGTAGGCGGCCCGGGCAGGCTTCAAGCGGCGGCTGCAGGGTGGGGGGGTGTCCGGAAGGTTTCCAGGCTTTCACCTGGAAACCTTCCGGATTCCCCCCCCTCTGTCCCCGCTGCTGGTAGCCTGCCCGGGCCGCCTACCCGAGCCGTTCTCGGACGTCCAGGCGTCCGAGAACGGCTCGGGTAGGCGGCCCGGGCAGGCTACCAGCTGGGGCTGGCTGACGCTTCGGAGGGGCCGCGGGGAGAGGCCTCCCCGCGGCCCCTCCGAAGCGCCGGCCAGCCAGCCAGCATTCTCGGGGCCGGCGCTTCGGAGCTGCCGCGGGAGAGGTCTCCCCGCGGCCGCTCCGAAGCGCCCGCCGGAGAATGCCTGCAGGCTGGCCGGCGATTCGGAGGGGCCACGGGGAGACCTCTCCCGCGGCTGCTCCGAAGCGCCGGCCAGCCAGCCGGCATTCTCCGGGCGGGCGCTTCGGAGCGGCCGCGGGAGAGGTCTCCCCGCAGCTGCTCCGAAGCGCCCACCGGGGGACTATGGGGGAAACATCGCTATGCGAGTTTCCTCCATAGACAGCCTCGCTATACGAGGCAGTAATTTCCCCCAGAAACCCCCTCGCTATGCGAATTCATCGTTAAACGAGGCATTCGCTAAGCGAGGCACCACTGTACTTCCAAACAAATGGGGGACAAGATAAAATCCACTGAATCTATATTAGCTACAGTGTCCAAGCCAGAGTGAATCTGAACATTTTTTTTTTAATGCAAAATGGTGTGCTCTTTATGTGGGCTTTTTATTACTTTTCATTCTTATCTCAAGGTACTGTAATATGCCCTTGACTACTTGAGAAAGCTCTGCTTCATTGCTCTGTGCATATGCAGTAAGAGAATTAGGGCTGGTTGCATGATGATTGTACAGTTGGGAGGACTGGGCCCATGAGAGAGAGTCTGGAACATACCTATGGTAACTAGCATGATTGTCCTTGTACAGATGTGTAAATACACTTAAATCTATGTTTTTAAGCTAAAGAAAACCTGTTTGTCTCAGGATAAGACACTGGGTGACAATATAGGCTGCAGTTATTTATTTGTTGACTTGGAGTTAGTCTCCTTAAATGCAGTAGTATGTACTTAGTAGACATGTAGAACACTGCACTGCCAAAAAGTTTTTAAATTATTTTTAATGGTGGAAGAATGTATAAAATCCCTTTTTTTACAAGTAGAGATGTGTTGGTTGGCTAACTGGTGTTTTTCTTATGTTCCATGAAATTCTTGTGATGTGGGAATAGGAACAGGCTAGCAGTAGTGAACCTTCTCTTAAAGGGCTCCAGTATGAATTCATCAGAAGTTAAGGAGATATTTTGATTAAGGTTTATTTGTGTATTTATTTATTTAACATATGCTACCCACACTACCCAAAAGTCTCTGGGTGGCTTACAATTTGAATACAATAAAAAGATAAAACAATTAAAATTAAATTAAAAATACAGTGCTCTAAAAATTGCCATGGTTGGGTGAAAGATGGAGCTTTGTGTCCTCAGATTATCAGGATACAAAGCAAATGACACTGTATTCCAAAATGTATTGTTTCTAAAGCAATATTCAATGATATATTTTCTTGGCATCTGTCTTACAAGAAAATTTTAAAATGAGAGTTATAACATTGAAAGAAACCCTACTAAGTCTCTCCATCCCTCTTTTTTGCCCAGTGTCTGCTATATAGGACAGACCAGGCTCAAGATGTAAAGAAGATTGAGAAATTCCACAGTCAACTAATGCGACTCATGGTAGCCAAAGAATCCCGCAGTGTTGCCATGGAAACAGACTGAATATCTGGGAATAAAATGAACGCTCTAGTTCTATTTTACAAGAGGAAAGTATCACTTGGATTTGGGCAAATTTTGGAACAGAAGTGTTGTGGCAGCAAATGGATTATTAAAGTCTAAGTCTGGGTTTCGTAAGAAGAGTCTACTTCAGAGTGGCTGGGGGACTATATGCTTTCATTTGAAAGCCTCTATTTGTTTATTTTTTTATTTGAACAAGTGAATATGTACAGCCAGTGATGGAAATACTAAAGGTTAACATGTGTTTGGCCAGATTTGTACCCTTTGCTTTTGTAAATCTGCAGCACTCGGTCTAGAACAGAGGAAGCAAGCATGTTCCCCTGAGAGGGTGCAGGATGTTATCACACAGAGGTGTGTTCTTTCTTCTTGAGTTTCATGTTGCTGTGTCTGCTAAATTGAGGTGGACAGTGAATTACTAACATGGAAACTGGACGTAATAAACCTTGATATTCAGCTGGCGAATAGCATTTGCCAAAAGGTAGAATTGGCAATACAGCAAATCCTAGTTGTTTTATGCCTCTTCTCTGCTCCTTTCAAAACACCAGACTGGCCGAAACATCATCAGTATCAGTTGGCTGTTCAGTGATATTCAAAATCTGATATGGAATAATAGGTAATAGGAAAGTATTCATAACAACAAATTTAATATTCTCATTGCGTGTGCACAGAAGAGGCTGCTGAATCACACCATACTTTCGGCCACAAGAAAAGTGTTGTGGCATGGAACTAAAACCATCAGTTGTCTTCTGAGCTTGCCCTATATTGCCTGGCATAACTAGAGTAGGTGCACAGGTTGGAAATAGATGTCACCAGGTTAAGCTCTGACTGCCCCGAACCACAGACAGTATCGTCCCATCTTTCAAGCTACTTTTTGGTATTAAATTGTCATCACCAAATATTCAATATAATGCTATATTGTGAGCCGTTCTGCATACTGTTAGATAGAAGAGTCAAGATGAGGCAAAGTCTACCGCTACAATGAGCATTGCTTATAAAGTTGAATGTACTTGACTGTGTTAGATTAAAAGGAGACGTCTGTTTTAAACTTTTTCTGAACACTGTTTCCCCTTGGATGTTATCCTAATGTGGTTGAGAAGTCATTTTTACTGGTTGGTGTTCATTCATATAGTTGTATTTACTAAAAAAATGATGTATTGGCTCATGTCACTTCAGTAGCTGAGGTAAGCCGAGCAAAATAAAAGGCTTGCTAGAAATGTAACCAACCTCTTCTGGTGTCTTCTTTCTTATAATTTAAAGTGTGTATTAATATAAATACTGTATTTGTATTTCACATCATAGTGATCAACTCTTGCCCTTTGCTAGACTCACAGTCAATAATATAGTGCTTTTCAGCATTGTACTTCTGTGTCCATTTTATTGATCAGTTATCCTTCATATATCTTACGTCAGTTTGTTAATTTCCATTAAAGAGAACCTCTTCATCTGCATCTGACAGGAATGGGAGAGGCAAGCTACATATCTTCTGTAAATTGTGTAATAGTTTTTATGTGGTTTTTATGTGGGCAGTGTACACAAAGTATAGAGAGCAGGAGAAACTTCCTTACTGCATTTACGTACTATTGTGAAGCAAGAGGACAAATCAAAATTATCAGCTCAAGTCTTTGGAGGCTCTTCATCTTAAAGGTAAAAGATCAAGCTGTCTAGAGAAACAGAAGCACAGATTGTTAATATAAATGTGCTCCCAATGGCACCCAGAGTGCATGACCCCTAGAAATACACAATACAACAAGAGATGAATGTTAACATATGGAGGGAGGGATGAAAATGTGTTTTCTCAAAAGTTATAATGAATTGAGATATGGTCTCATCAAGATGGTAAGGAGTCATGGTTTGCAGCCCTAAAAATCCAGAATGTTAGGCTGGCAAGGAAAGGCTTTGGCTTGAGTTTATCATATTTTTGGTAAAATATATCTTGTCCCCCTTCATAGATTGCTGCTTTGTCGTGGCAAAGGGGCTTGAGTAATTCAGAGAAGCTATGGGCTATGCAGTGCAGGGAGACTGACTTAGATCCACCTGGAGCAGGAACTGGTAAGCCACTCCAGCATCTTTGCCAAGAAAACTCCATGGACAGAAACAAAAGGCTAAAAGTTATGACACTGGAAGATGAGCCCCTCAGGTCAGAAGGCGTCCAACATGCTACTGAGGAAGAGCGGGTGACAAGTACAAGTAGCTCCAGAGCTAATTAAGTGGTTGGGCCAAAGCTGAAAGGACGCTCACCTGCAGATGTGCCTGGAAGTGAAAGGAAAGTCTGATGCTGCAATGGGAAATACTGCATAGGAACCTGGAATGTAAGATCTATGAACCTTGGGAAGCTGGATGTGGTCAAACAGGAGGTGGCAAGAATAAACATTGACATGTCGGGTGTCGGTGAACTAAAATGGGAATGGGTGAATTCAATTCAGAATGGGTGAATTCAATTCAATTCATATCTACTATTGTGGGCAATAATCCGACAAAACGGTAGGGACCTAAGAGAAGCAGAAGACATCAAGAAGAGGTGGCAAGAATACACAGAGGAATTATACCAGAAAGATCTGGATGGCCTGGACAACCCAGCTAGTGTGGTTGCAGACCTTGAGCCAAACATCCTGGAGGGTGAAGTCAAGTGAGCCTGAGAAAGCATGGCTAACAACAGGGCCAGTGGGGGTAATGGCATTTCAGTTGAACTATTTAAAATCTTAAAAAGATGACGCTGTTAAGGTGCTACACTCAATATGCCAGCAAGGTTGGAAAGCTTAGCAGTGGCTAGAGGATTACAGTGGGGTCTCGACTTATGAACGGCTCGACATACGAACGTTTCAACTTACGAACCGCTCTCATAGGAATATATGGACTCGACTTACGAACTTAGATTCGAGTTATGAACTCTTTTTTTCTCTTTTTTTTAAAAGCTAAGTCATCTTAGGTTAAAAGGAAAAAAGAAAAAAATATCCCCCTCTAGTGGCAGAAGGCGGAATAGCAGCTTCCCATTAGTTTCTATGGACGAAAAAAGCAGATACGGATTAAATGGTTTTCAATGCATTCCTATGGGAAATGCAGATTCGACTTAAGAAATTTTCGACCTGAGAACTGCCTTCCAATACGGATTAAGTTCGTAAGTCGAGACCCCACTGTACAAAAGATAAGTCTACATCCCAATCCCAAAGAAGAGCAGTGCCAAAGAATGTTCCAACTACCGTACAATTGCACTCATTTCACACACTAGCAAGGTTATGCTCAAAATCCCACAAGGTAGGCTTCAGCAGTATGTGGACTGAGAACTCCCAGAAGGACAAGCTGGTTTTCGAAGAGGCAGAGGAACTAGAGACCAAATTGCTAACATGCACTGGATTATGGAGAAGGCCAGAGAGTTCCAGAAAAATACCTACTTTTGCTTCATTGACTATGCAAAACCTTTGATTGTGTGGACCACAACAAACTATGGCAAGTTCTAAAAGAAATGGGAGTGCCTGACCACCTTATCTATATCCTGAGATATCTAAACATGGGACAGGAAGCAACAGTTAGATCTGGATATGGAACAACCGATTGGTTTAAAATTGGGAATGGAGTACACCAAGGCTGTATATTGTCCCCCTGCTTATTTAACTTACATGCAGAATACATCATGCAAAACGCTGGACTGGATGACTCCCAAGCCAGAATTAAGATTGTCAGAAGAAATATCAACAATCTCAGATACGCAGATGATACCACTTTGATGGCAGAAAGTGAGGAGGAATTAAAGAACCTAGTAATGAGGGTGAAAGAGGAGAGCGCCAAAAATAGTGTGAAGCTCAACATAAAAAAAAACTAAGATCATGGCTACTGTCCCCATCACCTCATGGTAAATAGAAGCGGAACATATGGAGACAGTGACAGATTTTACCTTCTTGGGCTCCATGATCACTGCAGATGGTGACAGCAGCCACAAAATTACGACACCTGCTTCTTGGAAGGACAGCGATGACAAATCAAGAACGCATCTTAAAAAGCAGAGACATCACCTTGCCGACAAAGGTCCGCATCATCAAAGCCACGTTTTACCAGTAGCGATGTATGGAAGTGAGAGCTGGACCATAAAGAAGGCTGACCGCTGAAGAATTGATGCTTTTGAATTGTGGTGCTGAGGGAGGCTCTTGAGAGTCCACCGGACTGCAAAGAGAATAAACCTATCAATTTTGAAGGAAATCAACCCTGAGTGCTCACTGGAAGGGCAGATCCTGAAGCTGAGCTCCAATACTTCGGCCATCTCATGTGAAGAGAAGACTCCCTGGAAAATACCCTGATGTTGGGAAGGTGTGAAGGCAAGAAGAGAAGGGGACGACAGTGGATGAGAAAAGGCATGGATAGTGTCATCGAAGCAACCAACATGAATTTGACCCACTCCAGGAGGCAGTGGAAGGCCTGGCATGCTCTGGTCCATGGGGTCACAAAGAGTTGGACACAACTTAATGACTAAGCAACAACAACATCTTGTTTTTTATTTATGAACTGCTTTTACATAGTTAGTCATTTCCTAACTTTTTAATCAGTCTTTTTATAGTTGGTTCTCTTGAAGACATTTATAAAGTTAGATAATTTTTGATACAAAATTCTTATCAACTTAGTAAGTTTGGAGTTTCTCAGTGCTACACAATAAGGCTTCTTAGAATATCATCATCGACAACAACATCTTGTAATAGCTAGATTATTAGCTTTATTTGGCATAAGTTTTTATTATCCATGAACCTCTTCTTCAGATGCATAGAGTACTGCCAATTTATTAAAATATGTGAAGGTTAGTTAACAGCGAGCCTTGTGGCGCAGTGGTTAAAACGCTGTACTGCAGCTAAAACTGTGCTCACGACCTGGGGTTCAAATCCCAGGTAGCCGGCTCAAGGTTGACTCAGCCTTCCATCCTTCCGAGGTCAGTAAAATGAGTACCCAGCTTGCTGGGGGGGCAATGTGTAGCCTGTATAATTAAAATTGTAAACCGCCCCGAGAGTGCTTGTAGCACTATGGTGCGGTATATAAGTCCAATAATAATAATAATAATAATAATTATGTAAACAGTAGGGAGTACAGAAATGCAAGAAGCTGGTAATTAAATCACAGTACTTGAATTATCCCTGCATTGTTTTGCAAAAAAAATCTGATTATACCCATTTGAAATTGCTAACCCATGTATGCATTGCTAATTCAGGGAACGCCACATGTTGTTGATCAAATGGGGTTGCTTCATGAAAAATTATGTCATGATAGATGTGTCACTCCTTAAGACTCCAGTAAACATTTTTCTCCTGTGGGATAATTGTATGGCTCCCATCTCAGAAACAATATAAGCATGACTGGAATGGAGAGAACCCTGATTCCAAATAGATTGTTGTGACGTTTACCACATGACCCCTGCTTGTTTCTCCAAACAATGGGCTCACACTATGTCATCCCACCAGCAGATACCAATTGGGACTTCCCTCTTTTCCTCACTGCCACCAGTGGATTTCCTTTATCCACAATATATAAAGAACTTTAGTCAGACACTTGTCTGGTTACTGCCAACATAACTTATTTATTGAAATGTATTAAATTTAATCAGAGTCACAGATATTCTTTATTCAATGCATACCATCAAATCATTAACATGCCATATATCTTGCCACATAACTAATCACCACCTGCTCTAGCTGTTTATCTTGACCAGCTTATCTCTATTAGTATCTGTCCTATCTCCCTGACTATATGTCTCTTTCTGCAAATTCTTTATTTTTCATCTCTTCTGCCAAACCTTCTTATATCCACTGACTCCACCCCTCCTCTCATAGGCTCATGCAAATGAGATCCTGAATATGAGTGACAGGAGTGACGTGGGGCAATCGTCACAACTCATATTAGTACAGATAAATTATTTTGCATAATCCACAAAAACTAGTGAATGCTCAGTTTTTGTGCCAAAAGATGCAAATTACACTTGTGTTAAGTATTTAATAGCACCTAAGAAGCCTGTCCATAACTGAAGTGGCCAGGTATTAAGTCAGCATACAAAGACAGGCATCTGAAAACATGAAACATTAATATGAACTTTAATATGAAGAACTTATGAAAATTCTTTCAGCATGGCTGATATATTACACATTGAGTGAATACTGGAATAATTTGATTTCATTCTGAAATGAAGAGAATAAATAGACCTTGGGGAAAAAGTTTTTTGGGTGGCAAATGCCAGAATCTCCCAGCAACATGAACCTTGCACATCAATTCTGGGTGCTGTTAACAAAGTATAGATAATATGTTCTATCAAGTTGCCTTGGACTTATGGCAGCTCTATGATGGAGCAATCTCCAAAATCTCCAGTCTGTGGCTTCCTTGATGGAGTCAGTCCATCATGTATTTGGTCTTTCTCTTTTCCTGCTTCCTTCCACCTTTCCTGTGTTTCTGTCTTTTCCAGAGAATCCTGCCTTCTCCTGGTGTGCCCAAAGTATGACAGCCTCAGTTTCAACGTTTTTGCCTCTGGAAGTACTTCAGGCTTGATCTGATCTAGGACCACTTGCTAGTCTTTCTAACAGTCCAGGGTATCCACAAAGCATTCCTTCAGCACCAGATTTCAAAGGAATCAATTATTTTCCCTGTCACTTTTCTTTACTGTCCAGCTTTCACACTTGTATATGGTGACTGGAAATAAAAGACGTCTTGATCTCCAGTGATACACCCTTACACCTGATCATCTTTTCTAGTTTCTTCATTGCTACCCTTCCTGGTCTCAGTCTTCCAATTTCTTGGCTGCTGTCTCCATTCGGATTGAATGGAGTTGAAACAAGGTCTACAACATCTGTATTTCAATTTATTTGCCAACGTTTTGTAGTTCCACCAGAAAAAAAAAAAACAGCCGCGTGAAGCAACCAGCAGCCATGGGGAAATAATCTAATTCCCTGGCATTTCCCCCCAATGATAAATCCAACGCAGGAAAGCGCACAAACCATCCTCCCGTAATCCTAATTCCCCTCATCCTATTTCTGCGCTGCGAAGTCGACCACGGCGTTTCTGGATACCGTCTTTAGCGGGAAATTTGCCAGTGGGTTGAAACACCTTCGTAGGTCCACATGGAGGATTTACCCGGCGGTCCCTAAGAACTACAGGCCCCAGAGTGCTCCTTATCAGTTGCGGGGCTCAGGCGCTTCCATCGCGGAGCCGGAGGCGGTCGGGGCGGTGTTAGTCCCGTCGCCGCAGGAGAGAGGGCGGGCCCGTCTACCGGCTAGTCGGCTGGCTAAATAATTCGGCCGGTTTGAGCAAGGTCTGTGTCACCCATTTTATTTCTGAGGCGACGGGGCTCGGTGAAGAGTAGCGACGAGGGCTGGCTGACGCGGTTTTGCACGTAAGACTTCTTCCGTTGGTTTATACAGTACTAGAAACCTTGCAGGGACCTTGTGGGAGCAGCTCTTGGGTTTGTCCCGCGTGGAGAGCGCTCGCGCAAAGCGCAAAAAAGCAGCCACCAAGGCGCTTTTCCCACGCGCGGGAAAAGGCTGAGGTGAGAAGGAGACCGCCGTGGTATTTCTTTTTGGCGGATCTGTTGGAGGAAACCTATTTCCCAACAGAAGCCTCTGTCTCCCCTTGGGTCTTTTCCACCTGAGAGCCGCTTTGCTCTTCGGACGTTGTATCTCACGGCCAACGTTCGGAGTCGTTTTTCTCCCTGCCCATTTCCGCAATTAATTACTTTAATTTATCCCTTTTGTTTCCTTCGAGACGAGTGCTGTTAAATATCTTTTGGGACGCTCCGTGAAGGAGGTAGGATTCCAGGGTCTACTCTAGAGCTCACTGACATCGTAACCAGTGAAACAGGTCGGAGAGAAAGGCACCGGCTCTGTTTGCAGTCGTTGGGGATTTGAGGCCAGCTAAAGGTCAGAGTACAGTTGCAGGTTTCCGTTTTTCCAGAATTGCTGGTCCGTTCTAGAAAACGTATGTAGGTATGCATGTCACTATGTGCGTGTGTGATTCTGTGAACACCTTCACTGACAGCCCTGCTCAAGTGATGCAGATACAGGAACCTTGGCTTCCTTTGCAGGTGCAAAGGAAGTTGTGGGTGTATATATGCATATGGGTGTACCACCCTTGATACTTATTCAGTAGAGGTGAGCAATCCTGTGGGGAAGCCATATGCATATGAATTGATCATTAGTAGCTTCTTCAGTAAAGGTGAACAATCCTGTGGGCAATCCAGGGTGTAACTGGAAAGCATCACTGGACCAGATGGAGCCTAACTGAGATGTGTGGACCTCTTGCCACACTGTTGTGTAAAGCTGGGACTAAATGCAACCTTCAAGGCTCTGGCATCAGGTCCACCCCCTTTTTTTACATTGTTTGGCATTTAGCCTGATGAAAAGTTCCGGAGAACTTGAAAGTTTATTTGTTGTTTCATAAAATAGTATTTATCTTATCATTAATTTCAGGGTATAATCCTCAAATGGCTACATTTGCTTCATTTGACCTACACAACAAAGACCTGAGTGGGAGGGGTAGCCCTCTTTCAAATTTTGTTCCCCCCCCCCCCCCGATTGTTCCATCTGTTAGTCCATCTGTCAGGGCAGACTTAAGAGTCGGGGAGAGGAGGAGTTGCCATTTTATCTAAAAATTCCATCATGGTTAGTAAGATTACCACCTTGGCCTGCTCACGGAGTAATGGTACAGTTTGGGTTTAGCCAGGCTGGTCTGGAACATCTCAATATGATCATATATCACCTGTCCTAGTGCATTTGCATTGGCCAGGTTCAAAGATGCTGACATTTCAAGCCCTTAACGGCTTAGGACCTTGCTACTTGTCTGAGTGCCTCTCCCTTAAAAGCATCTACCCATCCCACCCTCATATACTAGAATGTTACGGGTGGCCACCCTGAGGGAGGTCCAGAAATCAACTACTCAAAACTGGGCCTTCTCTGTGGTAGCTGCATCATTATGGAACTCTCTCCTGTTAGAGATGTGACTGGCTCCTTCCTTTCATGGCTTTAGGAAACAACATACAACGTGGCTGTTTATGCAGGCTTTCATAACCTTACCCTATGTTAATTTTGTTTATGATCACCAGCATTCTTGAACTTTGAACTTTTCTCTTTTTTGCTGCCTACTATTGTATTTTTATACTGTAATTTATAACATTTCTTTCCTATTTTGGTATTACAGTATTTTTCTATGTATAAAACAACACTTTTTCCTAAAATAATTAGAGGAAAAATTGAGGATCGTTTTATACATGTTAGTAAGGAGGGGGGAGGGATCAAAGCACTTTGATCCCTGCTTTCTCCCTCCACTTTTTGCAAAGAAAGTGGAGGGGGAAAGCACTTTCCTCTCAAGAAAGTGGAAGGGGAAAGCAGGAATCGCTTTCCCCGTCCATTTTCTTGTGAGGAAAGTGCTTTCCCCCTCCACTTTCTTTGCAAAAAGCTGCTTTTCTCCTTCACTTTTTGCAAGGGGAAAGCAGCTTTTTGCAAAGAAAGTGGAGCGGAAAAGCAGCTTTTTGCAAAGAAAGTGGAGGGGGAAAGCGATTCCTGCTTTCCCCCTTCACTTTCTTTCAAGGAAAGTGTTTTCCCCCTCCACTTTCCTCTTTCTTGCAAAGAAAGAAATGTTGGGATAGAAAAGTGTGGGGGGGTGTCTTATACATTGAGGTGTCTTATACATGAAAAAATACAGTAGTTTTTAAAATATGTACTGATTTATTGATCAAACAGCACATTTGAGTGGGGTTTTATTAGATTACTATTGCTGCTTTATTATTTGTATTATGTTGCTATGATATGTTAGGTGCCTAGAGTAGTGGCCCAGCAACTAGATGTGCTGGAAAAAAAATTAATAAATAAAAATATAAAACAAATTTGCTCGATTCTCTCTTCTTTCCATTTCACTCTGATGAGATACATCCCTCAATACAATTTCTGAGTTTAAAAAAATAAAGTGTTTTAGGATGATGGCAGTGTGTATGGGTCACACCTCACAAGATAGCAGTTTATGCTGGGGATGCATGTATAGTTCATATCCACCAAAAGTATCACTGTTTTGTTTTCATTTTTAAAAAATTATGGTCATAAAATACTTCTTTTGCTGTTCCTAAGTATAAGGCATATGAAGCACAGATAGGGAATAGAAGGGGAATGGTCAAATTAAGGGCTGTCCTTCCATAGGGATTGGGGGCAGAAGAATATTTATTGACCTACTGAATCACATGACAGTGAATCATTTCAGATCTCCACAATCTGCTAGTGTCTATTTTTCAACAGAGAAACTCAGACGTTTCAGTTCTACCACTTAAGACTTAAAACAAAAACATTCTGTTTCTGTCAGGTCTTGAAAATACCTGTAAGAATTGTTGATCAATGTTTGTAAGAAAGTTCTGTAGAAAGAGTTGACAAAAGACTACAGCTGTGCTAGCAACAAGCTACCAGTCAGATATTATACAGCTGTGGAAACAAAATGGTAAAGAAGAAGCCTACAGAAGCTAATCTCCAATTGGCCACAAGGGGCAGTAAAGCTGACAGCCTCAGAACACTGTTTCGTGGGGGTGGGTTGAATGGAGAGAAGGAGGAGTTACTCTGCAGGATTGATTTACAAAGCAGAATTTACCAAGGACTAATTTATGATATGGTAAATGGATTGACGTTGGTTGCTGTTACTTGTATGACCAAAGGACTGAAGAAAGGAGTATTCTGTATGTATTGCTACTGCTACAATATTGCTACAATACAAATTCTTCACTTTACTGCTCTCAATACAATTGTCTGTCTGTTTACTGACACCCTGAATTGGATTAATCTCTGCTGGGGCATAGGAAAAGGCACTGCCTCATCCGTAAAACCCCTCTCAGTTTCACTACAGCTATTGTTTAATGTGATGTTACACATGATGCATTACAGAGAAAGTAGGGTTGAGTAAAGTCTTTTCCCACCTCTCTCATAATATTGGAGCCCAGGTTCACCCTCTGAAGCCAAAAGGTAGAAGATTCCAGGTCAGACAAAAGGAAGTCATTCTGCACACAGTGCCTGCCTGAATTGTGAAATCTACTGTCACAAGAATATTGTGGTACCTTAAAGTCTAATTGCTATATTTTAATATGAGCTTTTGTGGACAAGTTCACTTCCTCAAACAGTGAAAGCACACATTAAAATATAGCAGTTCTTAAGGTGCCCCAATGTATTTGTCTTCTTAATTTTGTTTTCGCCTGATATTCTAGCACAGGCTAATACTGCTATCTCTCCTAAAATTGTCACAAGATATAATATCTGTCAACATGGAAGGCTTCCAAAGTGCTTAGATAAGTTGATGGAGGTTAACATCTTCTATAGCTACTAATTTGTATGGATATAAATACCAGAAGCAACATATCTCTGTATGTCAGTTGCCGGTAAACATTAGCAAAGGTGGATGTGTGAGCTGTTATGTGAATGATGGACAACTGCAGCCTAACAGGTATTGTGGACTCCAGCTCCCATCATTTCAGAGTTGTGCCCGTCATTCTGGTAGATGGGTTGTGATAACAAGAACTGTAGTTAGACACATATAGAGGGCAGAAAATGGGAGAAGAGTGACCTAGATATAGATATGCAATGCCTCTGATGTCTGGACTGAAAAGACAGAGCTGTCAGCTATAGTTTTTCTAGTATTAAGACAACATGAGAAGAATTGCGTAAGATTCAGAATTGTACCTGATGCTTGGGACCACAAAAGTCTCTCTGTAACTAAGTATTTCTCTTTAATTAATTTTGTGATTATTATTACTTTTTCATAGTAATTGTAAATTATTATCCCTAGGCTTAAAGTAGGACACCTGTATCCTTGGGATCAGTATCCACAGCTTCACTTATCCATGGTCTGAAAATATTAAAAGAAAAAAAAAAAACAGAAAAACTACTTTCACATGTATTACCAGAACCAGCGACTAGAGGGAGCCAGAGATTATGCTATGAATAATTGTTAGATAAGAATACATAGCATGGTTTCTGGTTCTCTCTAGTGGCCAGTACTGGTAATCCATGTGAAAAAAATTCTGAATTCATGATCCATCCACTGAAATCTGACCTGCTTTCCCAACTCCCTGCAAAGCAGCACAAAGTAGTGGTGGTTGCTCCTGAAGGCATTAATGCAAGAACTAAGGCTGAGCTGGCAGCCTCCATAAAAGAAATGACAAAGGGTTATAAGAATAAACAACAAGAGAAGGAAGCTCTTGTTCTTTTTTACAACAGGACAGCAGAAGCCAAAGTTCATTCTATCATAGAATATATCCTAGATTTATTGGGAAAAGAAAAGAGAAAAAGTTCTGGTATTTGCCATCCCAAACTAGTTCCGGGTGCAATCACTGAGGAGCTGGGGAAAAAGCAGGTTGAGTACATTCACATTGATGGCTCCACTCCCTCAGCTGAGCATCAGTCTCTCTGCTACAAGTTCCAGTTCTCTGAGAAGCTGGTTCTGGGTTTTTCGGGCTCTTTGGCCGTGTTCTGAAGGTTGTTCTTCCTGACGTTTCTCTGTGGCCGGCATCTTCAGAGGACAGCAACCTGTGCTCTCTGAGAAGCACTCTGTGGCTGTCCTTTCTCTAACAGCTGCTAACATGGGGCTTATTCCCTCGTCTGCTGATCTGGTTGTGTTTGCAGAACTGTTCTGGAATCTTGGGGTTTTGATCCAAGCCGAAGACCAGGCACACCGAACTAGGCAAACCAGTTCTGTGAATATCTACTATTTGGTTGTGAAAGGCACAGCCGATGACTATATTTATGGCTTATGATTCAAGAGAAGATTAGACTGTTAGGTGAAGCTGACCTATATGAAGCCAAGTTCTCTGAGACCTCTGAAGCCAAAGACTACTACTTTTACAAGGACCCAAAGCAGCAGAATATTTTAAACCTTTTCCAGAGGAAATTTTTGAAAGATGCAGATGGATGAAGCCCTGCTTGTGGAAACAGTGGATGCCTGGTGAAGATTCTGGACAACAAACACCATCTCCTGAAATAGAAGGAAGCTTGTTTGCAAAAAGTCCATGCAAGAAATGGTGTACTGATTATTTTTGTTGCAGACACTGATATCACCAAAACTTATGCTTATTTTTATTATTATTTTAAAATATGAGAGGGAAAAAATCAGTGAATGATTTGTTTGGTTCCAATAAAATTAATATCTATTTCTTTAAAAAATCTATTTTTTCTCCTTTTAACATGCTATATTTATATGTAGCGTTCGCTATTATCCATGGTTTTCAGTGTCCAAGGGCTCCTTGGAACCAATCCTCGGATAATATAGGGGTCCTGCTGTATATCATAGAATACTGTATGTATTTTCTTTGTCAAAGTAATAGTTTATCATACTGTTTTGTTCTTCTGACTTATGGTGACCCCTAGTAGGGATTTTGAGGTATGTGAGATGTTCAAGGAGTAGTTTATTAGTGTCGTTCACCAACTGAGTTTCTTTGGTCAAGCAGGTATTGGAACCCAGATCTAATGTGACATCCTATCTACTACATCACACTGGCTCTTTATAGTTAACCACGTAGCCATCTGAAAGTCTAAAAGCCAACTGTATGCTTCCGTTTACATATATGCTTATTTTTAATGTGGTAAACCATGTGAGAATAAATTGTCAGAGTGGAATACATTAAAAACTTCAAGCCTTCGAGAATAAATTAAAAACTATTACATACAATGAATGTAATAGTTGCGAGTGTTCTCAGTAACAGTCCAAATTAAGGACCAGTGAATATTTTTGAGAAACATGCATTTTTAAGGAAAGTAATTTGTTGTTGTTTTTTTTAAAGATTAGTAAGACAGCAATTTTGTGTGTAGCTGGGACTGCAGTTGTCTGATGAACTAAGTACGACTTCTCAATAGGCCTGTAACGGATTTCTTTGCATATTAACGCCTAAAACTTTGGTGGAATGCATAAGCTTTCTTTTGCCTTTGAAAACTGACGAGAATATTTCTTGAAGACAGAAGTCTGTGACCTAGGGACAACTGCTCTTGGAATCTGCATGAACAGTGTTTAATAATATAGCCAGCAGTAAGTAACCAACTTCTTTCTCATCTCTAGCAGTCAGAAGATGCTAGTAGGTTCCAGTTGCTATAATATATCTTTTCAAGGCTGATACACTTACATATTTGCTCACCCCTCCGTCATACTAAGCAGTGGTTTTCTGTAACAGATCAAATATTACTGACAGAACTTTCATGTTAACTGGAAGTCAGTCGCATAATTTCTTCCAACTCAGGAGCTCACAGTCGCTAAAACTTAGTGGATCTGTTGCCATTAATGATACATGAAGTGTGGAACTGCACTTTGTACCTCACACAAGGCTAGTAGATGATCAAATGTGTGTATTTTCACATTATTATCTTCCTGGATTTTTACTGTTAGGTTAAAAAGAAAGTAATCCAGGCTAAACCGCCCGGAGAGTGCTTATAGCGCTATGGGGCGGTATATAAGTCCAATAAATAAATAAATAAATAAATAAATAAATAAAGCTATTTTCTTTCTGAACTTTCTGGGAGTTGCTGGGCTACAGTCAGACAGAAAGCTAGAAAGCACAGAGAATGCTCATTTTGTTGAACTTAATCCCATTCCTTTCTCTATGTAGATAAGGTTACAAAGCTGTGTAGTTAAAGCTTTTGGAAGTCGGCCATGCTCATCACACATCACTAGGTCAGCCTGTAGTGGAAGTTTAGAAAAGAATGCCTTGTGTCTCTTTGTTTTGACTGTATGACAGTGAACAAGAGCTGAATTTCAGGGATATTCTGTGTTTAAAGGAAAGGCCTGTTATCCCAAGCAGAAGTAAGTAAACTCTGTGGCTGACCGCTTCTGGGGAAGGGCAGAGTTGGTTGTGTTGGCTTAAATGGATGTCCTTGCCTTAGCATTAATAGAATGTTGCATTTTTAAAACAGTGTTGTGCTCTGAGAAAAAAAAAGTCAAAAATGGGCAAGCCCAAGGTACTGTACGTCTAAAACTAGTCTTTGGGTCTTGGCCCATATGTTGGTTCTGTTTGTTCCTTTGAGTGTATTCAGATCCATGTTCTTTGTTTGTTTTTGTCTTTTGCCTCCTGGATGTTTAATTCTTGTATAGTTCTTAGTTAATTGGTAATTCTTGTATGATTGTTAACACAATCCCCATGTGTGTTTTATGGCATTCGTTCTTTTAGTTTGTCACTGTAATTAAGTGTTGAAAATAAAAATCCAAATGGAAGAGATGTTTAAAACATGTTATTCTCTTTTCTAGCTTCTTCCTCAAAGTTATCTACTTAGTTATGACTACAGTATGAATAAATTTTTGAACATTCTTACTTTCTGTCTGAGTTCATGAAAGTTCTGGCATTGTTGATTACTGAAGGAATGCATTTTTATTCCATATTTTCTTTGGCAAGTCCTTCTATAATGGCAAGAGTAAGATTGTTTTCATTTGCTTCTCTTCCCAGCATGTTCACATTATAGGCACTTATGAAATATGGATTTTTAACAGGAATATGTGGCAGGGGAAAATATAATTTGAATGGTGTGCAGAGGTGTTGTTCTAAAACTTTAAAAGTCTTTTTAAAATGTGCCTCAGAGAGGTGCCTAAAAAGTGAAGGTATTGAAAAATTACAGCTGGGTACAAAAAAAACACTCTAATAAGGTGGCAGAAGGAAGTTCATTGTGTTTCGTGAAAACAAACAATTATGCTTATGTTATGTAAACAGAGACAAAGAAAAAAATGGAGTGCTTAAGTCATGTTTGCCTATAAAATGAAAATTAACAAAACAGATTTGGAAACCTGTATTGAGAATAACCATATACTGTATGGTACAGAAGAAGTTTTTACAGAAGAGTTTAAGAGGAGTTTTAAGTTTGCTTGTTTGGTTGTTTGTTTGTTTGTTTGTTTTTCGATAAGCCAGTAGAAAAGAAAAAGCGCTGTTCATTTTATACGTTTTAGCCTCATAACAAATAACAATTCCTTTATACAATGTGGTAACAAGGAAGAGTATGAACTCATAAAATATTCAGTAATATTTATGAACAGAACATTTTAAATATAAAAACATGCAACAGTAATTCAGAATGTACTGCTCATATATGGTGTTAAGCAAGTTATTCCAAGGAGGGGGGCATTTGCCTGACTAGGATCTACCTTGGCTACTAGCTGGCTCATACCCCAGCTGAGTCAACCCACAGCTGTCTGGAGAAGCTGGCATCGCTTACCCATAGGAAAGCCAAAGTCTGGCATCATAACGTTTTGTTTAAGACACACCGAGTGTATATAAATAGATCTCTATCATGTTTACAGAACATCTCCAAAAGCCAGGGATCATCCCACAGAGATAATCTTCCAAAGAACATTTCCCAAGAATCTCAACCACCTGCTTTTTGCAAACAAATGGGAAAATGCGTATGGACTGAGAGGAGCCAGGAGATAATCACAGGAATAACATAGATAAAGTCTGAAAAAGATGGGCGAGATTTTCTCTTTTAGAGAAAATGTTTTATTGTGTGCCAATTACATGTTTAGAGCTAAATAATGCTTTTGATTTTGTATATTTTTACTTTTAAGTTTACTTTTAAGTTTAAATACTTTTCGTTCCTGTCATTGAAAATTATAAGACTTTTTGTTTTTTTATGATTTTGTCTTAAGGAGTTTGAATATAGAGATGTATTCTCTGCCATTATAGGCTATGAGAGCCTGTGTTTTAACATTTTTTTACTTTTGATTAAAGCATGAATAAAGTTATTGTCTGGACTTTGTATAGCAGTAAGTTTACAACTAATGTGTATTTCCGAACAAGTATTTGTTCAAAGCTTAAGTTCAGATTTTATGGATTTTAAGTATTTTAAGCCTATTATTTTTGCATATTATTTTTTAATATGACTTTTGAAATTAAGCGTATGTGCATATAGTTTTTTTTCATAGCTGTAAGACTGTCTTTGATAGATTTTTGGATTTGCTACTTTTAAGCATGGAAGGTAGAAATGATGTAAATAAATAGAACTTGCATAGAAATAACAAGTTCTGGCCTGGCCTGGAATGATTACAACAATGAAGACACTTAAAATGAGATACCCAGATGAGGTTATAAACAGCTTGTGACTGATTATTTCGTTTTGTTCTGGTATTAACCCTTTACTGGGATAATGTCAGCTATGACAAATCATGGAATCTGTTCTCTTTGCCTGGGAGGTCTGTAAATCTTACAAGACTCCTAGAGGAGTCAGTTGTCCACATCAAGACCTGACACACTGTTCTTTTGATTCATCAAGTGTGTATAATATACTGTACACACAAACAAATTATTCACATGAAAGCAACAGTATGATCCAACTAGCATAGCTGTCTGAATAGATACATGGTTTAGGTATCTAGTTGAAGATCCAGAGGTTGGGAGTTCAATTATCCACTGTGCCTCCTGGGAGAAGAGCGTCTGATCTCGACCATACTGCATAGTCCCATAGTGCCCGCAGAAGAAGGGAACTGTAAACCATTTCTGAGTACTGCCTGCTTGGGAAACCCTGAAAAGGTCACTGTTGCATCCCCCTAGTGTCCCTTGTTTTTTCTCCCCAAGCACAGGTCCACCCTCAGGATGTGTTGCCTCTTTTTATGCTGCCACCAGTGGATCTAGTCCACACTATACCAAGTATCTTAGACACGTGCTGCCAATACAACAGGTTTATTGATCTTTTAGTTGGTATGTAAATCAGATATAAATCACAGTTGTTGGGGATCATTCATTAAATTGTATTTGATTACACGTTTACTTGGATAGTAACCACTTTAACAATATTCTTTAATCATGTATCTATTATTTTTTCCTTTTAACTCTTTCCTATTCTCCAGAACACTCCAACTTTCCAATCTCTGTTTTAACCCTCTCAATTCAATGTAACTCTCTCCTTTCCATTCCCTATCTCTCTTCCCTTTTTCTCTAACTCTTCAACTGTCACTCTAACTCCACCCCTCCTGTCCTATCATAGGCTCCTGCACTTGAGCTCCATATGATGGACAGGAGTGATGTGGGCATTCCACCACATACCTCCCCCCTTGGAAAGTTTGTTTCATGGGGTAAAACTTACAGTAGTTTACCCTTATGAACAACGTAGGAACCACTTAGCAATATTTCAAATAATTTTGCAATACATTTTTCAGTTACACATTTAAATATCATTTCTACTTACACTTTTACACAATATAGGCATGCATGTTATTGTTGATTATGATTTAACAAATATTAGTCTTATCACTTTATACCGTCAAGCGTTTTTTTCCTATTTAAACATCGCAAAAACATTGTCGTGAAGTGGATTCGACATGGAGCGGGGTAATCGTTAAGCGGGGCACCACTGTATTGCTTTCACTGTAAAAAGGAACTCTTTATGTCATGGCCTTGCAAAAAAGGGAGCAACTTTGGCAGATTTCTATAGCATGTTCTATTTTATTTTGTTTCATTCATAAATTCAGTATTGAAAAGGACATAAATGTTCCCAGTTTTCACTAGGTTTGACATAACTGTAGCCCTCCCTTGGATGCATGTGAGCTCCTCTCTGAAAGCATATCTAGTTCTGCAATATCCAATAGCTTCTTTAATAACTCATCCAACGTTGGTGTCTCTACATTATTCCATATTTTTTTTGCCCATAGTAACCTAGATACTGTGAATACATACAGTAGACTATATTTTATTTTCTTATCAATAATTTCTGGCATTATTAAATTCCCAAGGTCCCGCCAAAATCCATTTAGACTCTTGGGCTTCTGCCTCAATTCCCTCAGGTATCAGTAACGGGAGGGTTTCTTCATCCCCTGACCATCCCCATAGTGGGGATCCCTCTCCTTCATGGCTATTCCACAGTCCAGGTAGCACCCCATCTTCCGGAGCTCCTCCAAATGCCATGCCCGGCGCTCCTCGGCCTCCCTTGCCACCGCCTCCTTTTCCTCCTTCAGACGTCGCCTCCACTCACGGGCTTCAGATTCCCCCCCCCCCAGTAAAATGGGCACTGGGGCAATCCCTTGCGGCGTCTGTAATCAGCCTCCTGTTTGGGAACCTTTACCTGTTCCCACTGTCCCGTCCACGGGTCTTCAAGCCATATTAATTCCCAATCTCCCGGTATGTTGTCCTGGTCTACATTTATATCCCCTGCTCCCGCCTCCACTATCAACCGTCCACTCCCCTCCTTTCCCGCCAAAATGGGTTCTGTTTTAGTTGCCACACGTGTGTCCACTTCCAAATCCCGGGTATCTATGCCTTGATGTACCATCTCAATCTCCTTAGACTGTCCTCCAACTCCCGGGTATCTAAACCCTGGTGTATTACTTTAGGTGGGGTTAGTCATGGGGTGGTCTGCATCCCTCTGGACGCCTTAGGGAGAGACGGCACTCCCAAGAGGACCTCTCATCCCAGGTCTCTGGCTTCACAATTATATTCAATAATGAAGAGCCTCGTGGCGCAGTGGTTAAAACACTGTACTGCAGCTAAAACTGTGCTCACGACCTGGGGTTCAAATCCCAGGTAGCCGGCTTAAGGTTGACTCAGCCTTCTATCCTTCCGAGGTCCGTAAAATGAGTACCCAGCTTGCGGGGGGGGGGGGCAATGTGTAGCCTGTATAATTAAATTGTAAACCGCCCGGAGAGTGCTTGTAGTGCTATGGGGCGGTATATAAGTCCAAAAAAAATAATAATAACATTTCAGATTTAAAACTTATTTTTTGTTGAACAGTCTCTTTTGCCATTTCCCAAACCTGTATCTAAATTTTGTTTGCTTCTTCTCATGACCACCACATATGATAAGTCCCTGGAATTTTTTAGATTTCCAGCAAACATTATTGATCCCTTCTGACATTTTTGCCAATCTTACAGGAGTAAAGTGCCATCTATGAAACATTTTAAGGGTATTTTCTCTAAGATTCATTGGCTTAATCATTTTATGATTCTCTTTCCACATCTTTGTCCATTCATCAGTATCAATATTGTACCCAAAGTTTTGTGCCCATTTTACCATCAGCTCCTTCACCC
Source organism: Pogona vitticeps (assembly GCF_051106095.1). Taxonomy (NCBI): domain Eukaryota; kingdom Metazoa; phylum Chordata; class Lepidosauria; order Squamata; family Agamidae; genus Pogona; species Pogona vitticeps. The sequence goes on from NC_135783.1 coordinate 37,480,590, forward strand.
TCTCATCCTCTAAATCTTATTCTAATAAATATGTACAGTATACATTTTAAAAATTATTTTCTCATTGGTGTAAATCCATAATTCATCCACCTGGACGTTCTCCTCAAAGAAGCCCATAATTTTATCCTCTTTGTATCTCAATTCTTATTTCATCATTGACCACCAATCTGTAACAAGGCTAGTTTCTCTAGATCTTGTTTATCTTTCATATTCTGGTCTTCAGTTAATAAGTCTTTGTACATGAGTAACGCTCCCTTCTGGTTCAATTCTTTCAGTGTAATGCTTCTCTATTTATGCTACCATATTGGAATTTTCTTGTAGGTTTGTATTTGAAACTTTTGCCATACTAAACAAAGCACCTTCCTCAGAATATGTTCTGCAAAATGTGATTGTTCTTTGCATTTCCCATGGCACACATATGCATGCCAACCCATTTTCAAATCATGACTCTCCAATTTCAATAATCTTTGAATTTCTAATGTTATCCATTCTTAAATCCAGACCATGGGACATGCCTTATAATATACAGTAATAACCAATTTGATAATCCTGAACTGCCTCTTTCTTTTAAGTCTTGCAATATTCTGAGTTTAATTATTGGTTTCTTGGCCTTCCATACAAATTTCGAAATCGGGCTGTCCAGGTCCTTGAAGTATTTATAATTTAATAAGATTGGTAAATCTTGAAATAAAAATAACAGTTTTGGTAATATCATCTTTATTATCGAGATCCTTCCCATCATTGAGGTTTGTAGCTTATTCCATTCTTCCAAGTCTCTCTGAATTTCCTTCTGTGTTGTAAGATTTTATTTTCATCAAATTACTTGGGTTTTTTTGTAGTAATAACTCCTAGATATTTCACTTTTTCTACCTCCTTGAGGTATCATGACCAATCTTTCCACATCTTCCTTTATATTTTTAGTCAGGAATTTTGGTTTTTTGATAGTTTATTTTGAGGCATGCTACATCTCCGAATTCTTCTATCGTTCTCACTAATTCTTCCAGACTGTCCAGGGGTTTTTCTAATATTATAGCTAAATCATCAGTATATGCTTGCAGCTTAAATTCTTCTTCCCTGATTCTAAGACCCTTAATTCAGCAGTCCCTCTTATTTGTCTTTTTAGCACCTCTAATGTTAGAATAAATAATAACGGAGAGAGTGCATTGTGCCTTGTTCAATTTGAATGTTTTCAGTTAGATGACCATTGATTTTAATCTTGGTCTTCTGTTTAGTATATATTGCTTTAATTGTTTGTAGAAAAATTCCTTTTGCTCCCATCTTCTTTAATTGCAGCAACATAAACTCCAAGTCGATGTTATCAAAAGCCTTTTCTTTTCATAATATTCCAAAATGTTTATTATTGATCTTATTTTTGATGGTGGTTTCCTTTTGGGGATGAAACCTGTTTGGTCTTTGTGAATCATTTCCATAAGTACCTCCTTTAGCCTTGTTGCCCAAATTGTCATATGTATCTTATAATCAACATTCAGGAGAAAGATTGGTCTATAATTTTTAATTTGTTTTTTTCCCCATCCCCACTTTATGTATTAAGGAGATATGTGCCTCTTTTCATGAATCTGGGATTTCCCCTCTAGGTTCAATATCTTCTATTAATTTCTTGAAATATGGACTTAAAGTTTCTTCCAATGCTTTGTAGTATTCAGCTGGGAGTCCATCTGGTCCAGGGGCATTCCCATTTTTCCCATGCTTCTCCAATTTCATTTGCCGTGATCGGTTTATGTAAATTTTCCAATTGTTGAGGACTAAATCTCCAATTTGAAAGTTTGTCCAAATTTCCTTTTGTTTATATAAATCGGTTTACATCTGAGTCTATTGTCGTTATTGCTTTTGTTTTATCAGTTTTAATTAGTTCAAGTTTTCCTTCTTTCTAGTTGTAAGTTATCAGGTGATCATAGAGTTTAAACGTTGTATTTGAAATGTTCTTTCCTTCTCTCAGTCTGAGTGGTGCGAATTGGGGGGAATTGAGATGAAAAGCTTTGAAAGTTTAGCAAAACAATTTACCCCTCCTTTCCCCTTCTCTGTTGATGTTACAACTGAGACTGTTGGAAGGCAGTTCTTTCCTTCTCTCAGGTTAGATGAAGGGTGGGTTGGGGGATTGGGACAAAGGGCTTTGAAAGTTTTAATTGATGATCTACCCCTCACTTCCCCCCCCCCTTTGTTGAGACTACATCAGATGCTGTTAGAAGTCAGTTCTCTAATTCTCCAAATCCATTTGCAGTCTCCCCTCAGGGCTTTCCTTGCCACCTGAACAGCTTTTCCCCAGAAAGAGGCTTCATGCTGCTTCATCTCCCTGCTTTTACTCCTCTTTAGAAAGGGACTTTGTGTGAAAGTATAGCAAAGATATGGTTCTTGTTTATTTAGTTATTAAGTTATCAAGTTCTCTCCCTGTATATAGTCCTCCAGGGCTAAGGTTCAATTCAGTTACTCACTTTCCTCCCTTGATATATTGATGTTACCTCCAAGGGTGTAATCTCCTGTCGTGGCCATGCTACACAGCTAATTCACCAAAACATGGCACCGAGCTGGATCTTCTCTCTGGGGAGGGAGAGATCATCGAAAGATTGGGTTGCAGCCCATCCCCCTTGAGATCTCTCAATCCCCTGAGATCCAGGGAGATGTTCTTGTACACCTCCCTGTCCCCCAATTCCTTCAGGGGAGTCTTGATACGCTGTATACAGCCAGTCTTCCACAGAGCCCTGAGGAGACCAGCCATTTCGCTGTTCACCCCGCCCCCTTTCCCCACACATGGATTTTGAGGTATGTGTGCCAGATTGGTGTGTGCCCAGAGATACAAGTAGGGACTCATTAATCAACAGGAGAAGCCACTGTAAGTTACACCATTTGCCTTCTGTGTAGGTATTATTAAGCAACAGGATTTTGGCTTATGATTCTATTGCCTTCCAGAAACATGACATTCCAGATTATCTCCCAGAGTTCTGGGAGTTTAGCTGAGAGTATAGATAGATGGTGCTTTCAGAAAAAGTATGCATAGTGAAAGAAAGAAAATGGGGGGAAAGGAAGGGGAGTAAAATTATAATCCTACTTATTAATTTTGATGCTATTATTAAGCTTATGGTAATTGTGAATCTTAAATTTCTGCAGAGAGGTTCAGGCAATGACAAGGAACCAATTATACTTGTATTGGTATAGTTCTATATGTTTACTCAAATATATGTCCTATTAAATAAAGAGGATCTTGCACCAGAAGTAATATGCATAAGAAATTTAAAAACAATTGCTTTACATGGTTCCTCTATTTTATTCTAAAGACACCTCCCTAATGTATGTACTGATTAACCCAAGCAAGGTTTGTGAATAAACAGGGATTTGAATTTACGTCTCCCTGTTTCAAGTCCAGTGCTTAAGCCAGGACACTGTACTGGCTCCCTCAAGATAAATCATTACTGTATAAATAACTGCAAAGCTGAAATATATTGACAGAAAATAATGCAAGTGATTGTGCTTCATTTGTATAAAATGAAAATACAGTGGTGCCTTGCTTAACAAGCGCCCCGTTTAACGATGAATCCGCATAGCAATTAGGTTTTTGCGATTGCAAAAGCAATCGCATTGCAATGTTTTAGATGGCCAAAAATCGCTTTGCAATGATCGGTAAGCGTTTCGCAATTAATAATGAGCTTAAAGACCACCAGTAGTGAATAATTAGTTGGACTGTGTTACTTGGCCTGAGGTGTAGATGTTTGTATTTTTAGTGGGGGACTTCTAGTGGGTGGGGAGTGTTTGGGGAATGTTATGTGTGTGCATGTGTCTGGTCTCTGGGTGTCTGTGAATTTCGTTGTATGGTATACTGTGTATATACTTACAATGACAATAAATTATATTATTATTATTATTATTATTATTATTATTATTATTATTATTATTATTATTATTATTATTATTATTATTATTATTATTATTATTATTATTATTATTATTATTATTTAAAAACAGCTGATCAGCGATTCCAAAATGGCTGCCGGAAAAAAATGGCCACCCGCAGTGCTTTCGCGCCCTTTCCTTGCTTACCGGGCAGCAAAAATGCCGGCCAGATGGAGGATTTCCACACAGCGGTGATTTTTTTCCCCATAGGAACGCATAAAATGTGTTTTAATGCGTTCCTATGGGTTTTTTTTCCCCTGCATAGTGACGAATCTGGATAGCGACGATTTTTTTGGCACGGATTATCATTGCTATGCGGGGCACCACTGTACAAATTAATTAACAGATTATAAAAAGTACAATATGCAAATTGGCATAATTTACAAATTAAATTTACATAATCTACAAATCTAATTTGCATAATTTACAAATTAACCTCCATAGATTTGAGAAACTGGAATATGTGAGCAATGGTACAATTATATCTCACCATATTCAACATAGCTTGCTTCCAGCATCTTTATCTTCCACCTCCACAATCTTGCTGGAGATTTCAGTCAACTGTAACCTGTTGCCACCTATTCCAGAACAACAGTCACAACTATAGCAATCCTTACATGCCTTACTATTTTTTAACTCTTACCAGGCACAATATTAAAAAATTAACAAAGCAATCCCATATTTGTTCACCTTCATATCAATGTGCATTAAGCAAAACACAATAATAATTAATCATTCTATGTGGGTCTTCTTGAAAGTGGTGTGCACCTCTTCTTAATACATGTAAAAGAAAGTGTTTTCTTTTTTTTTTTTTAGCTCAATACTTTTGGGAAAGTTCTAAAATATAAAAAAGCAGGAGGCTGAGATATATTTTAATGAATATCACATTTCAAAGCTTCTTATCGTCTTGGGAATTATTAATTATTTCAAAGAAAATTCCACAGGGAAAACATTCTTTATAACATAGTCTGGTACATAGTCTCTTGTGGACTAGTCCAGAGCTTTATTGGTGTGGTATCACAGAATGGATTCATCGCTTTGGCAATCCTCTATGGAAAATTAGTCACAGAAAGACAACAGTTAGGCTGCATTCATTTCAGTGATGTGTTTAAGAGCACAAGGATTCTTCTCAAGTTTGTTTTTATGCACAAATGGTTCAGAATATAAATGTGGTAGTCTACAGAGTTCTCACACCTTAAGACATAATGAAAAAGGTCAGAGAGCTCAAAGTGAGAGGCTAATTAAAGAAGAATTTCAGAGATGTGCTATTTTCATTGCGATTCACTGCAGGAAAGGCAACAAAGGGGTGTTTCATACCTAAGGCTTAAATCACCTTTGAGCTCCTCTGACCCATTTTGAAGAAACTGTAATGAATTATACAACACCAAAAAGGGAGAATCTCATCTAAAATATGTTCCAATTCAGCGAAAGTTCAGATGAAGCATCTTCAAGCATAAATGGGTGAAACCTGCTGGAAGGCCAAAATTGTCTGCCTTTTGATTAATGACACTCCCCTTTCTGCCCCTTTCCCTGTTTTTTTCCTCTGGTTGCCATTCAGGGGTCTGCAGTGACTTTCCTTTATTTTTTGGTTACGTAAAGTGAGTGATATAGCAATGCATCTACCTTGTATGGTATACATAATACTGCCAATGTATCTCATTTATCTAGAATAGCACTGCATTAATAGGAAAATATCAAAAAAATTAAAGTAATAAAATAGATGAATATAGAGGAGGAGGTTCTCCACCATCCCTGTCAATGCCATAGTCCACCAAATACATTACAGTGTTGTCACCTCAGGTAATACTGTCCATAGTTCTACTTGAGTGTGAACTAAGCATCTAGATATCTACACAGCGTACAGAACGGGATCATTAGGAGAGCTCCAAATTGTACCAAAAAAAAAACACTGTAGCCCTAGCTCTGTGTTAAAAAGGTGTGGGACAGCTCTAAAAAGGGGCGGGCTGGATCATTCTAAATAAAAACACATGTTTACTTTAAATTTGGGGTTTCCTTGTATGTTTAGTGTACTTATAGCATGTATTCCAAATTTTGTTTGATCTACTATTTTACATTAATGTCTTGTGTCATTCCCCCCCCCCATTTGCAAGCCACTTCTAGCAGTAATGATCACATTTTGCTCCAGTTCTTATTTCTTTTTCATTCTACGTATAGTAATTCTTTTTAAGATTTCAACAACCTCCTGGGATAGCTCTCCATGCCATTGAAACCATCTGCTCTCGGTGAAGCATCATATCTCCAGCACACCTGCCACCTTAGGCTATAGTTGTACCTAATTTTAAAAGAGTGCAACAAATTCTGAAGAAGTTAGAAGTTCTCCAGAATCCTGGTTAATTGTTCAGTGTAAATGAGGCATGTCTCATCTCTCCTTCCTTCATTTGTACGCGTTCCACCAATGGTATTGATGTTCATATGTCTATTTAGAAATATCTAAGTTTTGTTCTTAAGATTTTGCTTCTTACATTCTTTGGTTTTAAGAAAGACTGAATATTTCTTCAGCCAAAATGATATTTGCTTGTTTGTTTGTTTGAACATATTGATTGTGGTTTTTAATTTTTTTGCAGTCAATATGTTGTTTGAAACGTTGTTAGCTATGGTCCTTGGGACTGTTATTTATCTGTTCCTGACCAAGAAGAAGGAAGAAGTTCTGCCTATGGGAGATGGATGGTGGGGCAAAGGGCAGAAGCCTGATACTGAGGAAGATGAAACTATACATCCTTTTAAGGTGGAAACTTCAGAGGCTGATATCATTGTAAGGAACTCTCTTTCTAGCAGATAGATCAACAGCAGGAAATGCTAAGTTAGTAACACAATCCTAACATACTTTCCTAGATATAAGTCAGTAGAACTTATTTTGAGTGTCCCTCAAGTGAAGGACATTAAAATTACAACCTAAATATATCAAAATACAAAAATGAACACATTTAGATTTGCATTTCTAACCAGCTTTTCTACCCTCTTGACTTCAAGCTGACTAATTTTAAAAATGTAAAATGAGCTTGTAAGGTGCAAGGAAGGCCCTGGTCACACAAGGGAAATGTTTTCTATGTTCTTCCAATACTTTCCATACCTCTGTTGTACTGAATCGTGGTCATGTGGTTTATATCACAGGATAAACGTCCCAAGAACTTTTAGCGGTACTGATTTATTTCCTCATATTTGTATCATCATGACTGGCTAGACCAGGGCACTGGTTTCTTTTGCTTCAAGGGGCAATTTAGCCCCTTGATTTATTTGTGTGTGTGTGTGTGTGTGTGTACACACACACATGCACACATATATATACATATATATATACCTATATACACACACACACACATATATACACACAAACACACACACATATATATACATATGCATATATACATATACATATATGCACATACATACATATACATACACACGTATACATATATAAATATATATACAGTGGTGCCCCTCATAGCGACGATAATCCGTTCCGGAAAAATCGTCGCTATGTGGAATCGTCGCTATATGAAACAAAAAAGGCAATAGAAATGCATTAAAACACGTTTAATGCGTTCCTATGGGCAAAAAACTCACCATTCAGTGAAAATCCTCCATACGGCCGCCATTTTCGCTGCCTGGTAAACGAGGAAAGGGCACAAAAACACACCGGGCGGCCATTTTTTTAACCCGGCGGCCATTTTGGAACCGCCGATCAGCTGTTAGAAAAAACATCACTATGCGAAAATCGGTAAGTGAAACAGCTTACCAATCATCGCAAAGCAATTTTTCGCTGTCTAAAACATCGCAAAATCTTCTTCGCTATACGGATTCGTCATTAAACGAGGCGCCCGTTATGTGGGGCACCACTGTACATATATTGATACATCAATGTATTTTAAGCAAGTCTAAGGTGCACGACTGTGTGAGTGCACTTGACTCCGCCCCTCCTCATAACTTTCCTCCTTCCCCCTGCACCCACAGATATAATTTCCAGTCCCTTTCATTCCTGTCACAACAGAACACCATGAGGAGTGTGTGTGTGTGTGTGTGTGTGGACCCGCACACAGGGTCATGGAAATTAGAGGGAACATTGATCAGGAAGGAGTTTATGTTTAGGAAAGTGTCCCTTTGTTGCACTAGCTGCTCCTGCAATACACACACTGGACTTGGGATATCCACGTAGTAGAACTGGCAATCACCCCATCACCCTGTGACATTGGCATCCCCCCATAACATACTTTTACCAATGTATTGGGCACGCTCACGCACACACACACACAATTACTTTGCATGCTGCCACCTTGCTGACTTTGATTCTGAAAAGAAACAGGACAGGTCATGCACACAGATAATCCTGGTAAGGAATGCACTGGTACAACAAAGGTACAAAATAAAATGTTCCACAGTTATACCACTAGGTGGGAAAATGACTTGGTCTTGACTCTGCATCATGTGACCAGGAAAAAAATACTGACATGACTGGTGGATAACTACATAACATTTCCCTTGTGACACCAGGGCCAAAGGCATACAAGTTTTCCCTGATTTTTAAACAGAACCAAGAACTGTACAAGCATAGCAATGTGATCTGTAGAGAAACTTTGGCCTGTTGTACAAATGCTAGCAGCAGTTATTTCCTCTTTAATAATAATTGTTACAAGCAGCTTTGTTCAAAGGTCACTGCTGTGTCATATTAATCTGGATGTGACCCTACTGTTGTTTGTGCTGTTACCAGAGAACAATATAATAATGTGTTATAGTTGGCCGAGTCGGTTAATCAATCCAACCTGGACTGTTTTTCCTGTCACACATTGCTGATAATCGCTTTTGAAAATAAAGTACAGTGCACATTGAGTGGAATCTAATTTTAGCAGCCTTTAACATCTGCTGCTGTACTGGTCCTGTGTTTGGTTCTCAAGGGAAAGCATTTGATGTTAAGTTCATTGCAGTGATTTCATCTGTTTCAAAGTTAAAAAAATACTGCTGAGTGTTCACTAAAATTGTGCTCCAAATATTTTTTTCACTTTTTCTCATTTACTGAAGTCCAGTAGTAAGTTACAACTAGAATAGACCCATTGAATCAGTGAGTACTTGGTGAGTCAACACTGATGTAAGTTCCATTGATTTAATGGGCCTACTCTAGTGATCTCAGCTTACTGTATCTTTGTCCAATTGACTCACATGCTTAGGTATGGGTACTGTATCATAAAGCTGGAAATGACTGCCCCCGATGATTGTATAAATGGGATTCATGCAATTAAGTTAATCAGTTCCTATCCAGCCTTTGTTCCAAACTGCCTTATAACTTAAAAACAGAGACTACTGAATACATAGCTTTACAATATTTAAAAATATAATTAATATAGTAATTGTATTTTTAATGATTATATATATTTTATACCAATTTATGTTGTAAGCCGCCCCGAGTAGATATGGTCTAGAGGGGCGGGGTATAAATTTAATAAATAAATAAATAAATAAATAAATAATTTAATAGATAATATATTGAAATTATTCTAGAATTAAAAGCCACTTAAAAGCACAACAGAAAAAAAAGTATAGCACATCCTGTTGTAAACTCTTTTTTTCAGCAGCCAGACAGTCGTAAAAATCTTGAATAAAAAAAGTCCTCACCTCCTAGTGGAAGGTCTAAAGGAAGGACACCAGCTTACCCCTTCTAGGAAGGTACTTCCACAACAAAGGAATAGCCAATACCAAGAACCTATCTCATGTCTTCATCAAATATGTTTTGGAGGGGGTGGGGGTTATCTCCTTTCATTACTTCTCTCTCTTCATTGTTAACTTCTTTTGTTAATACTTTTATTGTAATCTAGTACTTGCACAGAAGACTTGATGACGCTAGATACGCTGAGCCATTAGAAGACAGTTATTTTCATTATGGGTTTAACTCAACTTACCTTAAGAAGGTAGTGTCTTATTGGAGAAATCACTTCAACTGGAAGAAGCAAGTGGAGATCCTCAACAAATTTCCACAGTTTAAAACAAAGATTGAAGGTTTGTTTGATCTCTTCCTCCTTTTACTCTTGCTTTACTTCTTCCTTTTACTCGCTTTTCATTTTCAGGAAAACATTGCATGAGCTTCAGTGTAATCAGTTTGCCTGCCCATTAGTTTATTGGAATAATGTTGGGTTCTTCATCTGACTTTCAGATTTTTGAATGCTGGGGTCTATGACAGGATAGTGTTTGATTTTAAATGATAGCCATACTCCAATTTTGAACTTAAAACTAATAATGGAGTTTGTCTACGTCTTCCCAGCACCAGACGTACAGCAGTTCTGGAAATGGAACATCAAGAAGGGAAGCATAAGTATTTATCCTGCTGCTGTACTTGCAGAGTTGGATAATCCCTTACAAAGCAAGTTACTGGAGTCAGATCAAAACCATGAATGTTTAGAACTACTGAATGTCATGTGTTTATTTTTGGAGTCGTGTCTTCTATTATAGTTGATCTAAGCATATGCTTCTAAGTGGTATTCTCACAACCTTGGTGTGCTGCATCTCCTTCTTATCACCTGACACCTAGTAGTTCATAACTCTTGAATAGATTTATCCAGTGTCTAGTTATTTTTAAAGTAAAGCATTTTTAAAGTAGTGAATATATCTGTATCTTATGGCAATTAATTCCATTGTTGTTCTTTAGTCATTAAGTTGTGTCGGACTCTTCATGACCCCATGGACCAGAGCACGCCAGGTCCTCCTGTCGTCCACTGCCTCCCAGAGTTGGGTCAAATTTATGTTGGTAGCTTCAATGACACTGTCCAACCATCTCATCCTCTGTCGTCCCCTTCTCCTCCTGCCTTCACACTTTACTAAATTCAGGGTCTTTTCCAGGGAGTCTTCTCTTCTCATGAGATGGCCAAAGTATTGGAGCCTCAGCTTCAGGATCTGTCCTTCCAGTGAGCACTCAGGGTTGATTTCCTTTAGAATGGATAGGTTTGTTCTCCTTGCAGTCCAGGGGACTCTCAAGAGTCTCCTCCAGCACCACAATTCAAAAGCATCAATTCTTCAGCGCTCAGCCTTCTTTATGGTCCAGCTCTCACTTCCATACATTTTCTGGAACTCTCTGGCTTTCTCCATAATCCAGCGCATGTTAGCAATTTGGTCTCTATTTCCTCTGCCCCTTCAAAAACCAGCTTGTACTTCTGGGAGTTCTCGGTCCACATACTGCTGAAGCCTACCTTGGAGGATTTTGAGCATAACCTTGCTAGCATGTGAAATGAGTGCAACTGTACGGTAGTTGGAGCATTCTTTGGACAGCCACTTTGCTTTCCTGCATTTCCTTTTCTTTGGGATGGGTTTATTGCTGCCTCCTGTACAATGTTACAATCCTCCATCCATAATTCTTCAGGCACTCTGTCCACCAAATCGAGTTCCTTAAATCTGTTCTTCACTTCCACTGTGTATTCATAAGGGATTTGGTTTAGACTATACCTGACTAGCCCAGTGGTTTTTAGTACTCTCTTCAGTTTAAGCTTTAATTTTGTTATAAGAAGCTGATGATCAGAGCCACAATCAGTTCCAGGTCTTTTGTTGACTGTCTAGAACTTCTTCTTTGGCTGCAGAGAATATAATCAGTCTGATTTGGGTATTGCTCATCTGGTGATGTCCATGTGTAGAGTCCCCTCTTGTTTTGTTGGAAAAGAGTATTTGTGATGACCAGCTTGTTCTCTTGACAAAACTCTATTAGCCTTTGCCCTGCTTCATTTTGAAATCCAAGGCCAAACTTTCCTGTTGTTTCCTTTACCTCTTGACTCCCTGCTTTGGCATTCCAATCCCCTATAATGAGAAGAACATCTTTCTTTGGACTCAGTTCTAGAAGGTGTTGTAAGTCTTCATAGAATTGGTCAGTTTCAGCCTCTTCAGCATCGGTGGTTGGTGCATAAGCTTGGATTACTGTGATGTTGAAAGGTCTGCCTTGGATTCATATTGAAATCATTCTATCATTTTTGAAATCGTATCCCAGAACAGCTTTTCCCACTCTTTTGTTAACTATGAGGGCTACTCCATTTCTTCTATGGGATTCTTGCCTACAATAGTAGATATGGTAATCGTCTGAATTGAATTTGCCCATTCCTGTCCATTTTAGTTCACTGACACCCGGGATGTTGATGTTTATTCTTGCCATCTCCTGTTTGACCACATCTAGCTTACCAAGGTTCATACATCTTACATTCCAGGTTCCTATGCGGTGTTTTTCTTTGCAGCATTGGACTTTCCTTTCAATTCCAGGCGCGTCCACAGCTGAGCGTCCTTTCACCTTTGGCCCAACCACTTTATTAGCTCTGGAGCTACTTGTACTTGTCCTCTGCTCTTCCTCAGTAGCATGTTGGATGCCTTCCAACCTGAGGGGCTCCTCTTCTAGCGTCATACCTTTTAGCCTTTTGTTTCTGTCTATGGAGTTTTCTTGGCAAAGATACTGCTTGACAGTTCCTGCTCCAGGTTGATCGCGTTTAGTCGGAACTTTCCACTATGACCTGTCCGTCTTGGGTGCATGGCATAGCCCATAGCTTCTCTGAATTACTCAAGGCCCTTCACCACAACAAGGGAGCAATCAGTGAAGGGGATTAATTCCATAGTTTATTCACTACTTTTCTAGCAGTAGAAAAGTAGACGGGAAGCTATTCTTATCCTTGTAGCATTCCCTGCTAAGTTAATTAGGCTAAAAGACAATGGCTGAAATGCAATAGTGAGTTCCATCTAGTGTAGACCCAATGAATTAGTGGAATTTACCGAATCCCCAGTTATTCAGCAGGTCAACTGCAGTTGCAAGTTTCTGTCTACTGATTTCAGCCAATATCATATGTATCAAATCAGATGCTACAGATAACCTGTGTTTCCTTCCTTATAAATACATCTTTTAAGAACTTCAGAAATTTCTGCTTCTAACAACACACTGTCTATAGGGTCTAATCTGATTCAGTAATGTGATAGTGATAACGATTTCATCACTATCACTGAGTTCCTCACTATCACAGTTCAACTCCCTGTCACTGAGTTGATCAATGATAGTGATTTGCTCTAGACAAAAGGGAACTTAATCAGACAGCAGAAATTTAAATATAGAATTAGTTACGTCCAAGGCAATGTACTGCACTTTTAACCAATTGACGTTATTACAAACTATTCATTCACTTTTTAAATGTTTACTTTAATTTTTCTTTTTTGTAGGAATTGATGTACATTTTGTACATGTGAAACCTTCACACTTGCTGGAAGGCCAGTCAGCAAAACCATTATTAATGGTTCATGGCTGGCCTGGGTCATTCTATGAATTTTACAAAATCATCCCCCTCTTGACGGATCCTGCGAGCCACTGCCTGAAGGGCGGACATATTTTTGAAATTATTGCCCCTTCCATCCCTGGCTATGGCTTCTCTGAAGCACCTAACAAAAAAGGTATGTTTTGAAGAACATAAGGAAAGCCATGCTGGATTTAAACAGAAGAATATCTGCATTCTCTTTCCACAGTAGATAATGACATATTTATGCCTTTATCCTTGTAGTGATGTGTAAGTAGTCACCATGACTGAGAGTGGGAAAGTGATGAGATAGTACAGATTACCAATCCCATTTGGAAAGGAAATTCAAGAGGTGTGCTGGGCAGACCCTTAGTGATGCAGAGGTTCTTCTCCGCTGCTGAAAGGGGTGATGGTCTACATCCAGCTTGATTTACAAACTTTGCAAACTGGTGTAATACTGGCCAAGTTATGAATAAGAAATACAATCATTTTTTTAAGACTCCCCACTTGTGGAAAATTTCAAGCAGGTGTATTTCATTGTTTACTTGGAAAAGTAATCATTAATATGACCAGGGGGAAATTATTGTCTATGTACTTTGATGATAGCTATAAATCAATAAATTAGTATTTCCAGGAATGTGCAGTCATACTTGAAAAGGCAGTTCCACAGGATTCCTTTTCCTCTTCATAGGCTTTGATGGTGTGTGTGCTGCCCGTGTCTTCTACAAGCTGATGCGCCGACTGGGCTTCCATGAATTCTATATTCAAGGAGGGGACTGGGGCTCATTGATTGGTACTAATCTGGCTCGGATAGCTCCAAGGTCAGTTGACAAGAATCATATAAAAGGGATTTATGATTTGAGCAGCATCTTAAAATAAAGTGTCATCATGATATAGGCAGAACATCTGGAATACTCAAACATCCCATTCCTGGACAAGCTACTGGAGCATGTGATGATTTCTCAGCTCCAGGGATTCATGGAGGAAGCAGATTATCCAGACCCATTTCAATCTGGTTTCAGGCCTGGCTATGGTACAGAGACAGCTTTGGTCGCCTTATTGAATGACCTACGATGAGAACTGGACAGGGGGAGTATATCTCTGTTGGTTCTGCTGGACCTCTCAGTGGCTTTCAATACCATCAACCACAGTATCCTTCTGGGCCGTCTCTCTGGGATGGGACTCAGAGGCACTGTTTTACAGTGTCTCCAGTCCTTCCTGGAGGGGAGAACTCAGAAGGTGGTGCTGGGTGACTCCTGCTCAACACCCTGGCCATTGGCCTGTGGCATTCCTCAGGGTTCTCCTTTTTCGCCAATGCTTTTTAACATCTACATGAAACCGCTGGGAGAGGTTGTCTGGAATTTTGGGGTTCAGTGTCACCAGTATGAGAATGACACTCAACACTATCTGTCCTTTCCACTTAATTCCAGGGAAGCTGTCTTGACTCTAAACCAGTGTTTGGCATCAGTAATGGGCTGGATGAGGGTAAACAAACTGAAACTTAATCCAGACAAGACAGAGGTGCTCCTGGTTAGTCAGAAGGCAGATGAGGGAATAGGGATACTACCTGTACTGGATGGGGTTACACTCCCCCTGAAAACTCAGGTCCACAGCTTGGGTGTACTCCTGGATTCATTCCTAAGCTTGGATGCCCAGGTTTCAGCGGTGGCCAGGAGTACATTTGTACAGCTAAAGATGGTGTACCAGCTGCGCCTGTTCCTTGAGACGTCGGATCTGGCTACAGTGACACATGCCTTAGTTACAACCCGTTTGGTTTACTGCAACACCCTCTATATGGGGCTACCTTTGAAGGCGGTTCGGAAACTTTCGAGTGGTCGAAATGACTAGCTAGGCAGGGTATAAATAAATAGATAGATAGATAGATAGATAGATAGATAGATAGATAGATAGATAGATAGATAGATAGATAGATAGATAGATAGATAGATAGATAGATAGATAGATAGATAGATAGATAGATAGATAGATAGATAGATAGATAGATAGATAGATAGATAGTGGTTGTTGTGGGTTTTTCGGGCTTCTTGGCCGTGTTCTGAAAGTGGTTCTTCCTAATGTTTCGCCAGTCTCTGTGGCCGGCATCTTCAGAGGACAGCAAACTGTGCTCTCTTGCTGTCCTCTGAAGATGCCGGCCACAGAGACTGGCGAAACGTTAGGAAGAACCACTTTCAGAACACGGCCAAGAAGCCCGAAAAACCCACAACAACCATTGGATCCCGGCCGTGAAAGCCTTCGCGAATACAAATAAATAAATACATAAATAAACTTCAGCTGGTGCAAAGCTCTGCAGCTAGACTACTGACTGGAGCCAGCTACAGGGAGCATATAATGCACCTGTTACAAGAACTGCACTGGCTACCAGTCCGTTTCTGAGCCTAGTTCAAAGTGCTGGTCATTACCTATAAAGCCCTATACAGCTTGGGTCCGGGCTACCTGAAGGACCGTATCTCCCTATATGTGCCTTCTTGGCAGTTAAGATAATCAGAGGAGGCCCTCCTCTCGGTCCCATTGCCAGCACAAGCACAGCTGGTGGGGACACGGGAGAGGGCCTTCTCTGTGGCAGCTCCCAGGCTATTTAACACTCTCCTTTGGGAGATCAGGATGGCCCTTTCCCTTTTATCCCTCTGAAAAAGGCTAAAGACCCACCTCTTTAGTTAGGCTTTTAACACTTATAACTGAATCCCTTAACCCCATTTTAGCAAATAATTTAAATCTTTTCCATGTTTTACTGCTTTAATCTTTTAATTGTATTTTAAATCATATATTATTTAATTTATCTTTTAATATTTAACTTACTGTGATTTTAAATTGTGTGAATTTTAATGTTGTTAGCCACTTTAGGTCCCTTGTTGGGAGAAATGTGGCATATAAATAAAACTAATAATAATAATAATACTCACCTCTAAACTGAACACTTTGCTGATCTAAACAGGAATTAACAATAGTTCATTTTTTTACTCAGGAATTTTAACTCTAATTTTATATTATAGAAGAAAGCCTAGTAATCCTACAATATCAGATTCTGGGTTCTGAAATGTAATTACCACGTGTTTTCTTTTTGGGGGGTGGGTTGATTCTGGAAGAGGAATTTATTGTGCAATCGACACTGCACAGACAATGGCTGTGCCGGACAGTCTTGAATTCAGTTTGCAGTGATCCCATTTCTTCCCCTTTGTTTCTTCTGTCTCGCTTCTTTCTCAGAGAAGAAAGGCAGAACAACGTTTGCCTTGTGACTAGCAGGAACCCTCTGTCTGGAAGGAAGAGACTATGCATCCCTTGCACATTACAATTTGGACCCCAGTGGTTTCTCCCCCCACCCCAGAAAAAAAAATTGCCAGATTTTTCATGTGTCTGGTGAAGTCATTGATATGTTCTCCTCTGTCAGTAATAATAATTATAATTCAAAAAGCATCTAAAGTAAGCCGTGCACTGTTGCTGAACTAAAATGTTTATCTTTAAGAAGCAGCAGTCTTCATTTTCCAAATTGGTAGATTCTTTCCTTGCTTTTGATGCTCTTGCTCAAAATGAACTTAAAATGAAGCAAGAGGGCAGGAGGGATTATCAGCTGGAGAAGTACGTCTCTGCTCCTTTCCTGGAGTGCCCTCTCCCAAGAGGAAACGTCTCCCATTTCCTCTTCAGGAGTCAGCTCCCCGAGCAAAGGTTTTACAGAATCTCTAGATATGCCTCCATGGGGAGATGTTTGGAGGCTGGAACGCTACTTACAGCCATGTCCTGATATAGTGCTCTCCTGAGAGCAAGACACATTTAGCCATTGCACATATGGCAGATGCATTTATAAGGTACAAATAAGACAGCTTGTTAGGAAAAAGGGGAAAAGGAGAAAAAATTTCCCAAGAAAAATGCACCATAAAAGGACTGATATTCCTTGTGAGGTTTGTATTGTAAGGAAGCCATCCTGCAACTTTTTAGTTTATTCTGCCCTGTCCATGCAAGCAATGACTACATGCTAGTTCTTCTATCCAGAGGACAATCTCATGGCCTAACATGATAAGCAATTATTATTATTGTTGTTTTTGATTTGTACATCACCCCATATTGCTAGAGCACTCTCTCGGCAGTTTACAACATAATTATTCAAGGAACACTTTGCTGCTGCCACCACCACTCCGTAAATTGTTTACTCATTTTACCAACCTCAGAAGGATGGAAGGATAAGTCGACCTTAATTTAGCTATCTGTACCATTGGGATCAAACACAGGTCATGAGCAGAGGCTTGACTACAGTGCTGCAGTTTAACCACTGTGCCACAGAACTCACCAGTGTGGCTTGCTATTCCTATTTTCAGCAAGGAATGCTACCAAACTAATTGTTTGAAATGAGCAATGTATACAAACAGGTACTTTAGCTATCACATAACTTGTAAATATGAGCAAGCAGCACATTCACATGAGCTCTTCCGCTATAAATAAGTATGGCGCAGTGGTTAAACCGCTGTACTGCAGCTAAAACTGTGCTCACAACTTGGGGTTCAAATCCCAGGTAGCCGGCTCAAGGTTGACTCAGCCTTCTATCCTTCCAAGGTCGGTAAATGAGTACCCAGCTCGCTGGGGGCAATGTGTAGCCTGCATAATTAAATTGTAAACCGCCCAGAGAGTGCTTGAAGCGCTATGGGGTGGTATATAAGCAGCACGCTTTGCTTTAGTCCCCCAGTGGGAACATAGAAGGTATCCCCAGAAAGGAAGATGGCATGTTCTCTCTGGATTCTGCCTGTGTGAAAGTTAGATGCCAGTCACACAGATGGTGATCTCTACTGTCCCAGTGAAAGAGGAAGCATGGTAAACTGAAACACCTTGCCAGCCATATTAGAAGAAACACATGTGCTAGAAAAAAAATGCACATATGGTTTCTTAAAATAGCATTTTCTGGATGCTCTAAGACTCAAGATGTATGCTGTCCTGGTAGTGGCAAAATTGCAAAAGCATACTGCTGAAGCTCTGGTTAGACTAACTATATGGATTTCAATAGCAAGGGGACATCCTGTGAGATTTTAATGAAATATTATTAACATTTTTTTTTTACATTTAGCCACGTGAAAGGCCTTCACTTAAACTTTGTAGCATTGCCTTCCATGAGATGTAAGGTACTTCTCTCTGTTCTGTTGGGAAAATACCTGCCAAGGTTGTTTGGTTTCAAGCCTAAGGATGTTGAAAGGCTATTTCCTTTCATGCCAAAGGTGTTGATCACATTGCTGATGGAGAGTGGCTATTTTCACATACAGGCTACCAAGCCTGACACAGCTGGTAAGAAACATTTACTCTTAGCTTTCTCCTTTCTTCATCTTTACCTGTAGACTGCATTTCTGTGATCAGCTGATAACTGTTTTTGCTATAGCAGTGGCCACCCTCCCTGCTTCCCTAAGTAGCAAGAAATCCTGGTGTCCCAGGCCTTGTTTTTCTTTTGGAGAATAGATCCCTAGAGACGTTGGGTGTTTCTAATACTTATTTATAGAAGCAGAACATAGTGAAGGCACGTATATAAAGTCTCCCAGTGGGCAAGAGATGCACTGCTCTGGCAACTCCTGCATCAGCATCATTGTTAAGCCTTTTGCTTCAAGGTCACTCCCTGCCTTTTCAAAACTGCCATTTTGCCCATACATACATTTCCCTTAAGATCCACCTTCTCAGCAAGGTTGGAAAACATAATCCCTCCAGATGTTGCTACATTACATTTCCCATTATTCCTTAAGATGGGCATGCTGGTTGGGACTCATAGGAGTTGCAGTCAAATAGCATGTGGAGGGCCAGCCATTCCATCTCCCTACTTTTCCATTTGTTGGTAGGAAGGAAGGATGAGTCAGCCTCCTCAAATGGGTCTCCCTTCCCTCATTATTTTGACTTAGTGGCTGTTTGTGGGAGGTGGTGGAGGAAAGTAAATAAAAGCAATTCTCTCTCCCTCTCCCTCCCTCTCTCCCCTAAAGACTAAAGTGCCTGTCTTTGGGTTGCCTGCTCAGGCTTTTAGGGTCTGCTGATGGAGTCACTGCCACTTCCTCACTGCCATAGCCTCCACCCCCACAAGGCAGTGCAGCCCCAGCAGAGACCTGCCTAAGGAGAAAGGTGGGGAAAAGGAGGGAGTTCTGTCTTGGCCCCAGCCTCAATATTTTCCCATCACACCAGTACCACCACCAAGGTCCACTGCTGCTATTACTGCTGCCTCCTTACATAGGAGTAAACCAGTGAGACAAAGACCTTTCTGGACATTTCTCATGGGAGAATAAACATCTCTAGCAAGAATAGAAGGATTGCTCAAGTGTGTGATAAGATAGATCACACTGAAGGTAAGAACCTTTTAAGCCCCAAACAGACCGTTCTAAATGCCCCCATCTGGACAGGTTCTGACACCTTTATATGTCTGTGTTTGAAGCCAGGTGATTTGTGGGACTTGATAGAAGTCTCCTCTGAAAACAACCTAAATAGCATGCCTTGAAACAACTGTCACATCGAACTAAATTTAAATTTTCTGTCTTTATACATTGAACAGTCAAAAGCTTTCAAATGAGCTGACAGTGCCTGGGGGAAACAGTCAAATTGGACTAATGGGTTGTTATCTAGCTATGCAAGTGAATTAGCTTCAGTATATTGTTGTGATTAGGTCTCGAAATGTTTTAAGTGCCTCAGTTTAAGGTTATCTTTTTATAACTGATCAGAAAAATGAATAAGAAAAGAGATCATGCTTTCAAGTGCCTAATGCTCTAAAAATCTTTCCTTGTTCCTCTCCTCTATCCTCTAAAGCAGTGGTCAGGGAACAGGGGTAAATTGCCCCAAATGGGGTAAAAATGAAAATCCTGGGGGCAATGAGGATGATCAGAGCCCCAGTATTGATGCTCTCATATCCAATATGAAGCAACATCATTTCTCCAAAACCTGAAGTTATCAAGTCAGTTCAAGCTTTCAAAGTAATTTTGAATAGATTCAATAAGATTTGGAATTCAAATAATGTATGATTTCCTTCCTTTCAAATCAAGTGGGTAATGTCGGCGTATATAAATTTTTTTGGGGGGGGGGGGCAAAAGGTAAAAAAATTCCCTGATCCCTGCTCTAAAGTATTATGCTTTTCCTTTCCCTTCACCAAAAACATTGTCCCTCCATTTCAACCAGCAAGAAAATCTGTCTGCTGTGCTACCTTATTTGTAATTTCCTTTTCCCCACTTGGAACACTCTGTACTAGTTCTGTTAACTGTAAACCCTGAAACTAGGGGTACTTTCAAAATTTAGCAATTGTTTTGCAGCGCAAACTCCATGTTTTAATTGCCCTCAAAATAATGTAACTTGTAAATTGAGGTTTCTAGATAATACCCCAAAATACAAGATCTTCATTTTCATTGCCAAAATTTTGAAGGATTTTGCAGCACAAACACAATCTTTTGCAGCGCCTCCCAAATTGGTGTAACCAGTGTACACTGAGCACCTCAGAAGCAGCAGTATCAATTTCACTCTAAAACTATGCCAAAGTTCAAGTTTTCTAAATGTTTTATGTATCCACATGAGTACCTGACTAAAAAGAAGAAAAAGAATTGTTGTTGTTGTTTAGTCATTAAATCGTGTCTGACTCTTCATGACCCCATGGACCAGAGCACACCAGGACCTCCTGTCTTCTACTGGCTCCTGGGGTTTGGTCAAATTTATGTTGGTTGCTTCGATGACACTGTCTAACCATCTCATCCTCTGTCGTACCCTTCTCCTCTTGCCATCACACTTTCCTAACGTCAAGGTCTTTTCCAAGGAGTCTTCTCTTCTCATGAGATGGCCAAAGTATTGGAGCCTCAGCTTCAGGATCTGTCCTTCCAGTGAGCATTCAAGGTTGATTTCCTTTAGAATGGATAGGTTTGTTCTCCTTGCAGTCCAAGGGACTCTCAAGAGCCTCCTCCAACACCACAATTCAAAAGCATCAATTCTTTGGCAGTTAGCGTTCTTTATGGCCCAGCTCTCACTTCCATACATCGCTACTGGAAAAACCATAGCTTTGACTATGCAGACCTTTGTTGGCAAGGTGATGTCTATGGTTTTTAAAATGCTGTCTAGGTTTAGCATCACTTTCCTCCCAAGAAGCAGGGGTCTTTTAATTTTATGGCTGCTGTCACCATCTGCAGTGATCATGGAGCCCAAGAAAGTAAAATCTGTCACTGCTTCCATATCTTCCCCTTCTATTTGCCAGGAGCTTCAGACCATTTTTGCACTCTGTTTCACCCTCATTAAGTGGTTCCTTAATGCAGACGTTGTCTAGAGGGGTGGGGTAAAATTCGAATGAATGAATGAATGAATGAATGAATAAATGAATGAATGAATGAATGAATAAATAAATAAATATAAATATAAATATAAATATAAATAAATATAAATAAATACATAATTCCTCCTCACTTTCTGCCATCAGAGTGGTATCATCTGCATATCTGAGATTGCTGATATTTCTTCCAGCAGTCTTAATTCCGGTTTGGGATTCCTCCAGTCTGGCCTTTCACAAGATGTATCCTGCATATAAGTTAAATAAGCAGGGGGACAATATATAGCCTTGTTGTCCTCTTTTCCCAATTTTGAACCAATCAGTTGTTCCATGTCCAGTTCTTATTGTTGCTTCCTGCCCCACATACAGATTTCTCAGGAGATAGATAAGGTAGTCGGGCACTCCCATTTCTTTAAGGACTTGCCATAGTTTGCTGTGGTCTACACAGTCAAAGGCTTTTGCGTAGTCAATGAAGCAGAAGTACAGTGGTGCCCCGCTAGATGCTTACCCTGTTAAATGACAAAATCACTTGACAATGCCTTTTTTGCGATTGCTATAGCGATCACAAAACGATGTTTCCTATGGGTTTTTTTCATTGAACGACGATTAGATCCCTGCTTCGCAAACCAATTGTTTGCAAAACGACGATTTGAAACAGCTGATCGGCAGCTCACAAAAAGGCTCCCCGCTGTTTTCTGGACCTATTTCCGCAAGACAGGGATTGCAAAATGGCCGCCCTATGGAGGATCTTCGCTGCATGAGCAGGTATTTCCCCCATTGGAACGCATTAACCAGTTTTCAATGCATTCCAATGGGGTTTTTATTTTTGCATGACGATGATTTCGCTGTACAGCAATTTTAACAAAATGCATTATTGTCATCATGTGGGGCACCACTGTAGATGTTTTTCTGGAGCTCTCTGGCTTTCTCCATAATCCAGTGCATGTTAGCAACTTGGTCTCTATTCCTCTGCCCCTTCAAAATTCAGCTTATACTTCTGGGGTTCTTGGTCCACATACTGCTGAAGCCTATTTTGTAGGAGTTTAATCTATGATATTTTAACCTCATAGCCTTGCTAGCGTGTGAAATGAGTGCAATTGTATGGTAGTTGGAGCATTCTTTGGCATTGCCCTTCTTTGAGACTGGGATGTAGACTCTGCTGAGTTTTCCAAACTTGCTGGCATATTGAGTGTAGCACCTTAACAGCGTCATCTTTCAATGTTTTAAATAGTTCAACTGGAAAATAAAATAAAAAATCAAAAAATCAAAAAATACAATGGCCCAAATCCTCTTGTTTAGCTATGCCAATGGTATAATCTTTGGAGGCAAACAGGTTCAGATTAAGAAATCACTCTAGATGTTATAAATTGCATGATGAGTTACAACTCATTTTTAACAGTGTTTATGGTGATTTCTTAACTTGAGGTAGTTTGTCTACAAAAGCTATGCCAATTGAATCATGCCAGTGCAACTTGGCAAGAGGATTTTGGCCTGCTCAGCTATGGAAACTCACTAGGGGAGTAGAGTTGATAAAACCATTCCTCAAGTATCTCACTTAACATGAAAGCCCTATGAGGGTCACTATAAGTCAGTTCAACTTGGCAGCACAGAACAAGAACCTATAGTGGCAGCTGCTTCAGACAGCTGGAGTCCGTGTGTACTGTGTATGGACATAGGCTTGTAATTGAGAGGGAGACTGGTATATGAGGTTTGAAACTGAAACTCTGGTTTTCTCTCTTTTTAGGTTGTGGTTTGAATGATTCTCCTATGGGATTGGCTGCATACATCTTGGAGAAGTTTTCTACGTGGACAGATCCCAGCTTTCAACAACTAGAGGATGGAGGCCTAGAAAAGTGTGTGCCCTTAACGGCTTAACCCTTCTCTACACTGTATAGGCACTTGCATCTCTTAACTGAGTTTCATTGCCCCAAATATTAATATAGCTATTTGTTTTATTTTTTTATGTTCTGCCTTTTGATGTATGTTCAAAGGGGGTTGACAACAGCACTGCTCCAATTCCAGTTAGGCCTAACCTTGCACCGAGAGTTCTCCCTGCTGTACTGATGATCTGCAGTTACACTGAACTAAGAAATCAGAGGCTGCTAAAAGGGTGAAAACAGAGATAGTGGAATTCTTCTCATCTGGCACATTTTCAGTCCCACAGTGGGATTTCCTCAGAGAGATGTACCTGCTTTAGCAATTAGAGGTACAGTACAACTTTCAGCTTGCACAGACCAGTCATGAAGCAAGCATGCTGAATTTGAGACCTTGCTAAGTAATTATTGCTAAGAAAAAAGAACATTCCTCACTGCTTGAGGAGCCCCTTGTCTGAGAATATGCTAAGCATATGGTAAGCCTTAGTTAGCAACTGCATTGGCAAAGAATACGGGAATTGCTTATGAATTGGGATGATAATATTCATATTGCTTTGCACTGATGACATGATGTACATGTCAATGCAAATCAGTGCACAGTTTTCCATTTCCTGTTCTTTATTGCCTTCTGTCTGGGCTTGATTCCATTGTGCTAGGGCACTAGGAGACCAGGGGGAGGGGCAGAGAGAAAGGAGTCAGCAGAGAGGAAGGAGGAAATTGCTAACCAGCTCTTCTTCACAACTTGTTAAGATAGCTCTGTTGTAGCCATGCCTCCTGCAACTTTGGACAGCAGAGCTACTTTAACAAGCTGCAGCCAAGGCTGACTGCCAATTTCCTCCTCTCTCTCTCTCTCTCTCTCTCTCTCTGTGCATGTAGTTGTGGTGTTGCATGGCTCATAAATGGTTCTCAGAGGTGAAATTGTCCTATGACCTTCCAAAGTTGCCCTTGTGAAACTTTCTTGTGGAAAATAAGAGCTTTGCAATGTGGCCAAGACCAAGAATGATTTCTAATTTACCCACTTTACAGACACTTCAAAGAACTGCTCACTGGAAGTTGTTATTTCCTAGAATGAGCAGTTTTCCTTACCACTTCCTAAAATTAACCCCTATTTTGTTCCTAATATTTTTTTTTCTTAATTTCTCACAGAAGAGTCATGCCTTCCCAATTCCCATTTTTGTGTCAACCCTCTACCATATCAATCTGATTACAACATGAAGTCCTGTCTGGCAGTTAATCTGTCATTTCCAGCATTCCACATCTCCTCCTTTAGTTGCTGATATACTACAATGTGATTTGCTGAGATGTTTTTAGGAGGCGTTTCAATTAATCTGCCCTCCCTTGCTTTATGAGAGCCAGTGTGGTGTGGTGGATAGGATGATGGATTAGGATTCAGGAGACCTGGGTTCAAATGTGTGCTCAGCCATGGAAACTCCCTGGGGAGTAGCACTTATAAAACCACTCATTGCATACCTTGAAAGCCCTACTAAGGTCGCTATCAGTTGGATGGGACTTAACAGCAGGTGACATAATATATCCTGCTTTATAGAAGAAGAGTTTGCAAGTGGAGCTGCCTGCTTGCTTTGAGTTCTAGCTTAAGTTTACAAAGGGCTTTTCAAACCTGCTTAATAGCACATAAAGCTAGGCCCAAGACTATACATTGCTCTTGGGCCTCACATTACCCACCCTGCTTGAAAGCAACGTTAGAGTAAGCCACATGCTTCTCTCAGCTTCTTTCCTGCCCTATAAATCACAAGGATAATTTAGCTATACTAATTTAGCTATACTGTCCCAGGTTTCATGGCTTCTGACCTTAAAGAAAAAAACACAAGTTGTGTAACACTTATAAGACGAACTAGTTTTTATTTTTCATCAGTTTTTCTGGTTTCTCTTTTGCTACAATTAAGGCCCTGTCCTGACAGGGGGATTTGGAGCGATCTGGTTGGCAGTTTTACAGTTCTTATCTTCAGTGTGATCTATTTTATCGCTCATTTGAGCAATCCTTGACATTCTCCGTGGAGATGTTATTCTCCTGTGAGAAGGGTTGTCGTGCACCGCCAGTGACCCCTGTGTGTTTTGCCCCTCACCCAGGTTCACCTTTGAACATGACTTGTTCTTTTCCCCCTTTTCGCTGCCACCAGAGGATATTATCCTCACTATATCAATTATGAGTCTCACACTCTTGCTGCCAAATAAAACAAGGTTTATTTAAGGATAAATAAGTGAATCACAGAAGGAAAATCATGGATGTTCTATTATCATTCATTCTTTAAACGTGGATTTGATTACTTATTAGCTTGCTTGTACTCATTTACTTTAATCAAGATCTCAGTATTTTTTTGAATGTCAATGTACTTCTAATTCCTTTTAACTCTATTATTCTCTAACTAACCAGCTGTCCAATAGCCTGTCTAAACACTTCACAGTCTTCTCTCTAACTTTCTAAACGCTTCACCATCTTTTTCCTAACTGACCCTCTGTTTCTCTCTAACTGCCTCTCTGGCACTCCCAGTTTGTTTTTTTGTTTTTTACTCCACCCCTCCTGTCCTGTCATAGGCTCCTGCACTGGAGCTCTAAAATGACTGACAGGAGTGACGTGGGTCCACACCAGTCTTTGGATTGTTGGCTTATTCATATGCAAGTTTACCCAGTTTACTCATGGGTAAGGCATTTACATGGTTTACTCACAAGTAAGGAGGCAGCAATGGCAGTCCAGGCACAAGGAGAAAACATTGGGGTGAAGTTTCGGGAGATGGAAAGGGGGTAACACCGCCTTTCTGACTTTTCCCCTCAGATAAGAGTTGTGCTGCCTTGTGGCAGTGGCGCTCATGGAGTCCACTTAGCCCCCTTCCCCACCTTTTCTTGCAGCCATCACTCAGCTGGCCACAGTGGCTTTCCTTTTTTCCTTTTTAATTTTTTATTTTTTTGGTAAATTAAAGCAAGTGGTATGTCAAAGGACCTAACATGGTATTAGAATTTTGCTGCATCAGTTAGGGAAATATATATAAAAAAATTAAAGAAAATAAAAATAGTGGAAGAAGTTTCTTTGTCCTTCACTTTAATGTTACAACCCATTTATTACATTATAGGGTTGTCACCTCAGATAATGCTGCCCGTGACTCCATTTGGTTGCAGGCTAACCAGGTACACAAGAAGCTAATCAGGGTCATGCAGACTGGACAGGCTCTAACAGTGACCTGCTAGATTTGATTGTAAGCCATGGATTGTGGATGCAGTCCTCTGTGGACCTCCCTCATATAAGCCTTTTGATGAAAGGGAGTGGGTTCTCTGTCCTTTGATTAATTTTTATCAGGGCTTGGGCATAATATATGAGTCATAATCATTAGCCATTAGATAATCAGGAATACTTGAAATGTTTGCTCTTCAGACTGTGTTTCCTTTTTACTATTAAAAGTTTTGGTTAAAGCCTTGTGGGAGGATGCACATGTGTGCCTTTAAGGGGTTAAGAATCAGGAAAAGTGTGTGAAGAACATTACATTTTAGTTCCTGCAATACACACCAGCTCCTAACTGTAGAAGAAAAAGAAAAAATCAATAAGCTGCTATGCATCACATTTTACTAAACTGCTATGTAACTGCTTCTCAAATGTCTTACTCAGGAAGTTCTCTCTGGATGACCTTCTCACAAATGTTATGATCTACTGGGTTTCTGGCTGCATAGTTCCTTCAATGCGTTTTTACAAGGAAAATTCTGGGAAAAGCATGAAAAAGCATGAGAAGTAAGAAGTTCCTTTTTGATTATTTAAGCATTTTCTTTTCATACCATGTGCCCCCTAATAGATCCTGTGTCTTGCTACACTTTCTCAGATCTGTTCTTGTATAATATAAACATGCAAAGTTCAAAGAGAGAGAAACACATGAAGATATTCTTGATGACCCTTGGCTGTATATATTGGGTTTTAGAGTCTTTTGAGGCATGTACTGTCGGTAAACAGTAATAAAATGTAACCTCTCAGTGGCACTCCCCGCTCACAGGGAGCAGGGACCTATTTCTATGGTCCGCCCTCAAAGGCTACTGGATCATGTTGGATTCCAGGAGGCCATGAGAGGTGTTATGGCTGACCTGGCTGGTGCTCCTGTCGAGGCTCTGGTTGACAGCTGGTCCATCGCTGCCACTAGGGCTATAGACATGACCACGCCTAAACACCCTCTCCAGCGCAGAGCTCGGCCTGCGCCCTCGTTCAACCAGGAGCTTCAAGCAAGCGATATAGGAGATGGCTAGAGCGTAGGTGGAGGAAGAACCCGACAGATTATAATTGGATAGCTATTAGGGTTGCAACTAACCTTTACCTAACTATGGTAAAGGCTGCATGTCGATCTTTCTTCACTAACTGGATAAGTGAAGCTTCAAAGCAGCAGGCAAAGTTGTTCCGTATAGTGTGCGACCTATCCAGAACTGGTTCAGTTGATACGGCTCCCCCTAGTTTCTTGCCTGACCAGTTTGCAGCCTTTTTAAAATCTAAAGTGGAGGCCATCTACCAGGAGCTCTCTCCTTTTTTGAATACAGTGAACCTTGCCTGGTCACCTTTGATTCTTTTCAACCTGTGATGCCCGACACTGTGGACAAGGTGCTTGACCGCTGCCGGGCCACCACCTCCTCCCTTGACCCTTGCCCGGCCTGGTTAATCAAAGCAGCCAGGCCGATAACAACAGAATGGGCCACAGTAATAATAAATGTGTCTTTCCTTGAGGGCAGATTTCCATCTTCCCTCAAGGAGACACTCATTAGGGCCATAAGAAAGAAACCTAGTTTGGCGGCAGACGAAATTGGCAATTACAGGCCTGTCGCCAATGTTTCTTTCATGAGCAAAGTGGTCGAGAGGGTGGTGGGCGATCAGCTTCAGGCCTACTTGGATGAAACAGATGCCCTGGATCCATTTCAGTCGGGCGTTAGGCCGTGCTACGGTACAGAGACGGCATTGGTCGCCCTGTATGATGACCTGTTGAGGGAGGCTGACAGGGGCAAAATGTCTCTGCTGGTCCTCCTCGATATCTCAGTGGCCTTCGATACCGTTGACCACCGTATCCTCTTGGTGGGGCTCTCTGAGTTGGGAATCAGTGGCTTGGCACTAGCCTGGCTCTGTTCCTTCTTGGAGGACCGCCCCCAAAGAGTTCAGCTTGAGGAGAGTGTCTCAGCCCCGTGGAATCTCAATTGTGGGGTCCCACAGGGGTCGATTATCTCCCCAATGCTGTTTAACAAAATCCTTTCAAAGCAAAGTCTCAAAGTGAGAGAGTCTGACTGTAGAGAAATGATTGAGGAACATATTCACTAAATCCTAGCTGAAAGGAATTAAGTTTATGACAGACAACTATGAACTTAATAGTAGTAGTAAAATCCAGGATTCATATCTGAAACTGGATGCCCAGGTTTTGGCAGTGGCCAGGAATGCCTTTGCATAGTTAAAACTAATGCACCAGCTGTACCCGTTTCTTGAAAGGGCTGATCTGGCCACAGTAACGCATGCCCTAGTTACATTTTGACTGGATTACTGTAATGTGCTCTACATGGGACTGCCTTTGGAAAGTGTTCGGAAACTTCGGCCAGATTGCTGACTGGGGCTGGTTACAGAGATCAAGTGATCCCCACCCCCCACGCTGTTACAGCAGCTTCACTGGCTGCCGATCCATTTCTGGGCACAATTCAATGTGATGGTCTTACCTATAAAGCCCTAAATGGCTTTAGTCCAAGCTATCTAAAAGACTGCATCTCCTTCTGTGAGTCTGCCCGGGGTTTAAAATCATCAAGGGAAGCCTTTCTCTCAGTCCTGCTCATAGAGACATGGGAGAAGGACTTCTCTGTTGCTGCTTCCAGACTCTGGAACTCCCTCCCACAGGAGTTAGGCTGGACTCATAGTTTCTGTCCTTCCTCAAGCAAGCAAAGACCTTTGCTGTTCAGGCAGGCTTTCCATTAATAACTGGTGGTCTGAGAGGGGTTTTTTAATGAATGGTTGTGCTCTGTTGTTTTAAATGTGTTTTAGTATTGATTTTGTAACTGTTTTTAATGTAATACTTGTTTAATTATTTTAAAATATTTGTATACCTGCAGTTTTTAGCTTCTACATATTGTAGATGTAAGCCGCCTTGGAATCCTTTTAAGGAGAAAGGTGGGATAAAAATATTTTAAATAAATAAATTTATTTGAAGGGACAAGATGTCTTACCCCTGTTTCCTGATGGTTTTTCAGGTTCCCTGTGCATGTTCCTACAGGAATTGCTTCATTTCCTCATGAGATCATATACATTCCTCAGGCCTGGGTTCAACAGAAGTATGTCAATATAATTTCATTCAACTACATGCCCAGAGGTGGTCATTTTGCAGCTTTTGAGGAACCAGAGCTCCTTGCAGGCGACGTTGTACAGTTTGTGGAAAAAGTAGAAAAGGGCAATTTTGCTAAATGAAGAAGAAATAACTTTGTTTAAATTGTAGGCTATTGAAATCACTAGCAGAGGAAGATTCCTACAGACTGTGTTCCCCTCCCTTACATAAATTCTGATTATTGAAACCAGAAATTAGGAAAATATTTTCCATTTGAAATAGTTTCTACTGTAATTCTAGATTCTTATGATGCAGTTATGTCTTTTATCCCATATGGTCAGATGAAAATTGAACGAATCCTCTTTGAAGCTGATTTTATGATGAATTAGTGCCCGAGAGGCTGAACTATACATGAGGAAATCTCAGCTTCAGACTTTCACTGTTCATATAGCACCTTCCAGCAATATGGACCTTTGTAAAGCAAACATGGGGAAACTGCTGCATACCAAATGTTGCTGGGTACTGACTCACATTAGCCCCAATCAGCATAGCCAGAGATAACAACATACCAAGGGCCACAGGTTTCAGCTGCATTTATGAAGAATAAAGTGAGTCTCTGCCTGCATTAAACTTACATGATGTTGTATTTGCTAAGAGTTTGCAATCAGGCAAGATTATAATTTCCCTATTATGATGAAGTTTAGGTATGTCATCAAGATCCACATTGTACTCTTAAAATAAACTGTGCAATAAATAAAAGATGGCTATATTTGCTTGGCAGGATACATTCTGTGTTCTTATTTATTTCTTACATTTATGTCCCACTTTTCTTAAAAGGTGCTCCAGGTGTCATCTGTAATTTTCTTCCCTTTTTTTCTTTTTCTCACAGTCCTGGGAAGGGTGGGTGATTGTCCCAAGGTCTCATCCAAGTTGAGATTTGAACCCCAAGCCTCTCAAGTCCTAGTCCAATATAATGTATAATCACTACATCACATTGATGCCTTCCAAGGTGAGGTTTTCAACATGGATTCTTTAATTTCCTAAGGAGGTAGAGATGAAGTGGATGAAAAGTGAGCTTAGTGGGAGGAAGAAGGTCCAGAATGCTGGGGAAAAGGGGAGAAGTCTGCAAAGTAGTGGTAGTGAAGCTGTAAATCTTGAGCCACATGTTCACTAGATTAGAAGTTCTCTCTAGCTTCTGAGCAAATAACAAATGCTATTTTCTGGGTCAAAAGACACCAACTGTTCTCCCCAGATTTTCAGTACTTTCTAAAGTCCCAACTACTGAATGCTACAATTACTTTCACATTAGCCTTTTTTTAGGCACTGCCATGCTATGTTAAAAACTTTCTGTTGAGTATCCTGATAATGGTGTCAATCCACTGTTATTCTCGTGTTTTCTGTGTTTCCTTGCATATTTTTCCAATCCTGATTTGTATTGTTGTTACTGCTGCTGCTGCAATAAAGTGCAATTCTAACACTAGATGTAATACTGAGCCTTCAAAGAACTCCTGTGCCATTAATTGAAGGTCTCTTGTTCTCAGATTCTGTTCCTTATGTTGCTTTCAGTGTGTGTGTATCTAGGGAGATGGCTCATAAATTAAGATTTAATTTACCCACGAATAGCCTATCTTAATTTATCCTTATTGTCAGCCTTAATTACCAAGATCTCTTACCATTATGATGTGGTTACATTTTTAAAGTGAAAAAGCAACCCAGCAATTAAGCTTTTAGCAACATAGGAATATGGATGCCGTGTTTCCCCGAAAATAAGACAGGGTCTTACATTAATTTTTGCTCCAAAAACACGTTAGGGCTTATTTTCAGGGGATTTTTTTATTCATGTACAACAATCTACATTTATTCAAATACAGTCATGTCATCTTCTTCTGGTTGCACAATGGTGGAGGGCAGGGTTTCACTTAACTGGAGCTTATTTGGGGCGTAGGGCTTATATTACGAGCATCCTGAAAAATCATACTAGGGCTTATTTTCAGGTTAGGTCTTATTTTATGGGAAATAGGGTAGATATAGTAAAATTGCCAGAATCTGTGAAAATGAGACTTACAACTAACAGTGGAAAATAGCTTTATTGATGGCCATTTAATTCTAAGTGCTTTTCACTTATTATATGCTGTTTGGAATTCCTTGCTAATTTCAGAAAAGAATGGCTTCAACACTGTTAAGAAGCAATACTGTGGGAGAAACCGGATCCTGAAATAACACATTAACGTGCTCAAGATGCCTGATGGTGTACCAATACCAGACTCCTTGCCAAGAAGGGCAGCCTAGCCTTGACCGTATAAAGTTGTGGAGTGTGCCTTATTTTCTTGGAAGGTTTTAATTTTGGTTTAAATTTCTACTCAGCTGAGGGAAGCATCATTAACTCACTGTCCAGCCTACTTCACAAGATTGTTGTTGTTATGTCAACCTATATACCACAACATAGTGCTGGAGCATTCTCTGGGTGGTTTACAACATAAATATGCAAATAACACTTGTTGTGAGCATAAGGGTTCAATCCTATGTTCACTGAGAGGGATCTAACTGCTTTCCAATGCTGGTATTTCTCCTTGAGTGGAGTTCTGCTTAGAACACTCCTGCCAGAGAAAAGTGTGGAGAGTTTTGCTGTTTCCTCCTTTCCCCTGCAGTTCCCAGTGTCATCTCTCCTACAGTTTCAGAGGACCACTTAGCACTCCTAAGCAGATGGGGCATAAGGGAGTACAGAGGGGGGAAGGGGGAAACTGCAGATGTCACCAGTTCCTTTTATTACAATGGCAAAATTCTGCTTAAATCAGAAGCATCCTACAGACCAAAGAAGCCCCTTAAAGAAGAGGTATGTTCTGGATCCAATCCACTTGCTTGATAGTCATTTCGCAGTGCTGGGCTTTTGAGTTCTGTGCTTAGGTTTGCACTGTAAATGGTGAGTAGTTAAGCATTTTGACCTCTTAAAATTGCTATAGCAATTGACTACCAGCTTAGCCATAAACTATAGCAGTAGTTCTTAACCTGGGCGATATTTCATCAACCTGGGTGATGGAATGAAAAGTGGTGACACGGGGGTGAAGGAACAGAAGGGGGCAATACGGGGCAGTGGAGCTGCTGTGCCGCCACCACCACCATTGAGGAAGTTATCATTGCCCCCCTACCCATGCTGCCAGATCCAGAGCAGCTGATGCTGGCAGTGGATGTGGTGCTGCTGATGCTGCTGATGTGCCGTCGCTGCCACCATTGAGGAAGTTATCATCGCCCCCCTGCACCGCCAGACCGCCGGATCCAGAGCAGATGCTGCTGGCAGCAGATGTGGTGCTGCCAGCACTGCCGCTGCCATTGAGGCAGTGCCGTGCCGCTGCTATGCCGCCACTATCATTGCCCCTTCCCCATGGCAGCACCAGGAGGGGGGCGATGATAACTTCCTCAACAGCTCAAGGGGGCGTTTCTTTCAAAAAGGTTAAGAACCACTGAACTATAGCATGCAATTGCCAGCGGAAACACTGCAGGTATATGTGACTTCTATGTGTACCTTTTATTTGATTGAATGGGTGGAATTCCTTTGCAAAATAGTTGATCTGTAAGCATTTCTGAGAAGAAGAGGTACTTACCTCCCAATTGCTTGCTTACTTTGATTTTTAAAAACCTAATAAGCATCTTGTGGTAATAAATCAATGCATGACTTTGCATTTTAAAAAGTCTCATCTGAGACAAGGAAATGCTTATAGGGGTTTAATCATTAAACTTTAATGGACAAGATCTTCATTGTCATTGCCACAACATGAAAAAGTTGAAAAATGAAATAGCAATGTTCTGGAGAAAACAGTCTTTTATGAGTTCTGCAAACCATTTTAAAAGTGGGAATGTAGACAAGGGAAGAGTTTGTGTTTCCTTCATTTCAGGCTCTTTTGTGATGACATCTTTCATTTTTCTTTTATTTTCATGATTTTTGTGCACAATGACAGAGAAAGCTCTTTCTCTTTTCTCACCCCAAAGCCTTACAGAACCCTTAAAAGCTTTTCCAAAAAAAGCTTAGAGGCAAGGGAATAGAAAATCAGTCTACACCAAAAGCAGGCAAAAATACATGAGAAAGAAAAATTATGCCAAAAATACCTCACTCATCCACCAACCAATTCACAGAGCAGTAAACCACCCATAAATCAGAAGAGAGAAAACAACAAAACCAATAGAAAAGAGAAAACAGTAATATGAGTTCCCTACCACCCACACAGAAAACAAAAATCCTCTGGATCTGAGCAGCACAATAGAAAAAGGCAGGAAGGAGTCTGCCAGCCTGTCACTAGCTGGCAGCCTGGCACACAGCAGAGTAACCAACAACAACACAGTGTCAAAACCATACTAACAAAATAGTCCCCTTTAAGAGAATAAATATATAGGGAAAAAACCAAACATTTTTAAAAAGTCAGTTAAAAAAGGAAAGGACCCCTCCACACACATGTGGGAAAATAGAATAAATAACCCACACAGCCCCCTTTCTAAAACCAAGATAAGTAAGTAAGCAAGGAAATGAAGACAAAAGATATAATCAAACCCAGCTCCTGACCAAAGCTATTAGAATATGGAAAGATTTCTGTCTTCCCTATAGGTTGATGCCTTCAATTCTCTTCTGTTCTGAGTCCCACAGGAAGCAGCAGGAATGGAGCAAAATCCAAGACAGAAGGCACCAGGGCAGAGTTCAGCAGCATAAAGTAATCCCCCACATACGGAAGCAAAGAAGATTATGCAGTGGAATAGTCCAGGCCATTTTACAGATTAAAAATTCTTGCTCCTCCCTCCTAGATGTGCTGAGTGGCTGCTCAAGCAGCCCTTGTGATAGTACTGATTGAAACATTTACTGGGCGATTTAGCAGAAAAGTGTGAAACAAGAGTTAAACAAAAAAAGGGAAGCATGGAACAAAATACAAAACTTTCATGTAATGATCATTTGTTAATAAATATCAGTGATGTTTTCCAAGCTCTGTTCCATAAATCAATGAAATAACACACTTTTAAAAAAAAGAAGCTTCTTTCCTAAATTCTGTATAGATACGTAAATATGACCACTGGGTTAGTCAGGTATAATCTAAACCACTGGGTTAGTCAGGTATAATCTAAACCAAATCCCTTATGAATACACAGTGGAAGTGAAGAACAGATTTAAGGAACTCAATTTGGTGGACAGAGTGCATGAAGAACTTTGGATAGAAGCTCGTAACATTGAACAGGAGGGAGCAACAAAATCCATCCCAAAGAAAAGGAAATGCAAGAAAGCAAAGTGTCTGTCCAATGAGGCCTTAGAAATAGCAGAGAGGAGAAGGGAAACCAAATGCAAGGGAGATAGGGAAAGTTACAGAAAATTGAATGCAGACTTCCAAAGAACAGCAAGGAGAGACAAGAGGGCCTTCTTAAATGAACAATGCAAAGAAATAGAGGAAAATAACAGAAAAGGAAAAACCAGAAAATTGGAGATATTAGAGGAACATTTTGTGCAAAGATGGACATGATAAAGGACAAAAATGAGAGGGACCTAACAGAAGCAGAAGACATCAAGAAGAGGTGGCAAGAATACACAGAGAAATTATACCAGAAAGATTTGGATATCCCGGACAACCCAGATAATGTGGTTGCTGACCTTGAGCCAGACATCCTGGAGAGAGAAGTCAAGTGGGCCTTAGAAAGCTTGGCTAACAACAAGGCCAGTGGAGGTGATGGCACTCCAGTTGAACTATTTAAAATCTTAAAAGATGACGCTGTTAAGGTGCTACATTCAATATGCCAGCAAATTTGGAAAACTCAGCAGTGGCCAGAGGACTGGAAAAGATCAATTTACATCCCAATCCCTAATAAGGGCAGTGCCAAAGAATGCTCCAACTACTGTACAATTGCACTCATTTCACACGCTAGCAAGGTTATGCTCAACATCCTCCAAGGTAGGCTTCAGCAATATGTGGATCAAGAACTCACAGAAGTACAAGCTGGATTCCAAAGGGGCAGAGGAACTAGAGACCAAATTGCTAAATGCGCTGGATTATAGAGAAAGCCAGAGAGTTCCAGAAAAACATCTACTTCTGCTTCATTGACTATGCAAAAGCCTTTGACTGTGTGGACCACAGCAAACTATGGCAAGTTCTTAAAGAAATGGGAGTGCCTCACCACCTTATCTGTCTCCTGAGGAACCTATACATGGGACAGGAAGCAACAGTTAGAACTGGATGTGGAACAACTTATTTCAAAATTGGGAAAGGAGTATGACAAGGCTGTATATTGTCCCTCTGCTTATTCAACTTATATGCAGAATACATCATGTGAAAGGCTGGACTGGAGGAATCCCAAGCCGTAATTAAGATTGCCAGAAGAAATATCAACAACCTCCGATATGCAGATGATACCACTTTGATGGCAGAAAGTGAGGAGGAATTAAAGAACCTTGTAATGAGGGTGAAAAAGGAGAGTGCAAAAAACAGTCTGAAGCTCAACATTAAAAAAAAACTAAAATCGTGGCCACTGGTCCCATCTCCTCCTGGGAAATAGAAGGGGAAGATATGGAGGCAGTGATAGATTTCACTTTCTTGGGCTCCATGATCACTGTAGATGGACACAGCAGCCACAAAATTAAAAGACACCTGCTTCTTGGAAGGAAAGTGATGACAAACCTAGACAGCATTTTAAAAACCATAGACATCACCTTGCCGACAAAGGTCTGCATAGTCAAAGCTATGTTTTTTTTTCCCAGTAGCAATGTATGGAAGTGAGAGCTGGGCCATAAAGAAGGCTGAGCGCTGAAGAATTGATGCTTTTGAATTGTGGTGCTGGAGGAGACTCTTGAGAGTCCCCTGGACTGCAAAGAGAACAATCCTATACATTCTAAAGGAAATCAACCTTGAATGCTCACTGGAAGCACAGATCCTGAAGCTGAGGCTCCAATACTTTGGCCATCTCATGAGAAGAAAAGACTCCTTGGAAAAGACCTTGATGTTAGGAAAGTGTGAAGGGAAGAGGAGAAGGGGACGACAGAGGATGAGGTGGTTGGACAGTGTCATCAAAGCAACCAACATGAATTTGACACAACTCCAGGAGGCAATGGAAGATAGGAGGGCCTGGTGTGCTCTGGTTCATGAGGTCACAATAAGAGTCGGACACGACGAAATGACAAAATGACGTAAATATGACAGCTAATCCTTATTTGCTTCAAAGAAGACTACAGCGGAAATTTCTTACTGATTTATCAGCTTTAGTGGATGCTGCGAGCACTTTTCTTTTCAATCTGGTATGTGTGTTTATTTCATAGATTAATGTAACTGAAATATTAAAATCTTATATAAAAATCTTTTGGCTTTCAAAATCTTCTGCTGTTCTTATGTGAATTAAAATGTAGAATACCAGTTGTAGAATACTAAGGATGGAATTTGCCAGAGTCTGGCATTTGCTGTGGATGGGATTCATCTCTCCATGCTTACAGCCTGAGCATATTGTGCAATGCCATTCAGTGTTCTCCCTCTTTGCTATTTTCCTACTGATATCTTGGCTAAAAAGGACCCCTTGGTTCATAATAGAGCTGCTTTTAAAAAACTTCACGTGAAAGGATTTAATGTTTCTGTTGAGGTAACCATGTCAATGTGTTGCAGCAAAAATAAACAAACAAAAAAAAAACACACAAGAGTTTTGTGGCACCTCAAAAGCTGAGATGTTCTATTGGCAGAAGTTTTTGTGGACATCTCCCGCTTCCATCCAAAAACCCACTTTTTGTAAGCTGGAGTCCAAAAACAAGCTTATATCAGTAAACCTTGTTAAGTCTTTAAGGTGCCACACAGCTGTTTGTTGGGTCCTTTTAAGGAGAAAGGCAGGTAAAAATATTTTAAATAAACAGATAAATAATGATTTAAAAAAAAAAATTTTATCATACCACACGGCCATGGTACCATGTTGTTTGGATATCTCTATACTATGCTTGTTCACTCAACAAATAGTTTTAAATTATTAACTATATCCTTCTGTCATCCAGAACAAATGTGTCTGAAGTGCTGTTTGATTCAGTCTTAGGGAAGGACTGGTCTTTTTTTCTGTGATACCTCTCACACACATACGCATACACTATACAGTGGACCCTTGACTTACAGAGGGCTTGACTTACAGACTTTTTGAGTTACAGACTTCTCTGGCCGCAAAATTTAGGTTTGACTTGCAGACTGAGATTTGACTTACAGACCAGAAAAAACCCAAAATGGAACAAAAACAGCCTGTTACGGGATTAATCGGTTTTCAATGCACTGTGGGTCAATGGAGACTTGACTTACAGACTTTTTGACTTGAGAACCGCCTTCCAATACGGATTAAGTTCTCAAGTCAAGACCCCACTGTACATGTATGTGTATCTATTTGTGTATACATCTTCTTGCTGAACTTAAAGGGTGGGCTTTTTTAAAAACAAAGTTCTCCAAAAGAACACCAGATTTGCAATTCTCCCTTCCAAACATTCCACTCAGTGTGATGCAGGCCACAGGCCTCAATATTCTTAAATGCTATCTCATGAAGAGAGTAGAACAGCCATTTAATCATTTGTATTCTTTATAGATTGCTTTAAAACAAAAGTTATCTGGGCAGCTCACAGAATAAAATCACAGGGCTAAAATAAAGTTGGAAGCTGCTTGGAAAGTTAAAGGGCCTGAAAGAAATGTAAAAATCTTAGGCTGAGTAAATGTATTTGGTAGGAAGAAAGGGGGATAAGAATGCTGTGCTCAGCCCCTAAAGTTGGCAATTTCATCTAAAATAACGAAATAAGAAAAAAAAGATACAGTGAATGACTGTACAAGGCACATTGCTGCTAATTCAGCTACCGTAGTTTTCCATGTATAAAACGACACTAAGCAGGCTTAGGAAGTAAGCAAAATTGCCATGAAAAGACTTCAGGATCTAAGGGCTGCGATTGTGCAGGCCTTTCATCGCTGCTATACCCAAAGGGAACCTTCCCTTCTTTTTTGCTAAGCCCTGTGGCTTCTCAAAGCAGTGGTCACTTTGAAGTCTCCCTTCCTTTTTGCTAACCCCCATGGCTTTGCAAAAGGCAAGGAAAAGCAGTGGTCAAAGGGAGCCTTTGGTCCCTGCTTCTCCCTTCCTTTTGCTAAGCTCCGTGGCATAGCAAAAGGAAGGGAAAAGTAGGGATCAATTTTTCTAATTTGGTGTTAGAAAAGGGGGGGGGGTTCATCTTATACATTGGGTCGTCTTAAAAATGGAAAAATACAGTAATTTAAAAAACTCCCAAAAATCCTCCCCAAAGAAGGAGAGAAGGAATAATAATCCTAAAGAGAGATCTCACAAAAGCTTATAAACCGAAGCAATTGTTGGGTCTGTTTAGTGACAATTATTCAGACCTCAGTACTTTATACAGTATTTTTAAGGGTCTGGGGAACCTGGTGGTGGTGGGGATCCACTGGATGTGAGCTGTGGCATAGACCTTACTTTGCCTATCCCTGATTTAAGAGGAAGCAGAGATCTTGGAAATGACTGCTATGCAAAAACTGTGTAGCAAATCACTGTGGGAAGCCTTGTTTCCTTTTGTAGTTTTCAATAACAGCTCCTGTAGATTGGGCATTGGGTGCAGTTGGGATCCCTGACTGGTGCCCCAAGGAAGAACGCTGCTCCCAACAACAGTTAGCTTGGATCTATTGATGTTTCTGAGCTGGCCTCACTGCAGCAGGCTTTGGCATGGAAGCTGATATTCTGCATGAATCTGGGTGCTGTTAACTGTTGTGCTAGCGCTCATAAATCATTGCTTTTGCCCTGTACATTACTAATTGAATTGCAGGTGGATTCTCAGACTATACAGTAGGACCCCCATATCCATGGGGAATCAGTTCCAAGCTCCCTCCCTGTGGATGCTGAAAAGCATGGAACACTGTTTTAGTAGTGAACACTATATATAAAATGGTCTCTGGCTCTATCTAATGTCCAGTTCTGGTAAATTCATCGTTAAAATATACATATATTTGGAAAAAATTTATTTTAATGTTTTCAGACCGTGGATAAATAAATCAGTGGATCCTGATCCCACAGGTAAGAGGGTCCTATTGTATAACACTGTAATTTTAGTAGTATTTTATTTACACTTTACTTACTGATGCCTAAGCCATTGTGGAATTGTAGATTGGATGGAGGGAATGGGTCCACTTTGCTAAAATCACTCACCAGAAAAGTTACCTCGGTTTTTTTTTAAACATTAGCATTATAGTGTTACAGTGCTATAATATACTCTCATTCATGCACTTTCATATTTTTAAGTGGAAGCACAGTTTGCATTCTGTAACTCAATGGTATAGTCCATGCCTTGCATATAGAATGTTTAATGTTCAGACCCTACAATCTCCAGCTAAAGACAGAAAAGACCTGTCTATAATCCCAGAGCAAGAGGGTAGAATGTGTAACTTTTCAGATGCTAAGAAACAATACTTGCATTACCCCCAACTATTCTTTTTTATGGTTGGGGTGGTGGAAAGTGAAATCTAACAACATCCGAGAACCACAGATTCCCCAGTCTTGCACTAGTACCAGTCAATGAGAATGATACTTAGATAAATCAGTGGGCTAACCTAGCATAAGACGGGTTCTGTTGTTCATATGATGTATAGCTTATGGTCCAATAACAGTTCTACAATAGAGAAATTACTAAAGGAATCTCCATAGCATGTGTTGGTGTGTATAGGCTGCTCTACCTGTATTATTTATCCCAAAGTCTTTGTTCCTTTCTTTGGCTCTTCTAGTGATATTACTTTGCCCTCCTTTCACTCCGTCTCCCATGTGTGATCTCTTATTTCAGGCATGAGGTCACCATACAGCGTGTGCACATCCACATCTGTTGCAGGCAGAGAGCATACGTATATAGTAATTTAATGTTCCCCAGTAGACTGGCCTGTCATAATACAGACAAAATAAGTGGGAAGGAAGTTCACTAAGTGATGTTTGCCAGGTGTTTTTTCTAAAGTCAATGCAGGGCTTTTCACTCTGCTCCTGCAAAGAGGGGCCAGCTGCAAGGAAGGGGAAGCAGGGGTAAGCTACTACGCCCTCCTCTTTTCTTCTGCTAACCACCTTTGGAAGCAGGGGTGGGGGCTAGGAGGTGGAGAAATACAACAGCTGGCTTGAGAGAAAGCTCCCTTTTCATTTAAAGCCCTTTGATCACTTGGCAGCTGTTATGCCATGTAACTGGAGATAACTAAAACCAAAAAAGGGAGCCGCCACAAGGGACATCAATGTAAGAGTTGTATTCTTCAGGTTCTGTCCTTTAGGCAAGCAAATAAGCTGTGTATTCTTAGGATTTATTCCCTGAAAAAGTCATTTCAAAGCCTTTTAGGCTTGTTGAGGATATCTTCCTAATAATTAAAAATTTGGAGGCATGTAAATGGGAAAGCAGCCTTCGCTAACCTAGTATTCTACAGCTGTGCATTCCAAGAGGGCACCAGATTGAGGTGGCTAAGAGGCACCTTGTCTGTGGGCTATGTCCAGACTCAGTCATTATTAACCTAATTTAAATTCTATAGATTTCAGTGGATTTACTCTACACACTGCTAAGTTTGGATCCAACCCTCTGTAAGAGCTAAAATTATTGTCCAGATCTGCAGATCATATTCATATACGTTTGGTATCTGTATTCCTCAAGTTGTGATCTACAGATCAGCATTTCTGAACCTATCTCAGCAGTAGCAGCTGGTACTGTACTTGATTGATACATTGAAATAAAAATCTACCTTGCAGTCTTTAATAGACTGTAAAGCAGGGGTGTCCAACCTTTCACCTTCCCTAGGCCACATTAGAAGATGAAAATTTGGTTTGGGCCGCACATAAATTTGGTTTGGGCCGCATGGGGGGGGGCAGCCCTAGCCATCCTCCGCAGCCCCGCTCCAAGCATGATTACCTGCAGCTGCCATCTCTGACAGCAGAGGCTGCCAGCTTCGACTCCAGCGGCTTTATGGGGCCAGGAGGGGATCCACCTATTGATGGGGATGGCACAATGCAGTCACACAGCCCCCCTTTCCCCTCCCCTCCCCTCCCGCTCCTTCCTTCCTTCCCTCTCTCCCCCCCCCACCGTTGTGACGTGTCCCGGCCGCAAGTGCCGGCAGTGTAACTTGAAACTTTGGAATTTCTTTAAAAATAAAAAAATTGCACTGGGCCACATTACAAGCCGACCTGGGTTGCATGCGGCCCTCGGGCCGCAGGTTGGACAAGCCTGCTGTAAAGGGAGCAATCCCCACTAAGCACTGAAGGACTTGCTTTTAGATAAATATCTGCAGGATTGCAGTTAGTCAAATTTGTCTCAATGCCATCTATTAATGTAAGCATTTGATGTCAAATTTGGAAGGCAAGAGTGCAGGTTTTTCTTTAAAAAATCAATATTTAAAGAACAAAAATAACCCAGAAAAACTACCACTTAAAAATGTTCCAGTTGTACTGTTTTGTCTTTTCCATTTTCACAGATTATATAAGTCAAAAAAGAATTGCTTCACCTGCTCATTGAAGTTTCTTATCCTCACCTTTAAAAAAGAAACCTGTGAGAGACTGGCGTAGGGGTAGGAGAATGGCAAATATCGGAGAAAATGTAAAAAGCACAGAATTGCCAGGTAGGTAGTAAACAGAGGGATGAGGGGAAATAATTGTTTCAGAAATTTCTTAATACATTCCTTAAATGAGAAAACTATATCATGAGTAGTGTACGATATGCAAAGCAAGAGCTAATAGATAAAAAGTGTGTATCACAGAAAAGTAACTTCCTGTGACAATTGTCTCCATGTGGCCACCTATTTGTGTTCACAATATAAGCCATCCTTACAAAAAGTTGAAAAAAATACCCTTTTGGCAACAGGAAGAAACTCATTTCGTGTCACCATGAGCTGGTCAATATGAACTACTCACCTTAGGACACAATCAGTGATTCCTTGTGTTTCTCTGTGGCTGTTTTTATGGATAATGGCCTCAGATAGAACTTGTGTTCTCATCTGGCGAGCCATTAATTGCATTGAGGCAGCATCTCACAGAATCCGTGAAGGACTAGTGGAAGTGGGCACTCTTCCCTTTATATTGCATCATCTGAAGCTCCTGCAAAATGTACTGAATCAGGCAATGCCCTGATTAAAGCTTCATCTGGACCTGTAGTCATTCTGCAGCAGCTAGCATTTTATTTGAAGCTTTTCGACCCAGATGTAAAGAGGAAGGACATAAAATTACAACATCCATGCTGGATAACTGTTGATATTGAAGGTCTGCCTCATTAGGAAAAGAAGAGCTTTCAGACCAATGGCCTATGTGGGCCAATGATCTGTTCCAACTAGGGCCAACCATATTGCACTCAAGCAGGACTTGAGTGCAATAGTGCCCAACCACTTGTCTTCTTCAGCATACTGCCTCTGACACCAAAGGTAGCCATAATGACCAGTATCCATAGATAGCAATGTTTCTAATTCATTTTTCTCCTCCCCCCCCTTTTTTTTGGCCATCAATACTGTATATACTGTGATAATGAAGTCCTTAGTTTAGCTGCACCCTCATTGAAGAGTTATTGCCTTTTATCTGTCCTCCTGAAGCTTTGAAAAGCACCTTTCTGTGCTTGTGTATGGCTTTCCTTTTGAAAAGATACAGTGCTCCTCAGCACTGCAAGACTTTCAACCCACACGTAATGATCTCTAGGAAGGTAAAGAAAGTGGTTGTAGGCTCAACAATCCAAGTAATTTTTTTATCAACAGCCTCTGCCCTTTCTGGTTTGTTGTCATATTTTATGTTCAACATGAAATCAAGAGCACAGGAAATCCTATTGCAGTCATGGCTTCCCCCCACCCCCCAATTAGACAGGAAGAACACATTGAAGGAGATTTATATATCTGGGACCCTTCCAAAAGCCCTTATCAAGGCTATTAACCGCAGGCTGTGTTTTAATTCCATTCTGCTTTTTGTTATACAAAAAGACTTACAACTGTTCAGGTTTCCATTTAGATTGAGTTTTGAGGAGATGCAATTTGAGGAAAAATTTACAGAGCTACCTCTCCTTTCCCAAAACATAGTTTTTAAACACCTCTGCATTGTGATTTCCCAAAATCTGTGCCCTTGTAAGGAACGTATCCAAAACTGAGACAAGTAGTGGAGGGATCTTGTAAAAATAATTGACTCTGCTCTTTCCTAATACAACTGAGGATTTTTCCTACCCTTTTCTCACTAATTAACACCAATAGCATCCAGCCATTTGAGAAATACACTAATTAGTCTGTATGCTTAGGCTTAGCTGCCAGGTTCTCATTAACATTCTGTTCCCATTCAAATGGCTGCTCTTACCAAAGGAGGTCAATGATAGACTCCCTATTGTAGAATACTGAACTTTCATTTAAATGCTGCCAGTGCTACAAGGACACTGTGTAACTTTCCCATTCACTTTGAAAAACTGCACTCCTTGAAGCACACATGTAAGAACAATAACTCTTGTGTTTCTCATGTGCTATCAGCTTACCCAGCAGCCAATGGACTCTTCCAGAAATGCCACCTATCACACCTAGATGTGCTCTCTCTCTCTCTCTCGCTCTCTTTTTCTCTTGGTTAACTCAGATTTTTCATCAATGCTATTTGTTATTTCCACATCGAAATTTGACTCCCAGTCTTTGATTCAATATCGCAATATCGAAATCAGATTGATTATATTCTCTGCAGCCAAAGATGGAGAAGCTCTATACAGTCAGCAAAAACAAGACCTGGAGCTGACTGCGGTTCTGATCATCAGCTTCTCATAGCAAAATTCAAGCTTAGACTGAAGAGATTAGGAAAAACCACTGGGCCACTCAGGTATAATCTAAACCAAATCCCTTATGAATACACAGTGGAAGTAAAGAACAGATTTAAGGAACTAGATTTGGTGGACAGAGTGCCTGAAGAACTTTGGATAGAGGCTCGTAACATTGTCCAGGAGGCAGCAACGAAAACCATCCCAAAGAAAAGGAAATGCAAGAAAGCAAAGTGGCTGTCCAACGAGGCCTTAGAAATAGCAGAGAGGAGAAGGGAAGCAAAATGCAAGGGAGATAGG
Source organism: Pogona vitticeps (assembly GCF_051106095.1). Classification (NCBI taxonomy): domain Eukaryota; kingdom Metazoa; phylum Chordata; class Lepidosauria; order Squamata; family Agamidae; genus Pogona; species Pogona vitticeps. The sequence continues at coordinate 37,525,184 of NC_135783.1, forward strand.
GAAAGTTACAGAAACTTGAATGCAGACTTCCAAAGAATAGCAAGGAGAGACAAGAGGGCCTTCTTAAATGAACAATGCAAAGAAATAGAGGAAGATAACAGAAAAGGAAAGACCAGAGATCTGTTCAGGAAAATTGGACATATTAGAGGAACATTTTGCGCAAAGATGAACATGATAAAAGACAAAAATGGGAAGGACCTAACAGAAGCAGAAGACGTCAAGACGAGGTGGCAAGAATACACAGAGGAATTATATCAGAAAGATTTGGATATCCCGGACAACCCAGACAATGTAGTTGCTGACCTTGAGCCAGACATCCTGGAGAGTGAAGTCAAGTGGGCCTTAGAAAGCCTGGCTAACAACAAGGCCAGTGGAGGTGATGGCATTCCAGTTGAACTATTTAAAATCTTGAAAGATGATGCTGTTAAGGTGCTACATTCAATATGCCAGCAAGTTTGGAAAACTCAACAGTGGCCAGAGGATTGGAAAAGATCAGTCTACATCCCAATCCCAAAGAAAGGCAGTGCCAAAGAATGCTCCAACTACCGTACAATTGCACTCATTTCACACGCTAGCAAGGTTATGCTCAAAATCCTACAGGGTAGGCTTCAGCAGTATGTGGACCGAGAACTCCCAGAAGTACAAGCTGGATTCCGAAGAGGCAGAGGAACTCGAGACCAAATTGCTAACTTGCGCTGGATTATGGAGAAAGCCAGAGAGTTCCAGAAAAATATCTACTTCTGCTTCATTGACTATGCGAAAGCCTTTGACTGTGTGGACCACAGCAAACTATGGCAAGTTCTTAAAGAAATGGGAGTGCCTGACCACCTTGTGTGTCTCCTGAGAAACCTATATGTGGGACAGGAAGCAACAGTTAGAACTGGTCATGGAACAACTGAGTGGTTCAAAATTGGGAAAGGAGTACGGCAAGGCTGTATATTGTCCCCCAGCTTATTTAACTTATATGCAGAATACATCATGCGGAAGGCTGGACTGGAAGAAACCCAAGCCGGAATTAAGATTGCCGGAAGAAATATCAACAACCTCCGATATGCAGATGATACCACTCTGATGGCAGAAAGTGAGGAGGAATTAAAGAACCTTGTAATGAGAGTGAAAGAGGAGAGTGCAAAAAACGGTCTGAAACTCAACATCAAAAAAACTAAGATCATGGCCACTGGTCCCATCACCTCCTGGGAAATAGAAGGGGAAGATATGGAGGCAGTGTCAAATTCTATCTTCCTGGGCTCCATGATCACTGCAGATGGAGACAGCAGCCCTGAAATTAAAAGGCGCCTTCTTCTTGGGAGGAAAGCGATGACAAATCTTGACAGCATCTTGAAAAGCAGAGACATCACCTTGCCAACAAAAGTCCGAATAGTCAAAGCTATGGTTTTTCCTGTCGTGATGTATGGAAGTGAGAGCTGGACCATAAAGAAAGCAGACCGCCGAAGAATTGATGCCTTTGAATTGTGGTGCTGGAGGAGGCTCCTGAGAATCCCCTGGACTGCAAGGAGAACAAACCTATCAGTTCTAAAGGAAATCAACCCTGAATGCTCACTTGAAGGACAGATCCTGAAGCTGAGGCTCCAGTACTTTGGCCATCTCATGAGAAGAAAAGAGTCCTTAGAAAAAACCTTGATGTTAGGAAGGTGTGATGGCAAGAGGAGAAGGGGACGACCGAGGATGAGATGGCTGGACAGTGTCTGCGAAGCAACCAACATGAACCTGACACAACTCCGGGAGGCAGTAGAAGACAGGAGGGCCTGGCGTGCTCTGGTCCATGGGGTCACGAAGAGTCGGACACGACTAAACGACTAAACACACAAAAACACACTTTGATTCACTTATCTTTCTGCTCTTCCTCTGACAGCTGGCACCTTCCCCCTTCCTTGAGACACCTTTAGTTCACTATTCCTCATGATTATAATGCAACATGCTCTCTCACGCCCAGGCAGAGTGGTAGTACAGCACTAACATTTCAGACTGAATACTCTTATTGTAAATATCAGTTAAGTGCCCTAACACTAAACTCCACCCCATGTAGGAAAAAAAAATAAACCTTGATATAGGGGGAACTGAAAGATGGGGGAATTTGCGATCCAAATGGTACTAAATGAGATAAGAGGATGCGTCTCAAAATCAGAGTTTCCAAGACATTCAGTGCACAAGCCAATCTTTAAGGTGGAACAGCTGCTGTAGCTACAAGTCACTCACATGTCTTTTGCATGTCCAAACTCTTAATGCATTCTTTGTATGCATCCTGGTTTTGTTTGATAACAATTACATTTGAAGTAATAATTCTATGTCCTGTCTCTCTATACAACTGTTGCCTTTGGATATCGCATGCCCACACCATGAGAACAATCTGGGAAACAGCTGACATCTATAGCTTCAGCAATGGGAGGTCAGCCATTGTTTCTTTATCCCAGAATCCTAGTTATAAAATATCACCTGCTGCACCTAAATGGTGATTGATCTATTCTGGCTGCAGTCTTAGTTTAGAGACAGTCAAAAATCCAGACCTCAGGGCCACACAATCTAGTCTAATTTTATATTCCCCAACCCATCCTTCTTCCTTTGATTTTTCTACCACCTAGACTGACCAAGAATTCTCAAGCTTGCAAACTCTTGTCAATTTTGGTTAGTCATTATAAAATTTTTCCTTAATCCTTACAGACATCGATTTTAACATTCTTATATTCCATATTTTCTCCCAGTACTTAATTTCTTCCCTCATGTTAATTTGGAGATGGTATTTAACTCCCATGAAATTAAATTTAATAAAAACAAATTACCTTAAGTTGTGTTGAAGATGTCAGAAAATTGGTACCTATTTCCATATGTGGTGGGAATGTGAAAATGTACTGAAATTTAGGCAATGGATTTTTAAGGAAATAAAGGAAATAACTAATCAAAATTTAGAAGTATGCCCTAAAATAGCATTTTTATCAATATTTGATAAGGAGCAATATAATTGGTCAACTAGAGAATGTATTTCAAATTTATTAACAGCAGCAGGATTGATGATAGCTAAGAACTGGAAAATAAAGTATGATTTTTCAATTAAACGAATGGTACAAAGAAGTATGGAATATAGCTGCTAAAGATAAGCTAAGTGTGATATAAAAGTAAAGAAGGGATAGTGAGTGAATATTCTGCACTCCCCAAGGCTGTTTGCAGCCCCCTGGCTGCCCCCCATGTTTAAAAAACACTGTAAAAGAAAGGAAGAAAAAAAGGTACCGTAATTTCCTGATCCCATGGTGGTTACAGTAAAATGCACGTTCATACACATGAAAGTAAGAAAAGCAAAATTATTTTCCAACAGCATGTGATTTTGATTTTTCATCTCTTTGCTCATTTGGGGAAATGCAGCACTCCCTGATGAGTCTCTGGAGTTGCCTATACATGCTTCACACCAAGGAACTATCACAAAGAGGTTCCTTCCATAGTTACCTCCATCTTGTCTGGACTGTAGAGCAAACTGCAAAAATATTAGGTGCCTCCCATCCCAGAAGATATTGCATGCCCCATAAATTCTGTGTGCACGTTATCTCTTCTACACTCAACGTTTACTGACACCAAAATGGCAATCTGGTGTGGTGATGAGAATTCTGTTAGAAATGCATAGCTTCCTCTCACCCACTAGAATAGTGTTTGAAAACCATGCCATGTCTTCTCTGGGTATAATATGAATCAGGCCAACAAGGAAGAGGCCAGTCTCTGGGAACCAGAATGGCTGGCTGTTCTAACTTGGGGTGGGTTAGTAATGGAGATCAGCTGAATAAGGAAAAAGTAATTTTGACCCACTAAATAATACAGTCTCACACAAACACATTCCTTTGTAGGGGGTTCAGAATTAAACCTTTACTGAGGCAGTAGAAAGACAGCTGGGCCAAGTTCGCATTTCTCAAAAGACAGCTGCTTACCAGCTGAAGATGTTTAAGTACGTTGGAATGGGAGCACAAGGGAGATTAGGCACACTGCACTTTTTCCAACTGGCCTCCTGTAGTTTTGCATGCTATGCAGATGGATGCAGTTTGTATGATGCAGGAGCTGGAAGGCTTATTTCAGATATGCAGAAATAAAACGCAAGGGCAAACACTTTTATTTATTGACATTAGGGAGCAGTTCTTCAGTGCTATTACCTTTAACTTTATGAACTGTCAGTTTTACTGAGCAGCTGCAAATCCTGCCCCTGTGTAGCTGGCTACAGAGTATCTGAAGCAGCTTCTTGCAGCTGTTACAAACAGACTACAAAGGTCAGTAATTTCTGTGTCTAATACTGTACTGGAAAACTGCTGTTGGACATTGAATGCATTTCATGAAGACAGCATCAAAAAAAATGCAAAACTACTCCCATAAACTGAAATTCACAGCACTCATCATGATAAAAGGAAAAAGTCCATGAGATAGAAGGCACTTGTATGACTGCTTCAACACAAAGTTGAAGGACTGATTGCTTACGTTCTAAGAATATAAAAGAAGTTGCTGTATACCTAAAGAATTCTGTGATAAATTCAATTTCAGTCCCAACTGGAATTGTTCCACTGATACAATTAGTATTGACTAACAAGTCTCATTAATTTCACTGGGTATATGCCTGTTTCTCCTGAACTTCCCTCCAATCTCCTTAGCCCCCATATTAGGAACTAAAATTAGATAAAGCCCTCTGAATGTTGTAAACACAAGATCCAAAACAAAGTAGGAAGGCAAGTATCTTTGGAAGGCAAGTATCACTATAAGAAAAAAGTGTGTTTATGCTCCTAACAGAGGCCAACACCAATTAACTGAGCTCAGGAAACATCAATTCATGCTGCATGTGTTGAAATTTATTTTCTCCATCATGCACAGTACTGATATTGGAAGAAATAAGCGAAAATCTTCACCACACATGACTTTAAACAAGCTGTAAATACTTGGTTAACTTAATACAAAGACTGAAACACCTGATGATTGAAATACCTACTTAATGCTAGTTGCAAGGTCAAATGTATGACATTTTAAAAATGACTTTGGAGCTTTATAGCCTTTTTTTGGTAGTCCATGATCATTACACTCTGAGGAAACGGCTTACTGTATCATGGCACCAGTGATCACCGAAAGGGCCCTGCTCTACAGATTTTGAAACTTTGGGGCCTGCCTCCTTTGTTCTCTTATTCACCCAACTATGCATAGGACTTTAAACATCCTGGCTTTTATGCCATTACAATTCTACATTTTATTCCGAACAAATGTAACTTAGTTTCCCCAAAGGTCTTGATGGACCAGCTATCATCGCCAGAGAATAGAGATTAATTTGTTATCCCACTAAAAATAACCAAAATACAGAATGCAAGAAAATCTTCCACTCACAAATCCATTGCCTACAGAATAGCAGATATGTTGTTCATTTGCAGAAAGCCACTCACTTGACTACGATAATTATTCTGTTTATTAGGTTATGCAGTTTTTTCCTTATGTAACTAGAAAAATGTGTTATCTTTTTCATCTATAGAAGTTTAGCAGTTCTATCACCTAAATTGATTCCAGCAATTTCCAAAGTTTAAAAGTTTTTGGGTGGCATGCAGCAGAGATCTGCCTATGTATGCTGATCCCACCCTGAAGTCTCAGCTCATGAAACTTCCCTTTGAACCCATGGCCACCATTTCCTTAGTACAGTAGAACCTCTACTTACGAAATTAATCCGTATTGGAACGGTGTTCATAACTAGAAATGTTCGTTAGAAGCACCATTTCCCATAGTAATGAACTGAAAACCGATTAATCCATTCCGGCCGAAGGAAAAAAATCACAAAAAATAATAATAAACAGAGCAAGTCCCACACTGGGACTGCAAATAAATAAATAAATAAATAAATTTTTTAAATCCAAAAACAAACATTGGAGCAAGTCCCACGCTGGGACTGCAAAAAAAAAAAAAAAAAAAAAAAAATCACCAAAAAACAAAACAACACAGAAACATACCCCCCCAGCCCAAGCCTACCCTCCAAAACTCACCCAGAAGAATGTTTTAAATAAAAGGAAAAAGCAGCACCTTACCAGTAAAAAGCCTCTGCGAAGGCTTTCCAGGCTTCCAAAGCCGCCCCGACCGCCACACCGGGTGCCAGCTTCCCGGGCTTCCAAAGCACGACACCTGGCCACTTCTTCCTCCTCCTGCGCCACTGCTGCACGCTCCGTCCATGGCCTTTGGCGGCGCTTACTCACAAGTAGACCCATGCTTCAGTGGTGCTTACTTGTGTGTAGACCCGTGCTTTTGGCAGTGCTTACTCACAAGCAGACCCTTGATTCAACTACCTTTACTCACATGTACAGCCGTGCCCTCGGCAGCTTACTAATGAGTAAGTAAAGGCTGAGCCTCCCTTTTCCTAACCATTGGGGTGAAAGAGCTACAAAGAAGCAGCCTCTTCGCCACCAATGGTTAGCAAATTTTCCCCTGCTTTTTTTCGTTGGTATGTTGAAGCTCCGGCCACAAGTAGAGGCAAAATTTTGCGGCCAGAGCTGTTCGTATCTTGAAATGTTCATACCTAGGGATGTTTGTAAGTAGAGGTTCCACTGTACTACCCACTGTTAAGACAGCTTTCTTGGTGGCTGTTGAATATGCACATAGAGTGGGGCAGGTTGTGTTCTAGAAGCAGGCTTATCTACTTCACTGGTATCCAGAAAAAGTGGTGGTCAGAGCAGTTAATTTTCCTGCCCAAGGCGCTATCTGATTATGTTAGGATAGCATACTTTCTGCCTTTTCTACCCCCATTAACACTTGTGGAAAAAGCTTTCCATAGCCTGGATGTAAGGAGGACATTAGCTTCTCAGTTCCAGGGAACAGTTTCATTCAGGCAGTCCCCTCAACAGTTTTTTTAAAGGTCTAGAAGAGCATACTGAAAAAAGCCTGAGTGAAGGGCAGGGCACTTTTGCTCAGAGATTTCCTAAGTGAATTGTGGATCAATCACATTAGCTTACCAGATGGCCAAGAGACCAACCTCTGTGTAATATCACTAACAGCCATCACACCAGGGCAACAGCTACCTCTAGGGGATTCCTTATCCGAATTGTGATGATGTGCAACCTAATCTCAACAGTCCACTTCTATAGAGCATTATTTTCTTGACACCTGTTCCTGGGCAGTACCCTTCCTCCAAATAATTTTTATTTTTTCTGTGCTACAGTGAGTGTAGCTGCCTACATTTCTGCCTCTACTGTTTAGTTTAAACTTGGTAGTCTACAACCCATTTAAAATTGGTTACTTTTTGTAATGCTTGTTCTTCAGGGGTCAGCAATGCCTCATCATGATCTTTCCTTCCTTCTCTGTCATTAGCTGTCAACCAAATTTTTGCCATTATGTCACCCAGATTAATAAAACTGAGGAGTTATATAGCAAAATATGCACTGTGAATGGGAGGGGATGGGCTATTGCGAAAGCTCTCCCTCACATCTAGATGGTTCTGAAAGGGTGCCTCTGCATACAGTATGTGGTGACCCATTCGTGTGAATATGTAGACAAACACTCAGAGAACAGACATTGCAAAAAGCAATCTAGTTTTTCTACATTTGAGGATGTGCAAGAAGGCCCACAGTTCAGTGTTAGAGGACATAGTTTGCATGCAAAATATGCCTGGTTCAATCAATAGCATTTCCTGGTGAAGTTAAGATTAGAGCAAAGCTTCTGTCTAAGACCATGGAGAGTTGCTGCCATTCACATGTTTCCATGTTGCCTCTCCCTATGGGTAGCAGAATATATTCTGCAGAATGAGCAAAACATGGTTATTTTCCATGGTTTGTTCAAACGACATTTTAATCAAGGAAAATATGGATGTTCAGTTTTACTATCTTGATATGATAATAAGGTCAGATGTGGGGGTTCATGAAGCATAGTTTTGCAAACCCCAATACACACAGCCACAAAATTGCATCTGAATTCAGTGTTTTATTAAATGTGATCACTTAATTTCATTTATTTCCAATATAGCTTCCTGTAGAAATTTGACACCTACATCATAATTTAAAAACAACCTAACATTATACAGTATTTGTGATATTCTTGGCACTTGAAGATAACCTTTTTTTTAGTAAGCCAGAGATTAAAAACAATAAAATGCTCATATGCTTTATTGCTTGTTAAATTAAGCTTCCCTTGAGTGAGGCCCTTAAAACAGTGACCCGAAAATTAATAAATGCAGTCCATACTTTGAAGCTGCCAAATAAATATTGCTGACCACCCCAAATCCTCTACTTACAAGTACATCCTTCCCTCTACATTTCCAGGAAAACCTCTTTTCTAGGAGGGAAGAATACTCTTTTACTAGAAAAGAAACACACACTTCCCCAATTTCATTTGCTTGGCTTTTCCAATGTTTTTTTTAAACATACAGAAAAAAGTGCTGCCTTTGGAATAAATAATCCCCCAAGTGTTTAACAAACATCAGTGATCTAGCACTTGCTTGTACAGTCTAATTTCCCCATGAAGGCAAACAAGTAAACCCGAAGCACCATCTCTGGTCCCGGTTATTCAGTATGCCTGTGCCACAGTTTGTGTCATGACCTATAAAAGCAACCAATCCCAAACTGGCAACTTAGTAAAATCAGCACAATTGAAAACCTTCTGAATGGCCAGATCAATGATTCTTTTGAAATAAGAATGTTCTGTGAAATTGCTCTTCTGAAGGAAGGCCGAGGGCGCCACCTTGTGTTTGTCCATGACAACACCCAGATACACATTTCTATGTGTCTCCAAGGAAAACAGGCTCTTCAGCATAAGAGAAGCGGAGCATATTTTCATCAATTGCAGAGTTCTCTGACATGGTACCATAGCCCTGCTGGTCAAAATGAGCCAGAACTGTCCTCTCAGTAGGACTACGTTGCAGAACGTAAGGGACAAACACCTGGAATGTCAAACACACAAGTAGAATCTTGAATTTTTAAAAACCTTTTAAAATACTGGGCAATGTATTACTATTTCAGAGTCCCAGGGCAGTCCTGCTTTTCCTCCTACCACCTGTTTTGCACAGACAAATCCCTCAAACCATTCCAACCAATTTCCAGATGTGTCAATTTAGGTATATCAGATTAAATTATTTATTTGCCATAGGTCTCTTAAAACAGAAGTAAATGTTTGACTGCTGAAATATTTATGAGGAGTCATATTTATTACATACAGAACAGTTACTATCTCTATAGGTAAGTTTAGAGTTACTATCTCCGTAGGAGAGTTACTCTAAATATGCCTCAGCTAGATTTTGTGTCTGCAGGGAAGATATTTTGACAACAGTTATGTATGTTAGGTCAGCAAGTACGAACTCAACATGTTTTGTCACTATAAAACTCCTGATCATGCAAACTCTATCCTTGCAAGAAATGTGTTTTCCCCTTTAAAACTAAGTAATTTTTCTTGAAAAATACTTACAGAGGATTTGGGTGCTGCTGGTAGATCAGACTCATCTGTGGTTTCACTGGAAACACTGCTTTTTACCTGCAGGTATGATTGGAAGAGAGCCATGTTAATAAAATAAAAAACTTCAAAATATATGCAAAAGGAGAGTCACATTAATAGAACAAACACTTCAAAATGTACAAAGTGTTATACATAAAACTACATATCTACTGTCCACCATGTACTCCAGATTTATTACTTTAGTATCAATAATATATATTTACTTAGAGAACGTCCTCTTTTCATATTAAATATTTAAACAGATCTCTAATAAGGCAGAGGCTATTATTTAGCACCACTCAAAGACAGTTTAGCTTACTTTGTAATTCAAGGGACTCAGGTACTTGAGGCAGCCAAAGCAGGTATAACCCAAGCAAATAACAATTGCTATACCTAAAACCAGAAATGTAAATAAAGTTGTAGGCGCTTTGAAACCTAAAAAAGGAGAGAGAGACAAAATGATCAATACAGAGTAAACCATAAGTTGGATGGTGTGTAGAAGATTCATAATAATTTCACACACAGGAGGAAAAGAAGTCTTATCACACATAGATCTAAATATGCGTCATCCTGAAAGAGTACTCTTTGCCAAGTATATTAAAACACGTGAGGAACTGTGGCCTTCCTGATTGTTTTGACATACAGTGGTCTAATATGTCCAGATAGGCGGGACAGAAATAAAATAAAATAAAATAAAATAAATAAATAAATACATACAACTCCCATAGTCAGCACAGCTCACAATGACATATTATGGGAGTTGCAATCTGAAAATATCTCAAAGGCCCCATGTTTCCCAATCCTCCATTAAAATATCTACTTTTGCTTTGGTGTCAACATAGGATACTGTCACTTCCTAAAGCCACATTTTTGTCCTAATCCTTTCATCTATATACTGCTGAAATTCTGCTCCTTATTTTATTTTTTATTTATTTATTTTATTTATATCCCACCTATCTAGCCAACTCAGGACCACTCTAGGCGGCTTAGTAAGGCACAAATACAACAGGCCCACAACATAAGAGCAGGAATTCATAAAAGCAATGACAAATCTAAGCCCCACTGAATCAATTTGCCTACTCTAGTTTCAGCTTACTACATCAGGATTTCAGATACTGTACAGTGTAATTCAGACATCCATGCCCCACAACAAAGGTCACTCCTTATGTGCTTCACAACACACTGCTATTTTTATAAGGTCACCTGAGTTTACCTAGTCTCAAAAAGGAGAAAAAATACAGCCAAAAGAGGCAGAGAATTGGAGCTGCGAGAGCCTGGTTCACAGCTGCAAAATGGATCTGCTTCTCTAGCTTTGCAGGCAGGAATGCATAGTAGAGATTGTGGCGGTCAACTGTATGCTTCAGCAGCATATAAATTAACCCTGAAAATAGGAAACAAATGCCAAAGTTACTCAAAGAAATGATAATAAAATACATTTCTGCCCTATTTTCTCAAAACATAATCGTAATGATTTCCAGTGTACAATAATATAGGATCATTGTATTCAGACTCTATAAGCAGGGAGGAATTATAACACAAGATGCACAATGGTCTCTCATACAAGGTGTTTGATATTAATTTTGAATAAAAGATGTACACTTATTTTATAAGGCAAGACCAGATGATTTTTTTCTCATTCATGAAATGGTACAACATGGGATGAGGAAACGTGCATGAGCTCTTGCCATTCTTGGTTTAATTGGTCCAGCAGTTAGGTCTGAAATCCCAGCAAAAGTAAGTTTGCTTTTTAAAGTTTATTCTGTGATGCTATAAAGAACATCTTTGCTTAGCTGTGGATATGTATTCCCATAAATATTTTGCTTGAAGATTTCATAGAGGTTCTGATTGTTTAATATTTTTAAATGAACATTTGCACTTTGGGTGATATACAGAGATTGAAAGAGTATCCATTCATCTGAGTTTCTCTTTGGAACAAAAGCCAAGAGTGCTTCCCTGGGATTAGCTGTTTCTGCTGACAATGCCGTGCATGGCCATTAGATAAACACAAGTCAGCAGTCAGAAAGTATTTTCCCCAGTAAAAAAGCATCCCACCACACATTTTGAGACAAACAATACAATTCTTTGCATGTCAACTCAAAAGCAAATGCCACAGATTTCAGTGGCGTTATTTTTAGGTAAGAGCACAGAATTGGAAAGTAAGTTTATACAAAAATGTTAAACATAATACGATTAAGCATATCAATAAGAACTCTTAGCTATTGACAGGAAGCAAGATTTAATGCAAAAAAGCAAGCAGTCTTAACCAAAATCCAGAATCTATTTGCCTATCTGTCTAGAAATTCAGCTAAGAAAACAAAAAGAGGAACCCAGTCAAACTGAAAAATATTAGATAACTTTCTAAATATGGCTACAGCCCACCAGCAGTTTTTGAGGTTTTCTTTTGCTTTCAGTAATCTAAAAAGCATTGGGATCTCTGACATCTTTACAGTGATTTTTTTATTCTACAAAGTTCTTCTGTATTACAGAAGAGTATTACAGAAAAGTGTAATTCCAAACATAAAATTTATACAATGATAACACCAGAGTAAAATCTAAAAATCCAAAAGTAAAATTCGATGAATCATAGAATAATGGAGCTGGAAGGGATCTATGAGGCCATCAAGTCCAACCCCCTGCTCAATGAAGAAGTCCAAAACAAAGTATATTTGACAGATAGTTGTCTAATTTTCTCTTGAATGCCTTGAGTACTGGAGCACTCACCTTGAGTACTGGAGCACCAGGGTTAATTCGTTCCATTGTTGTACTGCTCTAACAAAGTTATTTCCTGATAGTCGACTGAAATCTGGCTTCCTATAACTTGAGCCCATTATTATATGTTTTACACTTCGGGATAACAGAGAACAGATCCTGCTTCTCCTCCGTATGACAGCCTTTCAAGTATTTGAAAAGCGCTATTATATCTCCCCTCAGTCTTCTTCTCTCAAGGTTAAAAATGTCCTGTTTTCTCAGTCTTTCCTCACAGGGCTTGGTTTCCAGTCCCCTAGTCATCCTTGTTGCCCTACTCTGAACTTGCTCCACTTTGTTGGCACTTTTCTTAAAGTGTGGTGTCCAGAGCCACCTAGAGTGGTCTGGTAGTCCAGATAGGCGGGGTATAAATCAAATAAATAAATAAATAAATAAAATAAACTGGACATAATACTCTAGATAAGGCATAACCAGTGTGAAATAGAGGGGAATTAGTACTTCACAGAATTTGGAGACTATGCTTATGTTAATGCAGCCTAAGATAGTGTTTGCCTTTTTTGCAGCTGCATTGCACTGTTCGATCCTATTACTGAGCCAAGTGCCCCACCTCTTTGTAATTGTGCATTTGGTTTCTTTTTCCTAGGTGTAGAATTTTGCATTTATCCCTGTTGAATTATATTCTGTTGTTTTTAGTCCAGTGCTCAAACCTATCAAGATATTTTTGAATTTTATTTTTGTCTTCCAGGTTATTAGCTATTTCACCCAATTTTGGGTCGCATGTAAATACGATAAGCAGCACTTGCCCCAGGACCAAGCCTTTTGATGCCCCACCTGTTACTGCCTCCCAGCTTGAGAAGGAGCCACTGATAATCACTCTCCAAGTATAATTCTGTAACTAACTGTGGATCTACCTGAAATTTGTGCTATCTGGCCCACACATAATTATCTTGCTAAGCAGAATATCATGGGGCACTTTGTCAAATGTTTTGCTAAAGTTAAGATATATTATGTCTACAGCATTCCCACCATCTACTAGGGAGGTCACCCCATGAAAAAAAAGATTAATATGGTAGGATCTGTTCTTGACAAATCCATGTTGGCTTCTGGTTATTATTGCGTTGTTTTCAAGGTGCTTGCAGTGACTGTAATCTGCTCAAGATTATAAAGATTGATGGCAGGTTTAGTGGGCTTAGTGTAGTTTCCAAGTTCCTCCTTTTTGCCCTTTTTGAAGACAGAGACAACATTTGTCCTCCTCCAATGATATGGCACTTCACCTATCCTCCATGATTTCAAGAAAATAATTGACAGTAGTTCTGAGACCTTTTCAGCTGTTCTTTCAATATTCTTGGATGCAGTTCATTGGGCAGTGGAGATCTGAACTCATTCAAAGTAATACAGGTATTCCTTTGATTATTTGTTTATCAGTCTCATGCTGCAATCCTGTCTCTTCTACTTACATTTCACATTTGCCTGGTAGGTCACAGACTGTCTTTTGTGGAAATATATATTTAAATAAAAATTTGAAATCAATAGTGGACTTCTCTCTGTGTCTCAAGATGGTGCTGCCATGCAAGAATAGAAAAGGGACTAGAGAACATTCATATTTTGGTCTTCATCTATATCATACTTACCATTAAATTGGTTGCTACTGTTCTTTGAAAAAAATAATACTTTGGGCAGTATGAACTATATCTGGCACTAAAGATAGCTTTGCTCCTTTAATCTGCAGGTTACTGGCAATATTCATTATTTCTATCATACAGTTTCTGCAGCCTGTAACAGCCTCTGGCCCTCTTGTTTCAGTCCTTCCTGAAGACTGCAAAATTCATAGTCAAGTCTCCTTATTCCCAAGGAGCACTGAATGCAGAAATACTAATGATACACAAGACGAGAACAAGAAGTCTAGAAAGAACTTTTGATAAACTGAATCTAACTTTGTTTTAAAAACATTGTATGTAGACCAACTCCTTTAATTTCTTTACTAAATGCACACATTAAATTCAGCTTAATAATAACACAATGATATAGATTATCACCCTTTCCCCATTTTCCTATGTGACCACATCATCTAGCAGTAAAATGAAGATAATGCAAATATACCTTGACCTCTATATAATTTTCAAGCTCTTCCTTAAAAGGGTTTTTACTTTTCCAATTACCATCTCAACTCACTTGTCAACTTACCAAATGGGACAATAATAGGACAAGTGATGCTGTAAGCCATGATGACTGTAAAAACACACAGTGTCTCTGCATACATCGCTCCAAACTCGAACTGAAATGCTTGTTGCTATAGCAGAATAAAATATTCACATTAACTGCTGTAAACACATACACACAAATTGCTGCATGTTGTCTCAACTACATTGATGTTATTATGAATGATGTGTTATTATGAAAGTGATCCATGCCAAGTTTCCCATATAAGAAGTTGAACTTTGCAGACATGCACCAATAAAGGAGGCAATCAATAGTATACTTAAGAATTTGCTGAGACCTAAGTGACAAGCAAGGGAGGCTCCATTGATTTGCTTAATTCAGAATATAGAGTCAACTACATGGTTAAACAGAAAAACTAGGTAGGTGATTAAATAATCTCACATTTTAAGGGGTGTGAGTGGAAGGATCTAGTTTACTTCATCACACATAATCATAGTTGTGTCTTTGATATGCAGTTTTCAGTACTGAGGATTGTGTTAATTAATCTCATTTCCTAAAATAACCAAACTTTGCATTATGTGAACTGTAGGGTAATGTCTGATCCTAATGAAAACTGCAGTGTACTGTGGTATATAAAGAGTGTTTATAGATCACAAAGGAGTGTTTGGGTATGCAGAACATCAAATACCGTATTTTTCGCTCCATAAGACGCACCTCTCCATAAGACGCACCAAATTTTTAGGAGAAGAAAACAGGAAAAAAAATCTGTTTTCTTCTCCTAAAAATTGGTGAGCCTTATGGAGAGGTCTGTCTTATGGAAGACACCCTAGGACCCTTTGGAGGCTCACCCAGACCCCCTGAAGGCCAGAGGGGGCAAAATCACCACCTTCTGGGGCTCTTTTGAGATTTGGAAAGCTTCAGAAGAGCCCCAGAAGGTGGCAATTTCGCCCCCTCTAGCCTGGTGGGGGGCCAGGGTGAGCCTCCAAAGGGTCCTAGAGTGTGTTCCAGGACCCTTTAGAGACTCACCCTGCCCCCCCGGGGGTCAGAGGGGGCAAAATCGCCACCTTCTGGGCTCTTTTAAGGCTTGGGAAGCTTCAAAAGAGCCCCAGAAGGTGGCAATTTTGCCCCCCCTGGACCCATGGGGTGTGGGGGTAGCGTGGCAAGGGTCCGAGGGGGCCTTCCAGATGCTTGCCACGCTACCCCCCCCCATGGGGCCAGCATGGGTGAAATAGCGACCTTCCAGGACCTTTTGAGAAGCTTTCCAGCCTCTCAAAAGATCCTGGGAGCTGGCGATTTCGCCTGCGCTGGCCCCGTGGGGGGGGTGTAGTGTGGCAAGAGTCTGAGGGGGCCTTCCAGACCCTTGCCATGCTACTCCCACCCCCACCCCCATGGGGCCAGCATGGGCGAAATAGCGACCTTCCAGGACCTTTTGAGAAGCTTTCCAGCCTCTCAAAAGGTCCTGGGAGCTGGCGATTTCGCCAGGGCTGGCCCCGTGGGGAGGTGGGGGCAGCCTGGCAAGGGTCCTGGGAGGCTCCCTTGGACCCTTGCCACCTTCCCCCCACCCCCCATGGGGCCAGGGGGGGTAAAATCACCAGCTTCTGGGAGTGTTTGGAGGCTCCCCAAGCCTCCAAACACTCCCAGAACCTGGCGATTTCGCCAGGGCTGGCCCCGTGGGGAGGTGGGGACAGCCTGGCAAGGGTCCTGGGAGGCTCCCTTGGACCCTTGCCACCTTCCCCCCACCCCCCCACGGGGCCAGGGGGGGTAAAATCACCAGCTTCTGGGAGTGTTTGGAGGCTCCCCAAGCCTCCAAACACTCCCAGAACCTGGCGATTTCGCCAGGGCTGGCCCCGTGGGGAGGTGGGGGCAGCCTGGCAAGGGTCCTGGGAGGCTCCCTTGGACCCTTGCCACGCTACCCCCACCCCCCCACGGGGCCAGGGGGGTAAAATCGCCAGCTTCTGGGAGTGTTTTGAGGCTTGGGAAGCCTCAAAACACTCCCAGAAACTGGCGATTTTGCCGGTGGGAGGAGCGTTGCAAGGGTCTGAGTGAGCTTCCAGGACCCTTGCGACGTTCCCCCCACCTGGAAGCTGGCGATTTCGCCTGCGCTGGCCCCGTGGGGGGGTGGGGGAGCATTGCAAGGGTCCTGGAAGGCTCCCTCGGACCCTTGCCACCTTCCCCCCACCCCCCATAGGGCCGGGGGGGGTAAAATCACCAGCTTCTGGGAGTGTTTGGAGGCTCCCCAAGCCTCCAAACACTCCCAGAACCTGGCGATTTCGCCAGGGCTGGCCCCGTGGGGAGGTGGGGGCAGCCTGGCAAGGCTCCTGGGAGGCTCCCTTGGACCCTTGCCACCTTCCCCCCACCCCCCCACGGGGCCAGGGGGGGTAAAATCACCAGCTTCTGGGAGTGTTTGGAGGCTCCCCCAGCCTCCAAACACTCCCAGAACCTGGCGATTTCGCCAGGGCTGGCCCCGTGGGGAGGTGGGGGCAGCCTGGCAAGGGTCCTGGGAGGCTCCCTTGGACCCTTGCCACGCTACCCCCCCCCCACGGGGCCAGGGGGGTAAAATCGCCAGCTTCTGGGAGTGTTTTGAGGCTTGGGAAGCCTCAAAACACTCCCAGAAACTGGCGATTTTGCCGGTGGGAGGAGCGTTGCAAGGGTCTGAGTGAGCTTCCAGGACCCTTGCGACGTTCCCCCCACCTGGAAGCTGGCGATTTCGCCTGCGCTGGCCCCGTGGGGGGGTGGGGGAGCATTGCAAGGGTCCTGGAAGGCTCCCTCGGACCCTTGCGACGCTCCCCCCCACAGGGCCAGTGGGGGCAAAGTCACCACCTTTGCACCATAAGACGCCCAGACTTTCTACCCCCCTTTTGGAGGGGGGAAAAGTGCGTCTTATGGTGCAAAAAATACGGTATGTTCTATCCAAACAAACAGAGAGAGAATACACAAAGAGGAACAAAAGTAAAATAGAAATAGATAATATATACACTTCTTAAATTGTAGGGAATTTCCTGACCCCAATGAACTCCAGTATCCCTCTCCCTGAAAAACAGTATCAATTTCTCCCAGCCAGTCTACTAAAAACCAGAGTCTACACTTCATTCCATCATGATTTACTGAGAAACATCATTGGAGCATATCTCAAAAACATTACTTTTCACTGTTTTCTTTGGATGGTACAAGAAAGCATCCTAATGGCAAAGATCAAAGCATTTGTTGGGACATTATTTTGTTCCACTCTTTTGTTTCTGAGTGGACATACAATTGTAGCTAGCAAGTTTCTTGAATCTAGGAACTTTACTTAGAACTGTGTAGGCAGCAATACCATAAAATGCATACATTCTATGTGGAATCTGTAGCAAAACATGACTTTGAGGAACCAACATTTTGTATGAGGCTTATAATAAACTACCCATGTTCCATTAAAAACCTACCAATCAAAAAGAGCATAGACTTAAAATATCGTTGCACACTGTTGCCTGTAGTATAAAATGTATAAATGAAACAAAAAGTTTTTATACCTGCTTAATGTTTTTCCTCTCAGCAGCAGATTTCGCCAGAATCATGCGAATAGTGTACAACATAAGACCTGGCAAACGGAGTAATTCCATCCCATTGCCAATAAAGGAGGATGCAATCACATAATTCACAAAGAAAGCTCCCTGATCAGGGAGAAAGACACATCTGAAGGAAGTTTAAAACAAAAACAAATAAACAAGGCAGGCAGGCAACAATCTAAAGACCTTCCACTCATTTTCTCACCAATATTCCACATTATCTTCCCCACTGTTAAGAGCAGCCTTCCTCTGTCCTTCCCCTTTAAAACCGTGTGTCTCAGAAAGCAACATGTCAGAATCCTTAGATTTGCTAGTCAGGTCGTTTTGCAGCTGTAACACACATTGTGAGATTAGAGTGACCCAAAGTTATGCACTGGTTTTGTCTGCCACCTAAATATAGAGACCCGTACATTTTTCAGTGATTTTTAAGAATAACTTTGGAAGCAAAAATTGCATCATCTAGACCAGGTTTTATAGTTGGTCTATGTTGGGGTTATGTGCCTTGCCACTTCTGCAGGCCTGGCTGCAAGGTACACAGCCCCAGAACACCACCTGAAGGAGGAGGGACTTCTTTAACCATTTTCTGAAAACTTTACACCTCAAAAAACCCTGGAAGGTTTGCCACAATTCAGAACTGATTTAATGACAAAAAAGCTAGGTTCATTTTCCAATTTAATTTTTTAAACTTATTAAAGTAACCATACTGGAAGTTTTGTTCTGGAGATTTATTTCTACTAGCGAAGCAAAATGCCACTGGGATGGGGACAAACTGGACAAAAAGAATCTTTAAAATACTTACTCTAATCTAACTCTAGATTCAGATTCTTCATCAAACACCCAACGAAAGAAGAAATCAAGACTGGAAGAAATATTTGCTATTAATCTGTGCAATCCACTAAAGCAGAAAACATGATACACAAAATGCCAATTCTAAAGTGCATCATCAAAAGAGACATGGCTCAGAAAATCTGAGGAAGAAATCTCCAAGGCTTTTACAATTAAAAACAAACACATTTTACTTAAAAAGCAATTAGCAGTGGCTCACATTTTGAATGGAGCAATATTGCTGGAGTAGGCAGTGTTAGAACACTTTTGACCCAATACAATTTTGCATCCCACAGTTGTCCCTTGATGAACCCCAATGACTTATAAAGATAACTGCATCATGTGAGGAGGAGGGGTGGCATGGCGGAGCTGCCCCCATCCCAATGGCCTATAAACAATACAGGCCAGATCTTCGGTACCACCCGTCCTGACTTTATTTACATCCCCACGAATTATGGCCTTACATCCCAGTTAATTCACTGTGAGTTAGGTCTTATCCAGATAGACACCTATTTTCAAAAGGACTTGACTGATCTGTGAAATCCCCAGGTTCCCCCAGATGGAACTGACTAGTAAATTTCCTGGATCTTTTTTCCTTCCCAAACTATTGGGACCTTTTAGCTCCACTTTGTTGTATTTCACTTCCAAATACAACAGTCCCTTTTTTTTCTCTTTTCTTTTTCATTCTAGAAACAACCAAGTGCCTTAAACCTACAGCTATGGCATATCCCTAACTTACATAGAAAGGGTTTTTTTTAAGTAAACATCCAATGCATTAGAGGCAGTGGAACTGAAAGAGATGTCAGAGAAGGTGGCAGTGCAGAGACTCTTTTCTTCCAAATGAAGCTAGGAAGGAATGGTTTAGAATCATGGCAAGGGAGCAGAGACAAGGAGTGACCAATGTCAGCACGTGCTGCAGCAGCAGCAGGAAAGAAAACAGCCAGAAAAAGGAGGTGTTTTAACACTAACTACACTTGATAGGACATGAATCTTAAAAGTTATTCAGATAAATGAAGCAGAGAATACAGGTAATTAGAGGAAGAAACACCTCACTGGCAAGACCTTTTAGTTGCCACTGCAATCTTAAGAAAGCTATACGAAAGCTAAACAGAGTTTAAGCAAGCCATAAATGGGAAGGGGGAAAGTTCTGCAGCTTAGGCATACAGTCATGGAAAGAGTGGTAGCTCATTCTACTCTTCCTACATAAAATCATCACATTTCTTCAGCATTTGTACTGCTATATGTAAAATAAAAGCAGCAACCTATGAAGCAAACACAAGTAATTTACTAATTAATTTCTTATTACACCAGGAACACATTGAGTGACTTATATGGCACTGAACTATATGAAGTTTTAACAATGGTACATATGTATATATTTTTACTCCTCAACTACAGTGAGAAAGTTGGGATTTTAATAAGATCTTTACCTGGTCAAACCCAGTGAAGGCAGAATTAGCACCATGCAGATCATAAATGCATAAACTTTATGCATCATTATTCTGTTTTCACCAGACCTATAAAAAGGAGAAAATTATAGTCACACAAGGTCCTTTTGTGTTCTTTCTACCACATCAGTTCTCCATGGAAAATAAAAATAAAACTGCTTTTGTTTTTGCTACACTTGTTGCTCTCTCAAGTACCATAAAGAAGTTGAGATTCATTCCAATTACTTACTCAATTTGCATTAAACATGGCACCTAGATACTGAGATACATAAACTTAAATCTGATTGCTAGAGCAAGCTCTTGAACCTGTTGTTGGATGAAAAATCAATACTTATGTAATTACTACTGTTTCAATGGGTTTACTATAGTTGGAATTACCTACTGGATTAAAGATATTCAATATGGTATAGTGGATAGAGTAACAGACTAAGACTCTGGAGACCAGGGTTTGAAACTCACTGGGGAGTTGACCCGGTAAAACTGCTGCTTCGATGTCTCACTTACCTTGAACATCCTATTAGGGTCACTATAAGTCAGTTCCAACTTGATGGCACATAACTCACTATCTATTGGGATTAAGGCCACAATGCCATAAGCAATCTATAGTTAATATTTAATCAATCACTTAATCACTTAATTACGTTAACATCAAGTTCACCTTAAAAACATGCTGTTCTTCTGTGCATGCTTCTATCAGTCAAACCACAGACTTATTTAGTATCTTAACCAACCAAAGAAAAACTACATATTAGACTGCTTAAGAACACAGAAATATCCTTACAATATAGGGTGATGATTTATTCAATTAACATGCAATGTCCTAAATAATATAGCTACTGCCTTTTGGGTATATTTAAAGTTAAAACTACTGTCTAGAGAATAAACTGAGGAATAGGAACTGCTATGATTTATAATTCTATTTTCCATAAAAAAAAAATCTCTCTCCCTCCTATCCTCTCTTCACCAAAATAATTTTGAAAAATTTAATGTGAAAGATGAGGAGACATATATTCTTACTTTGTCCAATGTGATTCAAACAGTGTGGAGTAATAGACGATAGTTGGCAGCAAAGCTGAAAAGGACCACAGAAGGACTGTTGGGAAGAACTGGCTAACAACAGGGTTCTGGTGGGGAGGGAAAAACGGGAGAAATGTAACCAAGTTCTATATAGCAACAATGAAGGCAACTGAAGTGAATGCATGTTTAGGTTAGTGTTCTAAAAGGCATAACCCACTAAAATACAATTTGTTTTGTGGGAAGAATCTATAGCAGCTCAGATTTGACAAGAAGTCAAAGTTTACCCAGTAAATAAACACTAAGTCACAGATTTTAGGAAAATAATTTGTCACATACCTATGCTACTTTCAGACCATCTACATTAGAAAATATAAAATTTTAAAAATATAAAATTAAATTTTTAAAAAATATATAAAACTAGAATGAAAATTAATTAATTAAAAATACATAATCCTAAGGATGCAGCTACATATTTGTACAGAGGCATACAGAACAATAGATTATAAAATTCAGATACTCACATTAAGATAATGAATAGGCTTTGTTACATTAAACTTGTCCATTGTTGAGATAATGATCGAAGGAGTTGTCAGGAAAAAGAGCACAACAAAAAGTAGCAAATTGATGCAAAGCCACCTAAACCACCATTTCAGCCCTTGAACTGAAAGATTATTCCTGCCAGACAAGAAAACACAACAAAAAAGTACTCCTATTTTGCAATCTCATAATATTAGTAGATCATCTGCTATGTTTGGAACAAGTAGATACAGCAGTCAAGGACAGCAGCAGAGGCATGTTCAGAGAAGAGAAATAAGAAATCAGTGGTTTGGGGGAAAATGCTTAGACCTTTCCCTGGCTTGACACTTTTCTGCCAGAATCCCTCTTTCCACCACCAAAGCAGCAAATAAGTATTTAGAATCTTGGTTGTGAAGAAATCACAAGACAAAATTTTTGGAGAAATTCTGTTCTGAACAGTAGGCTTATTAAGAAGAGTAAATTTTTATCAAGAAACAGGAGTGTCCCCATCACATTTTGAAGGAGCTGAGAGTAGGACATGCTTTTAAATAAAGTTAGTTTTCTGGAAACTAACTCTGGGACTGCTTTAATCCTGCTTCCCCCATCATATAGAAAGAGGATGGATCGCTTTGATCCAACTTTGATCCTTTCCCTCCTCTTCCTATGCCCATGCAAGAGGAAGGAAGCCTATCAAAGTGATCCCCCAACCATATAAAAAGCAGGATCGCTTTGATCCTTTCCCTTCCTATGCCCCCATGGGGTCGTAGGAGGCAAATGGAAGGGGGACCCAAGCAATCCCCCACCCCCACTGTCTTTGCAGAGGCAAGAGGGATGGGGGATCACTTCTGATAGGCTTCCTTCCTCTTCCTATCCCTGCCCGGGCATAGGAGGAGAAGGAAAGGGAGACCCAAGTGATCTTCCACCCCAACTGTATTTGCAAAGACAGCGGGGATGGGGGACCACTTAGGTCAGGCTACACTCATCTTCCAATCCCTACCGGAGCTTAGGAAGAGGAGTGAAGGGGGACCCAACCGATCCCCCACCCCTCCTGCCTTTGCAAAGACAGCAGAGATGGCAGATTGCTTCTGACAGACTTTCCTTCTCTTCTTATCCCTGCCAGTTCATAGGAAAAGGAGAGAGGGGAACCCAAGTGATTCCCACACCCTTGCTGTGTTTGGAAAGACAGCACGGGTGGGAGACTTTTTGGGTCCCTCTTCACTCCTCTTCTTATGCCCTAGCTTCGTCCCCATCTCTAATAATTACTTTAAGACTATTCCGAGATTTCAAGCTTCCTAATTCTCTCTCTCTCTCTCTCTCTCTCTCTCTCTCTCTCACACACACACACACACACACACACACACACACACACACACACACACACACACAGAGAGAGAGAGAGAGAGAGAGAGAGAGAGAGAGAGAGAGAGAAATCCTGTTGTTTAGTGTAAGCCAAATCACAACTTTCGGTTTGTTCCTTCTCTCTAAACAAAGTGCCTTTCACAGCTGTAGTTTTAGAGGAGGTAGCCATGTTCGTCTGCGATAGTAAATCAGGCCAAAAAGAAAGAAAGAAAAAAAGAAAGAAAGAGAGAGAGAGAGAGAGAGAGAGAGAGAGAGAGAGAAGACAAAATTTTGTGACATCTTAAAGACTAGCTGCTATATTTTAATGTGAGCTTTCCTGAACAAGACCACTTCCCCAGACTTGTCCACAAAAGCTCACATTAAAATATAGCAGTTGGTCTTTCAGGTGCCAGATTTTTGTCTTCTTTATTTAAATTTACTTTCATTTTTGGCCCAATATTCTTGCTATATCCCCATTGTTAATTCTCCAGAGTGCACATACCAAGCTAGCAGGTGTATGGGTCCCTAAGAATTGCAGCTGGGATGCTTTATTTACCGGGGGGGGGGGGGGGGTGGACCAAAAGTTATGATTTGGCTGACGCTAAGCAACAGGCCACTGTATCAAATGTTAGATGTTTGCATAAAAGAAAACAGTGTTGGCAGGGCATAATCTCTTCTCCATGCATCCCAATAACTTACCCTAGAGGGCTGGAAAATCCTCTGAAGCAGTGGTTCTGAACTTTCATGTCTTACCTACCACTTTTTACACTGTCAAAAGTAATGTGAGGGGGGGAGGGCCTTTGACATGCGCAAAAGGGGCAATCTGTCTTCTTTTCCTTTCAGAATAAAGCTCTAGAACATTCCGACGTTCCAGCGCAGGCGCTGAAATTACCCACATGTGTGATTCACAGAGTTCACTGAGAAGAAGTAATGTTGGAAAAATACACCAAACCCAGCATCTCACTTTCACCCTTTTCAAACATGAACTTAAAAAAATATCAGAAAGGTTACCAGCAAATGTCTTCTGGATAGGTAGCATATGCAACATTCCACTTTGAGACACATAGTTCTTTGCTGTAGGTTGATGGCTGGGGTTCTCCTTTACATTTATATCCTTGACACTTACAGGCATTGAAATCTTTAAGAATACTGCAGTAAAATAAAAAAGAGCTTAGCGTTTATGCCTGGAAATGCTCAACAATACGAAAAAAGATACTGAACTAAGACAGCTATACCTGATCAAAGCAATCTCCATGTATTTCAAAGCAATCTTTCAATGTATTTTGGCCAGGCTTTTCAGAGCACACAGAGACAAATGACATACTACAAAAATAACTTTATCATGCTGCACAAAAGATATTTTATTAGGATTTTCTGTTAAATATAATAGATCCATTGCTAGATGAACTCAAGCCAGTTAAAATTAGTTAAACGTGAACAGAAATTGATAGAAAAGCTTCAGATGAATAGAAAATTACTACAGTAGTTGTTTTTCTGGCTACTTGCAGGATTAACAAGTGCTCTGAGGTAAAAATAAGGATGGATTTGTGTTTCATACTGCCTGAAATATTTCTATGTTGTTTCAGATAATGAATTAAAGAACAGACACTTACTGTGTTGCCATGGCTTTCTCTTGGAATGTTACAAAAGCTATTCCCAGTGGCTTATTATAAATATTTTTTTCCTCTTTCATATATTCTTCCATATATTTTTCTGTAACCCCTGTGTAGTAATCTATAGCATCTTCCTGTTGGAGAACAGGCTCGTTAAATATCAGTGCTGAAATCCTCATACAGCTACTTAATGTGCCTTCATACATTTTTGACAGTATCAAGCTGCTAGAGGTATCCAAAAGACCTCTTTTAAAGTTTCAGTTGCAAATAAATAGATTTGAATTCCAAATGACTTCCAAGAGAAACAGAATTTCCTATTGTCACATTCTGAAAATATAGTTTAACAAAAAAACTAGCAGAGTAATTTTTTGTGAGATTACTGTTTTAAGTCTTTTGAGCAAGGAAAGGGATGAGGTAGAAATTAAGCCTTTATAGCACTTTCAAAGTAACAAATTTATTTGAGCAATCTTGAATCAGAGGAAACAGACTATAATTTCATATGCCACAAAACTTGTCAGGTACACGCGGAATCTCATAAAGTTAACAAAGGCAAAACAATTTTTTTTTAAAAAAAATCTATGGTTATAGTATAAATGGAAGGACTTTAATGGCTGCAATCCGGTAATGTAAATTTACATTGTTTGATGATGTAATCAGATGCCGCTGGTTTTTGTTAATTCAAAGTTTCCCCTCTGCCCCCAAAGGGTTCCTTGAATCTTTTAGTATCCCTTTCATGGTAGTACAATGGAGGCAGGATGTCTTAAATGTTTGAAAGTTGCCTCTGCTGATCGTGACAGCTGTGGCAGGACCAGAGGCAGCGATTTTCAGACATTTAAGACTCCTCTGCTATTTCACTGTCTCTAACGGCTTCCCATGGACCAAAGGGATCCTAAGGAAACTTTTCATTTCCAAAATATGGCCACAGCTGATGAGATCATCAGACTTAAAGTATGCTGCTTATATACCACCCAATAGTCCTTAAAGCAGTCTCTGGGCAGTTTACAATGTAATTATGTAGGCTACACATTGCTCCCCTCCAGGGAGCTGAGTGCTCAATTTACTGACCTTTGTAGTTAAGCAGAGACCCCAGAAAGATGGAAGGTTGAGTAAGCTTCAGGCCAGCTACTAGGACTGAATCCTGGTCTTGAGCAGAGACTTGGCTGCAGCACTGTAGTTTAACCACTGCACCATAAGAGTCCACTTTATGTGGCATAACTTTGTGTTACTGGATTCACGGAACTTAAGAATATTTTTCTTTCTTTTGAAAGGATTAAAAAGGGCTCTTTCTTAGATACAATTTACTATTGTTTTACAACAAACAAAACTTTGTAACTGTGTTGTTTTTACATAGAGGAAACTATCCACAAAGGATAAAATCCTACTGAAATTTTACATCAGCACAAGCAAAATTGTTTAAGTCCTGGTGACTAAAGGTAAAGGTAAAGGTTCCCCTTGACATTTTTAGTCCAGTCATGTCCGACTCTAGGGGGCGGTGCTCATCCCGTTTTTCAAGCCATAGAGCCAGCACTTGTCCAAAGACAGTTTCTGTTGTCACGTGGCCAGCATGACTAGGGAGCGCCATTTTACCTTCCCACCGAGGTGGTACCTATTTATCTACTCACATTTACATGCTTTCGAATTGCTAGGTTGGCAAGGAGCTGGGACAAAGTGACGGGAGGTCACTGGTGACTAATTGAAGCTAACTAATGTAGTGCTGGTTATCTGCCTGGTCACGTGCTGGCCAATACAACCAGTAAAGGCAGCTTGTTTAATTATCTTCAGTTACCCACCATTACTTATGCAATTTGGCTTGAACTCATAAAACCCCAATTTTGGCCCTCAACAGAAAATGCTGATGCTCTAAAAACTCTGATGTTCTAAAAAAAATATAATCACTTAAAGACTGAATTTACGGGAACAGCAAATTACTACAGATTTCCTTAACCTAGACAGAAGTGGCCAATGTGCTGTTGCCCAGATGTTATGAGACTGCAACTCCCAACTATATTTTCCCAGCATTCTTCATCCTACACTGATTAGGGCTGTTGGGAGCTACGGTCCAGCAACAACTGGACGACTGCACTTTGCCAAACCTTGACCATTCATTTAAAAAGAAGTAGAATAAACTCTTGATAACATAGTAGTTACATGTCAGTTTTTGAAGTTGTA